>NC_052148.1:83278425-83897933 GCF_902713615.1 Scyliorhinus canicula
GATCAAAGTAATCACCCATGGAGCGAAGAATCCTTTCTTCACAGTTTTACCAATCTCTGGTATCCTAACAAATGTTGGTGTCTGGCCTGGGATCTTAACAGCATTCCGGATATCACTTGTCTGGTAACGGATTGCTTTTACAGTCTATATCCAACTCTCCCACTGACTCGAGTTAGAGAGGGAGCATTCACTCTCAATATTTGCCACCTATTAGTTGAAGATGCAGATATATTGTAAATTTGGTGTACAACGCCAAAAGGTGTCATGGATTTAGAACTACTCTTTGCCATATTCCCCCAGTCAGGGCTGGTTTAGCATACGGCTAAATTGCTGGATTTGAAAGCAAACCAAGGCAGGCCAGCAGCACAGTTCAATTCCCATACCAGCCTCCCCAAACAGGTGCCGGAATGTGGTGACTAGGGGCTTTTCACAGTAAGTAATTTTCATTTCATTTCAGTAACAGATTTACATGGAGTGAAAGGGGCTTGGTGGTTGAATCAAAGTTGTGCACCTTGACGCCTCATTCTACCCTTCACTTATCCCCATTGTCAAACCCGGACTCCCACAATCAGAAACGTGGAGGCCAAGTCTACCCAGTGCAGCATTGAGAGAATCCAACAGTCCTTGCCTGCTTTGTCTTGGACTAGAATTCAATAAAATTCTCCTTTTACCTTCACTTCATGTCACCATAACGAATCACAAAGGATATTTGAGCTTGGGGCCCCAGTTTAGGAGTACAGTTAAGAATAACTGCAAAGCATTTTGCAGTCATCACTTTTTTAAAAATGCTTTTCTTTACCATCGAAATCAGCTAATTTTCAATACAAGGTCCAAGATAATGGTCATGGATTTCTTCATTTTTGATGTGGCAGACATGTTTTGGAATTATAGGATCGAATTTAAGTATCATCTCATTAGCTATTAATCCCACAAAATTGTCAATGCTATGTCATAAAGCCTGGCTCCACTAAATACAGAGTTTTGCTCAGTTAGATACTGCACAACTGTTAAAATATGTGTAAAGTGATTGCCAATGTTTCTTCTCCTTTATTTTTCTCTGCGAGTACTCAACTCACGTTTTCATTGCAGCGAATCTTCACTTTATTTCAGTTCACTTTGATGTGTTTTGAATATGCTCCTTAGATAGGTTCTGAGATTACAATGTCATTTGGATGATTCCAATCATTGCAGCCTTCCTTTCCGAATTTATGTGCCATTTCTGAGCCTTACAAGATGTAGCAAAAGCAAAAAACGGCATCAGCTTTCTTTGAGTATACCAGCCAATTTCTTTCAACCTTTTTCCAATTGGCACTTTTTGTGTTTAATGTTCTGAAAAGTTTCAATTCTCATCATTCTTTGGGAAGACATGGTCACTATTTATTATTTTCACAAGCCTCTCTCCACTAAAATATTTATCATCTTGTTGTTCTAATTCAAAACTGGCCAATTTGCTCAATCATACATTTCTTCTTCAGTGGAAATGGCGTTGCAAATATTGGTTTTGTACATTTTGCACTAATGTCCTCTTCCTGAGCTCTAGTGGTTCATTTGCTCGAGTGCATCAGTTCAGCATTTCCCTCAATAGCCAAAACACCTCATAAAATGTGAACTTTTCCAGCAAATCTTTCAGTGTCTTATCTACTTCTCTCTTTTTTCCCGCCTTTTCTCCACACCCAGCTATATTTTCACCTTTTGTTGGTCATGGTTGCCACTGTTTAAAAATAATAGGACTGCTCTTTTGCGTTAATTAAACTGATGCTTTTAAACTAAGCTGGAAATGAAATGTCGCATGCATTAAATGATCGACCCAGTATGCGGCTCCCAAAAGCTCAGGGCGCGGGTGGTCGTCCCCAATTCACCATACCCTCGGGGCGGCTCTGGCTCCAAGGAGATAACCCCATTTTCTAACCTAACATTGTGAATAAACTCCCTCATCAAAACCTTCCGATAAATCTCCTCTCCATCCTTAAAGGACCCTCACATCCTTCCTAAAGTATGGTGAACAGAACTGGATGCAATCTTCTAGCTGTGACCTGAGCAGAGCTTTATAAAGACTCAGCATAACTTTCCTGCCTTTGTAATCACTGCCTCTACCTTTGAAGTTCAAGATCCCATATTTGCTGACCACTCTCTCAATAAGTCCCACCACCTTCAAAGATCGATGCACGTGTCGCATTCTTTAGAACTGTGCCATGAAGTCTACATGGCCTCTCACTATCCCTACTGTCAAACTATTCCTTCCACCAAAACGCATAACCTCACTCTTCTCTGTATTAAATTCCATCTTACCCAGCACCATTCTTTTTTGATTCCTGTAAAATGTTCTTTCCATCTTTCAATTTGAAAGGTCCACACTATAACAACTGACTTGATACTCACCACAGTTAGAACATAGAACATAGAACAGTACAGCACAGAACAGGCCCTTCGGCCCTCAATGTTGCGCCGAGCGATGATCACCCTACTCAACCCACATATCCACCCTATACCCGTAACCCAACAACCCCCCCCTTAACCTTACTTTTATTAGGACACTACGGGCAATTTAGCATGGCCAATCCACCTAACCCGCACATCTTTGGACTGTGGGAGGAAACCGGAGCACCCGGAGGAAACCCACGCACACAGGGGGAGGACGTGCAGACTCCACACAGACAGTGACCCAGCCGGGAATCGAACCTGGGACCCTGGAGCTGTGAAGCATTTATGCTAACCACCATGCTACCCTGCTGCCCCAGTTGTGATCAAGTTTCTGTGTATTTTAAATATTTTCTGTTTTTGTTTGCTTTGCCAGCATTCACTATTTTAGTTACTTCAAAGATTACCATATCAATGCTGTACTGGGGTAGATAGTGTCAGCATCAACTAAAATAAATGCAAGACCATGTAAATAATATTCCCAAGCCAAATTGTTAGCAGCATTTAGCAAATTTTGAATTTAAAAGTAATCAATATGGTTTGGTGGTAAGAAGTAAAGGGCCCTGATTACTCGAAAACAATTTAATGTTTAATGTAGTACATTGCTTCAATTGTAGTCAGACTAGAGTAGAACAAAAAATAACGTAGGTGGGAAAATGAAGGTCATATACGTTCCTGAAAAAGTGGAAAAAATTCCCTAGAAAGGCCAACTGGCCAAGCTCCAGTAGACCACATATTAATTGCAAAACATATGATTTAATTTTAATAAATTAATTTTTTCCAATTAAGGGGCAATTTAGCGTGGCCAATCCACCTACCATGCACACCTTTGGGTTGTGGGGGCGAAACCCACGCAGACATGGGGAGAATGTGCAAACTCCACACGGACAGTGACCCAGAGCCGGGATCGAACCTGGGGCCTCGGCGCTGTACGGCAACAGTGCTAACCACTGCGCCACCGTGCTGCCCTGCAAAACATATGTTGAGCAACAGAGGGCTAAATAACTTTCAAGAATTGTGGCCCAAATTATCATGCAGGAATTTCATATTTCCCAGAAGTAAATGCAAACAAAATCTGTATTCGTTGTTTTGAATTTGATTTTAAAAATATACTGAAATTGTGGAATTTCACAAACAAGTCATTCAACATTAAATCCACAAGACAAAAAACGTCACACATCAATAGCTAAATGAACAGCTACTCACGATTATCGATAGCATTCACCTCATCTCATTGATTTCTGGAGGTGAAACTCTTGAATATACACTGCAACAGTAAATATTTGTTGCTACCAGAAGCTTTGTGTAACAAACATGTTCTTTCAGAACAAACTATGCCATAAGGTGTTCTGGAGGAGAGATCAGGGCATTGGCATCGGCTGGACCTGATCATCATGAGACAACTCTAAACAACATTTTCAACACACACACATCTACCACAGCGATGATTGTGTTACAGATCACACCCTAGCTGACCAGGGTTAGGATTTTTCATTCAAAGCAGAAATTCCATTCACTTAACGTCAACCTTATTGCCTACCTGGCAAAAAATCAACAGTCAGTATCTCAACTTGATTTAACAGGCACAGCACTCTCTTGCTTTCCCATACAGAGTGCCGAGTAGAACATGCTTCAAAATTTATAATACCACACTTTCAAAACATGGGAAGCAAGAGCTCAAAAACAGACTGTTCCAAGGCTGTTCCATTGTTGTGATGGAAACTGTCAATGAAGCCAAGTGATCCACTCTCAGTAGGCGCAAGAAAGAGGAGACTCTGAATGTACCAGGAGCTGCCCAAAGTGCAACAATCTAAAAGGGCAATGCACTAATGGTAACTGCTTGCAACTTTGCCAAAACGGTACAGATGTCTGTTGGCACAGGGAATGTCAAGGGCATGTATTATGGGATCAAAAATGCAACAGGTCCATCAGCAAAGAAAACATCTCCATTAAAAACAAAGGTTGGGGAGGTCATCACCAACTGCAGTTAACAGTTGAGAAGATGGGTGGAAAACTACCTCGAGTTACATCGTGGGGGAACACTGACACCAAGAAAGCTCTAGACACCTGCACATTGTGGAAGAGCTGGATATGAAATGAAAAAATGAAATTGCTTATTGTCACGAGTAGGCTTCAATGAAGTTACTGTGTAAAGCCCCTAGTTGTCACATTCCGGTACCTGTTCGGGGAGGCTGGTACGGGAATTGAACCGTGCTGCTGGCCTGCTTGGTCTGCTTCAAAAGCCAGCGATTTAGCCCAGTGTGCTAAACCAGCCCCTATTGAACCAACAGTGAAGGAGCTTGCCAAAGCTATTGACTCACTTCCATGGGCAAAGCTCCAGGTGCTGATGCCAAATCAGCTCAACACATCCAGCACATGAAAGCAGCATCAGCACAATATCCTTGTCTAACAGTTGTTTTTCTTTAATTACAATACTTTTACAGCTTTTCAACACACTCAAACATGAGAGCTGGTTTTCAATGGAACTTCCCCCACAAATAATTACAGATGAAAACCCATTTTCAGAAATACTTTTACACTTTCAGCTTAGCTCTCTATCGCCTTCAAATACTCCTTTGAAAACTCAGGTTTCCAAATATTAAAACCTTTCATGTTTCTATTTTACCTTTATTTTGCGTCAATAAAATTTAAAAAAATACCTGCTCCTGTTTACTCTCAAATCTCCTGTAAATTACAAATGTTCTTTGCCACTTTCGAGACTGTAGCCATCTGGGATGGCCACTTCCAACTAGGTGCAGAGGAACTCACAAAGCCTAGCGAACAAGCCAAGAATCAGGCAGGCTCAGAGCCTGAAATGCATATTTGTCAGCAAAAGTCCAGACGGTATCGAAACTCCGTCCCAGTAGCATGTTAATCAGGCCGATTAGCATTTGATGGCCCATTAGCATTTGATGGCCCATCTCCACCAGAACAAAGGACTAGTACTCAAGCAACCGGGACAGTCCCAGACATTTCGGCGCCACTCCCTGTTCAAGGGAAATGCAAATAACGGGGTCAATGACCGCTTGGGATACACCCAGCCATCCAGATCCCCGCCCACTTATTGGTTAAGGAATCAAGTGGACTGATCAGGGATCATCCAATTAGTAAGGCCCAAGTTGAAGGACCACCCAAAAGAGCGCGAAAGCCCCCTGAGTATAAGAAGAAGAGTTCGCCATATGTTCGCTCTCTTTTGGCCTTGGTACCCCGGTCACAGTCATCGCCAATCGTAGCAACATCAGAAGCGAGTCCAAGTTCAACGCTCGCTACCAGACGGATGAGCCCAGCTGAGCAGCAGTTACTCCTTCGAACCCGAGAGATCCAGAATTGAACAGAGGCCACTGTTTTCTGACCCAAGCCGGGTGCCCGAAGTTAAGTACAGGTTGTCTTAGTTGATAGATGTAGTTAACTAGTAGTGTTTATGTTGCATGACTAATTGTGTGTAAATAAGTACCCTTGACCTTGAACTAACTAACTGGCATTTGGCTCTATGATCGATAGCCGGTTGAAACTTGTGGTGATATCATTGGATACCTGGCGACTCCAAGCATTCGGACATAGATAGCATAGAAAAAAAGGCAAATTCACTGATTGCCCTAATTGGAACAGAGCCACAGAAAAGACCAAGTAGAAAAGAAAGACAAGACTCCTTTGAAATGCAACAGCTACATATCAATTTCAACACTTATCCCCAAATGCAAATTTCAGACCTTCTGTTTAGTTAAAAGTTACGACCCACCATAAAGCTTCATTACTGAATGCAAAATAACACCTTTGATCTTTTATCCCTTAGGCTCCACAGACATTTTGACTTTCCTTTGATTAACCCTGAACACTCACATAGATTTACCCTTACCAATACAGCATAAAAACAGAAATATAAAAAATATACATTTCATCAAACTTCATCAATCTGACCAAGACATTCCATTTAAGTTACTAGCGAAAATTGGCTGCCCTTTGAAGCTGCTCAGTGTGATCCCCTCTTTCCATAACATAATGAGTACGGTCATCTATGAATGGGCAATATCGGAACCTTTGAACTTTGCAGGGGGTCAAACAGGATTGCGTTCTTGCAGATTCTTTGGCCTATTCTTTTTGCTGCTGTCATATGCCTTCTATTCATCCACAGAGGGTGTCTACTTACACAGAAAAACTGACGGAAAGTTATTGAATCTTGCTCACCCAGGACTCAAGAAAAAAGTACATCAAGTCCTCGAGAATTGCTCTATGCTGACAATGCCTCACTAGCATTCTATACCCAGGAATATCTTCACCGACAAAAGCCAGACACATCCTTCTCACACCTGTAAAGTGTTTGGTTTGACCCTCAGCATTGAAAGACAAATGTTACGATGCAGGGTGTTACCATGCTGTCATCTATCAGCACTGAGAATGTAACACTGGATTTTGACAGCTTTACATATCTCAGCTCTACAATCAACAGTAATCTGTCACCTGATGCTGAAATCAACACACGCATTGCAAAAACTGCTGCCATTATGTCCAAGCTAAGTAATAGACTGTAGAATAACGGCAACCTGACCGAGAACACCAAATTGAGGGTCCATCATATTTGTGTCCACGGTGCACTTCTCCACTCAAAAGGCTGACAACTTCCACCTTCGCTGTCTCAGACATTGCCTCGGCTTCTCTTGGCAGGGCAATGTCACCAACTCCAAAGGTCCTAGAATGTGCTAATACCATTAGCATACATTCATGGCTAAGACGATGCGTCGGTGCTGGTTCACCCATGTTTATTGTACACACAAGATTTACATCATTGTCATTTAATCTCCCCTGCCCTAAACCTATCTCCAACCTTAATCATAGAATTTACAGTACAGGGGGCCATTCGGCCCATCGAGTCTGCACTGGCTCTTGGAAAGAGCACCCTCATGCCCATGGCTCCACCGTATCTCTGTAACCCAGCAACCCCACCTAACCTTTTTTGCACATTAAGGGCAATTTATAATGGCCAATCCACCTAACCTGCACATCTTAGGACTGTGGGAGGAAATCGGAGTGCCTGGAGAAAACCCACGCAGACATGAAAACCCACGTGCATGCAGACTCCGCCCAGGCACCCAAGTCAGGAATTGAACCTGGGACCCTGGAGCTGTGAAGCAACTGTGCTAACCACTGTGCTACCCTTCTCTTATGCTCGACCTGCCCATTCCCCCTTTTCAACAGCATGAACGTCATCACACTCCTACCTCTCAGTTCCAAATGGTCATATTGGACTCCAAATATGAACTCTGTTTCTCCCTCCACATATGCTGCCAGACCTGCAGAGTTTTTCCAGCACTGTGCTTTTATTTCAGATCTCCAGTATTCTACTTTTAGCATACCCAAAAACTTTTATAAAATTAAATGGTCACTGTGTTAAATCTGCTGGACGTCCATTCCTTCGCTTCAAGGACACCTACAAGCAGATGTGAAGATGGCAGACGTTGACAACTGGGAGACAGGTCACTGATGGTCGTGATCTCTGGAGGTTGACTGTTTGGAGGGGCACTGGAAGAGGTGAGCAGAAACAGAAAGCTCAGTTCACTGTCTTTCTCTGCAGAAAACGTAGCAGAGGCTGCCAGGGCAGAGTCTGCCATGGAAGAGTGGGGTTCCTGAGCCAACTCCAACTTAAGGAAATTGTTACGGTTACTGAAACCCATGGTTACAGCAGATATCTTATCTTTTAAAATTAGAGCAATGGAAAATCATACATCCTTAATTGTAAACCATTTTCACATTCTAGGATGAATACTCTGCTGATGTAACAGCGAATAGCTGAGGTATAAAAGGTAAAGGACCTCCCTATATAAAAATCAATTTCATTTGCCCAGGATTTTGTTGTCCACTTCAACATTTCAAAAACGGAGACATCTATTGCTAGGTGATTTATACAGAATGTGATTTATTCAAACTGATGAAATTTGCAATTGGCTTACAAGGATTCTACAAAATACTTGTGTGCACTTGGTTTTAGTCATACAAAGTGACTGAATGATAATAGAGCAATTCCTCCAACAGGTTTATAATCAGGGCCATCATTAACAATCACATTCAAATTTAGTACTTGCATATTAAAAGTTTTGCACCTATATTTGTTTTGTAATTAGGTTTGTTCTTGGCAATAAGAATTTGGCACACTAGAAAAATCTAAACTTCAACAGTAATGTAAGCCCCTTCCATTTCACAAAATGGGAGCAGTTCTTAAATAACTAAACAAAATGATGACAGTTACAAAATATATAATTAGAAGGTATACAATTGACTGTAATTTCAAATTTCTCTTCTTTTTAAACAATGAAATAGTTTACACATAAAAATAGCAAAGACCCAAGACAATAGTACACTGCATGCTTTTGTACTGGTGCCACTTTAATGCATACAGTAAATACACATTTTAATCTAGTACAAATACATTTCACAATTAATCATTTGTCAACTGTAAGAAATGGCAAAAAGTTCTAGTTTTCATTCACAGTGGTTTAAACCTCTGTCACTTGTGTGCGCAATTAAACTTCAGCATTTGTTTCTTTAGATACACAAGGCATTAAGGTAAATTGTGCTTCTATTACAGCAACATCTTCTGATGTCCAGAGACACATTACAGTAAGGTTAAGGAACATTTTTTCTTGGTATGCAGTTTGGTTGGCAATCTGTCCATTTTAACTATCTCCAGCAGTCCCCACTATTTCTGTTGCAATAGTGTTAATAACTATCTCGACTTCTTCAAAAGGAGTCCCTCAAACCATTTGTTGACACCAACATCCACACGCATCATGAAGCAAAAAGTGATGAGAAGGAAGATACTTGTCATAACAAAGCCCAAAGCCTCAAACATAAATCTGAGAAGGTAAAGGAAAGCAAAATAACACAATAAACCTGGGAAATAATCAGTGTCTATATATCAACACAGAATGTAAAAGTGAAATACTTAATTTTAACCACTGCAATATGCCAATTATAACAAAGTAACGGGTACAGACAATTTATGCAAGGGTATTGTGCAAGCCTCATGTTTGTATTTAAATAGCATACTTATTGCAGTAAAATATTATACTTCAGTATCACATCACCCTCATATCAGTGCGGGCTACTACAATGTACAGGAGGGCACTTAAACATGTTCTATATCTCTGAACTCACTTTCACCTACCCCTGACATACTTTTCCAGCATTCAAAATTATAAAATGTAGACAGGGAAGAAGGAAAGAAATTAGTGGGTGACCCCTGAGATTGGCAGGATCATTTCATATTCCAGGTAACATACTCTTTCAGTGTTCAAGTTTGTATATGAAGCGATAACACAAAAAAAATCACAAGAAACGTTACTAATCTCTTCTGCAAGGGGAACAATATTAACATTGCAAGTCCAAAAGCAGCTTCAGGAGGCCTAGTATACCATCTGGCACTGAATGAGTTAACCAGACATCAATAATCTGAGCAGAAACTGGCACCTTTTCTGGTCCTGAAGGGCATGTCCAAGTCAAGACTTGTGACCAACCAATCTAAGGTAGCATCAATATTGGTGACAGAATTGTGGGTCGGAGAATCCTGCCCACAGTTTTTCCTTAAGTTTGACTGTCCTTCATGTGACGTGTGGATTCAAAAAGAACAATCATATATCTCCACTGACAGAAGTAACTAAATAGAACTTTTTTATTAAGTGTAAAATGTATTTATCTATTTTAGCCTGCCCTTAAAATGTTTGAAAAATTGGTGCTGGATTTATGCAGAAATTTCCATTTCTTTATAAAAATAATTTCACATTATGCACTCGCACACAACAAACAGCCAAATTTACATTGTAACTTGAATCTATTTCATTGTCTACCTGGTGAAAAATTACATTATCTCAATTCTTGATATTGTTCATTGATAAAACAACGTTGTATCACCCAGGACTTTTCAGTAAGTTCTATTGCTACTTAAAAACAAATCAATTCTTATTAAGTCATGCAACTCAAATCCTATGCTTCCTGATGCTATTATTTAACTACCGACTCTTGATGACAACATACTTTGGTGCGAAGATCTTCCACACCATCAAGTGTCTCCTCAATACCGCAGCAGCACATACAGAAGCAAGGAGCTGTATAGATAAAGAAAACAGCTTATTCAATTTTTCATTAAATGCCAAAAGGAGGACATGTAACAACGCTAATCATAAGTACGCATTTCTTCAAATGCAAAGACAGCCTTTTTTAAACAAGCACTTTCTGATCTACCTGAATTTCAAGGGCATTTACTGTACTTGTATCAAGTAATATCTGCGCTATTAGTTGGTCAGTTAGTTTAAATATCTCTAATTAAAGCTGTTTTGCATAACAGTTGGTATTTAAGATTTCCAATCAGTTCTTAAAAGCCTTTTATCTGCCCTGCAATATTGGGCATAAAAATATTTACATTTCTTCCCCTTGGTAGATTTTAGAAGGGCATCTTACCATTCACCCCTACTATTCACTTCTAGATTCAAGTTATAGAATTTACCCTCATTAATGTTGGAATTGTGCCGCAATGCTTTACGTTGTCAAATCAAGAACAATTGCCCCCAGCTGGGGACGTTTAGGACTTACATACAAGAACATAAAAAGAATTTTGGGACATATGTGAAAATCTGAGTACCACTGTCACGAATACTGCAGCAAGAACCTGTTCAGTAATGGTTTATGTGATAGAAACCATTCAGTAATTGACAAAATGTTGCATAAGATATTGACTGACCAACCAGGTGGTAGGTTGCACATGGCGGTGGCATGGGCAGTCCATGCAAAAAGCTATTTTCAGGGAAGCACGGTGGCGCAGTGGGTTAGCACTGTGGCCTCATGGCGCCGAGGTCCCAGTTTCTCCAGTTTCGATCCTGGCTCTGGGTCACTGTTTGTGTGGAGTTTGCACATTCTGCCCGTGTTTGCGTGGGTTTCTTCCCCACAGCCCAAAAATGTGCAAGCTAGGTGGATTGGCCACGCTAAATTGCCCCTTAATTGAAAAAAATGAATTGGGTATTGTAAACTTTTAAAAATGCTATTTTCAAGTGGTTGTGGGGGGCGGGGGAGGGGGGTATAGTCTCTATCAGTTAGTGTATGGTAGGAATCGGAAGTTGCCATCAATGCTATCAGATGCTCCCCATACTCTTGAAAGAACTACCATTAGCCCTGACGAAAGACAAAATGCTGGAAAATCTCAGCAGGTCTGGCAGGATCTGCAGGGAGTGAAAAGAGCTAACATTTCGAGTCCGATGACTGTTTGTCAAGCTCATACCCATTAGCCCTATTTTTTCTGCTCCCTTAAATGCCTTATTCGCGGGGAGGGAAGCTTTCATAAAGGTTTAGGTATTAGAATTAGAAGAGCATTGCAATACCACATAATATCTGAGGTAGGATTTGGGTAATGTGGTTTATTATAAGAGAGAAGCAAAGGCTCAGGGAATGTTCTAGGATGTGAATGGAAAACTGATTATTCAACATGGGCAATAACGGCCCATTCCTCATGATCATTGGAATGAATTATGAATTTGTGAATACTGATAGAAAATGGCAAAACGTCATGTGCATCACATACTCATTTTGTGGTATTGTGGAGATAGGGCTGGGGGGTGGGCCTGGGTGGAATGCTCTTTCGGAGGGTCAGCGCAGACTCGATGGGCCGATTTGCCTCCTTATGAACTGTAGTGATTCTATATGGATCAGGTGTCAGATATCGATAGAAAATCTGATTGTGATAAACAGGAAAGGGTATTTTTCACAGGTCAGCTGCCCAAAGTGGGTTCCCAGGTATCATCCAAAAGGTTCAGATAACTGGAAGGATACAACAATAATGGGACGGACAGGAAAATCTACTGGAAAATAAAATAATTGGCTCAATATCCTGTCCAGGATGATGGACAAGCAGTGAAGACCATGGACTGGGAGCACAATGTTAGAGAATGGAAAATGAAGAGGCATATTCTAAGTTACAGGCATGGGTTGGGTGATTAATCCTGGGTGAGGAAACGTTTTGTACAATGGATAGAGCCTCAGACGGGATATACAGGGATCTAACAGTTGGATCCTGGAAAGACATTACCACACAAGTAGGGGGCCAGAGTTTAACTGGGTGACAGAGTACAGTGGAGAATGCTGAACCATCACGACAACATAGCAGAAGCAGGAGCCCTCATGACCGAATGCAAGTTTTGATGTTCTTGAACTGAGTACTATAATGGAACATCCCAAGATCCAGGACATCTTATGAGTGAACATTAAAAAAGTTAAGATAGGGCAGCAAGGCGCGCAGTGGGTTAGTCCTGCTGCCACACGGCGCCGAGGTCCCAGGTTCGATCCCGGCTCTAGGTCACTGTCCGTGTGGAGTTTGCACATTCTCCCCGTGTCTCTGCGTGGGTTTCACACCCACAGCCCAAAGATGTGCAGAGTAGGTGGATTGGCCACGCTAAATTGCCCCTTAATTGGAAAAAATAATTGGGTACTCTAAATTTATAACATATTAAAAAAAAAAGAAAAAATAAGAGTTAACAATATTGCTGTGGTCAGATGTCACATCTAAGGAGGACTGAATACTCCAGTGGTAGAGAATGCTCAAGGGAAATCTTTAGCTAGTCTATTGATGGGTATAATTTGGTAGCCAGAGGATCCAAATTGTTCTGACTATACTCCATCGTTATATTACTCTATATTAAATATCTGCAATCTGGTGTACATTATGTTGATCATTAAAATCGCTCGCATAAGATTATTTACTGATAGCACTACGGCAAAATTACATGTTATTCAATTATTTTTGTACTGAACTAACAACATAAAGTACCTGGACACCGTAGACAAATAAATATCGCATTCCCAGTTGCAGCATGGCTGCAGAAAACATCTGAGGATTTTCTTGCAACCTCATTTCCATCATTGGATCCTCATCTCCAGATTCCTTTTTGATGTTCTTGCTTTTAGAGTTTTTCATTTCAAGAACAAATGGCCAAAGCAGCAACAAGGGAGATCCAACTATCTCAAAAATATAACTGAAAAGTCAGTAAAAGGTTTCAGGGCATTTATTACAAGTCTGATACTCAATGCGGTTTCAGCCAGTTTTTTTCTCTCATAAATGCACGCTGAGTAATTCAATTACCTAGGAAGCTAGTAATACACAAATATGATAACATGATATGCAGCATACCGTGGGTGGTGTCGTGATCCTCACCTGAGTGTGTACAGAAGGGGCTGGTGGGAAATGGAAGTACCACCAGGGGGCAGCACGGGGACATACAAGAGCAGGGGTGGGCAAACTACGGCCCGCGGGCCGCATGCGGCCCGCCAAAGGTATTTCTGCGGCCCACCAAGTCATTAAAAAAAAAAAAAAAATTTTTTTTTTTTTATAAAATTTTTTTTTTTTTTTTTTTTTAATTTTTTTTTTAAAGGTTAATGGGTGGGGGGGCTGTTGGGTTACTTACTGGTATAGGATGGATACGTTGACTTGAGTAGGGTGATCATTGCTTGGCACAACGTCGAGGGCCGAAGGGCCTGTTCTGTGCTGTACTGTTCTATGTTCTATATGAGGCGCCCAGAATCATAACCGGGTGAAGTAATTATTTTACTTAATATACTATGCGGCCCTTTGTGAATTGTGAATTTCTGAATGCGGCCCTTGCACGGAAAAGTTTGCCCACCCCTGTACAAGAGTGACGCCGAAGACCCGCCCTGGCTGACTTTGGCTGGAGAGACAGGGGAGCAGGACAGGGACGGAAGTTGAGCTCAGGGCTGCAAGTGTAAGTGCCATTCTGTAAGTAAAAGCTAACAAAGTCATTTATTGTGGAGCACAATAAACCATCCTTCAACTGCTGAACGACTTCTAGCATTCATTTAAGAAACATACCAGGTGGCTTTCTATAATAATTTAATCTCCTTTTCACCACTTCCAGAGGTGACGACTGAGAGTGTGGTATGGTTCCACAGACAACAAAAACAGCCTGGAGTATCATTCATTTATTTTCAGGCACAGAGTACAGAAACCCAGGAGGAGATGCTAAACGTATCGTTTGACCCAGCTGAAGGATTGTGTTCAGTTGTGGGTACCACATTTTAGGAAGGACATGAAAGCTTTGGAGAGGGTACAGAAGAGATTTACTGGAGTGGTTTCAGGAATGCGGGATTATAAGCACATGATTAGATTGGAGAAACTGGGTTTATTCTCCTTCAAGCAAGAAAGCTAAGAGGAGATGCGATGGAGCTTTAAATCTTGACGGCTTGAGATAGATTAAGTAAAGAGGCTTCGAAGGACTAAAGGGTTGGTAACCAAGGACACAGATTTTAAAAAAAAATTTAGAGTACCCAATTAATTTTTTTCCCCATTAAGGGCCAATTTAGCGTGGCCAATCCATCTACCCTGCATATCTTTGGATTGTGGGGGCGAAACCCACGCAAACACGGGGAGAATGTGCAAACTCCACAGGGATAGTAATTCAGAGCCGGGATCGAACCTGGGACCTCGGTGACGTGAGGCAGCAATGCTAACCACTGTGCCACCATGCTGCCCAACACAGATTTAATCTAGTTGGCAAAAGAACCAGGGACTACACAAAGAAAACGTTTGTGAAGGATTCGGAATGCACTGTCCTCTTAGGTAATTAATAGTTTCAATTGTAGCCTTCAAAGAGGAAATAGATAAATACTTGGAAGGATAAAAAATTGTAGAAATATGGGGAATAAGCAGATGAGTGGGATCACGTGGGCAGCACGGTAGCATTGTGGATAGCACAATCGCTTCACAGCTCCAGGGTCCCAGGTTCGATTCTGGCTTGGGTCACTGTCTGTGCGGAGTCTGCACATCCTCCCCATGTGTGCGTGAGTTTCCTCCGGGTGCTCCGGTTTCCTCCCACAGTCCAAAGATGTGCAGGTTAGGTGGATTGGCCATGATAAATTGCCCTTAGTGTTGGGTGGGGTTACTGGGTTATGGGGATAGGGTGGAGTTGTTGACCTTGGGTAGGGTGCACTTTCCAAGAGCCAGTGCAGACTCGATGGGCCGAATGGCCTCCTTCTGCACTGTAAATTCTATGAAAAAAGCTGGACAAACTCAATGAGCTGAATGGGCTATTCCCTAATTAAAACCAGCTAACTCATGACAGAATAAGAATCAAACCTGGGCAGTGTGCCTAAGCTGCACAGTCGGTAGGAAATTTACTAATTCCATCATGCTCAACTTTACTGGGTCAGGTTTTTATGTCGAAGAAAAGGCGAAGCGCGTGGTATTCACCAACAAATGGTACAGTGGCAAAATCCACAATTTGCTGTCTGAATTGTGCTACTCAGCCATTTGTTTCATGAAAACGGCATTTCGTGATCTGCCTCACTATTGACAAGAATTGAATGTTATAAAGTTTCCATATTTGATGATAGATACTCACTAGACACATTACATAATAATGCCTTGTCCTTTCAAGTGCAAGAATCTTTTAACATGATGATTGGCAAACAGTCTGTGCACTGTTTCCTTCACAATCCCTCAATCTGATTCTTTAAGGGGAAAGACAGTTGCTTTCCCTGTTCACTCAGGGTCAGGATCCACTTTTCTCACTGAGACTTTAACAGCTTGCATAATTATAAATATGCCAAGTAAGAATTTTAAAAATCTAAACGTGTCAGGACATCTCTAACCATGCATGTCCTATTACAACAAAAAAACACTGGCCTTTTCTCCCCCCATCATTCATGTTCCCAAACACAACATACCAGGAGAATTATGTATTGGTAAAACCACTAATACTATTTGGTAGCCTGGCCAAACATGATTTGAGTTGCAACAGTTTATGTCGGGATGCTGCAGTTTATGTCTAGAGATGAAGAGTTACAAATTGATACAACTTAGTGAGGCTCGATCTATGACTCCAGAAGCGAGATTGGATGACAATTGAAGGCTTTATTGGACTAGATGTTTCCCCCAGCAGCGCAGGTACAGAATGCAGCAGCTAGGGAGGCACAGACTCTTATACTCCGCCTTACTGGGTGGAACCAGCAGGCAGGCTTCACCAATGATCTTACTGTCTCAGGTACCTCCCACACCAATGATCTTACAGCATCAACCTAGGTACCGTAATACCTCTAATACCGACTACCACACTTAGTTTCATTCCTATTATTATATTTGTGATCATACATACAGCAAGCAGTTAGGAACACAAATGGTATATTGGCCTTCGTTGCATGAGGATTTGCGTATCGGAGCAAGGATGTCTTACTTCAGTTGGACAGTGTTTTGGGTGAGAACATACCTGGAGTATTTTATGCAGTTTTGGTCTCCTTATCCAAGAAAGGATATACTTATAATAGAAGGGGGTGGAGTGAAGGTTAACCAGACTGATACCTGGGATGGCAGGATTGTTGTACGAGGAGCGATTTGATCAACTAGAACTTTATTTACTGGAATTTAGATGAATGAGAGGGGATCCAATTGAAACATAAAATTCTGACAGGACTGGACAGACTGGTTGCAGGGATGTTATTTTTGCTGGCTGAGAGTCCAGGACAAGGGGTCGTACTGTCTGGATACAGAATTTTCTGGCCGAAAGAAGACAGTGAGTGGTAGTGGATGGAAAGTATTCCACCTGGAGATCGGTGACCAATGGTATCCCGCAGGGATCTGTTCTGGGACCTCTGCTCTTTGTGATTTTTATAAATGACTTGGATGAGGAAGTGGAAGGGTGGGTTAGTAAGTTTGCCGATGACACGAAGGTTGAGGGAGTTGTAGATAGTGTTGTGGGTTGTTGCAGGTTACAGCAGGATATGGACAGGATGCAGATCCGGGTTGAGAAGTGGCAGATGGAGTTCGACCTAGATAAATGTGAAGTGATTCATTTTGGAAGGTCGAATTTGAATGCTGAATACAGGGCTAAAGGCAGGGTTCTTGGAAGTGTGGAGGAACAGAGGGATCTTGGGGTCCACGTACATAGATCCCTCAAAGTTGCCACCCAGGTTGATAGGGTTGTTCAGAAGGCATATGGTGTGTTGGCTTTCATCAACAGGGGGATTGAGTTTAAGAGCCACAAGGTTTTGCTGCAGCTTTATAAAACCCTAGTTCGACCACACTTGGAATATTGTATCCAGTTCAGGTCGCCTCATTATAGGAAGGATGTGGATGCTTTGGAGAGGATACATAGGGGATTTACCAGGATGTTGCCTGGACTGGAGGACATGTCTTATGAAGAAAGGTTGAGGTTGAGGGCTTTTCTCACTGGAGCGAAGAAGGAAGAGAGGTGACTTGATAGAGGTGTACAAGGTGATGAGAGGCATAGATAGAGTGGATAGCCAGAGACTTTTCCCCAGGACGGAAATGGCTGTCACGAGGGGACATAATATTAAGATGACTGGAGGATGGTATCGGGGAGATGTCAGAGGTAGGTTCTTTACACAGTGGTGGGTGTGCGGAATGCACTGCCAGCAGAGGTGGTGGAGTCAGAGTCATTAGGGACATCTAAGCGGCTCTTGGACAGGCACATGGACAGCAGTAAATTGAAGGGGTGTAGGTTAGGTTCATCTTAGATTACAATAAATGGTCAGCACAACTTCATGGGCCGAAAGGCTTGTACTGTACTGTTCTATGTTCTCTCAAAATGTGGGGTCGGCCATTTAGGACTGAGGTGAGGAGACATTTCTTCGCTCACCGGGTGATGAAACTATGGAATTGTTTACCACAGAAGGCTGTGGAGTCCAAATCACTGAATATCTTTCAGCGGGAAATAGATGGATTTCTACACTCTAAAGATGTCAAGGGGTATGGGGAGAATGCTGGAGTATGGCGTTGAGATGGAGGATGAGCCATGACCATGTTGAATGGCAAAGCAGTTCGAAGGGCCAAATAGCTACTCCTGATTCTATTTTCTACATTTATAATTACTTCTTAGTCAATCATTTATGGTGGTTGACTTCTCTGTAGTAAATAGGTACACCTTGGAGAGGAGAAGAACTATGCCTCTCAATTTTACACTAAGGCTGTTTACTTAAAGCTTTCTATCATCACCAACACAGGATCCACTCTTATTGAAATGAATACAGAAAGACAAAAATACCTCAATCAAAGGGCAGATAAAAGTAAATAGTTGAAGAGGTGGTGGGCAATAGACAGCCCTCAGTATAAAACAGCTGCAGTACAATTGCTTATAGGGCATGAACTTAGTAGGAATTAAGCTTTCAACTGTTCCTTTACATTGCTGGCATGTATGTGAAGTGGTGGCACACTAATCTTTCCTTCTCTCTCCAGTTCTGAGACCCCATTATTCAGAGAAAAATGGAAAATTATTAGCTCTGACTGCTTTAGCTGGTTAATTTAGTCATTAGATGAGCTATAAAGTTAACAAAGGTCTCAAATTTGTATTCACAGAATCACACAGTGCAGAAGAGGCCTTTCGACCCATCAAGTCTGCATCGACGCATGAAAGACAATTGACCTGCCTACCTAATCCCAATTGCCAGCACTTGGCCCATAGCCTTGAATGATATGGTGTGCCAAGTGCTCATCCAAGTACTTTTTAAAGGATGTGAAGCAACTCGCCTCTACCACCTTCCCAGATAGTGCATTCCAAACCACCATCATCCTCTGGGTAAAAAACCTTTTCCTCACATTCCCCCCACCCGCCAAACCTCCTGCCCCTCGCCTTGTACCTGCGTCCCTCGTGACTGACCCTTCAACTAAGGGGAGCAGCTGCTCCCTATCCACTCTTTCTATGCCCCTCAATATTGTACATCTTGATCAGGTCGTCCCTCAGTCTTCTCTGCTCCAACGAAAACATCCCCAGTTTATCCAATCTCTTTTCATAACTTAAATGTTCCATCCCAGGCAACATCCTGGTAAATCGCCTCTGCATCCCCTTCAGTACAATCACATCCTTCCTACAATTTGGCGACCAGAATTGCACTTGATTCTGATACGTGTTATGTTAGCTGATCTCAGCTAGGTCAATGAGGAAAGTGGAGGCACAGACACTGCCTTCAGCATCCACCAACAGGGAATGGAAATGCTGCCAGTGCTCCAAACTCCTGATTGGTATCCAGAAATCACTGCTCCAATTGTTGCTGGGAAGGTCAGGGTCAGGTTTAACTGCAGTGCACCCAGTAGTACATAGTTCACCAACCTAATAATAATAATCTTTATCATAGTCACAAATAGGCTTACATTAACACTGCAAAGAAGTTACTGGGAAAATCCCCTCGTCGCCACACTCCTGCGCCTTTTCGGGTAGAACATAGAACAGTACAGCACAGAACAGGCCCTTCGGCCCTCGATGTTGTGCCGAGCAATGATCACCCCACTTAAACCCACGTAACCCAACAATCCCCCAATTAACCTTACACTACGGGCAATTTAGCATGGCCAATCTACCTAACCCGCACATCTTTGGACTGTGGGAGGAAAGCGGAGCACCCGGAGGAAACCCACGCACACACGGGGAGGACGTGCAGACTCCACACAGACAGTGACCCAGCCGGGAATCGAACCTGGGACCCTGGAGCTGTGAAGCATTGATGCTAACCACCATGCTACCGTGAGCCCCCAGAGGAAACCCACGCAGACATGGGGAGAACGTGCAGACTCCGCACAGACAGTGGTTCAAGCCGGGAATCGAACCTAGGATCCTGGTGCTGTGAAGCAACAGTGCCAACCACTGTGCTCCCGTGCCACCCTAACAGGCTGGCGACTCAATGTACTTCATCTTTGCATGAACAATCCAGAAGTAATCTCATCATCCTGCTCTCTTCCCATAGCGTTGTGTCATCCTCTGCTTCAAATAATGAGCGGGATTCTCCCGTACCGAGCGGGGCAGGGGGTCCCGGCGGGACGAAGTGGCGTGAATCACTCCGGCGTCGGCCCGCCCAAAAGGTGCGGAGGATTCGGCACCTTCAGAGGCTAGGCCGGCGCCGGAGTGGTTTGCGCCCCGCCGGCTGGCGTGGATGGCCTTTGGTGCCACGCCAGCCGGGGCTGAAGGGACTCCGCCGGCCGGCGCGAGTCCGTGCATGCGCGGGAGCGTCAGCGGCTGCTGACGCCATCCCTGCGCATGTGCGGGGTGGTTCACCTACACGTTGGCCATCGCGGAGGCTGACACGGCCGACGCGTAGGAAAAGAGTGCCCCCACGGCACAGGCCCGCCCGCTGATCGGTGGGCCCTGATCGCGGGCCAGGCCACCGTGGGGGCACCCCCCGGGGCCAGATCGCCCCCCCCCCCCCCAGGACCCCGGAGCCCGCCCGCGCCGCCAGGTCCTGCCGGTAAGGGACCTAGTGTAATCTACGCCGGCGGGACTGGCATAGAACTAGCGGGACTTCGGCCCATCGCTGGTCGGAGAATCGCCGGGGGGGCACTGCGAGCGGCTGCCGCGGCGCGATTCCCGACCCCGCCGAATCTCCGGTGTCGGAGAATTTTGTGGCCAGCGGGGGCAGAATTCACGCCGCCCCCCCGGCGATTCTCCGACCCGGCGGGGGGTCGGAGAATCCCGCCCATTTAATCTGCTTTTCCTTTGACGGCCTCTGCCTCAACTATTCCTTAGCTAAGCATTTGACAGACATCCACTGAAATGTTTAAATGCCACATTTTTGAAAACTGATGTAGGCCAGTTTGAATGATATGAACCATCAGCAAAGCTGATGAAGTAATACATCAGCAAGGAATCAACATCCTAGGATATGGCAGGAGGGACTTTTTAAAACACCAAAGTTTACAATAAACTGCCACGATTACCGTCAATTTAACATGTTGGATCACATCTTGAAAAATCAGCAGATTTTCTTATTGCATTTAGTTATTATTTTAAGGGCACGGAGACCACTATGAAATTAATATAGCAGATCTGTTCGAATTATTTTGGGAAATTACAAAATTGATTTGTAAACACAAACAGGTCAAGTCGTCTGTGACTACAATGCAGGTCTCATTTCGTGCTGCAGTATTCTTTGCACAGATTCATTGAAATCACTTTTGAAGCAATTAAATAATTACCTGCAAACAAAATATGAGAAGCAAAGGTGTTCAATCCCACCAATAGTGCTGGTAGTATATTGGTGCTATGTCCTTCAGTGAACCCAACAAAAGCTGCATTCCATTGGATAGCTGGGAATGTAGGTTGATGGCCAGTGGCATAAAAAAACTGTGCGGCTGAAAAGGCCCAGGCTGTCACTGCATACCAAGGAACAGAGAAATAACCTTTTTTAAAAAAAAAATAGCACGTCAGTAGCAAACATGGATAGGGTTGCCTGTGAAAATCAAATTTTAACTAATTACTCATTTGAAAAACAATTTCTCAGCCTCAACTGAAATGTCAGCATTTTAAAAAAGTTATGTAGGTCAGTTTCAACGACATAAACCATCACAAGTGAATTTTCACCATATTCAGGAACAAGCGGTGCATGCAATGTACCCACTTACGTATCATTACACCTGTTTAAGAAACATCATGTCACCCAACTCTTTTGGGTGACTCTACCACAGAAACAATTCAAAGTAAATACAATTAAAGGAAGAAACTTTAGTTAATATATAACTTGTTCTCACTTTGTTGTAAAAGACATGCATTTTTATAGTGTCCTTCAAGATTTCAGGATGTCAAGAAGTGCTTCACAACATTACACTGACAGTACAATATTTATTATCACCAGTTGCCTGAATTGGGTCATTTCCATTTGAGAGTGACTAAGGGTGACAGATTCCTTCCTGAAAAGCAATATTGAACCGGTTGCATGTTTACTTTTTATGGTCATTTTTCTTCCTGGTGCTCCCCACAAATAACCAGAATGATTAGGTTCAATTGCATAGCTTTAACAGAAGGAATCAGGACTTGCGACCTCCAGGTTACCAGTTTCATACCATAACCAGAAGACTACATTTAGAATAAGTAGACGTTTTTGAACAGTTTAAGAATGGAAATTGATCGTAATGTTATAAATACAATATACAAATAACAGCACGATACCGGTTCCAAACAAATACAAATGACTGTAACCCTGATCAAAGTAGTACAAGTGTGCTTGACATTAATTCACCTGAAAAGCTCCAACATGTAATCTTTCTTCCTCTGGACGACATTGAGATTGACAAACTTCTTCTACATTAAGTGACTGATAAGATAGGGGTTCAAATTTGGATCCTTGTTACATACCTCATGTGCAAACGGTGCTGTGTTACTGCCCAGATACCCCAATCATGTATTAGTGACAAGTGTGTGGATTCCAATTGTGAGGTGTAAAGGATAAAATTAATACCTCAAAAATGAAAGGTATTTGGAGAGTGACCAAAGTTTGTTCAAAGAGATAGGTTTAAAAAAAATAAATTCATTTTTTCCAATTAAGAGGCAATTTAGCGTGGCCAATCCACCTACCCTGCACATCTTTGGGTTGTGGGGGCAAAACCCATGCAAACACAGGGAGAATGTGCAAACTCCACATGGACAGTGACCCAGGGGATCAAACTTGGGACCTTGGCGCCGTGAGGCAGCAGTGCTGGAGAGATAGGTTTTAAGGATGATTTTGCGAGAGAGAGATCATAGATTTTTACATAGAATTTACAGTGCAGAAGGAGGTCATTCGGCCCATCGAGTCTGCACCGGCTCTTGGAAAGAGCACCCTACCCCTACCCAAGGTCAACACCTCCACCCTATCCCCATAACTCAGTAACCCCACCGAACACTAAGGGCAATTTTGGACACTAAGGGTAATTTATCATGGCCAATCCACCTAACCCGCACATCTTTGGACTGTGGGAGGAAACCGGAGCACCCGGAGGAAACCCACGCACACCCTGGGAGGATGTGTAGACTCCGCACAGACAGTGACCCAAGCCGGAATCGAACCTGGGACCCTGGAGCTATGAAGCGATTGTGCTATCCACAATGCTACCGTGCTGCTGGGGTTTAAGGAAAGAATTCCAGTCAGTATCTCCAGGAAAGGAGGAGAGAAAATTGGACAGATTGAAAAACAAAATTCTCAAAAAATCAGGATGCAGCGCAAAGTCATTCATCCCACATTTTCATGATCTTCTCTAGCATTTTCTCTAATCCTGAACTATCAAGTCCATATGAAAGCCTCAGAATCATGCCCTTACAACCCCACCTCAATGAATTGAACTTGGCATGACACTTGATATGGCATCTTTGCCTCTGCATCCACTTCATGGGCAGGATTCTTCGCCACTTGTGTTTCTACCAACACCACACCCACAACCAAACTGAGTCTTTTTTCCCCAATCTTCAGAATTTGTGTGTCACCTGGATTCAGCCCTCTTTAAATTTTCCACTGAGAACTGTTGGGGTGACATCGTTTCATTTGGGTAGCACAGTGGTTAGCACTGCTGCATCACAGCGCCAGGGACCTGGTTTCAATTCCAATCTTGGGTGACCGCCTGTGTCAAGTTTGCACATTCTCCCCGTGTCTCCGTGGGTTTCCTCCAGGTGCGCCGGTTTCCTCCCAAGCCCAAAGATGTGCAAGTTAGGTGGATTGCCCACTCTGAATTGTCCCTTTGTGTCCAAAAGGTTAGATGTGGTTACAGGGATAGGGTGGGGGAATGAGCCTAGGTAGGGTGCTCTTTCCTTCCCAAGATCCATCAACAGGAATACCCTAACAGACCCATCATTTCAGCCTTGTTCCATGAAACCGATTTCTTCCTATTTTACCACCCTTGCCCAGTCTCTTCCCAAATTCATCCCAACTCTTCCGATGCCATCCACCGCTTATATTTGCCCATTCTCTGGCCCTGTTCATCTCCATTTCACCATGGATATCCAATGCCTCTACACCTTCATTCCCCACCAGGATAGCCCCAGAAGTATCTGTTTCTTTCCTGATTAGTGGCCCACCAAGTCCCATCTTCGATAAACCTCCTCTGCCTAGGACTTCAGCTCACATGGACAACTTAACCGTTAACTTCACTCACTTTCTCCAAAAAAAATGGCCTTGCTACAGGAACCTATATGGGTTATAGCTATGCACGTCCTTTCATGGGAAATGTGTAACATATTTTGTTTCCATGCGCATAGGTTCAAATCTTTACCTCTTTTTCAGGTACACTGACATCTGCAATTGGTGCCGTTTCCAGTTCTCAGAAACTGAAAATTTAATTTGAGCTGCTTCTAATTTCACCATTCCCTCACCTTCTTATGGTCCATCTCTTCCCTTCCTCAACTCCTGTTTTCATTTCTGCGTAAAGGCTACCGACCAATATCTACTATAACTCCACCGACTCACAGTTACCTAGACTACATTTTCTTCACCCTACTTCCTTTTAGAATGTTATTCCATTCTCCCAGTTTATCCGTTGTTCTGACAATGCCACTGTCCAATGCTTCCAATAGATTTTCCTTTTCTGTCCACCGCTAACGTTGCCCAAGGTCATGTCCATTCAATTTCCAGAACTTCTGTTCTCATCCCTTCCAGAATCAAAATAGGGTTCCCCTTATACTGGTCTTCCACTGCCTCCCCATTCCGCAGATCACCCTCTGCCATTTGCACCACTTCCAGCATGATGCCAACATTAAACACCTTTTCCCTTCCCCTTTCTATATTCAGAAGGGACCGTTCTCTCCATGATGCCCTAATCCACTCCCCAACCACACCCAATGTCCCCTTCCTTTCCCACAGTATCTTCTAGAGCAAGAGCAAGAGATGCCACACCTAGCCTTTTTAATTCCTCCCTTCCTGCTGTCCAGTGTTCCAAACACTCAGTTCCAGGTGAAGCAGCAATTTATTTGCACTTCTAATTAAGTGTATTTGCTGCTCACAATGTGGTATCCTCTACATTGGGAAGACCAAGCATAGGTTAGATAATTGCTTTGCAGAACACTTCTGTTCAGTCCAGAAGTTTGACTTTAAACTTTCAGTTGCTTTAATTTGTCACTTTAATTCTCCGTCCCACTCCGACTTCTCTGACCTTAGTCTCCTACACATCCTCAATATAAGCTCAAGAAACAGCACCTCATCTTTCAATTAGACATTTAAAATTTTCTGAACTCGACAATAAATCCAACAATTTCAGATCATAATCTCTACCTTCACTATTTTTCCAGATGCTAGCTGTTGGAAAGGATTCTGAACTTCCTGTTTACATCTCGAGATGCATCCTTTTTTTTCTTTACTCGCCCCATTACCACCTCCATCGTCTTTGCAATACCACCCCTTTTGTCACAATCTCTTCTGCCTTCCAGTCCATCACCCACTATTTTGTTCTTCCATCATCTTTTCCTGCTTCTGTATTTTTTAAAACCTGTCACATCCCCAACTTTTTCAGTTCCAATGAAAGGTTAAGGGCGCGATTCTCTGATCGCGGGACTAAGTGTCCGCGCCATCCTGACGCCATCGCGTTTCACGACGGCGTGAAACGGGCGCAGGCAGTAGAGATTCTGGCCCCCACAGGAGGCCAGCAGGGCGCTGGAGCGGTTCACGCCGCTCCAGCCTTGCATCCTGGCGCGGACTGGGGGCAGCGCCAACCCACGCATGCGTAGTGGCGAAGCACCAACCGACGGAATGCGCGGTAGACTCATGGAACGCTCCAGCCCGGACGCAACATGGCGCAGGGGCCGGAAGCGCAACAAAGTAGGCCGGGGGGGGAGCCCGCCGATCGGTGAGCCCCGATCTTGGGCCAGACCACATCGGTGGGCCCCCCCCACATCGGGACGGAGAACCCTGCCCCCCCCCCCCCCCCCCCCCCCCCCCCCCGAACCCTCGTGCAGGGTAACCGCCGGCAGCGACCAGGAGTGGACAGTGCCAGCGGGAGTCTGCTTTTTCTGCGCGGCCGCTCGGCCCATTCGGGCTGGAGAATCGACGGGTCGGCAGCTTACGGCGGCCCTCGACTGGCGCCGCGCCAAACGCACCGGTGCAAATGGCACCGATTGTCCGCACCTTGGGAGAATCGCGCACTGGCGTCGGGGCATTGTTGTGCTGATTCTTCGGCCCGGAGCGGGGCTGAAAGAATCCCACCCTAAGTGTTTCTCTCTCCAGGAATACTGCCTGGTCTACTTTCAGCATTGCATTTTTACTTCAGAATTCCAGTATCTGTAGTATTTTGTTTTTGTGGCCATTCATGCCATGATTATGATAAAATACCGTGGATGCTGGAAATCTGAAATAGAAAATGCTGGAAAAACCCAGGTCTGGCACCTGTGGAGAGAGAAACAGAGTTAACACTTTGAGTTGTAGGACTTTTCTTCAGAGCTGAAAGTGCAACAGCAACTGATTTTTGTAGCAACACTTTGAAAGAGCTAGCTACTTAGTTCCATATCATTTACATTTATCTATCAGAAATATTAATCAAGGCCAGCACGGTGGCGCAGTGGATAGCATTGGGACTGCGGCGCTGAGGACCTGGGTTTGAATCCCGGCCCTGGGTCACTATCCGTGTGGAGTTTGCACATTCTCCCCGTGTCTGCGTGGGTTTCGCCCCCACAACCCCAAGGTGAGCAGGTTAGGTGGATTGGCCATGCTAAATTGCCCCTTAATTGGAAAAAAATATTAATTGGGTACTCTAAATTTCTTTAAAAAAAAGAAATATTAATCATCTTGCTTTTTAAAAACAATATGATTCTGCTTCAAATACTGTCTTCTGCTTGTGCATAACAGGTGCTAATAAGCATTTGCATAAAATAAGTCTCCTACCTTCTCTTCATCTTGGTGGTTATAAATTTATGTTTTCTAGCTGCTAATTTACTGACTGTTGAAACTATGTTCCCAAGTTTGTCTAGTCTCTCCCTTTGGCTTCGTCTCTTAACCCTGGCTTTGTCTCAATTAGTCTCCTTTTTCTCCCTTTCATTCATGGAACATCTTTCCTGAAGTAAGGCATCTTGATCACCTTGCACTTGAGGCTGTGGAGCCTCTGGGCTGATTCCAAATTTTCCATGTTTGACCACATACACAAGACAGACATACAAAACAGATCACTGCACAGTTGAGAATTCTGTTCGAATATAAAATCTAAAAATATTTCAGTGAGGTTAAATTGGATCAATAAAATAAAATGTTATTTCTAAACCCTGAAATTGCCATCATTTACTCAAGTGTCTTTGATGACACATCATTTGAACCAACTACATACCAGCGTTATCAGACTGTAATGAAAGGTTCCTTGCTGTGCCATGTATCTCAAGGAAAGAAAATCCCTCCAAGAATAGCAACAGGAAAGCCAGTGACATTCTCTCATTATGCAGCATAATAAGTAGTAATGTCAAAAGAGCAAGAACAATAAGGAGTGCAGCAGAATACACAGTTCCCAAGCCATAAGCAGCCACTGTCCGAGTCTTCATTTGGTTATCATTAAAATGTATGTTCATCGATTGCTGCATCTTACGGTATATCAATGGGACTACATAGAGAGAGTCATCTTCCAATTCAGGAGAACCTTTGTAGGGAGGGACTAAAGTTTCATCAGACTGTTTGCTGTCTTTTACAAACACAGTGATCGGATTCCATAGGACAATAAGGAAGCCTGTCATTACCAGCACAAAGACAATGCCTGGGACTACAACTGCTATCTTCTTTGTCAGTTCCTGAAGTTTAACAGAGGTTTCTTCTGGAGCAGCATTCACAGCCCAATAGCAACATAAACAAAATACAATAAATGGGAAACACAAACGTACAAAAAACACAACCAAGTGTGAGCTGTTGAGGTTTCCATAATGAAGGAACCATTTTCGTACGAGGTAGACCAAGGCTGCAAGTGATGATACTGACAGGATATAATGGAAGTTCCTTTGCTGACTATTATTTAACCTCGACAAAGGTTTCAGAAAAGAAGAGGGCTCACAGTCTGCAAGTTCTTCACGACAGTTATAAAAGTTGCTGGAGAAAAGAACGCAGAGCAGGAAGGCCATGAGCAACCCAATTAAGTAAAACGATTCTCGTTTGTGTGAAATAGAACCGGAGCTCTTTTGCATCTCTGGTACAAATGGTGCATTTAAATAATAACGGGTAAATTTTCCATTCCATTTTAGATTCAAGATAGTAAAAGTTACAATAGATTTCAGAAGGAATGATACTACTTGCCCTTCAGTTACTACAAAGCTATTGGAAAACATAGCTAGGCACCGTAATAGGAGAATTCCCAAAGGTACAAGGAACTTGAACCAATTTTTCCACTTCTGCTGAATACCAGCGTTTGAACTTTGCATCAGTTTGTTTGCAATGTGATCATTATTGAGTTTCGATCTCCAGAAGTTCCAATGAAAGCTCACATGTGATCCAGTAGCTACCCAGAAACATATTATCAGAGGTTCCACCATAATGTCAGATGTCAGCATCCAGATATAAACTGTTAATCCTGCAGTCAGACCCCAGATAACTGGATACAAAAGAAGTTGTTTGTACAAAGATTCAAATGTTGCTGCAGTTTCAGACACCAGAAAACAATGTATACAGGTTGCTGCTAGAAGTAGAATACCACACAGCATATGTGCAGGGTTGAATCGTGCCCATGATTCTCGACAAATTTCCTTGGTCTCTGTCAAGTAACGTTGCTGCGTGATTAATAGCTTCTGAAACCTTGTGTGAAAATCTTGGTCAGGAACAATTTTTCCAGAAATTTGCATTTTTGTGATCAGGTCATTATATTCAGCCATTGCAGTGGAAAACAATTCCTTCAGATATTTCAGCTTTGTCACAGGGAGATCGTTGGCAGCATAAGAGTAGGATTCCAAAAATCGATTCACCTATACAACACAAGATGGTGAAAAAAAGACTTCTATTCACAAAGCTCTTTTCACGATCACCAAACGACTCAAGTACTTTATAGCCTTGAAGTGCTTTTGAAGTGTAGTCATTGTTGTAAAGTAGGAAACATGGCAACCAATTTGTGCACAGCAAGCTCCCACAAACAGCAATGTGATAATGACAAAATCTGTTTTTGTAATGTTGATTGAGGGATAAATATTGTCCAGGACACCAGGGATAACCCATCTGCTCTTCTTTGAAATAGGGCCATGGGATCTTTTACATCCGCCCAAGCACTGAGATGGGGCCTTGGTTTAACATCTTATCCAAAAGATGGAAATATATATTAGAAATGCATACATATATCATGGTCAAATGTGATTATGTAGCATTTTTTGGTTTACTCAAAAAATCTCTCCTGCATTTTACCATTACTTTACCAACAAATATATGTCAAGTGCAGCTTCCATAAACTGCCAAAATCTACTCTAGAAAGGTGCAAAATTATAGCTCACTATTAATAAAAACAGAAATTTTATTCCGACAAAACAATTTTGACATTAACACACTCGTTGTTGAATGGTCAAGTAATGGGCCATCCAATCAGTTAGCAATGGGTTTGGCAGTTGGACATTGCAATTTTCTTGATTTACTTTATTTTTTTTATAGCCTCTCTCTGTTTTCATAATTTTCTTGAGGTTCATATTACCAAACCAGCCTATTTATAATATATTTATCTATTTCTAAGTCTCCCTGGCTTTGTACTTCACTAGCAAACATGACAAGCTAGGAAACATAACCCAATTAGTGCCATCTACGCAGTCACACAAAAGTGCACAAAAGCGTTAGAATAAGTACCTCTCCAAACTTCCCTCATCTCTGCACGAAAGGCTACTCTTTTCTGTGTTCAAGCAATAAGGATTCACCATGGACAGCAAATGTACAACATGCCATGAACCATGGTTGAACATTTTCTGAAATTTGAAATGTTTTTCCCATTTAGTAAAACTAACAGGAAAATGTTACCTAAAATTTGCCTATTCCCTGTGGAAAGGAGGGGTCTGGCATTTGTCAGAATTATTTTCGTACACATTTTTAGTGAAGCACCTAAAAATCACATTTGCCTGTGCAGTTGATTTAAGATTTATACAACATGGTCTAGAATTAAACTGGGTAGAATTTGGAGCAGGTAAAAACATGAGAAAATATAATAACTATGATAGAGTACAATGCCACAAATCTGGCACTACTGTACCTGTATGGCATTGATGTGAAGTGCTTTTGCTTGTTCCAGGTACTGATTATCGTCCAGCTTAGGTTCCGAAATAAACATGTCCACCATCACCATGCCAATATTACTGTATGGAATAGGAACCCCAAGTAGAAGAGCCAGGGTTGGTACAAGATCTATCTGAGACACAACGTCTGGGTTCTAGAGATTTTGCAGATGAACAGAAAATTAAAAAAATTAACAAATAACAAGATAAACACTTCCACCAACGTGTGCATATATAGGAATATAATACTCCATCTTGATTTTAGGATTATTTAAAAGGAAGGTGCTGATTAGAAACTTTCCAGACTACATTAAACTCTACCTACATTGGAACTGTATCACACCCTGACCAGCACCTCTGTCAGTCTAAGTTCTCAAAGTAAAATGTTTGCTTTGCTGTTAATAAGTGATAAATACTAATTTTCTCTTTTCTTTCATTACATCAGACCGTTAGTTAGGAAAACAAAGTAGTTTTATGGGATTTATACAGTATTAGTATTGGGAAACATTGGAAGTAAGGTATAGTTTTAAGCGTGTTTAATTTAATGTTTCTGTGCCTATTGGTAAAACCTATAGTTAGATTCATGCTGAACAAAGGTGTTTGTGTGTGTGGGGGTTGGTTAGGTTCCACCTGTGATTCTATTGTGCTTGTGAAGTTTGAAACTTACGAGTGCACCTGCGTAGGTTTACCATTAATGAGCAGAAAAGAGATTGTGGAGATGAGAGAGCAATGAAAGACTCCGTGACAGGACGTGTTGAAAAGTTTGAGAAGTTCTGAGTTTCAGATAAACTGTTGAGCAGGAAATGAATGATAGTGTAATTATATTGGAGAATGACATCGGCAAGGAGTTAAATTTAAATATATATATTTGAACTGAGGAACGAAGCTTCGAGCTGCTTCAGACTTAAAAAAATGAAGCAAACTACAGTAGCAGGAATACAAAGTCAATTGAAACACACACACACAGGTGGGGATTAAATGAAAACTGCACTTAAAAATTGCAAACATTGGGACGGATGCCAAAAAAGGAACACACAGACTCGAAAAACAAATCATTGTCTGTTTTGACGCATAGTTGAATTGCCTCAACATTCAACTCTTTCAACTTCAATATCAAATTATGAAGCAAGCAGGCCAGGTAAAAATCAGGCAGCAGTCCAGGGGTAGAAGGCACTTGAGCTTTAACTGTCTCTTTTTTTAAAGTTTCCACAAGGGCCAGAGAAAATTGCAGAACGGCTGGAAGTGAGCAGTGCTCAGTCAGCAACAAGCTCAAAATAGACAAAATATTTTATTTTATTTATTGTATTTATCATACAATGTCCTTCATATCACAAAGCTCAAAAGTCTACAAACAAGGAGAGTTGATATTTGAACTAAGTTCGGAAAATCTTTTATGAAATCTACCCAATTTCAGAACTGGTCACCACCACCGCACCCAGAGCAATCAAGGCATCTCAGAAGTTTGACTAAATCCAATCCTGTAAGATGTAGGTTGGAGGGGTACCAATGCAGTCCTATCCCAATTGGTTTGCGTCCTCAATGCAGTACTTAAATTCTGAAATTTATAAGCAAAACAGGTTTGTGATTTTAACGTAATTCTAATTCAATTTTATTCTTTTCTCAATATCCTGTGTACCACTTCCCTGTTACTTGTTGTCTTTTATACAATAATCCTTTGATGCTAGTTCCACCCCAATTCAGCCTTTTGGGCTGTGAATGAAATATCATTACCATTAAATGTAGGGACCATGGAGGAAGATTGTGGCACTGTACATGCAGAGTAGGAGGTGGTTTATTTCTTAACAGTCTGATGAATTTGTATTGCTGCTTCTTTTCCCTCACCTCTATTCCTTATTTAATGACATTCGCGCAAGTATCTTGCATACCTGCATTGCTCAATATTAAAGTGCTAATCTGCATGATCATAAATATTAATAAAGACATGTCAGTTCAGGATTTCATTAGCCGACTTCTTTCATTTGGCAAGAAAAAGTCAATTCATTCATCCGAAAAGCCTGGAAAGATGATTGATTTGCAAAACTATTACTATAATTTTGACCAATTAATGTGAGACAATCATCTATGGTACATTTTAAACATCTAATAATTCCTAGATGTGGATGATAGATTTTAAGTGGTTCTGGGATGAGGAGTAAGAATTGGTGGGGAGGGGGTTTAAAGACTTTTTGGTGCCTTTAAATAAATGCCTTCTACTGACCACAATGTCACAACAAACAAGAAACCAAAACTGGACCATGAGAACTGGAAACAGCCCAAAGTCCTAATATTAAAAAATGCAAAAGATGAACTCTAAAACTAGAATCAAACTGCCAAGCTTCAGTGGCACAAAAATCAAAACTACAGAGTGCTTTGACCACAGCACCACTGGAATAAGCAACTGTTTAAGCTCAAACTAATGGTATAGATATTTATATCCAAATTCTTCTCCGAAATTCTTATGTGGCCTTTTACACTGTCTATTGACGAATACTTTAAAAAATGGCACTGCTGCAGAGGGGAGTGGTGATAAGTGTGACAGTGCAATAGTTATAGGGGATACAATTGTAAGGGGAATAGACAGGCGTTTCAGTGGCCACAAACGAGACTCCAGGATGGTATGTTGCCTCCCTGGTGCTCGGGTCAAGGATGTCTCGGAGCGGGTACAGGACATTCTGGAGGGGGAGGGTGAACAGCCAGTAGTCATGGTACACATCGGTACAAACAACATAGGTAAAAAAAAAAGGGATGAGGTCCTAAAAGCAGAATACAGGGAGCTAGGAAGGAAGTTAAGAAATCGGACCTCGAAGGTAGTGATCTCAGGATTACTACCGGTGCCCCGTGCTAGTGAGATAGAAATGACAGGAAATATAGGATAAATACAAAGAGCAAATACGAAAGCAAAGAGTAGGGATTAATGGGTGTTTCTCTGGTTGGCAATCAGTAGCTAGTGGTGTCCCTCAGGGATCAGTGTTGGGCCCACAATTGTTCACAATTTACATTGATGATTTGGAGTTGGGGACCAAGGGCAATGTGTCCAAGTTTGCAGATGACACTAAGATGAGTGGTAAAGCGAAAAGTGCAGAGGATACTGGAAGTCTGCAGAGGGATTTGGATAGGTTAAGTGAATGGGCTCGGGTCTGGCAGATGGAATGCAATGTTGACAAATATGAGGTTATCCATTTTGGTAGGAATAACAGCAAACGGGATTATTATTTAAATGATAACATATTAAAACATGCTGCTGTGCAGAGAGACCTGGGTGCTCGTGCATGAGTCGCAAAAAGTTGGTTTACAGGTGCAACACGTGATTAAGGCGGCATATGAAATTTTGTCCTTCATTGCTGGAGGGATGGAGTTTAAGACTAGGGAGGTTATGCTGCAATTGTATACGGTGTTAGTGAGGCCACATCTGGAGTATTGTGTTCAGTTTTGGTCTCCTTACTTGAGAAAGAACGTACTGGCACTGGAGGGTGTGCAGAGGAGATTCATTAGGTTAATCCCAGAGCTGAAGGGGTTGGATTACGAGGAGAGGTTAAGTAGACTGGGACTGTACTCGCTGGAATTTAGAAGGATGAGGGGGGGATCTTATAGAAACATATAAAATTATGAAGGGAATAGATAGGATAGATGCGGGCAGGTTGTTTCCACTGGCGGTTGAAAGCAGAACTAGGGGGCATAGCCTCAAAATAAGGGGAAGTAAATTTAGGACTGACCTTAGGAGGAACTTCTTTACCCAAAGGATTGTGAATCTATGGAATTCCTTGCCCAGTGAAGCAGTTGAGGCTCCTTCATTAAATGTTTTTAAGATAACGATAGATAGTTTTTTGAAGAAAAAAGGGATTAAGGGTTATGGTGTTCAGGCCAGTCCACAAAAGATCAGCCATGATCTCATTGAATGGCGGCGCAGACTCCAGGGGCCAGATGGCCTACTGCTGCTCCTAGTTCTTATGTTAATGCGTGGCTGAAGGGATGGTGTCAGGGGGAGAGTTTCAGATTCCTGGGGCATTGGGACCGGTTCTGAGGAAGGTGGGACCTGTACAAACTGGATGGGTTACACCTGGGCAGGACTGGAAAACCTTGGGGGGCTATTTGCTAGAGCGGTTGAGGAATGTTTAAACTAATGTGGCAGGGGGATGGGAACCGATGCAAGAAGTCGGAAGGTCGTAAAACAGGGACAGAAACAAAAACGCAGGAAGGCAGAGAATCCATAGTCAAAAATCAAAAAGGGCGACAATACAAGGTACAGTGACTGAGGGGAGCTCAATGAATAGGCCCAATAATACTAAAAGGAATAAAACGGGAAGTAAAAACATAAGTGGAAAGCGACGCGGCAGGTTGTTACATGAAGATGTGGGTTCAACGACAAGGAAAATAAGGAGAAAAGTTAAGAGAAAAAATAACAGGGCAGCACGGTGGCTCAGTGGTAGCACTGCAGCCTCACGGCCCCACGGTCCCAGGTTCAAATCCGGCTCTGGGTCACTGTCCATGTGGAGTTTGCATTCTTCCCATGTTTGCGTGGGTTTCGCCCCCACAACCCAAAAAGATGTGCAGGTTAGCTGGATTGGCCACATTGAATTGCCCCTTAATTGGAAAAAATGAATTGGGTACTCTAAATTTATTTTTAAAAAGAGGAAAAATAACTTAGGAGAGGTTACTGATCAAGGTGTTAAGATTCAAAACAGATGTATAAAAGCCAACATAATGTACTTTACCTGAATGCTCGTAGTATTCGGAATAAGGTAAATGGGTTGATGGCGCAAATCATCGTGAATGACTATGATTTAGTGGCCATTACTGAAACATGGTTAAAGGATGGTCACGACTGGGAGTTAAATATCAAAGGGTATCAAACTATACGGAAGGACAGAGTGGATGGTAAGGGAGGTGGTGTAGCTCTGTTATTTAAGGATGACATCTGGGCAATAGTAAGGGATGACATCGGTGATATGGAGGATAAGGTTGAATCCATTTGGGTGGAAATCAGGAATAGCAAGGTGAAAAAGTCACTAATAGGAAAAGTCTATAGGCCACCAAATAGTAACATTATGGTGGGGCAGGCAAAAAACAAAGAAATAACTGATGCATGTAGAAATGGTACAACTGTTATCATGGGGGATTTTAATCTACATGTCGATTGGTTTGACCAAGGCAGCCTTGAGGAGGAGTTTATAGAATGTATCCGCGTTAGTTTCCTAGAACAGTATGTAATGGAACCTACGAGGGAACAAGCGGTCCTAGATCTGGTCCTGTGTAATGAGACAGGATTGATTAATGATCTCCTAGTTAGGGATCCTCTTGGAAGGAGCGATCACAATATGGTGGAATTTAAAATACAGATGGAGGGTGAGAAGGTAAAATCAAACACTAATGTTTTGTGCTTAAACAAAGGAGATGACAATGGGATGAGAGTAGAGCTAGCTAAGGTAGACTGGGAGCGAAGACTTTATGGTGAAACAGTTGAGGAACAGTGGAGAACCTTCTAAGCGATTTTTCACAGTGCTCAGCAAAGGTTTATACCAACAAAAGGGAAAGACGGTAGAAAGAGGGAAAATCGACTGTGGATATCTAAGGAAATAAGGGAGAGTATCAAATTGAAGGAAAAAGCATACAACGTGGCAAAGATTAGTGGGAGACTAGAGGACTGGGAAATCTTTAGGGGGCAACAGAAAGCTACTAAAAAAGCTATAAAGAAGAGTATGATAGATTATGAGAGTAAACTTGCTCAGAATAGTATATGTTTCTACAAATATATAAAACAAAAAAGAGAGGCTAAGGTAAATATTGGTCCTTTAGAGGATGAGAAAGGAGATTTAATAATGGGAGATGAGGAAATGGCTGAGGAACTGAACAGCTTTTTTGGGTCGGTCTTCACAGTGGAAGACACAAATAACATGCCAGTGACTGATGGAAATGAGGCTCTGACATATGAGGACCTTGAGATGATTGTTATCAGTAAGGAGGTAGTGATGGGCAAGCTAATGGGGCTAACGGTAGACATGTCTCCTGGCGCTGATGGATTGCATCGCAGAGTGCTAAAAGAGTTGGCTAGGGAAATTGCAAATGCACTAGTGATAATTTACCAAAATTCACCAGACTCTGGGGTGGTCCCGGCGGATTGGAAATTAGCAAACGTGACACCACTCTTTAAAAAAGGAGGACGGCAGAAAGCGGGTAATTATAGGCCAGTTAGCTTAACTTCGGTAGTAGGAAAGATGCTCGGATCTATCATTAAGGAAGAAATAGCGAGGTATCTGGATGGAAATTGTCCCATTAGGAAGACGCAGCATGGGTTCAGAAAGGGCAGGTCGTGCCTAACTAATTTAGTGGAATTTTGTGACGACATTACCAGTGCGGTAGATGACGGGGAGCCAATGGATGTGGTATATCTGTATTTCCAGAAAGCCTTTGACAAGGTGCCACACAAAAGGTTGCTGCATAAGATAAAGATGCATGGCATTAAGGGTAAAGTAGTAGCATGGATAGAGGATTGGTTAATTAATAGAAAGCAAAGAGTTGGGATGAATGGGTGTTTGTCTGGTTGGCAATCAGTAGCTAGTGGTGTCCCTCAGGGATCAGTGTTGGGCCCACAATTGTTCACAATTTACATAGATGATTTGGAGTTGGGGACCAAGTACAATGTGTCCAAGTTTGCAGACGACACTAAGATGAGTGGTAAAGCAAAATGTGCAGAGGATACCGGAAGTCTGCAGATGGGTTTGGCTAGGTTAAGTGAATGGGCTAGGGTCTGGCAGATGGAATACATTGTTGACAAATGTGAGGTTATCCATTTTGGTAGGAATAACAGCAAATGGGATTATTATTTAAATTATAAAATATTAAAATATGATGCTGTGCAGAGACACCTGGGTGCACTAGTGCATGAGTCACAAAAAGTTGGTTTACAGGTGATTAAGAAGGCAAATGGAGTTTTGTCCTTCTTTGCTAGAGAGATGAAGTTTAAGACTAGGGAGGTTATTGTATAAGGTGTTAGTGAGGCCACATCTGGAGTATTATGTTCAGTTTTGGTCTCCTTACCCGAGAAAGGACGTACTGGCGCTGGAGGGTGTGCAGAGGAGATTCACTAGGTTTATCCCAGAGCTGAAGGGGTTGGATTACGAGGAGAGGTTGAGTAGACCTGGTCTGTACTCATTGGAATTTAGAAGTATGTGGGGGGATCTTATAGAAACATATAAAATTATGAAGGGAACAGATGGGATAGATGCTGGCAGGTTGTTTCCACTGGCAGGTGAAAACAGAACTAGGGGGCATAGCCTCAAAATAAGGGGAAGTAAATTTAGGACTGACCTTAGGAGGAACTTCTTTACCCAAAGGGTTGTGAATCTATGGAATTCCTTGCCCAGTGAAGCAGTTGAGGCTCCTTCATTAAATGTTTTTAAGATAACGATAGATAGCTTTTTGAAGAATAAAGGGATTAAGGGTTATGGTGTTCGGGCGGGAAAGTGGAGCTGAGTCCACAAAAGATCAGCCATGATCTCATTGAATGGCGGAGCAGGCTCGAGGGGCCAGATGGCCTACTCCTGCTCCTAGTTCTTTTGTTCTTGTGAACTTTGATATGACGTGCAACCATATGCAAAACGTTTAATTTAGTAAATAAAAAGAGCAGTTATCAAGCACCTAACATTAAAAAGAATTACAATTAAAGTTACAACCAAAAGCTTTGCTTTCTATTTGAAAATACAGGAAAGGTTTTGACATATTGTCGGCAGAATGCTGTGGATCTCATCCACCAAATCGAGAACTGCTGAAAGCCCTGCATCACCTCTTTCTGCGAAGGGCTATTGCATAGTGTTCCACTGAAGCACTTGACAGGTCAGTGGGGGGTGTTCCCCAGCATTTAGGAATCGGGTGTGGAAGACCCACCCATTGAGAGTGTCTGGCCAATTAGAGGCAGGCCCTATTGAATGGCAGCACCACGGAGGAGACCATGGCTGCTGCTAGTATGACACTCATCCAGGGTGGGGTCGGCTTGGGTGGTGGTGATGTCAGCAGCAAAGGCCGGGGGGGTCTCTCACTGGCCCCATGCCAGGTTCCTCAATCAAGAACTGAGTGTCTTTGAATGAGAAGCCCGCACCGGTTTTCTTGTCCTGCTTTCCACATTGTGAGCCTCCCAATCACCACTGGCAGAAATACCAGCAGCTGCAGGATGAGATCCTTGACGGGGCAGTAATAGTTGCCTCACTTGGCAGTGGTCTTGGCATGTGCTTAACCAAGATGGAGGCCGAAAAGTGATAGGGTCCACACCTGCCACCTGACTGAAATGACCCCCACCACTAAACTCACGATGGAATAGGGCACTCGATTCCACCCTTTATATGTAATGCAGTATTAGATTACCATTGGATCAGGAATTAAACAGCAACAAGAGTGTGTGGGATAATCCTTTGTTGGGACAATAATACTCTTTATGTATGAAGCAGAGTTTATCTGCAATCACATCAGTGTAATATCTAAGAAATTATAATGTGATTTACCTGCATTCTTGTTATTCAGCATGCATTCGAACCACATCTCTGGCAATATAATAACATGATGAATAGAACATTCTTCACAATACTTACTTCAGCAGGTTTTATCTCAAATAGTGGAAGTGTGCTATAAATAAATAACGCGGCGTTGACTTCCCCTTCACTGTCACCGCCATGATCTCCTGTATTTGTCATTCCATGATCTCCCAGGACCACCAGCAAGGTATCATTCTGAAGTTGCCCAATCACTGACCTATCAAATCCAAAAAAGATTAATAAGCAAAAGTGACAATTCTACACCTGGATAGAGAACTATAATTCTGTACACTTGCAAACACAGAAACATCGAAAATACTTACCGTATATACCAATGTAAAAGTCAATTTTTAGACAAAATGTATGGGTCGACGTTTACAACTATAGTATTTTCCATGGGGTTGAAGAGGTGTGCTTGATTTGGGTTTGTGCAGTTCTGCACAATTGTGCAGTATCTGGTGCGTGGATTGGTTGGTAAATCTAGATAAACCCTGTTATAACCTGCCTACTACTGGCTGGGGACTAATGGCAATTCCACAATCCTTTGGGAATATCAGCTTCCTTAATGAGGGGGCCAGAGAAATCATTAGCAGATTGCCTGCATAAATAAAGCTGGCCATTTGGAACAGGCTAGAGGAGAGTGAGCAGCAAGGAAATTGCTGCTGTTGTATATACATGTTATTGTAAATAAATGTTATTTCTTTCTATCCTTCAACTCATGCTGGATTCTTTGTGGCCTTCACAAAACCGGCGACGAGGGTTAAAGTGAATAGCTGTCCACACTGCTAAAGCCACCTCCCTGGATTACTGTTGGATACAGGTGGGAAGTTGTTTTCTATTACACCATGCCTCTGTATGGACATTTGGATGTTTTTGACGCTGCGCTGGCAAGCTGGAACCAGTACGCACAACGGATGCATTACTATTTCCGGGCAAACAACATCACCGAAAAAACGAGCGGCAGGTGGTCATATTGCTCACCGCCTGCGGCCCACATACGTTTGGGTGATTGGGAGCCTTACGTACCCAGCTGCGTCGGACACCAAAACGTTTAATGAACTTGTGAACTTAGTGGGGCAACATTTTAACCCAACCCCCGTTCACGATAGTTCAGCGTTACCTGTTTAATACCGCTGAAAGGACCCCAGGAGAATCCCTTGCCGATTTTCTATCCAGGCTATGCAGGATTGCGGAGTACTGTGACTATGGTGAGACCCTGTCAGAAATGTTACGCGACCGTTTGGTTTGCGGTATTAACAATGCGGAAAGTTGTTAGCTGAACCAACATTGACTTTTCAACAGGCCATTCAAATCGTATTGTCCCGAGAGAGCACAGAACGGGGAGTGCGGGAGCTATAGGGAATGGAGGTGCATGCCTTGGGGTGCAACCCCTTTCGTCCGAAAGCGTCCCCCCCTCACCCCTGCGGTACCTTGGGCAAGGCGACGTCCGGATCGACGCCAATGGCCGTTGGACATTCCTCCCCAAAGGAAGCCTTCTCCAGCACCAATGGATGAGGAGCCATGTCCGTGTCGGACTTTTGGGCGCCGACCACTTCGTGGACGCCGGTCCTGGGGGTGCCAGAGGCGCCGTCGTTCCGACAGAAACTGGGGCCAGCCCAAGGGTTCCATTCCATCCAAACCTTCCATTTGGATGAACCTGCGGCGACTACTCCCGAGGACGTGAAGACGGAGGACGACTGCCTGCAGCTGCATTGTGTGGCAGCTCCCCATGTGGCCCCCATTAACGTGACAGTACGGGTCAATGGTCACCCGCTTGAGATGGAGTTGGATTCTGGCACAGCGGTCTCCGTGATTGCCCAGAGGACATACGACCACATCAAGCAGGGTATACAGACCCTTACATTAACTGACACACAAGCCAGGTTGTCCACCAAGCCGGGGGAACCACTGGACATTGCAGGAACTACGATGACCCGTTGTTTATGGATGCCAGGAGGGTCGTTTCCCACTTATCGAGGTGCGCGGCCATGGGCCCAGCCTGTTGGATCGGGACTAGTTGCGTCATTTGTAGCTGCAGTGACAGTTTCTGGAGGGTTGACTGAGGTGCTAGGACAGTACCCAGATGTATTCCAGCTCGGTTTGGGGAAAATAAAAGGGGCCCGTATTCAAATCGAGCCAAGAGCCACACTGCGCTATTTCCGGGCGCACCCGGTGCCTTATACCTTGCTCGATAAGGTAGAAGGGGAGCTCACTCGTTTGGAGACTTTGGGTATTATCAGGCCCGTCTGTTTCGCTGACTGGGCAGCACCAATTGCACCTGTAATGAAGCCAGATGCCACAATACGCTTGTGCGGCGACTAAACATAGTGAATACAGCTTCCCGGCTCGACTGATATCCAATGCCTTGCATAGAGGATCTCTACGCGAAGCTTGCAGGCGGACTCTCGTTTATGAAATTAGATATGAGTCACGCCTACCTACAGTTGGAGCTTGACCCTGCCTCCCGGCCATATGTAACGATTAATACACACCGGGGCCTGTATGAATATACATGGTTGCCCTTTGGGGTATCCTCTGCCTGCACTATTTTTCAATGCTTCATGGACGGCATTTTGAGAGGTTTACCGGGTGTCGCTGTCTACTTAGACGACGTTTTGATTACAGGGATGTCGGAGCAGGAACATTGGGAAAATTTGGAGGCTGTCCTTAGGTGCTTTTCGGAGGCTGGAGTCCGTTTACGTCGCACAAAATGCGTCTTTCAGGCGAGGGAAGTAGTCTACCTGGGTTATCGGGTGGACCGCGAAGGTTTGTACCCCGTCGCAGAGAAGGTGCGCGCAATTCAACAGGCCCCCGCCCCAACTGACACTTCACATCTTCGTTCTTTTCTCGGCCTCGTAAACTATTACGGGAAGTTCCTCCCCAATCTGGCAACTACGCTGGCCCCGTTGCATCATCTGCTAAAGAAAAATCACACCTGGGTTTGGGGTCAGCCGCAAGAAACCGCTTTCTGGCGGGTAAATCAACAATTGTCGTCGTCTGGGTTACTAACCCACTGTGATCCTGGAAAGCCTTTGCTCATCACATGTGATGCATCCCCGCATGGTATTGGGGCCGTCCTGTCCCACAAGATTGAGAACGGGACCAAGCGGCCGATAGCTTTCGCCTCCTGCAGATCGAGAAGGAGGGCCTGGCGGTGGCCTTTGCGGTGATACACTTCCACCAGTACAGGTATGGATGCCACTTCACTATCGTGACTGATCAGCCTCTGCTGGGACTTTTCCCGAGAGGATAAGCCAATACCGCCCATTACTTCCGCACGGATCAAGCGCTGGGCTTTGTTGCTCGCTGCCTTCGAGTATTCTCTGGAGCATAAACCAGGAATCCAGATAGCGAATGCCGACGCACTGGGCCAATTGCCTTTATCGACCGGCCCCATGTCGACCCCCACGACTGGTGAGGTGGTTGCAACCCTAAATTTTATGGACACCTTACCTGTCATGGCATCACAGATCCGTAAGTGGACCCAGACGGAGCCAGTCCTGTCAAAGGTTCGGCATATAGTCCTGTATGGTGGGCAGCATAGACAGCTCCCAGGCGAGTTACGGACATTTTCCTCCAAGCTGTCAGAATTTTGCGTGGAAGACGGTGTTCTCTTGTGGGGGACGTGTGTGATTGTTCCGGAAAAAGGACAGGAGCTGATACTAAGAGACTTGCACAATGGGCATTAGGGTGCGACCAAAATGAAACTGTTGGCCCGGAGTTATGTCTGGTGGCCAGGCCTCGACACTGACATTGAGAAGGTGGCCCAAAACTGCTCCATTTGCCAGGAGCATCAGAAGCTTCTGCCGGCCACGCCCCTACATCACTGGGAATGGCCAGGGCGACCTTGGGCTCGCTTGCATGCGGATTTCGCCGGCCCTTTTCAAGGATCCATGTTCCTTCTATTAATCGATGCCCAGTCTAAATGGTTAGAGGTGCACAAGATGTTAGGCACAACATCCTGCGCAACAATCAAGGATGCGTTTGTCTTTCAGTACGCATGGCCTCCCCGAGGCGCTGGTCATGGACAACGGCACTCCATTCACAAGTGAGGTGTTTGCGGGGTTCATGAAGATCAACTGCATACGCCATATCCGCACCGCCCCATACCATCCGGCTTCAAATGGGTTGGCAGAGCGCGCAGTGCAGACATTCAAACAAGTCCAAAAGAAGCAGTCTTCCGGGTCGATGGACACAAGACTGGCTCGTTTTTTGTTTTCATATCGGACCACCCCACATGCAGTGACTGGGGTAGCTCCCGCGGAACTCCTAATGGGCCGGAGACTTTGCACCCACCTTAGCATGTTTCTCCCGGACATTGGCGCAAAAATACGGCACACACAAGAACGGCAGGGACATGGTTTTTCTCAGCATCGGCCAACTCGGCAGTTTGCGCCCGGTGACCCAGTGTTCGTTCGGAATTTTGCTGGTGGTGCCCAGTGGGTCCCTGGCGTAACCGTTTGCCAAATGGGCCCTATCTCTTACCAGGTGCAAGCCGAGGGTCGTCTCCAGTGCAAGCATGCAGACCATGTTCGGTCGACAAGACCATCCCTTCCAAAGATTCCCCGCCCCCGGAGCTCATTTCTACAGCCACAGAGACAAGACACAGTGGAAAGTATTCCTGATAATCTTCCTCTGGTGCTGCACTCAAAGCCTGCGCAGGTCATTGCAGAACCGCGCAGAGATAGAGACGCCGAGATGGCGGAGGCAGCGGACTCAGACTCCGAGATGGAGACACAGGACGCCTCAGAGGGGGAATCCTCGGGCCCACGGCTGTACAACCATTATGCCGTTCATCACGGAAGCGCCGTTCTCTGTCTCGTTACACGCCCCCCGATCCAGCACCTCGTGCAAATGGTGTCCGGCCTGCGGCAAAACGAGTCCGCGCCCTCCTTTGCCAAGATCTTCGGAGGGGAGGGAAGAGAGTGATGTTATAACCTGCCTGCTTACCACTGGCTGGGGACTAATGGCAATCCCACAATCCTTTGGGTGTATGAGCTCCCCCAATGAGGGGGGCGGAGAAATCATTAGCAGATTCCCGGCATAAATAAAGCTGCCCAGTTTGGAACCGCCTAGAGGAGAGTGAGCAGCAAGGAAGTTGCTGCTGCTGTTGTGTGTATATCTATGTTGTTGTAAATAAATGTTATTTCTTTCTATCCTTCAACATGTACTGGATTCTTCGTGGCCCTCACAAAAAACCCACTGTTTGGTTATTTGCCCTTAACTGTTGCTATGACACAGTCGTACCCTGGCACAGTCCAGTCTTCTGCATTTGGTCAGGTTGTGTTTTTAGTTTCAAGCCCTGGTGCAGCAGGGTGAGGCTAGATTGTTCCATTGCAGCGGTGCCTCTTTGGAGACCACTGATTTGGGCTGTACATGATGGCACTATTAGCAGAGCATCAATTCAAGTAGCTTATGACAGACAAGCAGATCTGCCACCAATGTTTTCCTGGACAGTCTCACACCTGCTGCCATTTTTCAGTGAGTATGTGAAGGGGCTCCTGGGAGCAATGAGGAAGGGAGTAGGGAAACCAACGGGCTTTGATCCCTGAAAAACAGATTGATTTTTTTTTTTTCATGAGATGGATGAAAAATGGCAAACATGTACAAACTGTAAGAAAGTGACTCAGCTCCCCTTTGTGTTTCAGTCATAGAGTCTAAATGATAAAAAGAACATAATGTGGAGAACGATGCCAGAGGTAAACACCATTTCTCTATAGGTAGTGCAATGATATATAGTTTGATACAGGAGACCGCCCCGCTGATTGCATCTCAACTCTATTAGATTCTATAAAAGCAATTGTTATTAAAAAGTCTGGCCATTTATCACCAATGTGTAATTTCCATTCTCACTTACATTTTGTTCCACTTTAGGTAGAATCATTCACAGGAATGATTCCAGTGATAAAGAACTGTAGCTATGAAGATATATTGGAGAGGTTGAGTCTGTTTTCCTTGGAGAAAAGGCAGCGAGGAGACTTGAGAGGTATCCAAGATGCTGAGGGACATGGACAAATAGTCCACGGTAAATAGTGAGAAACTGTTCCCACTCATGACAGCAGATTCAAAATAATTGGCAAAAAGAGAAAAAAAATATTTTATCCAGAGGGTGGTTAGAGTTTGGAACTAACTTCCACAGAGGGAGGTGGAGGCAGGTTCGTTTGAGGTATTCAATGGGGAACTGGATTGCTTTCTGAAAAGAAAGAGTGTTATTGCAGGGGAGTGGGACTAGGTAGAATAATCTTTCAGAGAGCTAGTGCAGACTCGATAAGCTAAATGGCCTTCACCTGCACTATAAAGATTCTGGCATTGTGTCTCTCAATCCACTGTGCAACAGCAGTCCATGGGTGACTGATCATTCCTCTATTGAAAAAGGAACTTCCCAAAAGGGCTCTGAAAATCAGGAATTCAATAGGAGGAATTGTATGCCAAAGTTTTAATTATGCTGTGTCACGTTAGCCCCATTTGCAGCTATGTCAGGAATGAGTGAAACTTTTCATAAGATTGTCTTTGATTCAGTACTATATAGGAGTTGATTTCCTCCATCAACAGAAATCTTAATTTAAATGATATATTTTACCCACGTGTTTTCCTTTGGTATGTTGTGGGATACCTCCATTAAACTTTGCTCATTACTCATTAGCAGGTGGCTACTTCATATTAAAATCTGCAGGTTTTGCAAGGGTCAATCTCAGTGGTCACCATTTTAGTGCTTTCTTAACTATATTAAGATTAATTAAGCAATCTCAATTGACTCTGAATTGCCCTTTGAAATGGTCTTGTAAGCCACTCAGTTAAAGGGCAATTAGGAACAGGCAACAAATGTTGGTATTACCAGGATCTGAACTAATTGCTCCAGGTGTCAGGATTACTAGCTAAGTAATATCACAATTACGTCACAATACTCCATATTTTTCCACTCTAGTCCAAGGTACTGAACTCAATAATAGCACCGTTATAAATGCCCAGCTGAAATGGGTCAACACCGATCAAGTAGTAGTATTATTTCTTTATAGCTCACTATTGCATATGGTTGTCTATTTAATAGAGAAGACATTGCAACAGCCTTCAAACATTCATAACTGCAGATGTAACACCAAATGTACCTCAACATCTTGTTCATCTGATTGAGCTTTTCTGCCATCGCTGGGTGATGAGGTCCATATCTATGTCCACAGTGGTCAACTCCCAGGAAGTGTGCAATGAGTACATCCCATTCATTCCCTGCCACTAAAAATAGAGAACAAACTTGCACTTGAGTATAAATCATTACATTAATTATTAAAAGAGGCAAGAACAAATTAATCATATCTTGAATGAACAAAGACAAAGCTGAATGAACCAGGAAAGCTGAATGAACTGCTGTAGTTACTGCTGAAGCTGAATTAACTATTAGCTTCATGCATACACAATACTTTCGAGATATAGGTGAACACTTCTGACTCATGTTTGAAAAATGCAGTCATTACAATGTCAAAATGATCACAAATGTAAATCAGCACTCAAGGACAACTAAAACAAACTCCAACTGAATAAGAGGACATTGAATAATCCAAAAGCATCTTCTATTTTTCAGATTAAAAACTACAGGAGTGGTTTTATTAATGTTTGACAACTTGGGTATTTACTCAGTGTACACACAAGGAATTCAAATGTATAGTCTCCACGATCAGATGTGGTAACCTTACTATTGGACAAGCAATCCACCCGTGGCGATTTCAAATCACACCATAGACAAATTGAGAAACAGAATGAATTAATTCCCATGATTTGTGAACTGACCCCATATAAAGCAACCATGAAAACTGCTGGTTTGTTATAAAAACCCAATTGGTTCATTAACGCCAGAGACGTGCACCAACCTGGTCTGGACTATATGTGACTCTAGAGTCACACAACATGGTTGGCTTTTGGGATCTAGGAGTGATCAATAAATGTAACCTTGCCAGTGTTGCCTACAATCGGAGGGCATAAAAAAAAATCATCCCATCGATTAAAATAGATGAAAAACTTGTGTCTGAATTACAAATGATGACCAAGATTATATTCTCTGGCGTTTAGAAGAATAAGAGGTCAGCACATTGAATGAAACATACAAGATTCTAAAGGGCTTGACCGGTAAATACAGAGGTTGTCTGCAACACGGGGCACAGTCTTAGGATAAAAGGCCAATCATTTAGGAATGAGTTAAGGACTGTTCATCTTTGGAATTCTCTATCCCAGTGGATGTTGCATTGTTGATTATATTTAAGGTGAGGAGTGTGTGTTTTGGTCTGTCAGGGAATCAAGGACTGTGGGGAGTGGGCGAGAAAGTGAAGCCTAAGATCAACCATAATCGTATTATATGGCAATGTAGGCTCGACAAGCAATATAATCTATTCCAATAGCTTGTGCTCTTGTATAAAAATATAGTCCAGAAATGGCCTGTATAACACTCTCAACTTAATTTTCTCATTGAGTATGAATAAAGATTAAATTCAACATGCTACTTTAATTTAAATAGGGTACATCTTCTGGTACAGATGTTGCTGTATAATATGCTACTCAGTGATTGTATAAGAATTTGCCATGAAAACAATAATCAAAAACAATTCATAAATCCGATTGGGGTGATGCAGTGGTTAGCACTGCTGCTTACCACACTGAGGACCCGGGTTTGATCCCGGCCCTGGGTCACTGTCTGTGTGGAGTTTGCACACTCTTCCCATCTCTGCGTGGGTTTCACCCCCACAACCCAAAGATGCGGTTAGGTGGATTGGCCACGCTAAATTGCCCCTTAATTGGGAAAAAAATAATTGGGTACTCTAAATTTAAAAAAATAAATAAATCCGATTAAAATATATGGTGACAGCATGGTAAAATTTGAATTCTTTATTCTATCTTGCACAAAAGTGATATTCAAAATGTTTGGGCCCCAGTGAAAAACAACAATTACTTCCATCAATTTACAGAGACTTCATTATCCTTTACCACTAAATTCTATTGTTTATAGGGATGCAGTGCTCCAAGAGATGGAGATTTGTTGACACCTTGACCCAACGTCATCTTTGAGTGTGCTCAGGAACGATGGCTGTCAAAACCTGGCTCCGAATTGATTGATTTTTAAAATTTTGTTTTGTTTTTCTTTTTAAAAAATGTTTCCAATTAAGGGGCAATTTAGCGTGGCCAATCTACCTACGTTGCACATCTTTTGGATTGGGGGGGCAAGACCCACGCAGACATGGGGAGAATGTACAAACTCCACACGGACCCAGGGCCGGGATTGGAACCCGGGTCCTCAGCGCCGCAGTCCCAATGCTAACCACTGCGCCACATGCCGCCCTCGGGCACCATATGTAATGAATCCGGGTCCTCTGCGCTGAGGGGCAATCGACAGGCTCAATCAACAGGCTTTCCTATAACTCAAATAAATTCAATGACGGTACAAACATGCAACAGCTTTTCTCTTCAGCAAGTTCAACTGCTCCAAATAGTAAGTGAAACATAGAAGTTATGTGCAAGCTCTATTAAAGATCTTGCTCCAAGTCAGCCTACAGCTTTAAAATGCTAATTTAACAAAATATGGATTCTTAGCTATAAGGATACTTAAGGTCCAGCTACATATTTCAAAAGGTAATTATTAATTACCTGTTGTGTAAATGTGTTGAAGGATGCCATCATCCACCGTGTGAAGATCTTTCACATTAAAAGAAGGAAAGGGGAATGATTTGAAAAACTTATTTGGAAACAGACCTTCCCAAGTGTCATCTCCCATGAAAACCACTTTCTTCTCTAAGGGAGCAAAACACACAAGAAAATAGGTTCACTTTGCTTCATATAGTTAAATTATAAAATACATATTTCCTCAGACGTTACTGATACTATTTATCTGGTGTTAAAACATTTTAAATGCCATAACAATCTTCACAGTAACATTATTTTCTGGCTGTCAACAAATACATTTTTTTACAGGCACACATCACCCTCAGAATCAATGGTCCAATAAATTGACTTAATTACCCAAGCTACTAAATACTTTTTTCCAGAATTTTCTTCTAAACCTATTAAGAATTACAAAAAAAGTCAAGCTCACAAAATTTAGGCACAATTTGATTGGAGTCAAGCTCTGCACTGGGATATTACTAGGTTTAATCGGTTCAGATCCTGCAGTTTATTCGCGCACAACATTGGTAAACTTCCTACCACATACCACCATTGAGTCAGAGCTTTACAGAACAGAAACAGGCCCTACGGCCCATCATGTCTGCATCGGCCATGAAGCACCTGTCTATTCTCATCCCGTTTTCCAGCACTTGGTCTGTAGCCTTGTATGCTATGGTGTTTCAAGGGCTCATCTAATGCTTTTTAAATGTTGTGAGGGTTCCCGCTTCCACCAGCCTTCCAGGCCATCAGTACCAGATTCCCACCACCCTCTGGGTGAAAAAGGTTTTCCTCAAATCCCCTGCCCATTACCTTAAAGCTATGCCCCCTGGTTATTAGTCCCTCTATTAAGGGGAAATGTTTCTTCCCATCTATCCTATTGATATCCTTCATAATTTTGCACACCTCAATCAGGTCCCCCTGAACCTTCTCTGCTTTAAGGAAAACAATCCCAGCCTAACCAGCCTCTCCAGGCAACATCCAGGTGAATCTCCTCTGCACCCTTTCTAGTGTAATCACATCCTTCCTGTGGTGTGGCGATCAGTACTGCACACAGTACTCTAGCTGTGGCCTAGCAAGCGTTTTGTACAGCTCCATCATAACCTCCCTGCTCTTACATTCATTCAATGACTCGGCTCGTAAAGGAAATTATCCCACATGCCTTTTTAACCAACTTATCTACCCATCTTGCGGCCTTCAGGGACCTATAAGAATGCGCCCCATAGTCCTCTGTACATCCTAGCGTCCTACCATTCATTGTGTATTCCTTTGCCTTGTTACTCCTCCCAAAATGCATCACCTCAAGCTTTTTAGGGTTAAATTCCATTTGCCGCTGTCCTGTCCATCTTACCAGTCCGTCAATATCACCCTTAATCCAAGGCTTTCCTCCTAGCTATTTACCACACCATCAATTTTTGTGTCATCTGTGAACTTATTGATCATAGCCCCCACATTCCAGTAACTTCATTTGAAGCCTACTTGTGACAATAAGCAATTTTCATTTCATTTCATTAGATTATTAACGTACACTAATTATAGAATCCCTGCAGTGCAGGAGGCCGTCATTTGACTCATCACGTCTGCACCGACCCTCTGAAGGAGCACCCTGCCCAGGCATGCACCCGATCCCCGTAACCCCACCTAACATTTTGGACACTAAGGGGCAATTTAGCATGGCCAATCCACCTAACCTGCACATTTATGGACTGCTGGAAGAAACCAGAGCACCTTTGGAAACCCACAGACAAGGGGAGAACGTGCAAACTCCACACAGACAGTGACCCAAGGCTGGATTCCAACCTGGGGTCCTGGTGCTGAGAGGCAGCAGTTCGAACCACTGTGCCATCATACCACATGAGATACTACAAACAGTAAGGGACCTAGCACCGATCCCTGTGGTACAGCGCTGGACACAGGCTTCCAGTCACAAAGTAAAACCTTCGACCAACAACTTCTGCTCCTGCCACTAAGCCAATTTTGGATCTAATTTTGCCAAGTTGCCCTGGATCCCATGGGATCAGTCTCCCATGCAGGACCTGGTCAAAAGCCTTACTTAAATCCAAGTAGGCTACATCAACTGCACTACCCTCATTAACTCCTCAAAAAATTCAATCAAATTTGTTGAACATGATCTCTCCGTCTCAAAGCCGTGCTGACTATGCTTGATTAATCCTGGCCTCTCCTAGTGGAGATTAATTCATAGAATCAGAAGGCGGCCATTCAGCCCATCGAGTCTGCGCCGATCATCCGAAAGAACATTCTACCCAGGTCCACTCCCCCGTCCACCCCACCCTATCCACACAGCCTGCACATCCCTGGACACGAAGGGGTAATTTTAGCATGGTCAATCCACCTAACCCACACATCTTTGGACTGTGGGAAGAAACCGAAGCACCCAGAAGGAAATCCACACAGACACGGGAAGAACGTGCAAACTCCACAGTCACCCAAGGTTGGAATCGAACCTGGGCAGTGCAAACCACTATGCCACCATATTGTGTCCCTCAGAATTTTCTCCAATAATTTCCCTACCACTGAAGTTTGGCTCACTAATCACCAGTAATTATGTTTTGTCCCTACTTTTCACAGTAACTTCATTGAAGCCTACTTGTGACAATAAGCGATTATTATTACAACTACTCCCCTTCTTGAAAAATGGTACATTCACTGTCCTGCTCTCCGACACCTCACCTGTGGTCACAGAAGATTTTAAAATTAAGGCGAGAGCCCCTGCAAATCTCCTCTCATAAGAACTAGGAGCAGGAGTAGGTCATCTGGCCCCTCGAACCTGCTCCGCCATTCAATGAGATCATGGCTGATCTTTTGGACTCAGCTCCACCTTTCCCGCCCGACCACCATAACCCTTAATCCCCTTATTCTTCAAAAAACTATCTATCTTTATCTTAAAAACATTTAATGAAGGAGCCTCAACTGCTTCACTGGGCAAGGAATTCCATAGACACAACCCTTTGGGTGAAAAAGTTCCTCCTAAGGTCAGTCCTAAATTTACTTCCCCTTATTTTGAGGCTATGCCCCCTAGTTCTGCTATCACCCGCCAGTGGAAACAACCTGCCCGCATCTATCCTATCTATTCCCTTCATAATTTTATATGTTTCGATAAGATCCCCCCCGTATCCTTCTAAATTCCAACGAGTACAGTCCAAGTTTACTTTTTTTTTTATAAATGTTTTTATTCAGTTTTCATATTTTATATTGAACAAATTACAAATTGTTAGGAGAAAGAAAAAAGAAAAAAAACAAACACGCAAAAATTAACATACATATTACAGGTAAGCATCTTCGTAGTAGTAACTGCGCCCCCCCCCCCCCCCCCTCCTCAACATGTTTATTTAGTTTGGTTTTGGGCCTTAGCTAGCCATCGAACCCCCGTAACGAACCTGTAGCCCCCCCCCCTCCCGCTACCTTCCCCCGACTATTCTTCCTCTTGTACATTGGCCACAAATAGGTCCCGGAACAGTTGCATGAATGGCTCCCACGTTCTGTGGAAGCCGTCGTCCGACCCTCGGATGGCAAATTTGATTTTCTCCATTTGGAGAGATTCCGAGAGGTCGGACAGCCAGTCCGCAGCTCTGGGCGGTGCTGCTGACCGCCAGCCAAACAGGATTCTACGGCGGGCGATCAGGGAGGCAAAGGCAAGGGCGTCTGCCCTCCTCCCCAGGAATAGATCTGGCTGTTCTGAAACCCCGAAGACCGCCACTATCGGGCATGGCTCCACCCTCACTCCCACCACTTTGGACATAACCTCGAAGAAGGCTGTCCAGTACTCCACGAGTCTGGGGCAAGACCAGAACATGTGGGCGTGGTTGGCCGGGCCTCTTTGGCACCGTTCACATCTGTCTTCCACCTCCGGGAAGAACCTACTCATACGGGTTCTTGTTAAGTGGGCTCTATGTACCACTTTTAGTTGCGTCAGGCTGAGCCTTGCGCACGTGGAGGTGGAGTTGACCCTATGCAGTGCTTCGCTCCAGAGTCCCCACCCGATCTCCATCCCCAGGTCGTCCTCCCATTTCCTCCTTGTTGCGTCCAGTACGGTGTCGTCCCTATCTACCAGTCGGTCATACATGTCACTACAGTTCCCTTTCTCTAGGATACTTGCGTCCGGTAGGTCTTCCAGTAGTGTCTGTCGTGGCGGTTGTGGGTACGTCCTTGTCTCCTTTCGTAGGAAGTTTTTGAGCTGCAGGTACCGTAGCTCGTTCCCCCCAGCTAGCTGAAATTTCTCTGTCAGTTCGTCCAGTGTTGCGATCCTGTCGTCCGTGTATAGGTCCCTGACTGTCAGTGTCCCCCCGTCCTGCCTCCACCTTTTGAAGGTGGCGTCGGTCAGTGCTGGTTTGAACCTATGGTTGTTGCAGATGGGAGCCCTGTTCGACATTTTGGTCAGGCCAAGTTGCTGCCGCAGTTGGTTCCAGGATTGGAGGGTGGCTGTTACCACTGGGCTGCTGGAGTGTTTTTTGGGTGGGGATGGGAGTGCTGCCGTGGCGAGGGCCCGAAGGGAGGTTCCCATGCAAGAGGCCTCCTCCGCACGCACCCACTCAGCTTCTGGCTCCTGGATCCATCCCCTTACTCGCTCGGCTGTTGCTGCCCAGTGGTAGAATTGTAGATTCGGGAGGGCTAACCCTCCCCTGGTTTTTGTTTTTTGTAAGACCTTCTTTGGGATCCTAGCATTTTTACCCCCCCATACGAACGCCATGATGAGTTTGTCCAGCGCTTTGAAAAAGGCCTTGGGGATGTAGATCGGAATGGATCTAAACAGGAAGAGGAACCTGGGCAGTACGTTCATTTTGATCGTCTGAACTCTCCCCGCGAGGGAGAGCGGGAGTGTGTTCCATCTTTGCAGGTCCTTTTTAACGTCCTCCGTCAGGCTGGTGAGGTTCCATTTGTGGATCCCTTTCCAGTCATGGGCTATTTGGATCCCCAGGTAGCGGAATTTATGTCGGGCTTGTTTGAACGGCAGCCCCTTTAGTGCTGCGCCCCCCCCCCCCCCCCCCCCCTTGCGAGTGTCTTTCTTAGGTATCAGCGAGATTGAGGCCTGTGCTAACGTGGGTGGCAACGTGCCCCTAGCTAGCGAGTCTGTGAACATCTCCCGCAGGTGCGGGGCCAGCGCTGCCGCAAATTTTTTGTAGAAGTCCGCCGGGAATCCGTCCGGTCCCGGCGCCTTCCCCGCCTGCATGGAGCTAATGCTCTCCATGATCTCTCCCAGTGCTAGTGGTGCTTCCAGATCCCGTTTTCTGCCCTCTCCCACAACTGGTATGTTCAGTCCGTCAAGAAACCGGTTCATCCCAGCCTTCCCCGTTGGGGGCTCTGAGGTGTACAGCTCTTGGTAGAAGGCCTTGAAGGTTTTGTTAATCCTCTCTGGTTCTGTTTCCAACGTGCCTCTGGTATCTCTGATTTGCGCAATTTCTCTGCTGGCTGCCTGCTTTCTCAGCTGGTGGGCCAACAGGCGGCTGGCTTTGTCTCCGTGTTCGTATAGGGCCCCGCGTGCCTGGCGGAGTTGGTGTACTGCTTTCCTGGTGGAGAGCAGGTCAAAGTTCCTTTGTAATTCTTTTCTCTCCGCCAGGAGTTCTACAGTCGGGGCCTCGGAGTATTTATGGTCTACCTCCAGTATGGAGTCGACCAGCTTCTGCCTAGCCACCCTTTCCTCCCTATCTCTTTGCGCTTTGTAGGCTATGATTTCCCCTCTTAGTACGGCCTTAAGCGCTTCCCAGAACGTGGAGGGTGAGACCTCCCCGTTTTGGTTCAGTCCAAGTTTACTTAACCTCTCCTCGTAATTCAACTCCTTCAGCACTGGGATTAACCTCGTGAATCTCCTCTGCACACCCTCCAGCGCCAGTACGTCCTTTCTCAGGTAAGTAGACCAAAACAGAACTCCAGATGTGGCCCCATTAACACCGTATACAATTGCAGCATAACCACCCTCGTCTTAAACTCCATCCCTCTATGGAGGACATGAGGACATTCCTCTATGGAGGAATGAAGGACAAAATACCATTTGCCTTCTTAATCACCTATTGCACCTGTAAACCAACTTTTTGCAACTCATGCACTAGCCACATTAGTTTAAACACTCCCCAACCGCTCTAGCAAATACCCCGCCCCCGCTCCCCGCTCCCCGACATTAGTTCCAGTCCTGCCCAGGTGTAACTCGTCCAGCTTGTACAGGTCCCACCTCCCCCAGAACCGCCAATGGTCTAAAAACACGATCCCCATTTGAACAAACGTACCATTTTGCACAAATTGCTGAATCAAGTTATCTTCCTGAATTGCAGAAGATGCAAAGTTGCTGCCGACATCTATAAAGGTGGGTAGGGTACCGGTAGTCATGCCTTTAATTCTCTGCATGGTGGTTGTGGGAGGGTCAGCTCTGAACTGGAAAAGCCGGGCATGTTGAGGTTTGGAAAGAACGGTGCGATATATCACTTCCAGCTTGTTCTCATACGGGTTGGGATTCCTGTTTTCTGGGTTGTATTTCGCAAAGTCGAACCTCAAAGCGTCTATGACCAGCACCACCGCCCGGGAGAAGCGCCTGGACATCCAGCACGAGTTGAGGTCTTGGCCGAAGCCCGCCTCCCGGTGGCCGCCTCGGGCGGCGGGGATGGCGGCCTCCCGACACCAGCTGCGGTTGCGGAGCTCCACTCGAACCAGCAGGAAACCGCTGAGAAAGAGGCCGAGGCCGGCATAGAAGAGCAGGCAGGTCCAACAGAGGGACAGGACGGTCACCAACCTGGGCATGGCGGCGGCTGTAAATGCAATTCACCATTCAAACTGCAAGACTGCAAACTGGCCACTTTACACCGGCAGTGCCAACGGTGCTCCGTCCCTGAACATCACCTCCCGAGGGCGGGGGGAGGCTTTCTGTCGCGACCGCTAATCACACCAGGCTCCTCCCAGCGGTCAAATATTACTCATAGAGGGCGGCAAGGTTTACTGCTGGCGCTGGGCTCCAAATCGCTGTCGGCCCGACAAGGCCAAGGTCACTCACCTGTCGCCCCGCAACACAACCAACAGACTGAGCGACCCGGTAGTTTCCTCCCTACGCAGCCTCCCCCTGCAGCGCCATCTGCAGCATCGGCGACCCGGCAGCTTCCTCCCTACTCAGCCTCCCCCTGCAGCGCCATCTGCAGCATCGGCGACCCGGCAGCTTCCCCCTTACCCAGCCTCCCCCCCGACGCAGCGCCATCTGCAGCATCAGCGACCCGGCTGCTTCCTCCCTACTCAGCCTCCCCCTGCAGCGCCACCTGCAGCATCGGAGACCCCGCAGCTTCCTCCCTACTCAGCCTCCCCCTGCAGCTTCCTCCCTACTCAGCCTCCCCCTGCAGCGCCATCTGCAGCATCGCCAACCCGGCTGCTTCCTCCCTACTCAGCCTCCCCCTGCAGCGCAATCTGCAGCATCGAAGACCCGGCAGCTTCCTCTGCCCCGCAGCGCCATCTGCAGCATCGGCGGCTGGCAGCTTCCATCCAGCACCCCGCCCGGTCCAACAGCGCCATCTGCAGCACTGGCAACACCAATGCGACCTTGCCCTCTTAGGCCGGCCCATCGGAATCAAGGGCGGCTTTTTGCATTCCCAGTCCACTGCCAATTTGCTGACTGTCACATATGCGGTGCAGGTACTGCTTGAAGAGTTGAGTGGACGAATTGTTTAGAGGTTTGTGTGCTCCCTGTGGCGAAATCTCTCAAGGTGTTCAGTGCCCTCCCAATGAACCTTGATTCTCCCAGGAGTCAGCAGTGATGTTTGGTCCCTTCAGGAATGTTTTGAGGACATCCCGAAAATATCTGCGCTGATCTCCTGTTGTGACTAAGTTCCAAGAAGAGCAAATCCTGAAGAAGTCATATTCAACTCAAAATGTTAACTTTGTTTACAAAAGAGCACAAACCAGGAGCACACATTGAAAATCGCCTGTCGAGCCTGCTCCAGTATTCAGCATGACCATGGCCGATCATGAACTTCAACCACTTTTCCACTCCCTATCCTGGAGATACCAAAAACCTGTCTATCCCAGCTATAAATGTATTCAACAATGGAGCAGCCACAGCCCCCTGGGTTGGATTTTGCCATTGATCTTACTTGATGGTGAGATTTGTTGTGCTGTGGGAGCTGATTGGGAGATTACTTTTTATTATTCCTTGTGTCTGAATAAAGAGCGTAGTCTTAGAGTTGAAGTAGATGCTTTATTGTGTGAGTTTGTTCTCTCTCCAGCCTTTATACTGTATGTTACATCTGAGCTGTCTGTGTCCTGCTCACCAGCTGCTGTTCCTGTCAAGAGTGCCCCTTGACTTCCTGTTTGTCTCTTATATACATCTCTGGTGCTCCCACTAGTGGTTACTTAGTTGTGGTGTATTTTGCATTAACCCCTTGTGAGGATGACTCCGAGTTCGGAAATGGCAATATTTGGGGTATCGGAGGATCCGGGGGGAGAGGAGAAGCCGATGTTTTGGCCTTTGCCTCCCTGATGGCCCTGAGATGGATTTTGCTGGGATGGAGGGACTTGGAACCTCCGAAGTCAGGACTGTGGGTTAGTGACTTGTAGGGTTTCTCAGTCTGGAAAAAATTATGTTTGCCTTGAGAGGTTCAACCCAGGGGTTCGCCCGGAGGTGGCAGCCGTTCATTGACTTCTTTGAGGAAAATTGAACGTCAGCAGTAAGGGGGAGGAGAAATGGGGGGGAGGGAAGAAAAAGGGAGGCATGGTAGTGTAAGACAAGGACAGGGAACTTAATATACGGGTAATCAGGAGATAGGGTGTGGGGGGGGGGGGGGGTGGTGGGTGGGTGTAATAGGGTATGTTGTTTTAATGTTGTTGCTCACTGTCCCAGCATCCACCGCACTCTGGAGTAGCGAATTCCACAGATTCACAACCCTTTGGGAGAAGTAGCTTCTTCTCAGTTTCTACCTCTACTACCTTTTCAGGCTGTTTTTAAAAATTCTTTCATGGGATGTGGGTTCTGCTGGCAAGGCCAGTATTTGTTGTCCATCCCGAATTGTAGTTGAACTGAGTGGCCTCTTAAGGTTGATAATAACCAACCACATTGCTGGAGTCTGGAGTCATGTGTAGGCCTGACCAGATAAAGATGGCGGGCACGATTCTCTGCTACCCAGGCCGGGTGGGAGAATAGGGGGCGAGGAGCGGCCTCCAACGCCATCGTGAAACACTCTGGGTTTCACGCCAGCGTCGGCCGTTGCGGAGAATTGCGCCCGGTAGATTTCTTTCCCCAAAGGACCTTGATGAACTAGATTGGTACAATCAACAATGGTTCATGGTTGCCAATACATGAGACCAGCTTTATTTTCTAGATTTAGAACATAGAACAGTACAGCACAGACAGGCCCTTCAGCCCTCGATGTTGTGCCGAGCATTGTCCGAAACCAAGATCAAGCTATCCCACTCCCTGTCATTCTGGTGTGCTCCATGTGCCTATCCAATAACCGCTTGAAAGTTCCTAAAGTGTCCGACTCCACTATCACAGCAGGCAGTCCATTCCACACCCTAACCACTCTCTGAGTAAAGAACCTAGTTCGGATATCCCTCCTATATCTCCCACCCTGAACCTTATAGTTATGCCCCCTTGTAACAGCTACATCCACCCGAGGAAATAGTCTCTGAACGTCCACTCTATCTATCCCCCTCATCATCTTATAAACCTCTATTAAGTCGCCTCTCATCCTCCGCTCCAAAGAGAAAAGCCCTAGCTCCCTCAACCTTCCCTCATAAGACCTATCCTGCAAACCAGGCAGCATCCTGGTAAATCTCATTTGCACCCTTTCCAATTCTTCCACATCCTTCCTGTAATGAGGTGACCAGAACTGCACACAATACTCCAAATGTGGTCTCACCAGGGTCATGTATAGTTGCAGCATAACCTGGCGGCTCTTAAACTCAAGCCCCCTGTTAATAAACGCTAACACACTATAAGCCTTCTTCACGGCTCTATCCACTTGAGTGGCAACCTTCAGAGATCTGTGGACATGAACCCCAAGATCTCTCTGTTCCTCCACATTCCTCAGAACCCTGCCGTTGACCCTGTAATCCGCATTCAAATTTTTTCTACCAAAATGAATCACCTCGCATTTATCAGGGTTAAACTCCATCTGCAATTTTTCGGCCCAGCTCTGCATCCTATCAATGTCTCTTTGCAGCCTACAACAGCCCTCCACCTCATCCACGACTCCACCAATCTTGGTGTCATCAGCAAATTTACTGACCCACCCTTCAGTCCTCTCCTCCAAGTCATTGATAAAAATCACAAATAGCAGAGGACCCAGCACTGATCCCTGCGGTACACCGCTGGTAACTGGTCTCCAGTCTGAAAATTTTTCATCCACCACCACCCTCTGTCTTCTATGTGATAGCCAGTTACTTATCCAGTTGGCTAAATTTCCCTCTATCCCACACCTCCTTACTTTCTTCATGAGCCGTCCAGGGGGAACCTTATCAAACGCCTTACTAAAATCCATGTATACAACATCAACTGCTCTACCTTCATCGACAGACTTAGTTACCTCCTCAAAGAATTCAACAAATTTGTGAGGCAAGACTTACCCTTCACAAATCCTTGTTGACTATCCCGGATTAAGCTGCATCTTTCCAAATGGTCATAAATCCTATCCTTCAGGGCCTTTTCCATTAACTTACCGACCACCGAAGTAAGACTAACTGGCCTATAATTACCAGGGTCATTCCTATTCCCTTTCTTGAACAGAGGAACAACATTCACCACTCTCCAGTCCTCTGGCACTATCCCCGTGGACAGTGAGGACCCAAAGATCAAAGCCAAAGGCTCTGCAATCTCATCCCTTGCCTCCCAAAGAATCCTAGGATATATCCCACCTGGCCCAGGGGACTTGTTGACCCTCAGGTTTTTCAAAATTACTAATACATCCTTCCTCAGAACATCTACCTCCTCCTGCCTACCCGCCTGTATCACACTCTCATCCTCAAAAACATGGCCTCTCTCCTTGGTGAACACTGAAGAAAAGTATTCATTCAACGCCTCTCCTATTTCTTCTGACTCCATGCACAAGTTCCCATTACTGTCCTTGACCGGCCCTAACCTCACCCTGGTCATCCTTTTATTTCTCACATAAGAGTAAAAAGCCTTGGGGTTTTCCTTGATCCGACCGACCAAGGACTTCTCATGCCCCCTCCTAGCTCTCCTAAGCCCTTTTTCTTAGCTCATTCCGTGCCACCTTGTAGCCCTCAAGCGACCCAACTGAACCTTGTTTTCTCATCCTTTCATACTCTTCCATTTTCCTCTTGACAAGACATTCAATCTCTTTGTGAACCATGGTTCCCTCACACAGCCATTTCCTCCCTGCCCGACAGGGACATACCTATCAAGGACACACAGTATTTGTCCCTTGAACAAGCTCCACTTTTCATTTGAGCCTTTCCCTGGCAGTTTCTGTTCCCATCTTATGCTCCCTAATTCTTGCCTAATCGCATCATAATTACCCCTCCCCCAATTATAAACCTTGCCCTGCCATATGGCCCTATCCCTCTCCATTGCAATAGTGAAAGACACCGAATTGTGGTCACTATCTCCAAAGTGCTCTCCCACAAACAAATCTAACACTTGGTCCAGTTCATTACCCAGTACCAAATCCAATGTTGCCCCCCCCCTCTTGTCGGCCTATCCACATATTGTGTCAGGAAACTCTCCTGCACGTACTGTACAAAAACTGCCCCATCCGAACTGTTCAACCTATAGAGGTTCCAATCAATATTTGGAAAGTTAAAGTCACCCATGACAACTACCCTGAGACCTCCACACCTATCCATAATCTGTTTCGCAATTTCTTCCTCCACATCTCTATTACTATTTGGGGGCCTATAGAAAACTCCTAACAATGTGACTGCTCCTTTTCTATTTCTAACTTCGGCCCATATTACCTCAGTAGGCAAATCCCCTTCGAACTGACTTTCTGTAGCTGTTAAACTATCCTTGATTAACAATGCTACTCCTCCAACTCTTTTACCACCTTCCCTACTCTTACTGAAACATCTATACCCCGGAACTTCCAACAACCATTCCTTAGGTTAAAGGGGGTGGAAGGGTGGGGGGCACTACAAGTGTATTGTCTGGGGTTTAGGAACTGCCCAACTTAAATACAGGTAAAAAATAAAACACTTAACCAGCAACCGCTGCGCCCCACACAAGAACAGCAATCAGTTGTTATGGGCCTATTGAATTCAAATCCCACCAGCTGCCATGGTGGGATTTGAACTCAAAGCATTAGCTTGGGCCTCTGAATTACTGGTCTAATTACCACTATGCACCATCTCCTCCAGAACCACTGGTTGAAATAAATTCTCCTCAACGTTTCTCTCATCCTTTTACCTGTACGAAAGAGGGGCCTTTAAAGAAATAGTGGCTTTTTAGACTTGTATGGAACAAGCTGACACAGCACTTCATTCTCTTTCTCGTACTCTCTCTCTGGACAAAAACGTAGACAATACTAACGAGTCAGGGACCAAGACAAGGTAAGGTAGGATAAAGGTCACAAAGATTGCACACCCCACGTTGAGATCACTAGGCTCAACAAACTTTCCAGCCCATTAACTCTTTTGCTCTTCACAGCTGCTGCCTGACCCGCTGAGCAATTGCTCTTTTTTATTTCAGATTTTCAGCATCTGCAGTATTTTATTTTTGTGTGAAATGAAAAATGAAAATAGCTTATTGTCACAAGTAGGCTTCAATTAAGTTACTGTGAAAAGCACCTAGTCGCCACATTCCGGCGCCTGTCCGGGGAGGCTGGTATGGGAAGCTTTGTATTCGGTAAGCTTTGTACCCTGCTTCTTAAAATTCCTGTCCACAGGTGAAGTAAGTGAGAGATTTCGGGTGAAGCACCATGTAGGGTTTATTATATGGCTGGAAAGCCACATCCTATCATTTAAATAGCCTGCTGAAGTTTTAATAAGCTGTTCTGGTATTTTGCCAGGAAAGTTTGTTATAAAAGCAGTTTAACAACCTTCTGAAAAGTTATTAGCGCTGTGAAAAGCTGCAGGAAACAAATTGGGCTTCTGAAGTCCTGAATCAGAGACACCCAAGTCATTGCCGGATATGGTTTTGTCTCAGAGTCCCTTGAAAAGAATTAACAACCACAGCACGGTAGCACAGTGGTTAGCACAGTTGCTTCACAGCTCCAGGGTCCCAGGTTCGATTCCCGGCTTGGGTCACTGTCTGTGTGGAGTCTGCACGTTCTCCCCGTGTGTGCATGGGTTTCCTCCGGGTGCTCCGGTTTCCTCCCACAGTCCAAAGATGTGCAGGTTAGGTGGATTGGCCATGATAAATTGCCCTTATTGTCCAAAAAGGTTAAGTGGAGTTACTGGGTTACGGGGATAGGGTGGAGGTGTGGGCTTGGGTAGGGTGCTCTTTCGAAGGGCCGGTGCAGACTCGATAGGCCGAATGGCCTCCTTCAGCACTGTAAATTCTACAATTCATATATCTGCATGTAGTCACTAAGATATTCAATTGAATGCTGAGAAATTTCTCATAGTTGTTAGTTGTTTTGCAGCTTGTGGAGAATAGTAAGTCACCTGCGTTTTGAGTAAAACAGTAAGCTCCTCTTTTCATCTTTTATTTGTATTTGTCTGTTTCTCTTTGATTCTCTATGTCTATTGTAATTGTCTCTGTCCCTCCCCTTTCTATTTTAAATAAGAAAATGGTGTTTTGTTTCTTTTGTGGTGTATCTTCCACTACAGTATCTACATTTTGGATTGTAGTTTTTTTGATGAATAGAACATTCACTTAGATGAGTACCCCATGATGTTGAGCACTTCCAATGTTGGGAGATTTACCCACAGACCAAGAAAGTCACAGGTTGTCTATGCTGGGTTCGCTGTTAGGCAGGGCAGGGAAGATGTGGGGCTGTGACAAATAGCCACAGTGCTCCTGAAAGTGAGAGGAAGTAAATTATTTTCCTTTTCTTTATTGCAATCTAGTTAATCTGACACAAAGCGTATTTGTTTATCTCTCTGAGTGCAAATGGATGATCATGTCAGAGAATAGAAATTTGTTTTTTTAATAGCCAACAAGTGGCACAGAATTGTTTCAAAAAAGTACGTTCAGAAATGATGAGAGCAAATCGTTCCAAACCAGATGTTACACAACATCTTCCGCAGACACGAGAGCAGAAGTAGTTACTGGCCCTCTCTGTTAAGAATTGGTGCATGGCAGAGAACTTGGATGGAAAATTAGAGGGAATATTTCGAACCCAGAAGGCATTTCACACGAAGCTAATTAAGAACATAAAATATTTTAATTCAGATATGTTGTGAGTAATTAATACTGCTCTCAAGCATAAACACAAAGACAGCCAGAAAAAATTGTTTAGCATACCATTCACTTTGAGCTTAGCTATGCTAAATTCTTTGTGTGCCCTTCAGAGCTCCATTGAAGGCACAATGTTTTACTGTACATTCATCATGATTTCCTCAGAAATTGAGATAAAGGCTGTGCGAGCCTTTAGATAAGTACTTTCTAGTAACCTTCAGGACATAAAAGATATCAGCATACCAAAGGCAGATTTAAACAAAATACTGTTTTGAATCCGCATTGGGAAAGTGCGTTTTCTTTTGTCTGTGAATGTTTAATGATGATTGTTTTTCCTTTAAAATTCAGCTCACATCACCTTAGCTGTTAAAACATTCATTTAAAACAACCACCATCACATGGAGATCTCTGACATATTTACTTTAAAAATTGCCCTAGAAGGAATTTCCACATTATAATATCAGTAGAGAAACATCATTTTAAATTTTTAATCATTTCAGTAAATATCAATTCCCAGACCATTTATTTATGTGAGTAGCAGAACTGTGAGGAGGAATCTTTCTACTGCCAGATTTCTAAGTTAGCTTCATTAAAGTGACTTCTCCATGAGTCTGCATTTACACCTACTTTGAGTATTAAAACAAAATGAACAGACAACCTCGAAAATCAAAGGCTGAATCTTCTGAAAATTGGTGAATTGGGTGAGATGTTAAATTTGAAGAATCTTAATCCCAACCACAACCCGTGAACACTAAGAGCCAAATTTTCCCCAGGACACAGGTTTTACTAATTGTGGGCCACGGTGGCTCAATGGTTAGCACTGCTGATTCACCGCCAGGTACCCAGGTTCAATTCCAGCCTTGGGTGACTGTGTGGAGTTTGCACGTTCTCCCTGTGCCTGTGTGGATGATATAACCTGCCCGGATCCTATTGGCTGGGGACAATTGGTTACCCCATGACTCTTGAGGAATATGAGTTTCCCCAATGGGGGGGGCGGGGCAATCATTAACCTCTCAGCTGTATAACTGGAGCTGGCTAGTCTGGTACCAGCTAGAGAGAGAGAACCAGTAGTGAACTACAGCTGCTGTGTAAATATTGTTGTAAATAAAAGTTACTTTTTGTTCCACTCTACAAACACGTGCTGGACTCTTCGTGGCCTTCACAAAAGTGGGTTTCCTCTGGGCCTTCCGGTTTCTTCCCACAGCGCAGAGGTGTGCAGGTTAGGTGATTGGCCTTGCTAAATTGCCCTTAGTGTCCAAAGGTTCAGTGGGGTTACGGTGGATAGGGCGGGGGTGTGGGCTTAGGTAGACTACACATCGTGTAGACTCGATGGGCCGAATGACCCCGTCTGCACTGTAGGGATTCTATGATTGCAACCAACTGTACAATGAGTGGCGAGGGTTAGGCCTGGGACCAGGGGTGGGTGTTGCACTGACATCAGCCATATGCAAGCAACCTGATAGCTTGTCAATCCAGAATTGAGAGCCAGAATTCCCAGCAGTATAAGGTTCTTGCGTTACACCTGGCTCAGAGGTAGTTATGTGACCACCTAACCAAAGTCTCACTTGCCTCTTGCATGTAAAGACATGTTACGTGTCAATGCGTATGTTGTGAAATAAAAATCAGCTTGTAAATCATTGATGACATTTAACTTCACACTAACAAAGCAGCCTGTGAGAATGTGATCAAGAGGTCAATATAGTTTTGTGTAACTTTGAAATGTAAACCTGAAGCCACAAGTTTATACTTGCACTATTATACATTTGTTATTGCTATCAAACTGATTTCACAAGGATAAAAGGGATCAGAGGAGGTGCTTTAAAGATGTTTACTCAAATTATTATGAACTACTTATGCCAATATACAAAAAAGAGAAATTACATTAGGTATTTCTGAACAGGCGAGTAGTGTGGCGACTAGGGGATTTTCACAGTGACGTCATTGCAGTGTTAATGTAAACCTACTTGTGACAAGAATAAAGATTATTATTATTCAAAAATATATTGCTTTAAAACTCCAAGGGACAGAAACCTACATCAATTTACACGTAAATCCTCTGGCTTTTTGCGGCATATAATCTCTCAGCTCCTGGCCATCTGCCACTTCAATTTTCCACCCATTCCTATTCTGACCGCTCATCAAAACTATTTCAATGAGACTCAACATGTGTTTGAATAACAGCAACCACATTGGCTTTAATATTAACATTAATAACTTCAGAGTTTAACTACAGTTCCAGTTTTATCTCTGGCAGCAGCAGGCAGTGGCAATATATAGGGTTCATGCGACTGATTTAGAGCTGGGGACTGATTTCTGCTGATATTGCGATCAAGGAGGGGGAAAGCTATCTGGATGCTTTGTCCCAGAAGATGATCATAACCCTTAGGATAGGGTCTTTTTGTTTGGAATGTGGTCAGGGACAGGAGGGTGTGACTGCAGCTGAGGCAGTTAAGGGGACCCAGAGGACAGGAGAGTCAGCCCCTGCAATTGTCCAACATTGAATTGAACTTCTTTCAGCTTGTTTGGATGAGCGTGGGAGCTGCAGGGTGGCTGAATTGACTGACCATGACACCGTGATACTGCAAGCCCTTCAAGTGGGTGGGAACAAAAAGGAATGTAGTGGTAGTAGGGGGACGGTATAGTGAGGGGGATTGTCACTTCCTTGAAACAATGAGCGAGAGTCCAGACAGCTGTGTTGCCTGTTCGGTCCGTGGGCTTGTGACGTCTGCTCCGGGCAGGAGAAGAGTGCACAGTGGGCAGGGGTAGACCCAGTTGTGATCCACATAGGCACCAACACCACCGGCAGGACAAAGAAAGAGGTTCTGCATAGTCAGTGTGAGGACCTAGGCACGGAACTAAGAAACAGAACCTCCAAGGTCATAATCTCAGGATTATTACGTGAGCCACTTAAAATTGGCACAAGGCAAATCAGATTAGAGAAATGAATGCTTAGCTCAAAGACTGGTGTGGCAGAACCAGTGGGTTCTGGTCCGTGGGGCACTGATACCAGTACTGGGGAAAGTGGGATCTGTACCATTGGGACAGTCTAAACATCCTGGGACCAGTGCTCTTGTGAACCACATAAATAGGGAAGTAAATAGCGGGGCAGGGTATCAAATTTATGAAGATGTGGTAAACCAAAGAGCAGATACATGGTAAAAGAGGAAAGTATTATTACAGGAAATTAAAAACAGACCAAGACAGGAAAGGTTAGAGAGTACAAACCTAACAGTAAATCAACGATGAGACGAGAGGTTATAAAAATAAAAGGATAAAACTAAAATCTCTGGGCTGGATTCTCTGGTCGCCGACGTCAAAATCGAGTTCGGCGCTCGGGCAGAGAATCACATTCCCAACCAAATCGTGGGCGGTGTCGCTTACAGGATGCTCCGACCCCTCCAAAGTGGTGTCATCTGCGAGTACGCCACGCGACGTATCGACGGCCTCAGGACATTGTCTGAGGCCCGCCCCACGATGCTTCGCCCCCAACCGGCCGAGTTCCCGATGGCATCGGTCGGGTGCGGTCTCATCCGTCGGGATCACGGCGTGGTGACTGTGGACTCAGTCCAGTGCCGCCACAGTTGGGAGATGGCCGATCCGCGGGCAGATGGGACTTTATTAGGGGCTGGGGCACTGTGGGGGGTTGGTCTGGGGTGCGCGAGCCGGCCAAAGGGGCAGCACTATTTCGTGGGCCGGGTCCGCGGGCCGGGTCCGTGAGTGGCCTCCGCTATATAGCACGGCACGGCCGCTGCAGGCCGGCATGCACTTGCGCGGCCACGGACCCGGCAATTCTCCAGGCCGTTTCGGCAGCTCGAGCCGGGGGCTCGACACTGACGGCATGCTAGCCCCCAGCCAAACGGGTGGCCGTTTACACCATTTTGTCTGGTGTAAAATGTCCCATGCCAACGTGGGGACATAGCCCCAGAAACGGAGAATCCAGCCCTCTGTATCTGAATGCATGTTGCACTTAAACAAAACAGATGGACTTAGAGTGCGCACAGAAACAAGTAGGAATGGCCATTACTGAGACATGGCTGGAGGAGGACAACGATTGGAACCTGAATATTTAATGATACACAATATTTAGGAAGAACAGGAAGCGAGGAGAAAGTGGAGTGGTGGGTCTGTTAGTTAATAATGATGGTAGTAGCACAATACAGCGGGATGACCTAAATTCAGGAAAAAAGGGACAATTTTGAGTCTGCTTTACCCGCCTGTGAGAATGTCAACATGGCCGAAAAATTAGAAGACGTGACTCTCTCCGGTGAGGTAGCGATTTCTGATTTCCCAGGCCCCTCCCTCTCCAGTGACATGATTTACCACAGCCATATAAAAACGAGAACCTGGCGACCTCACTTCCAAAGGGATATCAGAGGTGGGTGTTCAGGTTGCCATTACCATCCAGGGTGCCAGCAGCATGGAGGACGGGGGGGGGGGATGGACCCCAATAGGTTCAACCTGCGGCTGAGGCAGGGGTTCAGTCTCGGCATCCCGGGAAGTGGGATCGCTTGCAGGCCTTAGCGGCCCTTCATGTCTGACAGCCTCTAGGTTAGAGGGGTGTAGCAGCTGTTATGCAGGCAATGCTTCCCATGCCCTGCTTGCTGGCATTGTGGTGATATAACTGCTGAGGGATTGCCCTTCCAGAGTGGAAGCAGGTGAATTCATAGGGTCAGTACTGGGGGAAACAGGTTTATCTGTGACCATGTGATGTGCAACATGCAGGTAGGTGTGTGTCCGTTCCCTGGGGAGCGTCCATGATAGTTACATCTTGCAGTGCTCGCAGAGACCAGCCTGCTTTGAGGGAAACCAGCAACTAGAAGGATGACTCCTTGGTGACAAAGGGTACCACTCAGGGCGTGGCTGATCATACCACTGCAGAGGCCCAAACACCCACTGAGACTTGCTGCAACGAGGCTCATGCATCAATGACCCTACTGGTCCAGCAGGCAATTGGACTGCTCAAGATGCAATTCTGGTGCCTGGACCATTCAGAAGGAGTTCTCCAATACAGACCGCAAAGGGTATCGCGCATCATTGTGATCTGTTGGGCTCTGCACAACCTGGCACTGCAGGGTGGAGAGCAGCTGGACCAGGAGATGGAGGAGCACCATCTGCTTGGATGAGGAGGAGGGCAGTAAGGGTCAACACCTGGAGGAGAAGGACCTCGGGTGATGGTCCGGGCCTGCATGAGGCGAAGAACTAGGGACGCACTCACCGCATCTTGGTTTGGGGACGATCAGGACTAGGGAGTGAAGACCTCTCACACCATGGGGCCTGACATCAACTCACTAACGTGGTGCCTGCGGGAGCTGCTCGTTAAAGTTCCTACATTCACGTGCAAGGTGCGAAAGCCATTGGCCATACGTTGCAGTGGAATGGCGATTGCATGGAGTACAGAGCAAGCTCCTCTCTTCCTCAGCGATATGTATGACCCCTGCTTGACAGACAGCTGAATGCATCCTGCCAATGAATGGACATTTGTGATTCAGAGAAGCTGGATAACAAATCTCAGCTCCGACTGTCCCCTCTGAGATCAAGGGTCCTGGTGTTTTTCTCCACCTTATGTATGAGTGGACAAGCTCTCAACACTTTGTCAGCATTGGCATCATCATCACTGGAAAAGAATGAAAGACAAGTGATATGAGTGTTGATGTCGGGGATGGGCGCAGTTAGCTTTCCTGGATGGGGGGGGGGGTTTGGGTGAGGGCTGGGGGGTTCTGTGCTGGCAGTTGCACATCTTTACTGCGTCGTTAGTGTGGGAGATGGGATAGATATAGCGCTACCATCCCCACACATCCCCATTGTTCATGTCAATGGGGGAACAAATTGACGTTTAATACAAGAGCGATGTTACAATGGCGACATCTCTATTAGTACCTAGGTTTACGGGCCGGTTTAGTACACTTGGCTGGATTGCTGGTTCGCGATGCAGAGCGAGGCAAGCAGCACGGGTTCAATTTCTATACCAGCTAAATTATTCATGAAGGCCCTTGCCCATCGCCTGAGGTGTGGTGATCCTCAGGTTAAATCACCACCAGTCAGCTCTCCTCCTCAAAGGGGAAAGCAGCCTATGGTCATCTGGGACTATGGTGACGTTACATATTACAGTGCCTCGGTTCACCCATGGCCACCAGGTACTTATGGTTTCTTACTCTTCCTCACCCTCCCACTCCATTTAGGTGCATCCCCCAGGATCCATAACTACGGTTGTGGCGACCCGCTGATTTCCATGCCCTGTTGCCTGAGATGACCTTGGCAGGCATCCCCTGGGGGGGACCTGGACCTTGAGGGTCACGTGTTGCAGTGCTTCCATCCTCAATGTGCGGGGCTGAAGGTGTGTCGCACACAGGGAGGGGGGGGGTGTCAGATGAACTGGACACCCTTGGGGTATCCTGGGTGGAAGGGCTCAGGTAGAACCCCCACCGATCTTCAATTCAGGGGCTCCACCCTGCGTGATGAATGTAGAGATTTCAGATATATTGTATTGTAAGTATGTGGTGAAGTAAGGGTAAAAACCTGGGTTAGAGTGTGTTTGACTGCTGCAATCATGTTTTTAAAATAATCTTGGTTTGAAAGACAAGCTTTTAGGAGCCTGAGGTGCAATTAACCGTTGTGAAAAGTTTGGGCTAATGTAACTTTGTTTTGATTATGGGGATTCCCTGGGGAGTTAATTAGATTTCAGATTGGTAAGCTGATGTAGGTGGCACGGTAGCACAGTGGGTAGCATTGTTGTTTCACAGCTCCTGGATCCCAGGTTTGATTCCCGGCTTGGGTCACTGTCTGTGCGGAGCCTACACATTCTCCCCGTGTCTGCGTGGGTTTCCTCTGGTTTCCTCCCACAACTCCCGAAAGACGTGCTGTTCGGTGAATTGAATATTCTGAATTCTCCATGTACATGAACAGGCGCCGGAATGTGGCGACTAGGGGCTTTTCACGATAACTTCATTGCACTGTGAATGTCAGCCTACTTGTGACAATGACGATTATTATTATTATGTAATGGCTTGGTGGAGCTCAGGCATCAGGAATTTTGGCTGAAGGTGTGCATAGTGAAACAGTTCTGTTCTCACTGTAAGTTTGTTAAAAGACATTAACTGTATTTGAAACAGTGCAGACTTGACTGAGGACAAGGGAGATTTGAAACAAGTCAGTTGTGAACAGCTTTTTGCAGACATTCAGCCAGAGATTTCTGCAGGGGTTCAGACTCGAGTTAGAACGGTTCTGTAAAGAAGTGTCAAGAGATTTCTTCTTGAAAGAATGACTCTGTAAAGCAAGCATTACTCTGCCATTGATATTTAAGGTGAATTGAGAACTGAGATGGTTTATTTCCTTGATGTTCAAGTGGGAATAAAGATAACAATTAAGGGTATTGTATTCACTGTATTGAGTAGAATTATTTGAGGGGTAATTTCAAGCTATTTTCGGGTGTATTAGTCGTAAAGTTTTGTTTTAAAATACTATATTCCTACTTCCTTGTGCAATCACTCCAGGAGCGAAGTATTCCTTCCTCACAGTCCAGACCTTGCAGTCCAAGGAGGGATGTGGTCATCCCTTCTTGATTCTCGCGACTCTGCCTTTGCATTTCCAGCAGGTCTGGGATGACCAAACCCAGGGGCACTGGCCAGGAGTTCAACAGAGTCCTAGCCTTGGCCTCCTTCTGAGTTCCGGTTCCCTGAGATATTCCTTCCTCTGCCCGCTGTGGATCTTCAGCTGCGAGGTGCTCACCAGTCAGTGACCCAGAATCTGCCTACTAGTTAATCCAAGGTGTAAGTATCTACACTGGGGAGCGCGGGTGACAGCTGTGATTCCTCATCAATGCCCGTCTTCGTGATGTCGCCCTTGGAGCTGCTTGGATCCACGGTGTCCAGAGGGTGGAAGAGTGGTTTGGGTTGGTCGACTGTTTGCTCTGCAAGGTTAGCAAGGTGGCATTAGTGCATCACAGGGGATAAATGATAGGAGAAAGTTAACTCATGTGAGGTTTGTACCATGGCTGCACGACTACTGCCCTCTACACAGGTGTGGCCCTGCTCACCAACTGCCAGCTCAAGGGCTCTCTCTTCAAAGGGTGTTAGGCAGCTCAGCTCGGGCATGACTCCGGCAGGCTGTGCCCGCTCACACTGGTTATGCTCGAGTTTATCCTGAGATGAGGCAGATGGGGTGAGTGTGGATGGGAGTCCCGCCAGGTCAGATGGCGATGAAGTCTGGCATGTGTGGGATGTGAGTGGGAGTGGGGATGTGAAGATCGGATTACCAACTGGAGGGGAGCATGCGGAGTGGGGCGGGCACCATGGGAGGTGTTGGGAACCGTGAGATGGCTGGGTGAAAGATCACTGTGGAGGTGTGAAGTGTGTGTATATTAAGGAGAGAAATAACCAGACAGTAGGATGGAGCATAAAGGAAGAAATAATTATAGCTTGTCAGAAAGATATGGCTATAATCATGAGAGATTTGAATTTACATATAAACTGAAAAAGTCAGATGGGCAAAGATAGCCTCGATGAGGAGTTCATAGAATGTTTCCAAGATAGTTTCATAGGATAGCATGTTCTGGAGCAAACCAGGGAGCAGGCAAGACTAGATCTGGTATTGAGCAATGATATTGTCGTAATTAATGATCTCATAGTGAAGGCGCTCCTGGGTAATATCTACCATAATATGATTTAAGTTTACATTTATTTTGAGGAAGAGAGGAGTGGGTCTGAGACTACAGTTTAAAATTTAAATAAGGCCAATTATTAGGGCATGAAAGCTGAGCTGGCTAAAGTGAATTGGCAAAATAAGTTAAGGGATAGATCAATAGAGATGCACTGCAAACCTTTAAGGGGACATTTCAGAATGCACAGGGTATATTTCAGCGAGTAAGAAAAAGTCCAATTGGCCAGTTGCTCTGTTTCGGTCCCAACAGCGTCGCCAATACTGTGGGTATTTCTATTTATCTTAGTGAACCACAAGCCTTCCCTTATATCGATCAAATAACCACACAACCAGTTAGTTAATTCAAAAGATGGTTTATTTACATACACAAGAGTTATCTCGACATGCAAACACAATATCTACTACGAGTTAAATTACACCTATCAGCTACAATAACCTATACTTAACTTCAGGGCGACCGGCACTGTGCAAATGGATAAGGCCTTTATCTGGATTTCACATGGCTGGTTTGAAGTGGCTCTGTCTCTGCTGGGCTCATCCGTCAGGTAGCGATCGTTGGTCTTGAACTTAGCTGGCTGTTCCTGCTGCAATTGGGCTGGCACAGGCCGGATCCAAAAGAGACAGAACATATGGCTGTGTCCTCTTTTATCTCTCTGGGATTTCGCGCTCTTTGGGGCTGTCCTTAACCTTGGACCCAATGGTTTGACAGGGCTCTGATCAATTTCTTCAATTTCAGCCAATAAAGGGGTGGGTGCCGTGGTGGCTGAGTGGGTCCTTAGCGGTCATTGACCTTGGCAGTTGTGCTTTCTGAGTAGGGGAGTGGCGCCGATCAGTCTGTGGCTGTACCGGTTGCTTGATTGGAGTCATATTGTCCTGGGAAAATAGGTCATTAAAATGAAAACGAGCAGGGGTTCCGATCAGGTCTGGTTACCTGTGTCTTAGATACACATGTGTATCTGTCTGAGTCCTGGGTTGGCCATAATTCCCATGGTCCTTTGCAGGTGGCCATCTTAGATGGCTACGTTCCGTCCTTTTGATCCTGAACGCGAAGCGTGGTGGATCACACCGTTGATCCCTGTTCATCCTTGGTGGAATGGCCACCCTTGATCAAGGCAAGGTTCTACTCTACTCTATCTTATGGTTTGGGACATTTACCTAATATTCCATTAATATTCATAAATTAATTCATCTCGAACGGTTATTCTAATTCAGGTCACTATAAAACATTTTATATATCCGCACAGTTGTTCTCTAGCTAATGCTATCTAAGCTAAGCTCATGCTGCTGGTGAATATCAAAGAACTTATATACAGTACAAAATTTAAAACAGCAGCATCACATTTCTATTTAATCCTAATAAAGTTAAAGAGGTACATGGTTTATTTATAGCAGTGATTGTTACAGGAGTTCAATTTTGTTGAATTCCAAAGAAGGGGGATCGGACTGTGTATATCGGGGAGGGGGAGGCTTTTGCTCGCCATTTACGGAGTCGGAGTGTCTGAATGACACTGCAGATTATTGCAATTAGTAGAAGGGCCTCTACTATGTATGAAAGGGGGTTCCATTTGGCAACGTTTTCGCACCAGGTGGGGGTTTCCATGTCTGTCTTTATGTGTGGTGTAGTGTCCAGGCTGGTAGTGGCCTGTTGTTTGGTAGTGGGCACGGTGAATCTGGCGGGAGTCAGATACCCACCACCGTACAATCAGGTTGCAATTCTCCCAATGGGGGTCGTTCTTCCAGCTGTCAGGTAGCACAAAAACCATTTACACCTCATGAATGATCATTAAAATAACTGCCCGCTGACCTCCCACCAGGCCTTTCAATGTTGTCATACCAGGTGGAAATCACATTGGCATCAAACTCGATTGCTAATGAGTGGCATTAACAAGGGGGTTCGCAGAGACTTCGGAGTGAGTGCCTTAGTGTTGCACTGCTCCTATGCGCTTTTCACCACTCTGCCTCCATTGGCCTTCATGGACAACACTCCTGTGTCAATGAGTTATTCAGTACTGCGTCTGGGGTTGGGGAGTACAGGGGTCTCCTCTCTGGTGCCACACAGCAGTGCTTACCTGGACAGGACTGTGCTGCGGGACTCATGCTGCCACTGAATCAAGGTCCAAAGTTTGTGCGGGGATGGAGTGTAAGGTGAAGCCGGGGGTGAGGGAAGACAGGGGGTTAATGTGGAAGGAATGTGCAAGGCGATGGGGTGGGAGTGGAGGGGGGGGGGGGGGCGCGCGGGTGAAAGGGCCCACAATAGCACGCAGAGGGGCGAGGAAATGAATGAAGATGAATAATGGAAAGTTGAGGGAATACAGAATGGTGGGAAACTGGATTCCGAGAAGGCTGCATGAAAAGCTCATGGAGTGATCAGAGTATACGGGACTGGTATTTAAATATGGCACCAGGACCTTCAAACCCATCAGCTGAGGGCGGGCAGACAATCAGCTGCTGGCTTGCCAGGAGAGTTACAGGGGAGCTCGGCTGTGCAGAATTGATGTGCTTCCAAGTGCAGAATCTGACACGGGATTCTGCTATTCTGGTCAGCAGGACAGGTGCTACGGGAGCCGCCCACTAACACACAGTATAAAAATGGGAGAATTTCATCCAATGTCTCTAGGATGCAGTTCTTCTGCTGAAAAATGCCTTGGACTCAGTCAATCTGCAATTTAGCATTGTTTCATTATAGCAGTGTTTTTTACTAATGGTGTGAACCACTGATGAAAGTTTGGCATGAATACGTATAAATGCAGCAGCAGATGGGACGTCAGAGGAAAATTTCCCAACTCACCTTGGTGAGCACATGGAAATAGTGACTTTGCAGTGATGCTGGATGCAACAACAGTTCAAGAGGAATAGGAGATGAACCATGAACAGATACAGGATCTGGGCAGTGAAGAAATTTTGGCCACACTGTTTCGTCTTCTGTTCTTGAATTGCAACATGCACCCAGAGAATCAGTTTTGGAGACCATCAGGTTGATCTAGCCTGTCATCAATACCGTCAGCGGGTGACAATTCAAATTCGGATTCTACGGTTCTTTTGCTGAAACATGTAGGACTGCTTCACAATTTTAATGCAGGTTCATTTCCAATTTAAACTAAATTACCCTTTTTTATTTTTAACCTTAATCTTTGAAACTGCTTTAGCATTGAATAGTTTATCTTATTTATGTATTTGACTACAGTTAAATAAAACTAGCTGCATTTGTAGCCACCGAAGTTGGCCATTCCCTCAATACAAAATGGAGGAACGCAAAGCTTGCAGGTTAAAATTGACAAAGTTTGCAGCACAAGCAGGCTGCACCAAGCCAATGTGTATTCTGTCTGCTAAGAGAGCAGACAGCACCGAAACGAACATTCCACATACTAATGAGGCAATCTCCGGGACAGTTAACATAGTAATGGAACGATCCCAGGGACAATGGACACAAATAGGGAAGTCATTGCAACACTGTATAGGATACCAGACACCCCGGCACCAGCGGGGTTCGAAGACAAAGCACCTGAAGGCTCGCCCAGTAGCCAAGGGACAGCCTCAGTATTGGGGGGATTCAAACAAATCGATTGGGAAGAGACCCAATCGATCCCCAGCAGATAGAGGGTCCGCCCAAAAGGGCGCAAAGCCCTAAGACCCATAAAAGACAGGTACCAAACTTAGTTTGTTCTTCTTGACCAACCCTCCTCTCTTGACCAGCCCTCTCGACCAGCTTTTACCAAAGAAGACCTTGACCGAGAGAGAGGAGAGGTTTGGGACAGCAGCCACCAGCAAGTAAGTGTCTCACTACGATCACTACCAGAGATAGACACTCCTGACCCCTTTTTAACCCGTACCAACGTGAAGTCTTTGGACTCAGTGCAGAGCAAGAGGCCTTGTCCCCTGATCCGGCAGTTCCTTTAAGATAAGTATTGGTTTATATAGTGGTAGGAATAGTTTAGTCATCTTAGCGTGTGCATGAGTAAATTATAATTGTACTATAATAAACTAATTTGTTTGAACTTACTAATTGGTGTATGGTTTTATTGCTTTGAACTTGATCTTGAAACTTGTGGCGGTATCGTAACGATACCTGGCGACTCCAGAGCTAAGTAACGAAACACAGCCAAATCGAGTGTTAAGCACAATCACCCAGAACGAGCAACATTTAGTGGGGACATCCGACGGGACTCGATTAGAAGTGGCCCCCCCACTCCGAGAGAACCCAGAAATTTGAATCTGAAATCCAATTGGGAAAAGGAGAAACCACAAGTGTTCAAGTAGTTCAAACCAATACTCCTAAATCGTAAGTGTGTATTTGCATGCGTAACTAACAGGGTTGTAAGGTAAAACCGTGAGATTTTTGTTGCGACAAACTGTCGGGACTTTTATAATTCGGAACATAGCGAAAGCCGTACCCGTATTTTATAAGCATTGCCTTATCATCCCTCGTTCCAAATTAAAAGAGAGCCTAGGAGAAAAAGAAATGGCCACGCAGGCAATGGAACGCCTCATGAACCCAGAGCAGTTTGTGGTCGCAGCGACCAGCAGCAGCAGAGTAGGTCAGTGTCCCGTGTGGGAGCTGGAACTCAGGAAGTACCTCAAAGGGAAAGGATGGCCCCTTTGGAGTGAGTTTTGTGTGAATGAGGAGACAGGTCCGGGAGTATAGGACTTACTTGGTGGGAGAACCTGAGTGAAATTCACAAGAAAAGTATAGGTAAAGCACGTAAGCGATGGTAATTGTGTCCTGCTTGGCACAATTGCGAGGCACAGAGGAGGTCGTCAGGACGCTCCGAGCAGAGTTAGAGGAGAAGAATAGAATGAGCAAAGTGGATGTCAGGGACATCGAAAAGGAGAATCTACGTTTAAGACAACGACTGGCAGATAAGGATAGAGAGGTGGATGATGCCAAGAGGGCACATCAGTCTTGTCTAGCCCATCTGAGCAGTTCTCAAGTTCAATATGAAAAAGCCTATCAAGATGTGCAGCGTGCAGTCTTGGTAAGAGAAGAGTCAGAAAAGCAGGTAGAGACACTGAAGAAGCAGTGTAGCGACCTAAAGGCATCTTTAAGGGCACTCCATGCTGACACCACTGAGCAAAGGCAAAGCACAGTGGGCCATGCAAAATGTAGGAAGCAGATTGCTGAGCTGCAATCTCTGTTTTCTGTGCAGAATAGCTTCCAAGAGACCTTTGGAACACAATTAGAAGAAGAGAATGCCCCAGATTGGCAGGAGTTGAGTGAAACAGCGCAGCGATATGTTCAGGGAACATGTGCGCTAGCAGCACAGCAGAAAAGGAAAGCGCCCCAACCCTCCACAGATTAGATAACACCCGCACCAATGAACCCAGTCACCACCCAAAGAAAAGCAACTGCAGAAGGCGCACCCGAGATCACGTATACCACCCCTTAACTGTAACACAACTAAGGGACGCGTGTGAGAAAATCACCCCGTTCCTCCCCACTGCAGACCCCCACCAATTTTTCGCAAGAGTGAAACAGCAGGCGACCAGGTACGGCCTGGATGAGCGAGAGCAGGTTAAGCTCACAGTTTTGAGTTTAGACTCATCAGTTGTAGCAGCCCTCCCCGACCCACAGAACGTTGGCGGAGGCACCCTCGAAGAGATGCAAACAGCTATTTTAGACGCGATAGGGTACAACAGAGGAGACCCAGTCGAAGGCCTAAATAAGTGTAGGCAGAAAAGGACCGAGCACCCCACAGCATTCGCAGGAAGGCTGTGGATTCACATCACTGCCGTTTTTGGCGATTTAGACCGCGCACATTTAACCCGAGACAATATGGTTAAATGGACCCGCACCATCATCTCCCACGCCACAGATGCAGGACAGAATGTCTGCAGCAATTATGACCCCTCAGAAGAGGCCCATAATGAAAAATGGGTATTGAAAAAATTGTCCCGCGCTTGGGAGCAATCTGTCCAAGGCAAGATAACTGTAAAGAACCCCGAAGAAGCTCAGGCTGCAGCAGACATTCAGGCAGTGAGAGCACACCAAAACCCCGCATGGGTAAATGAAGGAAAGAACAGCCCCCCACAGAAATCACAAGAATGTTACAACTGCGGACAGTTAGGCCATTTTGCTAGGGAATGCAACGGCCCCCAGAAATCTCAGAGGCCAGCAGACAGGCACTCCGACCAGGAACAAAGCAAAGCCAATCCACAGTATAGGGATGCAGTCAGGACAGACCAATGTGGACGGGACGGACTGACGGTGTTCGGGCTCCCCCACTTGGATCTGTGACACCCTCTGGGACCAATCCGGAAGACCGGTGGTCACGGCGAAAATTCAGGGAAAGCCCATAGAATTACTTTGGGACACAGGAGGGTCCCGCACTACCATTAATTCCTCCACTACACCACAGGCAGGCACGTGGCCCACTACAGCTTCAATTACACTCAGTGGCTTTACAGGCCACTCACAGCAGGGACACATTACATCCCCTGTATCCATCCAGCTAGGGGATATCTCCACCAGACACCCCGTTGTTTTGGTTAATCTGCCCCGCACAGCAGAACACATAGTGGGCATTGACTTCATGAATGCCCACAGCCTGTCGTTCGATCCAGTAAATCAATGTGTCTGGCGAATGGCAAAATCTGACAGAGCAACCGCAACTCTCACAGTGGGAGAGTATGCGAACAGGATTAGCGCAGTAGGCGACTATTGTTTTGACCCGACCACACTTAGCACGGACAAACAGGTTAGGGCAGTTTTGAACAGACACAGGACAGCATTTGCCAGTCACCGGCACAACTGCGGCAGAATGACTGGACAAGTTCAAGTTACTGGACCTGACCCGAGACCACAGAGACAGTACAGATTTCCCCTAGAAGCAGAGGGAGAAATTGGAAAAGTTATAGAGAGCTTATTAGAGCAGGGTGTACTTAGGACAGTAGCCTCGACTAATAATGCCCCTATTTGGCCAGTGTGGAAGCCCGACGGATCATGGCGTCTGACCATAGATTATCGTGAACTCAACAAAGTTACCCCAGCAGTAGCTCCCACGGTAGCAACAAGTCCCGAGACCATGCTCAAGAAAGGGACTCCACTCCAAATATTTCATGGTATTGGACATTTGCAACGGCTTCTGGTCAATCCCATTGGCAAAGGCGTGCCAGTACAAATTTGCCTTCACATTCAAAGGACAGCAGTATACGTGGACATGCCTCTCACAAGGATTCCACAATTCCCCCTCCATTTTCCACCGACAGCTGTCAAATGGACTAGCATAATATTCCCGACCCGAATGTCTGGTACAGTATGTGGACGACCTATTACTGCAGACAGATACCAAGGCAGAGCACATCATGCTTCTGTCCGAACTCCTGGAACTATTGCAAAGTATTGGATGTAAAGTTAACCCCAGAAAGGCCCAAATATTGGAGAATCAGGTGATGTATTTGGGTACAGTCATCACGCTCGGCAAACGCGAGATCGAGTTCAAAAGAATTGATTCGATCGTCAAACTGCCCCTTCCCCAAAATGTTTCAGCCCTCCGGTCGTTTTTAGGACTGGTTGGGTATTGTCGGAACCATATCGATGGTTTTGCGACCAAGGCAGCCCCACTCTCAGATCTCCTTAAGAAAGGAGCCCCTTGGGAATGGCTTCCGCAGCATACAGAGGCTGTGGAAGAGTTAAAGAAAGCCCTCAGCGCAGCACCCATGCTACAAGTTCTAGACCAACTCTCCCCCTATGCAATAGAGGTAGCTGGCACCGATCTGACCCTCTCGGCCGTGCTCCTTCAGGAATGGCCGAGCAGCTACAACCAGTGGCTTATGCCTCACGACTGTTAGATCCCATGGAGCAAGGTTTCTCAGCCTGCGAAAGGCACCTGCTCGCGGTATTCTGGGCAGTACAATATTTTTCCTGCATTACCGGACTCAACCCCATCACCATTTTGACCGAACACACCACCACACAGTTACTTTTGGACGGTCGACTGAAGGACGGTTCAGTGAGCCAGATAAAGCAGCTAGATGGACACTTCATTTACAGGGACGGGACATTACAGTTAAACGAACCAAGACACACACATTGTTAGCGGACTAACTCCAGTACCCAGGACAACCCCATGAATGCGAGATAGTAGCACCCCTACACAACACAGGACCCTTCATTGCCAAAACGCCCCCCAGGAAGATAGGGAATTCAAGCCAGAGCCCCCAGCACACAAGACACGTGTGCCCCCTTGAAAATCAATGTGGATGGTTCATCCACAGTTTTAGATGGCGAATGCATCACTGGATGCGGGATTTACGTAGAAGATACGCAGGGACGTGCACTAGAGGAGATAGCAGTAAAGTTACCAGGTCACTTAGGTGCGCAGGCAGCAGAGTTCACGGCCATTGCATACATAGTGGACCACCCAGATTCGTTCCCCAGCCCAGCAGACATATACTCGGACAGTTTATATGTCTGTAACAGCCTCACAGACTTTCTACCCCTGTGGAGGAAAAGAGGTTTTGTCTCCGCAGACGGGAAGTCCCTTCCATCTGCCCCATTACTCCGCCATATCCTAGAGAAGGCAAAGGATAGGACATATGGCATTATTAAGGTTAGAAGCCACCATCGATCATCCCCCCCCGAAATGTGAAAGCCGACGCACTGGCTAAAGCAGGTTTCAGGCGAGGTCACTTTTGGACACCCCCAGCTAGCGCCCCTGTGAGTTCAGTTCAGGTCTCTCAGACAGAAATAGAGGATTTAGTGCAGGCACAGAAGCAGGACGAAAATCTCTGGGAGATTTTAAAAGGAAACTTTTACGCTCAGTACGACAAATTCAAACACGCTTTGACCACACATGAGGGTGTGATTATCAAAAACCAGTTGTATGTGGTTAATGAGAAAGACAGGAATCAAATGATTGCATTATTCCATGATGGTCATGGACACCAAGGGATCGACCCCACCACAGCACACCTTAGACAACTCTGTTGGTGGCCCAATTTAAGACAAGATGTTACCCACTACATAGAGAATTGTTTAATTTGTGCGCAGAATAACCCGGAGAGGTATTCAAAGAAGGCACAACTCAGCCACACTTGCCCCGTTAATGGCCCCTGGACAAACCTCCAGATCGATTTTATAGGTCCATTGCCCCCTTGCAGGAATGGCTATAAATATGTTCTGGTGGTCATAGATACCTTTACCAAATGGGTAGAGGCATTCCCTTCCTGCACCAACACAGCAAAGACAACTGCAAAGATCCTGACCCACCACATCTTTACTAGATGGGGACTCCCCAGAAGCATAGAATCAGATCAGGGATCTCATTTTACAGGACGGGTCATGAAGAATGTCCTGACCATATTCGGAATCAAACAGAATTTTCACATTGCATATCACCCCCAGTCAAGCGGGATAGTGGAACGCATGAATCGGACTCTAAAATCGACCCTTAGAAAAATGGTACAGGAGAACAATTCGACTTGGGATTCAGTGCTCCCATTCGCTCTTATGTTCGTAAGAAATACTGTTTCGTCATCTACAGGTTTCACCCCACACACACTCATGACTGGACGCCCTATGAAAGGATCAGAATTCCTTTTAGGACTCGACATGACCAGCCCAGAAGTGACGGCCCTCACACACGAGAAAGCTGAGACTGTAAGGTCTGCTCAGCTAGCAGCCGCAGTAAAATTGGGTAAAAGGTGGAAACAGAGCAAGGCCTGTTTCAACAAAAATGTCCACACCACAGAATTTCAGGTTGGGCAACAAGTGATGTTATCTGTATATAACCCCAGCACGTTTTTGGCACCAAAATTTTCCGGCCCGTACTCAATTTCGGACAAAATCAGCCCCTCAGTATATAGGATAAAGTATCCCAATGGTAAGACTGCGTGGTTCCATATTAACCAGCTAAAGGCTTATGGAACACAGTCAAACCACTCGCACCATGTCCTGCTAGATGCAGCAGAACACCTCGCTCCGCCCACAAGAGACACATTTCCACCCTCCCCCTCACAGACCAGTTCCTCATCGGACTCGACCTCGACTCCATCCACTGACTCCAGACCACGCCCCGAAACGCCCACAAGCTGCCACAGCAGAGACAGTGACTGTGAGTGAGGACAGCCACAGCACTCCACCCTACAGCCCCCACTTCAGCGACTTCGACCCCGACTCCAGTGACCCCCATGGAGATCACTTACATTAAAAATCCAGACCCACACCCAAACCCACCACCCAACACTGACGACCCCAACAACGTTCCTTCAAATTTAGACCCCACGATTTGGCACAGGGACAATTCTTGGATAGAGGGTCCGCCCAAAAGGGCGCGAAGCCCTAAGACCTATTCTCGCCATCTAAAACTGTGGATGAACCGTCCACATTGATTTTCAAAGGGGCACACCTTGGGGCAATGCAAAAATTACATGCCTGATCCATACAAGGGTATGGGATCCGGGAATGACTTGATGTCTGACTCCCGACACGGCAACCCCTTTGCGAACCTGTTCGCAGAGGATAATGAATGAGGTGTCCAGATGATGAAGTATAAGGAACCGCTTGAGAGAAGCGCTGTCCTTTCTGATGGAACCTGCAGTATGTCTAATGTTTGCTTGTTCTATGTTTGTTTCATTCAGCTCAGAACGCCTAGGACGATTGGCCACAAGACATCCAGCTGAAAAGTTTGTGACCATCTCACATTCCCCCGCCATATCACTTGAGATGTCTTCTGCTGAATCGATCAATGTTCACGACTTGTCTTCTGTTTACAGATGATTTGTCCCCGACAACATTTAATCTGAAATGTCTGAAGCCCAGCTCAAGGCTTCACCCTTCACCCCACTAGGAGCATCTTGGCTCCCCCTTTTTTTTTTAGGTGCCCCTCTATTCTGAGAAGAGGCTGCAAATTCCACAATACATTCTTGCCCGTTTGTTCCAGGTCGCTCAGGCAGTGGAGAAACAGCATTGAGGACCCGCCCTGTCTGAGGACCACCCCTTTGGTGAGCTAAGCTCGGGTACAGCACAGCACGTCCTACCCGGGGATCCCATTCAACTCTTACCCGTCGCGGCCCATACGCAACTCATTAGACCTTTTTCATTTCTAAAGCTTGGTTTCATTTTTGTTTAAGGTATCCCTTCGGCCGCCACTCCATATGCTATTTACATCCACGAACATTTAGGGATGGTAAATTGCAACACTCTGGGAGACGGCTCGCACTGGTTTAATAGATAAGTATATGTCTGGTCCTAAATCCACTTTTGAAAAAAAAATGAGTGAGTCACATGGAGGTGACCATCACAAAGGGAAATTTGGAACAAGAGGACAGATATACTTAAAGTCGAGATATTAAGCTGAACACTAACAGATAATATACTTGATCCCATAGCTTTCGGACGTTCGAGAGAGGAACCAAAGCAACAGCACAGCAAGATCCCAGGAAGGAAAGAAAAGAGAGAAGATGAAGAGCACTCCAATTGCTATGTTTTTAGCTTTTGTGGCATCTTCGTGGACGCGAACCCCCTTTCCCACAGTACAACGTTTGCTAACTTCTCCCAAACCCAGACCACCCCCAGCCCAGTCAATGGTAACAGTACCCCGGCATGGTGTATCAGATTTCTGACATGGTACTCCTTGTCGTAAGTTTATAGAATCACTTTTAGCAATAGCGATCATCTGTATTATAGTCCAAACCCTCAGGATGAGGAAATGGAGAAGGAGAGCCTACCGCTCTCGTGCCTGAAGTGTATAGTGTGAGATCCCCTATTTTTGGATTCCACCAGTCCCCCAAACCCCTAGAAATGTAATCAAGATTTTATTTTTACACTCGATACCTTTGTAAAATAAAGAGATTCTTTCTATCAATGATGTACCTCTGCGCTCGACTGCCGAGTCAGAGAGAATGAAATGTAATGATGCTTCTGTGTGAATGATTAAGGGTTTAGAATGTTGTAGAATGTTTAAATATGAGATGAGAGTAGTTTATTGAGAATAGTTAGAGGTTCCCGATTCCAATTGATAATGCATGTCCCCTTTGACATAGCGCCAATCAGAAATTGTTAGTTAAAATTTTTTTGCCATAATTTAGTAAAGTATAGAAGTCAAGAAACTCGCTCAGGTCAGGGGACCCAAAGACACCGTACTTGGGTGATCCTTCATGATTTCTCATGAGGATCACAAGGAGGGAGCGTAGCCACCGAAGTTGGCCATTCCCTCAATACAAAATGGAGGAATGCAAAGCTTGCAGGTTAAAATGGACAAAGTTTGCAGCACAAGCAGGCTGCACCAAGCCAATGTGTATTCTGTCTGCTAAGAGAGCAGATAGTACCGAAACGAACATTCCACATACTAATGAGGCAATCTCCGGGACAGTTAACATAGTAATGGAACGATCCCAGGGACAATGGACACAGATAGGGAAGTGATTGCAACATTGTATAGGATACCAGACACCCCGGCACCAGCGGGTTCGAAGACAAAGCACCTGAAGGCCCGCCCAGTAGCCGAGGGACAGCCTCAGTATTGGGGGGATTCAAACAAATCGATTGGGAAAAGACCCAATCGATCCCCAGCAGATAGAGGGTCCGCTCAAAAGGGCGCGAAGCCCTGGGACCTATAAAAGACAGGTCCCAAACTTAGTTCGTTCTTCTTAACCAGCCCTCTCGACCAGCTTTTACCGAAGAAGACCTTGACCGAGAGAGAGGAGAGGTTTGGGACAGCAGCCACCAGCAAGTAAGTGTTTCACAACAATCGCTACCAGAGATAGACACTCCTGACCCCTTTTTAACCCGTACCAACGTGAAGTCTTTGGACTCAGTGCAGAGCAAGAGGCCTTGTCCCCTGATCCGGCAGTTCCTTTAAGATAAGTATTGGTTTATATAGCGATAGTAATAGTTTAGTCATCTTAGCGTGTGCATGAGTAAATTATAATTGTACTATAATAAACTAATTTGTTTGAACTTACTAATTGGTGTATGGTTTTATTGCTTTGAACTTGACCTTGAAACTTGTGGCGGTATCTTAACGATACCTGGCGACTCCAGAGCTAAGTAACGAAACAGAGCCAAATCGAGTGTTAAGCACACTCACCCAGAACGAGCAACACATTGCATAGTCTTGCTTGGTTTCTTGTACAGTAATAATAATAATAATGTTTATTGGTGTCACACATAGGCTTACATGAACACTGCAATGAAGTTACTGTGAAAAATCTCGAGTCGCCCCACTCCGGCGCTTGTTCAGGTACACGGAGGGAGAATTCAGAATGTCCAACTCACTTAACATCACGAAAGTGATGCTGGATGTAACAGTTCAAGAGGAATTTCATGGGAGGAAAGCCTCGCAGACACGGGGAGAACGTGCAGACTCCCACAGACAGCGACCCAAGCCAGGAATTGAACCTGGGTCCCTGAGAAACAACAGTACTTACCATTGTGCTACCGTTTATCATGCAATACTGGCTTCATAGAATTTACAGTGCAGATGGAGGCCATTCGGCCCATCGAGTTTACACCAGCCAGTGGAAAGAGCACCCTACTCCACTCTATCCCCAAAACCCCATCTAACATTTTGGACACCATGGGGCAATTTAGCATGGCCAATCCACCCAACTTTAGACTGTGGGAGGAAACCGGAGCACCCGGAGGATACCCACACAGACATGGGGAGAAAGTGAAAACACAGTCACCAGAGGCCAGAACTGAACCCGGGTCCCTGGAGCTGTGAAGCAGCAGTGCTAACCACGGTGTCATAGTGAACAAAATTGGTTCGCACATACCTGGACGTTATAAAAGGGGAGAACTGTAAAAGGCATAGGTATACTTTGTCTAGTGTTTGTAAACCTGGAAACTGCATCTGCAACAAAGGCTACTGAAATTCAGTCTGCACAGCGATACCGGGAACTTGGGCATATAACTTTGCCATATAAATGTGCAAGTTTCCCTGAGATGAGGTGAGCTCAGATTCAAAACAGCTAGCTCAGATATACTTACAAGTACTGAAAACAATCTTACACAAGAGAAATGGAGCTAAGAGGAAAGGAGGGTAAAACTGGTTTAAAGTACATCAAATAGTCAGCATAAATTACAAACCATTTTGTGAAATATTGTTTGACTTAACGCAATCTGAATTGCTCCCGAAAGGTGACTCATTTCCTTCTTCAAAAAAACAGGATACACAAGTCTGGATTCCAAAATGCCAATTTCTTTGTTTTATCTTTCATCACAATTATATCACTTGGTCACAATATTTACATTGGTTACTAAGCAACATAATCAGTCTCTGTTTAACCTTTGCCTTTTACTGATCTACTTATTTTTCCATAGACTTGACCTTTACGCTGCTAAAGTTAATATCTCATGCTGTGGTCACTTGCTCGTTCAGGTTTAACCATTTGCAAGCATGGCGATTACCAGTACCCATCCATCCACAAGGAAAATTAACACAGTGAAACGTTATTTGGTGGGAGGGAAAGAAATAATTATAAAACATTTATTTTCTCTTTCAGGAAATTTGACATACTGATCCCATCAGTTCAGAAAGACCTTTTTTTAATATCCATGATGCAGTTGTACAGGTGGAAAATAAGCTACAGACACCCAACAAAATCAATTCTTCCAAGGGTATAAAAGTGTTGTGCTATCAGCATGACACGTTTTCATCTCAAATTTCAAAACAGTTTGAATCTGACATATTCTGCAGTTGCAATTTTCATCCGTCATTCAGTAGAAATTTCAGACCATTTTTGACTTTGGAATTTCATTCCCTGAAGGCAATGTTTGACTTCCACCAATCAGTTCGGGTGACTTGTCAGTCTGGAAGACATCCATTGTTAGTTTTTCTTGTATAGCTGCTGATCTGTTAGTCAGGGTGCTGTAAATTCCCATGGCCTGCGACGTACACAATGCAGATAGTTTAGTATTCAACAAAAATAGCAAAGAAACAGCCAAAGCAATGGAGAAAAGCAAATTACTGCGGATGCTGGAATCTGAAACAAAAGGGAAAATGCTGGAAAATCTCAGCAAGTCTGGCAGCATCTGTAGGACGAGAAAAGAGCTCACGTTTCGAGTTCGATGACTCTTTGTCAAAGCGGAGCATCGGACTCGAAACGTTAGCTCTTTTCTCTCCCTACAGATGCTGCCAGACTTGCTGAGATTTTCCAGCATTTTCCCTTTCAGCCAAAGCAATGACTGCACTGACAACATACATTTTAACACAAAGAACATACACCAATTAGGAAATGACAAAAACTCACAGGCATTAAATTCAGTGACTAATTTTCAGAAAGGAACAAGACTTCATAATTAATTTGGTTCATTATAATCATGAATTCTACCAAATAATAATGAAAAGATGATAGGACATTCCTAGCAAAGGATATAACTTCCTTTAGACCACCTGCACTCCCAGCCCTGTCATCATTTTGAATGTGGGTCTGTTCAACGTATCAGTGCATTATGTCCCATTTTAATCTTACCCTCCTTCACATACTGCCTAACAGAAAACATGTGTTTACTGCAGAAAGAGAAAGTATCAGCGAATACCAAGAAAAGCACAGCACTGAAGTCTGTACATTTTTAAACTGAATGTAAAGAGTTATTCAATTAATGTACATCAGAGTAATGGATAAGTTTGTTGGCACACATAACCAAACTATTTCCGTACAAATTCTTTCTGTAGGAAAAAAAGTCTTGGCTTCATGGAGGTGTTCTTTAAATAAAGTTTTCAAATTGTATGCAGAGGACTGCACAGAATCTATTAGTAAATTTTTAAGGACTTTCAATTTGGTCAGAACAATACAGTGTAGTGTGGCTCTGAATTAAAGATCAAGAAATGTTTCCAGGTTTGGCCCCTGATGTGTTAAGTTATCAAGTATCAGCCATGGCAGCAATAGATAACCAAACTGGGGTTCCATATCCTAGATGACAAGGTGGGAGGGGGTCAGTCTGCTTTTCAGTGTCCCCCATAGGGCAGTGGTGCGCTGGACAAGTTTGGATTTGGCTGTGATGCCAATAATGAAACAGCTTTCATCTTCTTTGGGCTCACAAATGAAAATTGACAGCTGCATCTTCGGAAGGTTGCTGCCACTTGTAGAAACTTCAGCCAGCAGACTGCAGGTAAGGGGGAAAAGAAATGCACCCAGGAACTTGAATTTGTAAACTGAACCCGAATGTGCTTTGATTTACAAGTGGTACCCGATGAAACACAAAAATCCATGTATGCAAACAACATCGATCGGTCTAAACCACTGTGCAGATATTTCCTAAAAAAACTAATTAGTTCAGCATATCCTCAGGCCTTTGTATATCCAAGACAATTGTCCTGATTAGTACAAGGAACTTTATGTATTCATTAATTTTATCCCTGTGCTTTAGAAGTTTACAAATAATCAGTGCCCAGGGGCCTCCGATTTCCAGGCTTACCCTGTCCACCAGCCTTTATGAATGTAAAATTTGACACCTTCAGTATAATTCATATTTTCAAAGATTTTTAGATAATCATGGTTTGTGTCACGACCAACTCCCAACCACTTTTGAGTTTTTAAAAATGCATACTAACTGACTCTAATATTTGCCACTCTCTAGACTCCTTTGGCACAATTTCTATTCGTAAAGCTTTTTGGACATTTTGACTGTTTGCATCGCTATTTCTTCAACTTTCAGGTATTCCTCAAGTATGCTGGGATGCATACCACCTGTGACTATTGTTAGTCTCATTTGTTTTATTCAAAGTATCTTTTTGGCATACTTGTCTCTCGTAACACTCTTTCAAATTTTCCCTCAAACACCCCTACAGTCCTACTCAAACCTTGTAGTGTGAACACGTCACCCTCATTCCTTCATTCTCAAGTAATCCCATTCTTTCAGTTGTCTTTACAAAAGCCGTATTACTTTCCTTTATGTTAATTAACAGCGTTTTTTACATTAACCAGTGAAACATTTTTTTTGTTCCTTTTCTATAACTTTCATACTTCGGTTTTATTCTGTATCGTTCCCTCCATATTTATTAGCTGCCTCTTTGTCAGTCTCATTTTTGCTATAGTCCCTCTATTTATCCATGGCTCTCCTGCTTTTGAAGTACCTCTTTGCTCCCATAACATCATAATATTTGAATTCCATTTTTCCAAACAATTAGCCATTGAAATTAGTTATTTCCCAGTCCAATACTTACCTGATATTTCTCTTATCTTCAACTAATCAATTAGATTACGGACTATAGTTCCCAAGTATTCGTCCCTCAGTTTATTTCCTGTTTTGTTACCCATCACGTCATTCATGAAGATTAATTCTGTGTTCTTCTCACAACCAACTGTTACTTATGTGGAACTGGCAATTAACACACAAGTCCCATGAGATAAAGATTGCTCATCTGCCCTGTGCATTGGCACAGTATAAAAATTCTATATTTCAATGACACTGGCAATCTATTTCCATCAACAGGTTGTCAAATTAAAATCAGTAATAGCTCCCAAAATCTGAGATTAAAATTGAAAAATGCATGGTTTGATTAATTTTCTGATTCAAAACATTGATCCAAAGTTCTAATTTATCACCCTCACCGAGAGATGCTCAAAATACATTCAAATAAGACGTCGTGGCCAAACTATCAAACTGTAACATAAATGGATAACTTCAAGACTTCTGAAAATGTATATTTTCAATAGAAGAGAAACATAGAACATAGAACAGTACAGCACAGAACAGGCCCTTCGGCCCTCGATGTTGTGCCGAGCAATGATCACCCTACTCAAACCCACGTATCCACCCTATACCCGTAACCCAACAATTTAGCATGGCCAATCCACCTAACCCGCACATCTTTGGACTGTGGGAGGAAACCGGAGCACCCGGAGGAAACCCACACACACACGGGGAGGACGTGCAGACTCCGCACAGTGACCCAGCCGGGAATCGAACCTGGGACCCTGGAGCTGTGAAGCATTTATGCTAACCACCATGCTACCGTGCTGCCAACACATCAGACAAAAGCCTTTTAATGAATAAAATAGCAAAACGCAAAACACCATTTAGGTTGCCACTGATGCAAGTTGTTTGTTTTGGGTTCCAAGTACTTAACAAGACTGCATCACCTTAAATCTAAAACGTTAGGCTATCAATCTTACCTGTGTCACCATGCTACTGATATCACCTGCATTTGAAGGAAGAAGAATTGTATTGCTCTGTTTTGCCAGGTTACTAAAGGCAGACACATACTGCTCGGCTACACTCAATGAGGCTGCTTGACTTCCACACTGTGAATCACATGAAGGGAAAAAAATAAGTGTAAATTCTCGTTCTTTCTTCATTCCATTTAAAATCAATTTAATGTAATTCAGCTCTGAGGATTCACTCTTTAATACCTGTTGACGAAGAGCTTCAGAGAGCATTTGAATGGCTTCCGCTTTTGCCTTTGCTTTTGCTATGAGTGCGTTAGCTTCACCTGTGAACAATTACAGAAATTAAATATGAAAATTCAAGCATAAATAATCAAAGTCAGAAACAGCATTTATATGCAGCAAACAATTCAATTCCATTTTTAGCATCAATATATTTTTTACCAACAAATATTTAATAAGATTGACTTGGCAGATTTTGGAGGATAGTGAACCAGATACCAAGTAAAATAGCAGAATTCCATAGTCTAAGTCATAAATATATAAACTGGAAGATTAGAGAACTCTGAAAGGTAGTTTATTTTGATTAAAGTACTAAATGTAGAAATGATAAACCATGATATGGTCTTTCAAACGGAATGAATAACAAAAATAAAATTTAATTAAATCGCCTCTTTGTGCTTAGTTTTGGGCTTTTGATATGTGTAAATTTAATATAATCGAGACAAGAGGTTATAAATACAATGGTCAACACATTAACTTGTAATCATTCCAACAGATAATTTCAAACTACAAGCTACAAATTGTGGCAGTGAAGCTTTAGTAATGTATAAATATCACTGTGATCAGTGAGGTTTGATTATAACCTTACATAGGTTATTTGTTTTAAGGCAAGTTTATTCAGAAGGAACGAGAGGCGGGATTCTCCGCGATCGGTGTGATGGCCCGACGCCAGCATCAAAAATGGCCGCGAACCACTCCGTCGTCGGGCCAACCGTAACGTCGGAAAACCTCTGACTTGGAAGGGGCTAGCAGCGGCGTGACGCCATTCGCGACGGCGTCACGCGTGCGCTGTCAGTGACGCTGCGCAGCGTTGCTGCACAAAAGATGCCCCCGCCGGAGACCCGGCAAAATAGCTGCCTGCCGCGTAGCGCCGGGATTCCAGGAGCGCGACATTGAGGCGCTCCTGGGCGCAGTGGAGCAGAGGAGGGAGGCCCTGCACCCCGGACACGGCTATGGGCCACACCAAACCTCAGCCGGCACCTGTGGCGGGAGATGGCAGAGGCCGTCAGTGCCGTGACCGTGACAGCCAGGACAGACATCCACTGCCACAAGGTGGTCAACGACCTAGTCAGGGCAGCCAGAATGAGTACCCCCCCCACCACCGACTGCAGAAGAATCTCGTTCATAACAACCAGGAGCGTGAGATGACCAGAGGGGGTCCACCTGAAGTGTGTCCCCTTACCGTTCATGAAGCTAGCGCCCTGAACATTACAGGCGGACCTGAGGATCGGGAGGTTGCGGATGCAGAGGTCGGAGGCGCACCGCCAAGTGAGACCCCCCACTTCCTGCCCCATTTCCCCCCTTTCCCAATTCCCCCTTCCCCCCTTTGCCTCTTGCCCCATCCTCGTCTGTGTGTCTAACCATGCATGCTGTATTGTGTACTGCAGGAGCAAATGTCGACCCACCCGTCCCTGCGGATGCCGACCGCCCCCGGGACGTGCCAGGGCGTCCACGGGGCAGGGATAGACCCGGCCCATCGAGCATACGACACTCCCACCCAGTGTCAGGGTGCCCACGAGACAGGGATAGACCCGGCCCGTCAGACATACGCTGCCCCCATCCAGTGCGGCGACGCCAGTGGGCCACACCCAGCGACGGCAAGAGCAGCCACAACAACAGGCCTCCATCCCAGTCAACCTGGGACACTGACACACAACACACGTACCCAGGAAACCCACATATGGGACACACCCACCCAGGACACACCCATGCACAGGACACACCCACGCACAGGACACAACCCCTCAGGGCACCCACACACAGGGGACGGACGGACAGGAAACACCACTCCAAGGGACCCCGGACTTTGGGTCGGATGAGGACCTCGACATTACGCCACAGCTATCTCCTACACCCTCCACCATCGCAGAGACACTCACCTCGGTTGGGCACTTTAGCAATGAGGCCTCTGGTACACTAACTGATGCGCACAACACAGCCGTCCCGGTACAGCAGGTGGAGGTAGGAGCAGCCGAGGGGCCGGACAGCCGGAGGGCAGCCCGGCGCAAGCAACCATCTGCCACCCAGACGGGTCCCGGGTTCCTGGAGTTACCACACCCACTCATAGGCCCGATGCAGTCACGGACCCAGGGACGATCGAGCTGGGTGACGGCCAGCTTGCGGCAGCTGCAGGTGGAGGAGTCCACCCGCGTGCAGGAGCTGGGAGTGGTGCCGGTCATGTGCGCCACCAAGGCCGACACCGCATGGGTGGCGTCCGTGGTGGAGGCAATGGGGGCGACGGTATCAGACATGGGGAGCAGTATGCAGGGCCTGGGGCTTTCTGTGCAGGCAACATCCGTGGCCCAGGACATGGCTACCCTCTCACAGGAAGCCATGAGCCAGAGCCTACAGGTCGCAGAGGCGCTCAACGCCGTTGCCCAGTCTCTGCAGGCAATGCTGCCCTAGTTACAGGGCAGGAATCACAGGAGTCCACCTCCAGCTCTGCTGTACAGTCTGGGGAACCACCTAGACATAGTCATAGGGCCCGTAAGGCCAAATAATTAGACACTGAGTAAGTTGGCACAGGTGCAGGGCAGAGTAGTTATAGGGGCTAGGGCACGTGGATGAACTGTTTGTCATTAAAATCACTTTCACACCTACAGAAGCTCCCTCTGTGCTCAGTCTGATGCGTGCAGGGGTGGGGTGAGGTGAGTGCCAGTGTGTGTGAGGGGTGATAAGACGTCAGCCTCAGGTGAGTGTGCCCCCCCGGGTCACCCTCACCATCCCCCCGGGCAGACGACAGACCATGCGCTGCAGTGTCAGGGCTGCATGCAGGGACGGTCCAGGTGGAGGGTGGTACTGTGGCCATGAGTCAGGCATGTCTAACGATGTGGAGCCCGGAGCTCATTGCAGAGCGGGTTGTCATTCATCCCCGATTGCCTGCAATAGACACGCTTCCACTGACGACTGTGTGAGCCCGGCCCAGTGTGCCGCAGGATGTGCAATGGAGGGGTGGTGTGCATGCAGGTGATGTGAGGGTGGTTGATGGTGGAGTGAGGGCGGTTGGTGGTGGGTGGGAGGGGTGAGGCTGGTGCCATACTGTGCTGTCTGTGCTCATACTCGGCAATTCCCACGCCCCCCTAGTCTGTGAACTGGGCGGCTATCAACCCGTCCTGTGCCCGCTGGCCTAGCCATTAACAGTGGGCAGCCTAAGGTCCTACAAAAAACAAAATCCAGGGGGGGCTAGCCCTCCCAAACCTACAATTCTACCACTGGGCGGCAACAGCCGAGCGAGTAAGGGGATAGATCCAAGAGCCAGAGGCCGAGTGGGTGCGCGCGGAGGAGGCCTCCTGCATGGGGACCTCCCTCCGGGCCCTCGCCACGGCAGCACTACCATCCCCACCCAAAAAACACTCCAGCAGCCCGGTGGTGACAGCCACCCTCCAATCCTGGAACCAACTGCGGCAGCAATTTGGCCTGACCAAAATGTCGGACAAAGCTCCCATCTGCAACAACCATAGGTTCACACCAGCACTGACTGACGCCACCTTCAAAAGGTGGAGGCAGGATGGAGGGACACTGACAGTCAGGTACCTATACACAGACGGCAGGATCGCAACACTGGACGAACTGACAGTGAAATTTTGGCTAGCCAGGGGGGAACGGGCTAAGGTATCTGCAGCACAAAAACTTCTTATGAAAGGAGACAAGGACGTACCCACAACCGCCACGACAGACACTGCTGGAAGACCTACTGGACGCAAGTATCCTAGATTTTTTTATTTTTAAAAAAAAATTTAGATTAGCCAATTATCTTTTCCAATTAAGGGGCAATTTAGCGTGGCCAATCCACCTACTCTGCACATTTTTGGGTTGTGGGGGCGAAACCCACGCAGACACGGGGAGAATGTGCAAACTCCACACAGACAGTGACCCAGAGCCAGGATCGAACCTGGGACCTCAGCGCCATGAGGCGGTTGTGCTAACCACTAGGCCACCGTGCTGCCCTGCAAGTATCCTAGATAAAGGGAACTGTAGCGACATGTATGACCGACTGGTAGAAAGGGACGACACCGTACTGGACGCAACAAGAAAGAAATGGGAGGAGGACCTGGTCATTGAGATAGGGTGGGGACTCTGGAGCGAGGCACTGCATAGGCTCCACTGACACGTGCGCAAGGCTCAGCCTGACGCAACTAAAAGTGATACATAGAGCTCAGTTAACAAGAACCCGTATGAGTAGGTTCTTCCCGGAGGTGGAGGACAGACGTGAACAGTGCCAAAGAGGCCCGGCCAACCACGCCCACATATTCTGGTCTTGCCCCAGACTCGTGAAGTACTGGACAGCCTTCTTCGAGGCCATGTCCAAAGTGGTGGGGGTGAGGGTGGAGCCATGCCCGAAAGTGGCAGTCTTCGGGGTCTCGGACCAGCCAGATCTATTCCTGGGGAGGAGGGCGGACGCCCTTGCCTTTGCCTCCCTGATCGCCCGCCGTAGAATCCTGTTTGGCTGGCGGTCAGCAGCACCACCCAGAGCTGCAGACTGGCTGGCTGACCTCTCGGAATCTCTCCAAATGGAGAAAATCAAATTCGCCATCTGAGGGTCAGACGACGGTTTCCACAGAACGTGGGAGCCATTCATGCAATTGTTCCGGGACCTGTTTGTGGCCAACGAACAAGCAGAAGAATAGCCAGGTGGCCAAGAATCAGGGGAAAATGGTGGGGAATCGTGGGAAGGTAGCCGGGGCATGGAGGGGAGAGATGGACTTTGGGGGGGGGGGGGGGGAGGAGGAGAGACGGCTAAACCTGAGGAGGGAGGGGCGAACCACGGAGGCTGGAGGGGGGAAGACAGCTAAACCTGGGGAGAGGGAGGCGAACCGTGGAGGGGGGTTGGGAGAGGAGGAGGAGGAGGGCCGGTGGCGTGGGGCGGGGGCAGGGAAGCGGGAGCCGGAGGGAGGGCACGGGATGCCAAAACGTGCATGACACCTCCAGGAGCGGGGAACGAGGAAAATGGAGATGGAGGACGGGAGGAGCGGCAGAAGCGGGGGCGAGCGTGGGACGGCAGCGAGACCCGTCCGGGAAGGGCGGGTGACAGCAACACACAGCACAGCCAAATATCGCACACTGTTATTTACTCCCCCGGCACCCAAATGTGTGTGTGTTCCCCCCCCCCCCCCCCACTTCAAGTCCCTGCCACCCCCCCTCCCCCCACCCCACCGCAGGCAGTCGCCTACTTACGTGTTGTGGGTAATTTTGCCAGATGTACAGAGCTGCCGCTGTCGAGCTGGTGCACAATACCCCACCAGTTATTCTATTTCCTATTTTATTATATTGGGGTGTGCCCTTCTCCTCTAAATATGTGTATATATATATATATATATGTTTCTTATTCTGTGTACATAACGGTAATTATACCTTGTTCAAAAACCCAATACAAACATTTATTAAAAAAAACTTCAGCAGCAACCCGGGCCCGGGGTGGGGGAGCTACGGGTTCGTTATGGGGGTTTGTTTTCATGGTTTTATGCTTATTTCTTTTTCTTGTTAATTTATTGTTTTGTATTGGAGGGGAGGGGTTACTGTTTTTCTCTGTTGTGATAAAATTTGTTGTTGAAAATTTGAATAAAAATTATTTTTAAAAAAACAGTGGGCAGCCTCCCGTCCATGTCCAGCCCGTCTGTCCCATACATTGCCCCCATCCTCCTCATCTGGGGAGGTCTGCCCTTCGTCGTGTCCCCCCTCCCCCTCCTCCCCCTCCTCCTCCAGCACATCGCCCCTCTGCTGGGCTATGTTGTGCAGGACGCAGCAGACCACAACGATGCGGACGACATTATCCGAAGGGTACTGAACGGTCCCTCCAGAGCGGTCCAGACACCTGAAGCGCATCTTCAGCAGCCCAAAGCACCTCTCTATCACACCCCTGGTCACTGCATGGGCATCGTTGTAGCGGTTCTCCATGTCAGTCTGTGGCCTCCGTAGAGGCGTCATCAGCCACGACCGCAACGGGTAACCCTTGTCGCCCAGCAAGCAGCCCCTCAGCCGGGGGTGGCGTCCCTCGAACACTGTGGGAATGAACGATTGCACCAATACGAACGAGTCATGTACACCGCCTGGGCGCAGATGTGCAAGATCCTCATGCGGTGGTCGCAGACCACTTGAATGTTCATGGAGTAGGTCCTCTTCCTATTCGTGAACACAGTCCTGTTATCTGCAGGTGGCCGCACGCCGACATGCATCCCATCGATTGCACCTTGTACCATGGGCAACCGGGCCACGGCAGCGAAGCCTGCTGCCCGGGCATCCTGGCTGGCCCGGTCCACAGGGAACTGGATGTAGCGGTCCCCACCCCCCACGGCACTCAACCCACACCACCGGCACCAACCATGATAACCGCCACGCACCCTCCACCGGCACCCACGATCCACCCCTCATCTATGGCCGTGCCATCACTTCTCCGGCAGCCGCTCCACGCCGACTTCTACCACTGCGCTGGCCGGCTTCAACAAGAACGACTGATTGACGCCGCTAAAAAGGTTGTTTGATTTACGCAGGTGTGACCCGTGGTCACGTCGGCGGGACTGCGGCCCATCCGGCCCGGAGAATTGGAGCAGCCCCAGGGCCCATAGCGTCGCGCCGGCCCTCGCTATTCTGCGAGGCGCGTGGCCCGATTCCCGTTGGCGCGAATTTTTGGTTGCTGGAGAATATCGCGGGCGGCGTCGGAGTGGGATTCACGTCGTCCCACTGGCGATTCTCCGACCCCCAGCCGGGTCGGAGAATCCTGCCCAAAATGTCTGGAAACATTTTGCTCAAACTTTAATGAAAAAATAGCTTTTAACAGGTGTCCTCTGATCATTTGGGGGGAAAAAACGGTTAAGGCCTTGAATGTAATTAAATTAATTTTCTGATTAAATGTGGGCATACTCAGTTACAGATTCATAAAGTTAAACAGAACATAGGGAGCACTATCATGTCAAAACATGGTTACATCCAGAATGCTGGAAGTGAGTGCAACATACACGAGTACAGGGTATTCAGGAAAGGTGGAGGTCTCGGAGAAATAGGGGAATTTGTATATGCAAGGATCACTCTAGAACTGAAGGAACTCAATGCAGCAACACACGATCTTCTTGGTCTCAGAGCTGAGCTTCAAAAACCACATCCTAGCCACATCTAGGCCAGTTATTTCCACCTATGCTGCATTGCCATTGCCTACATCAAACCTCACTGATACAGAAATCTTCATCAATGATTTGTCACCTTCAGGCTCAATTTCTCCCATGGCCTCCCATTTTCTACCTTTTGTGGATATCACTCTCATGAATCATGAATTAATTTCAATTGGGCAGCATGGTGGTGCAGTGGGTTAGCACTGCTGCCTCATGGCGCCGAGGTCCCAGGTTCAATCCCGGCCCGTGTGGAGTTTGCACATTCGCCCCGTGTTTGTGTGATGTGCAGGCTAGGTGGATTGGCCACGCTAAATTGCCCCTTAATTGGAAAAAATGAATTGGGTACTCTAAATTTATTTTTAAAAAATGAATTAATTTCAATTGCCTATGTTTTCAAGAATATCTTTACTGATCAAAATAGCCAGTTAAGCTTTGCCAATGATCTATCTCTTGGTTATTTTTAGCTACTGGAAAGATCTCTCTCCCAGTTTCAAAAAAAATATACAGCATCACTAACTCAAATACAAAGTCAAAAAATACTGTGAATACTGAACAGGTCTGGTAGCATCCGTGGAGATAGAATCAGAGAATGATTCCAAAGCCTTTTGTCAGAACGGACACAAAATATCATTGGCTGCGATCCAATGCCCCTGTTGGCCACTGTCGGAAATCCCATAATGGCAGCCAAATCCCGCAAGAGGCCAAAAACAGGATGATCATCAGCAAAATCTCAGATTAGGTTCATGCCCAGGAAGAGTGTGAGCCTGATTCGCAAGAATTGGCATCATATTAGCGAACTTGACGCTGCTCATTCCATCCTCATTCTAACTTCCCACCCCGCTGGCATGACGTCATGTATTCAAAAACAAAAAAGTCGAGATGACCATGCAGGGGATGTACAGGTAAGTATAGCTCCTGGCTGATGAGGGATATGCCTGGGCATTACCCTGAAACTCTGGCAGTGCCTCCAGAACTACCGGGGCACTCTGGGAGTTCCCCTTATCCAACGGGAGGGGTTGGGGTTGTGTGTGTGCGCTTGCATGCAAGTGCGTCCCCTTCTCCGTGGGGGGGGGGGGGGGGGGGGGCTTTGTTTTTGTGGGGGGTGGGGTATCTTTTCTTTAAATCGGAGATCGGTGCTCCCGGAATACATAGAATCCCTACAAAAGGAGGCCATTCAACCCATCGAGTGTGCACAGACCCTCTGGAAGAGCACCCACCCAGGCCCACTCCCCAGTACTATCCCTGTAACCCCACCTAACCTTTGGACACTAAGGGGCAATTTAACATGGCCAATCCACCTTAGCCTGCACATCTTTGTCTGTGGGAGGCACCCAGAGGAAAGCCACGGAGACTTGGGGAGAATGTACAAACTTCACAGTCACCCGAGGTCAGAATAAAACCCGGGTCCCTGGCGCTGAGAGGCAGCAGTGCTAACCACTGTGCCACCCTAAACATTGGCTAGGATTTTCCAGTCCTGCGACGATGCCCGCTCCTGGCAGGGCCGGAAAACCCACTCACTAGCTTGGTTTCTCTCTCTTCAAATACTGCCAGATCTGCTATTTCCAGCTTCTCCTGTCTTTAATTTTATATTTCCAGCTTTGCTCTTTCATCACTACATCAGACCTTTTTTCAATTTTAAATTAATTAATTTTACACAAGATGTAAGCATGCTGATGACATCTGACTCAACCTCAACAGCGCCTCTCTAAATTGTCAGACTGCTTCTCCAACATCCAGTATTGGATGAGCAGAATTTCCCTCAATTAGCTATTGGAAAGATAAAAGCCATCATCATTGGTCCCTGCCATAAACTCTGTTCCCAAGCTATCAATTTAATCTCTTTCCCTGACGTCTGACTGAGGCAGAATCGGATAGTTTAACCCCATGTTGAGCTTCTGGGCACACATCCACCATCACAAAGGTCACATAAATTCACCTGAAACACCGCCTGATTCATTCTCTGCCTCAGCTCAAGTATTGCTAAAAGTCTTATCCATGCCTTTGTTACCTCTAGACTTGGCTATTCCAACACACTCTTGATGGTTTCCCATATTCCATCTTCCACAAACTTGGGATTATGCTAAACTTTGCTGCCTTTGCCCTGAATAGCACATCACCCAGGTACTCACTGATTTACATTGGCACCCGGTTAAGCAACACATTGATTTTTGAACTCTTGTCCTTATTTTCAAATGCCTCCATGGCCTCTCTCCTCTCTAAGTCGGTAAGGTCCTCCAGCTCCTTAATCCTCCAAGATATCTGTGCTTTACTAATTCTGGCCTTTTGAGCATCCCTGATTTTAATCGCTCCACCATTGGAGGGCTGTAGCTTCTGCTGTCTAGGCTCTAAGTTCTGGAATTCTTTCTTAAATCTCTCCACCTCACTTTCCTCTTTTAAGGCACTCCTCAAAATCTTGCATTTGACCTAGTGTTTGATCATCTGCTCTAATATCTCTTTCTGTGCTTCGGTGTCAATATTTTCTTTATCATACTCCTGTGAAGCATTTTCGCACATTTTATTACAAATTGTTGGTGCTGTTGAAAATGAAGCAAATTACTATTAACAGTGGCATGGCAAAATCTATAATTAGCTTTTCCTAAAATAAATTAAAGTTGTTATTTTCTAATTCTAATCCCTTTCGTAAACAAATAGGAAGAGTTTCTTGTTTTTTTTAAACTTTGCTTTCAAGTGTGGTTGATGTTGGCAATATATTGCCCATCCCATGACCCTTCAACTGCCACAGATGATATGCTGATGATGCTCTGTGATGATTATCATAGAATTTACTGTGCAGAAGGAGGCCATTCGGCCCATCGAGTCTGCACCGGCTCTTGGAAAGAGCACCCTACCCAATTCCAGGGAATTCCAGGGAATTTAACCTGATGAGGAAACAGCAACATCTAAACCCTGTTGACCTCACTTTTTCTTGAGCTCTTTGGTGCAAACCTTAGTTAAACAAAGCTCTCATTTCAAGTACAAGTGATCTCACTCTACCAGTCTTCAGCCTTGCATCCAGATCTGGATCAAGGCTGTGCTGCGATCAAAGCTGCGGAGTTCCTGGCACAACCTTAATGCTGCGTCATTGAATTAGTTATCTTTATGGATGACTTCTTTCATCATTTAACTACTGGACAATTTTCCATATTGTCAGTATCATAGCGTTACTGGGAACAGTTTAGCTTGGGAATGGCTAGTTCTTCTGTATTTGCAGCCAGGCTTGATATCGGTGTTCATAGTCTTTACTTGTCCAATTCACTCTGCTGCCTATTTTTTTAAGTTCATCCATATTATGCAGAGTGCATTAGGTTAGGCATGTTATGTGGAGAGAAACAAATTGGCTGGACACTGGTATTTGCAATGGTGAGGATTGTGGCAGATTGTGGTCTCTATTGGCACATTCAGCTGAAATGTTTGAAAACATTTTAGCATCAGCTTCTGCTGAAATGTGCAGGGCTAATCGTCATGGAGTTTCCAATCACTGTGGGAGCTGCTTAAATTAGGTTATTAATTTAAGAACTCCCAAATATTCTATAAGAACAGCAACATTCCTTAATTAGTGCCTAAATAAGTTAACAGAGCCATTCGTAACTTTCAGTAACTGCTGACCACATTTGAAAATAACTCTCCACTCTACATATCACTGAACAAAAGCGACACGGTCTTTTTGTTCAAACAAATTAAACTTGAAAAATTGTCTAATTAAGCTTGGTACAAGATTCTAGGTACAAATAGCCTTGAAATCCTTGTCCATTGTGGCTGACTCTAATGGGACACCTATCATACTAATTGAGACAAAAAATACTTTATTTTTGCTGTGTCACAGCCAAGCACCGGCAAGGGGGGGGGGGGAAGAGATCACTGCAGGTTTGTTATACAGCTCTGGCATTAAGATACACACACACTGGAGTTTAAGACAAGCATCATCATGTATCACGCTAAAATGTAATTCAATTATTCTTTAAAATAGCTCGGATGTGTTTAGCCATCTAAATCAGAATCTGCAATTTACTATGGAAAAATAAATTAAGTAATTTGTAAAGCACAAGTGAGACCCATTTAAGCAAAAGAAAATAAAAAAAATCTGCAGTTTCAGCAGTGAATATCCAACCTGCAGCTTGGTTAATATTTTCTGCTTTTGTTGCCTCAGATGCCAGAATGCGAGATTGCTTCTTCCCTTCAGCTATATTGATTTCAGCCTCTCTGGTCCCTTCAGATTCCAGCACAGTGGCTCGTTTTCGTCTCTCAGCTTCAACCTGAAATAATGTAACCCATTAACAAGCCACATTTCTCTTTGTGCCACCAAACCAGAAAGGTTAGTCAGAACCGTTACATATTTCTACAAAGATATTATATAGAACAAAAAAAACTATGATACAATTGTTCTACATACACAAATGGCACATATATTAGAACCTGTACAATCTGCTGTGTGCGACATGGGCACCCCGTGGTGCATAAATGTGATGCTTCAGGAATGGAGAACTCACTCGTGATCATCATCGAGAAAAGTAGTTAAGACAAGAGACCAGACCATGAAGGAAAGCATCAGTTGTGGATGCTTCCTCAACAGGAATAAATGAACCTTCACCAGGCACATCATCCTTGTTCTCATGCATCGCCTTGTGGCTGATCTGCGGGTAGGGGCAATACAGTATCATTACCGGGACTGGTTTAGCTCACTGGGCTAAATCGCTGGCTTTTGAAGCAGACCAAGTAGGCCAGCAGCACGGTTCGATTCCCGTACCAGCCTCCCCGGACAGGCGCCGGAATGTGGCGACTAGGGGCTTTTCACAGTAACTTCATTGAAGCCTACTCGTGACAATAAGCGATTTTCATTTTTTCATTTCCAGAATTACGGACGCAGGTCACCTGGTATCCTTCGCAGTTGGAAACAATGGATGGCACGGGGGGAAACAATGGATGGCACGGGGGGAAACAATGGATGGCACGGGGGGGAAACAATGGATGGCACGGGGGGGAACAATGGATGGCACGGGGGGGAACAATGGATGGCACGGGGGGGAACAATGGATGGCACGGGGGGGAACAATGGATGGCACAGGGAGAAACAATGGATGGCACAGGGGGAAGTTTAGAGATGGAAAACATTTTAAATTTAGAGGGAAGAAAATTGCTAATTTAAAAAAATAAAACAATGAATAAAGGAATATCTGGTTTTTGAATATTTAAATAACAGATGCCAGATTCCTGATACTTATTGTGACAAATAAAATAAAACTAATGAACGAACAGCACAATATTCTAAATTGTGATTTATTATGATTGTACCTTCTTTTGAAGGTTCTGACAAATATAAACACCTCCCAGACAAAATGCTAAGCAAGCCAATTATTTTTCCCTTCGAGAAAACTTCAAAATTCACACATACTTGCATTTGCATGGCTTCCTTTACTTTAGGCGGAACCTGAATATCCTTGATCTCATATCTTAGGCAGCGGATTCCCCACGTATCTGCTGCTTGATTTATTTGAGTGACCATATTCATATTCAGTACTTCTCTTTCCTGCCATGCAATGATAGAGATGAGGGAGTTTTTGAGTCTTCAAAACATAACATGCAGATGGCTTAACATAATCTTCTATGCGTGTCAGGAAGTCAAGCATGAACATTAAATTACATAGATTAACTTCAATACTTAATACAGTCCTTTAGAATCAAGAATTTTGCAGGATGAATGACGGGGTTCCGCCGGGTAGGACCACACGTAAATGGCATCGGCGGGACTCGGCCTAACTCTGCGGGCACTTGGCACATCCCGCACGGAGAATCGTGGGGGGGGGGGGGGGGGGCACTCGACCGTGCCTGCGCCAATTGTGCCGATTCTCCGGTGACCGGAGAATCAGCGGACTGGTGTCACGTGAACCCCCCCCTCCCCCGGCGATTCTCCGACCTGGCACAGTGTCTGAGAATCCGGCCCCTTGTCTCTTATGGACCAATGGCCGAATGGACTTTTTCTGGCTCTGTACTTTTCTGCATTGCTAATGGAGATGGGTTTAGTCTTCGGAAACAATTTGTAGGTCTCCTTTTTTTATTGAAAAGCTTACGAACACCACCTTACTACAATTTATGAAATATGCAAAGCTCAACTGTCCAAGCACCAACAGGGAACACTTCCCCTTTATTTTAACTAAGACGATACTGCTAACATTTTCGGAAAAGGAAAGTCCATTCAAATTGAAATTGAGTTTTAACAAAATAAATACTAAAATTAGAATAGTGAAATCAGGTATAAGTAAGGCAAGAGGAAAAAAAAAAGCAGGTTATTACTTAAGTAGAGAACAACTGCAGAATGCAGAGGTGCAGAGGGTGTTCTTGTGCATGAGTCACAAAAAGTGACAGCAAATAATCAAGAAGGCGAATGGAATGCTATCCTTTATTATGAGTGGAACTGAACATAAAAGTAAGGATACTACGGTTCAATTATACAGAGAATTGGTGAGACCGCATCTCGACTACTGTCTGCAGTTTTGGTCCACTTATTTAAGGAAGGATGTAAATGCATTGGAGGTGGTTCAGAGGAGGTTTACCAGATTGATACCTGGAATGAGTGGGCTGTCTTATAAGGAGAGATTGGAAAGGCTGGGCTTGTTTCCCCTCGAGTTTAGAAGAGTGAGGAGTGACTTGATTGAAGTAGAAGAGATCCTGATTGGATTTGACATGGTGGACGTGGAAAGGATGTGGAAAGGACGTTTCCTCTTGTGGATGTGTCCAGAACTAGGGGGCACTGTTTTCAATTAGGGGTCACCGTTTAGGACAGAGATGAAGAAAATTCTTTCACTCAGAAGGTTTTGCGACTTTGGAACTTCACTTCTTTGACTGTACCCATAATCCCGGACTCCCCTGTCTATCAAACATCCATCTATCTGACTCAGTCAAATGGTCCAGTCTTTATTGATTTCTGGGGAAGAGAATTCCACAAACAGTCCTCCAAGAGAAAAGGTTGCTCATCTCCCTCTTTCTTAGAAGAAAATAGGTTAACATGAATAACAAAATATCAAAAACATTTAAATTCAACCATTGAAAGACCGTTGACCTGAAAAGTTCACAGTTTCTCTGTTCACGGGCATTACCAGATAAAATGTGACTTTATCACATTTCTACTTCTGTTTCAGATTTCCAGCATCTGCAATAGTTTGCTTTTGTAATATTAAAAAAAGCATTGGGTGACATGGCGGGTTTTAGCAAGCTAGAGAAGGTCAAATTCGCTCTGAGAGGATCGGTACAAGGGTTCTTTAGGCGGTGGCAACCTTTCCTCGACTTTCTGGCTCAACGATAGGGTACTGGGTCAGCAGCAGCAGCAACCCCCGGGGTTGGGGGGGGGGGGGGGGGGGGGGGGGGGGGGAGACGTTGACTATGTTTGCTTATTTAATTTTAATTTATTTTTAAGTTCTCTTGTTTACTGGGTTTGGGGGGGTGGTGATACATGCGTTGGGGGACTTGGGGGTGTTACAGTTATTATGGTGTTTTATTGTTGCTTTTTATTGTTTGTTGTTATATTTTCTGTATAAAATTCCAATAAAAATTATTTTTTAAAAAAAGCATTGGGGACACTGTGGCTGGAATCTTTTGTTCTGGTGTGTAAGTTCAGAGGTGAGCACTGGGAATGGGACGGTCAACCTCACGCAATCTTGCACTATTTAGCTAATGAAATATGCATCTGCGAGGAGCTTGCAGATTCCAATGGTGGGGGCAGGCAGGAAGTTGCCACTCCCACCGTTATCTCATGGGGTTGTAGGACCGGGCACCATATTTAAATAGCACCCAGACAGCCAGCACTATCCCTTGCAACTTTGCACAGCCACTGCTCCAGCCTCCTTGCTAACCCTCACTCCCTTCCTTGGTCATCCTTCATGCAACTTGCACTGCCACCGGTCTCAAGCATAGGCACATTTACAGACACTCCCCAAAAAGGACAATGCAGCGGCAACAAGCCGTTAATTACGGAAGAAGTCGACCTTGCTAGGTGCACACCACTTATGTGCAGTTGTAAAAGCGAACATTCTAATTTCTCCCTTGCAGGAAACTTAATTTGATGGGGGTTCTTAATTCCAGAGGCATGGTATTTTAATGAGCATGCATGATTGTTGATGCATGCAAAAAGCTTTGTGACATTGTTCGCTGGGAAACCTGATCCACCTTTAAAGTTCCAAAAACATAATTCCTAAAGTTCATCTGCAGCCATCTGGGATGGCCACTTCCAGAATACAAAATGGATGATCGCAATGACTGTAGGGAAATATGGACAATATTAAGAAAGCAAGCAGGCGCAGAGCCTGTATGCATACTGGAGAAGGCAACTGCCAGACGAGACTGAAACTATAGGTCAATTAACATATTGATGGCCCATCTCCGGGAACAAAGGAAAAACACAAGCAACCGATCTAGCTCCAGACACCCCGGCGCCAGTTCCCCAAACCGAAAGCGTAAACAAAGCAAGGCCAATGGTCACCTAGGACACGCCCAGCCATCAGGGCACCCACCCCTTTATTGGTCAAGATCAATACGAGTGATCAAGATACGGCCCAATTAATTGGGACCAAGTTCAAGGCCCGCCCAAAAGCGCGCGAAGCCCCTTCAGGTATAAGAAGAAACCCCTGAGAGAGAATTGCTCTCTTGGAATTGGCTCTCAAAGCAGAGAGACCTGTCCACCAGAAACAAGCAAGTCCAAGGTCAACGCTCGCTATCAGACGGACGACCTTAGCTGTTCTCCTGTACCTCTTCGAACCCAACAACCTCAGATCCGAACAACGGCCACTGTTCCTCTGACTGAGTGGGCACCCAAAGTTAAGTAACAGTTAGTGTTAGAGATAGTTTAGTTTGTAGTATTTTGTGCATGAGTAGATATTACTGTGTGTGTAAATAAATAGTATTGACTTTGAACTAACTGGTGTATTGACTCTTTGATCAGTGTTCGAGTTTGAACCTTGTGTTGGTATCGAAAGATACCTGGCGACTCTAGAGCAAACGTAATTAGGATTAAGAAAGGCGACCATATTGACTGCCATATATCCAGATAAATATAGCAACACATCCCAGTCAGGGAACTGAAATTTTTGGTCTCATGCCAAATTAAGCTCCCCTTCCTGCCAAGCGTCCCGTTGCTGGCAAGACTGGAAGATTCCACCCAGAATTAGAAACTACTTTACCCTAAAAACACTGTCCAATGTGAGCTTCCCAAGTTCAGATCTCATGGTTGTTTGAGCCAGTTGAGTAACTGCATACTCAGGATCTTCAACTCCATAGCTTGCCTGAAAGAGAAAGAGAAAATTCAAACATTCTTTTAGCTTTATCAAGCTATTATTACCGTATTATTTTAAAAGAATCACCATCAATATTACCATCCCACTTCCAAACTCCCACCCCACCAAATACAATGGACGTGAGAGGGTTAAAAATGAAAACCCATAAAACACTATGCCAATCTGCCACTTAAATGCAAGCCTCCCCTTTTACAGGTTAAGAGGTGCACTTGCCCCCCAGCTTGGAGACGTGGCAGTTATTATTTATTATAATATCTAAAGGCGGAGTGAATGTTCCTACACGGACGCTGGGTAAAAATCCTGAAACCCCCTCCGTAACAGAAATGTGGGTGTAACCAACCACCTCATGGACTGCAGCAGTTCAAGAAGGTAGCTCACCACCATCTTCTCAAAGACAATTAAGGATGGGCAGTAAACATTAAGATATAGCCATCAACGCCCACATCTGGTTAAAGATGCAAAAGATTTTCTTTTTAAATCATGTTTCCACTGTGCAGTTATGAAACTGATTTTAATTTAACAGTTGCAGCCAGTGTTTCCCAGGACTCGGGGAACTCAACAGCTAAATGGAAACTTAAGTGATTGGCTGCAGAACATAAGTGCTTTCAGAGCTCCCTCCAGCCCTTGCTGACCTCACCCTTCAATCCGTAATCATTCCCTCCCTCCATCTCTATTGTCAGGACAATCCATCCATCCATCCTCCCCGTGTGTGCGTGGGTTTCCTCCGGGTGCTCCGGTTTCCTCCCACAGTCCAAAGATGTGCAGGTTAGGTGGATTGGCCATGATAAATTGCCCTTAGTATCCAAAATTGCCCTTAGTGTTGGGTGGGGTTACTGGGTTATTTATGGGGATAGGGTGGAGGTGTTAACCTTGGGTAGGGTGCTCTTTCCAGGAGCCGGTGCAGACTCGATGGGCCCAATGGCCTCCTGCACTGTAAATTCTATGTAAATTTCCATTCTCTTCCAATTGTCAGGATGGTTCCCACTTGAACCCAAATTATTCCCTCCTGATTGCAGACCTTACCACACAGCCACTCCATCCTAGTCAATGTGTGGTCTTTCCCACCTGACTGTGACAACACCCAGCTCTACCTCATCGCCATCTCTGTTGACCCCTCCACTGTCTCTAAATTGCCAGACTGCTTGTAAATATCCAGTATTGAAGTTAAAGATGTTTCCTCCAGCTAAACGTCGGGAAGACCAAAGCCACAGTCTTCAGACCCTGCCATTAACTCCGCTACCTAATGTAATTGATAATATGGAAAGATGTGTCATTTGAAACATGGAAGTCTGGCAATATCTGGACTGAGAGAAACATGAGAGAATACAGGGCAAGATCCCACAAGGGTTAACAGCAGCTGCAAAGAGCAGGATTATAAAATGCAGATTTTTTTCTCCCAAACAGGTTTAGCAAACACACAGGATTTTTGTATGAAGCTAAAAACAATGGTTCACACCTTCATTGAAAGTAACTATCTTAGTAAGCATCTGGAAAAGCATGGATGAGGGTTTCAGTTGAGCTAGGTGATAAATGTAAACCTTTCAAGTTATAACCAAGTGAATTTTTAGCATACAGCTAAAAGCAATGTTTCACACCTTCATTGAAATTAACTATCTTAGTAAGCAGCTGGAAAGGAAAGGATGAGGTTTAGTTGAATTTGGTGACAATTCTAGGTGTGAGATTCTGCTAACACCAGGTAGATTAAAGAAAACTGGAGACTATCAGTCTACGAGAAACATAATTTAGAGCCAAAATCAAAGTCAAAATTATGAGCTAGGGACACAATTGGAAAATAAAACTATAGACATTACAGGAACCAAAATTCACACCCCTATTGAAACCAAAGCATTTTTGAATATCACAAAGGAACTTTGAACATCACAAAGGAAACAATGTAATCAGCGACCCGAGAGGTGAGGTCATGTCAAAATGAATACTTAGTTGTATTAGAATGTTTAGATCAAAGATACTTTTTATAATCCAAGTGAAATAAAAATTACTTTATAATAAAGTCATAAAAACTTAATAACTGTTAGAAAAATATATAAACCCCGAGAAAGGGGCAGAGGCACTACCAGAACTCAGAGAGAGAGAGAGAGAGAGAAGCAGAGAAGGAACAAGCAGCTCAGAGTCAGCTCGGTCATGGGAAAGGACAGAGCCAAGTAGCCGAGCTAAAACAGCTAATACATCTAAGGAAGACCAGAATTTAAAGAGGAGGCAGAGTCAGTTCAGAGGCAGAGGGCAGAGTCAGCAGAGCCAGCTCTCACAGATCGGTACATGGGAAAGATAGGACATAGCAACCGAGCTCACCAGCCAATACATCTAAAGAAGACCAGATTTTAAAAAGAAGATTGATTGTCAAGTTGGGCCTGAAGGTCCCTTCAACCAACCAGAAGGATCCAGAAGCAAGATCTTTTTACCTTTCTGTAAAGAAAGTGATTGCAGCTTTTAAAAGAAAAAATATATTAATAAAATAACTTAAAAGTTTTAACCTGAAACAGTGGTTATTTCAAAGTCTATTTTACTTACTTAGCAATGCAGGACCCAGGATCGATGCTACTAAGTGGTAAGTAGATGAAATCTTCTGTGAAGGTATGGGTTATACTTGGGGATAACTTGAAAACATAGTTTGACCTGAATAGCACCCACTGAAGCCTGCATAGGAGTCGGGGAGTGAGAATCCCTGTTCACCATTTAGAATGTCGGCCCTTTTTGGTATAGGGGGACTGCATCCCTCCCCCTAGCAACTACCCAAGGCTGAAACTGACTGTTTGCAACCCTCGTATCATATTTGACTCCAAGTAAGCTACTGACCACATGTCTGCACCTTCACTAAGACTGTCTATTTCCACCTCTGTTCCATCGCCAGACACCATCCGTTCCTCAGCTCATCTGCTGATGAAATCCTAAACCATGCCTGTGTTTGACTGGACTATTTCCACACATTCCTGGCCGGCCTCTTACATTCTATCTTGTATATACTTAACATTGGATTCTAATGCGCACCAAGTCCTGTTTACCCATCAACCTGAGGTTGCTGACCTAAGGCTAAGCTACATCTTGATTTTAAAATGCTTGCCCTTTTTAAAAAATCTCTCCAAGCCTTGCTCCTACCTATTTCTGTTATCGTCCCCAGCCCTGCAATCCTCATATCTGCACTGCTCTAATTCTAGCCTCACAGCATCCCCAATTTTAATCTTTTCACCATTGGCGGTTGCGCCTTTAGCTGCCATGGAGTTAAGGTCTGGAATGGTCCCCAAGCCTCAATGCTTCTCTACCTCTCATTCTCTTTTAAAACACTCATCAGGCCACATGGCCTACGCCTGATCCTTATTCTTATCTTTTAAATTTATTTTAGATTTGAATGGAATAAAAAACCAACTCAGCTCGTTTCCTTCTGCACTGTAAATTCTATGATAAATTCTATGATAATCTATGACACAAATTTGCAGGAATGCCAAAACTTTATAAAACAGCTAAATTTATCCCAAAGCAAATAGATTTATAGTGCCACAAAAAGGTGAGGTTGTATTTTATTTCAAGCAGGCAATGACAAAAAATTACAAATGTCACTTTTACTACCTTGAATGGGTCCATTATTCGTAAATATAGTACACCATCAATCTGTAAAGTCACATTATCTGTAACAGTGAATGGAAAATGGTGAGCTTTACACATATTGATCAACGTTTGATGAAATTTCATTCAATACATGACTATTGAAACCAACAGCTCATATGTCATCCAAAACCAATCTGGGCATTTCACAACTATCAAACTATGAATACAGACAAGATTAAAATATTGAGAGTTAATTTATAAAACAAAGCAAATTCTTTAAAAATTAGTCTATTATTTTATAATTTATGCTATTTCTTTATTTCCATCCCTATGAAAGTATTAACAAAGAGTCTGATTAAAGCTACATTACCTAGGAAACTCTGAAATGCAAAGTAATGGTCATGTTACATCTCTGCAATGTCACACCCTTGTTTGAAAAACGGGAGCAGGATAAACCTGGTAACTCCAGGCCAATCAATCGAATGTCAGTGATGGGGAGTTATGAGAGACCATCATCAAGGACAAAATCAATTCTCACTTTGAGCAGCATGGGTTAATTAGCAGCTAGCTTAATATATCATATACATCACATCTGACTGACCGGATTGAGGTCTTTGATGAAGTAACAGATTGATTGATGAAGTTAGTGTAGATGTTCCATATATGGATATAAAAATGAAAAATGAAAAAATGAAAATCGCTTATTGTCACAAGTAGGCCTCAATGAAGTTACTGTGAAAAGCCCCTAGTCGCCACATTCCGGCGCCATTTCGGGGAGGCTGGTACGGGAATCGAACCGTGCTGCTCGCCTGCCTTGGTCTGCTTTAAAAGCCAGTGATTTAGCCCAGTGTGCTAAACCAGTCCTAAAGGCATTTAATCAAGTGTCACATCATTGACTGATTCAGGAAAAGAAGTACCGTATATACTCGCGTATCATGCGACTCCTAAATTTTCGTCCCCAAACCATGATTTTATGCTATATCTCGTGTATCATGCGAGTCACTTTTTTGGAAATTAATGCCCAAACTAAAACTTCCAAATGGTATCATGGCTGTGGATTCTGCAGAGTGGATTCTGTTGTGAAAACCGTTCGCGAATCGAACAGCTTTCCAGCTGGCTTTACTCGCGTCGTTCTGCCACTTGACGTTTCTATTCATAAAAACAGCAAGTAAAACACCCGCGAATTCTGTGAAGGACACACTCAAATCTGGAGAGGAAACTGACCCACTCATAGCTGGACAGGGAAAAGATTCCCTCAAAATGGGTTGGGTCCTAATCATTCATATGTGGACAGGGGAAAGGCACAATAAAATCTGGAATAGGGAACTGACCCATTCATATCTGGACAATGGCAAGGCACACTCTAATCTGGAGAAGGAAGTAACTCATTCACTTTCTGGACAGGTGAAAGACACATTCAAATCTGGACAGGGGAAAGTCACACACCAATCTGGGCAGCAAATTGACCTTTCCACAAGTGAACAGGCGCAAGGTACACTCAAATCTGGATACAGACAGAACTTATTCATAATTGAGCAGGGGACAGAGACACTCAAATCTGGAAGAGTGAACTAACCCATTCACTAATGGAGAGGGGAAATACTCCCTCACAACAGGAGAGGGGAAAGACACACTGATATCTCGACAGGGAACTGACCCATTCACAACTGGACAGAGGACAACACTCAAATCTGGAGTGTGAATTGACCATTCGCTTTCTGGAGACAAGAAAAACACAATCAAAGCTGTTTCGGTACTGATCCAGCCACAACTGGACAGGGGAATGACACACTCAAATCTGGATGGGGATCTGACACATTCACAACTGGACAGTGGAAAGGCACACTCCAATCTGGAGGAGGAAGTAATTCATTCACTTACGGGACAGAAAAAACTGCAAGTAAAACACCCGCGAATTTTGTATCTCGCGTATCATGCGACCCCCCAAATTTAGGTTACAATTTAGGTCTTCAAAAGTCGCATGATACGCGAGTATATACGGTATATGGTATCAAAGAGATGTGGTAATTTTGTTATGTAATTGGTTACGGGATGGTAGTAGGAACACAGGAGCAGGAATAGGCCATTCAGCCTGCTCCACCATTCAATACGATCATGGCGGATCATCCACTTCGATGTCATTTTCCCAGACTACCAGCAAACCCCTTTATGTCATTGGTATTTAGAAATCTGTGAATGTCTGCTTAAAATTTAGACTCAGTGACTGAGCTTCCACAGCCCTCTGGAATAGAGAATTTCAAAGATTCACAACTCTCTTCGTAAAAAGATTTCTCCTCATCTCCGTCCTGAGTGACTTCCCCACTTGAAGTTGTGTCACCTGGTTCTAGACTCCCCAACCAGAGGAAACATCTTACCTGCATCTACCCTTTAAGTATTTTGTAGGTTTCAATTAGATTACCTCTAATTCTTTGAAACTCTAGAGAATACAGGCCCAGTTTCCCCAATCTTTCTTCTTAGGACAGTCCCACCATCCCCGGAATAGGTCTGGCAAACCTAGTGGTGCACAGATGTTTATCTGACTGGAATGTTCAGGTCCCCATGGGTCTGTATTGGGCCAATTTCTATTTTATATAAATGCCCTACTCTTGGGCCTAAGGAACACAATTTTGGAGTTTGTGGCTGGCGCAAAACTTGGCAACGTGGTAAATAGTAGCAGAGTTCAGAAGCACACGGACAGACCAGTGAAATGAGCAGGCACATAGCAGATGCAATTTAATGCAGATAAGTATAAGTGATACACTTCGGGAGGAATAAGAGAGGCAGTATAATCTAACTGAAACTATTTTGAGTGGAATGCAAGAGCAGAGGGTTGAAGGTGGTAGAGCACGTTGACGGGCCATTTCAGAAATGTATGGGATACTTTGCTTTCTAAATAGGGGCATTAAATACAAAAAAAAAGAGGAAGTCACATCTCTGGTTTGGGTTCAGCTGGAGTATTGTGTGCAGAATTCAGGGCACCAAACTTCAAAGCCTTGAGAAGAATATAGAGGAAGCTCAGCTTCAAAAACTAGGAATGAGGGATTTCAGTGATACGGAGAACCTGCTGACAGCAGAGAGAGCGAAAAGAAAAACGAATAGATGTAGTCAAAATGGACTTCTGACAGAGTAAATACAGAGAAATTGTTGTCTCTGGTAAGTGGGTCAAGAACTATAGAATATAGATTTAAAGTAACCAAATACTCCATTTGGCAAAAGAAGGGAAATTAGGAGATTTTTTTTTCATGCAGAGGGTTGTTAAGATCTGCGACACACTACCTGGTGGAATCAGGTTCCAGAAGAATTTTTGAAAGGTAATTGGGCGTGTACTTGAAAAGGACAAATTAAGGGGAAAAGCTGAGGTGTGGAACTAAATTGAATAATACTTTCAAAAGGCCAGCAAAAGCATGATGGGCTGAATAGCCTCCTGCTGGGCTGCAGGTTTCTATAATTCCACGTTGACCTGCTTTCTGTGGCTTACCAATACTGCTCTGTGGTCCACCAGAATTTTCTCAAAGCATGATCAAGTCTTTGCCAATTTTCCATTCAGGTATGCACCACTGCCACGGTACCAAATCGCTATCACCAAAGTCACTATTGACATCATATGCGACCGTGAGAAAGGTAAACTATCCTTCTTCATCCTTCTCAACCTGTCTGTAGCCTTTGATATGGTTGACCATGTCATTCTCCTCCAACAGCTCTCCACTGTCAACCAGTTGGGTAGGAATTCTATCACCTGGCTCTATTGTTAATCAAACTATAGCCAGAGTATCATCTGCAATGATTTCTCTTCCTGCTATCTCTGGTACTCCACAGCATCTATCCTTGGCCCCTCTTATTTCTCATCAACCTGTTACCCCTTGGCGACATAATCTGAGAAAACAGCGGCACAGGAGCCAGTGGTTAGCACTGTTGTTTCACAGCGCCAGGGACCCAGGTTCGATTCCCGGCTTGGGTCACTAGATTTCCTCCAGTTTCCTCCCACAAGTCCTGAAGGACGTACTTGCTAGGTGAATTGAACATTCTGAATGCTCCCTCAGTGTACCCGAACAGGCACCGGAATGTGGCGACTAGGGACTTTTCACAGTAACTTTATTGCAATGTTAATGTGAGTCTACTTGTGACTCTAATAACAATGATTTTTATTATCAGTTTTCGCATGTACATTGACCACACCCAGCTCTACCTCACCACCAGCTCAGCTGCTGCAGAAACTCTCATCCATAATTTTGTCACCTCTGGACTGGTCTCCCACATTTTATCCTCTGTAAATTTGACTCTGCTGCGCATATTCAGACATAGCAACAAGTCCTATTCACCTGTCACCCACACACTAACTGACCTATATTGGTTCCTATTTAAGTCTCCTCGAACTCCACAACCTTCCAAGAAATGTGCATCAGTCTAATTCTGGCCTCCTGACTTTTAATTGCTCTTCCTTTGGTGGCCATGCCTTCAGCTGCTAAGTCCTCTAGAATTTCCTCTCTACACCTCTCACTCTTCCTTCAAGATGCTCCTTAAATAAATAAATAAATCTTTATTAGTGTCACAAATATAGCAGCTGCATTTGTTGTTGTCCCAGGTTAAATAGCCAAAGGTGGCAACAGTATCCAAAGAAGCAAGAATGTGATTAGCTGAGATCACATCTCCAAGCACACACACAGAATTTAAAAATTCTCCAGTCATCATTGATGTGGAACTTTCTTAAAGGTGTGGTATAGAAATGCAGTAGGTATGTCATACACTCTTGCTGTGATACCCTGAATAAAGTGTTTCTCTGCGAATTGAGCACGGATCATGGAAGGAAGGATTTTTAATCCGTAAAGAATTATGGGGATAAGGCGGGAAAGTGGAGTTGAGAATTATAATTTCAGATCAGTCATGATCTCATCGAATGGCGGAGCAGACTCGATGGGCCGAAGAGTCGATTTCTGCTCCTGTGTCTTATGGTCTTATTGAAGCAGAGCTCCCAGACAATCAGTTACCACAGCAACCTCACCCAACACGATTAACCAATTTGATGATTGAGCAAGTTGACGGGCAATGACTTACATAAAAACATGCCACAGCTCCAAGTACTTTATGCTACATGAATACTGCCTATTCCATATGTTGCAGAAAGTTTACACCAAGCACATTATGACAATTTTGTGAAGAAAATTCAAACTTAAATATTTATTAAACACTTTACCGCACTTACCTAATGAAACAGCAGATTGTTCTGGAATATCAATAACAATCTCCTTTAAGCTCTGTACGTATCTTATCCGATCTACAATTGGGATCAAGAAATTCAAGCCCTGTGTAAACAATAATTAATTTGAGATAAATGTATACATTGTGTCTTTTCATGTCATAAAAGCCCCAAGGAAGAAAGAAAAATCTTAGTCTTAATGCACAGTAATAGCCAATGAAACAACTTTGAAGATTAAATCAGAGTTTGTATTAGACAGGAGTAATAACATTATCTGTGACTGTAATGTTTGACTTCTCTTCCTCGCCTCAAAAACTCCATTTGACAAGTCCATTGTCCTTTGCTGGCTTTCCTCTGCTGTTCAGCTTGACAGGATTTCCCTGTTTGGATGAACTCAGCACAATTTCAGCAACAGTTCTTCTCTTTCATAATTTTCTGTCTCACTGCTCAGTCATGTACAAAATCCCTCAAGGGTGAAACCAAAGACTTCAAATCCCCCTTCTTTCTATGCTACTCCTTGTCGATATCACCTACAGACATGGATTACCTGTACTGGTGACGTATAGATCCATTTTTCCAGCATTTGTGCTGTCATTCCATCTACCTGAATGAGAGGGGGACCATGAGTATATTTAAGAATTTGGTTCAAAGTGAGAATTTGTTGCACAGGGGGAAAAGGAGTGCTTAGGTAAGGTTTACTGCAAGAAGTCTGACTTAGAATAGATTGCTGGGAGTTGGGTAATTAAGGGAGTTGGGAAGGGAAGAGACCTTCAGGAAGTGGTCTTATTCAGGAATGAGAAGCTCGTTATTTGGTAAGTGACTCCAGTTAAGTCTATCCCCAAGGTTCAAAATAGTCTAGCAACTAGTGGCAAGGTTGATAAAATACATAAAAACAAAAGTAAGACTTTCGGTTGCGGCTATGCGGAGCTAAGTCGCACGTTCGGCAGCTCCCGCTAGAATAGGACTTTTGGGCTCTTTTTAAGGGCCCGCTACGGCGCTTGTTTGACTTTTCCTGGTGTGGAAAGGGAACAGCAACATTTCCCGCTGGAGTATGGATTGGACCAGGAGCGGGGCGATTAAAAAAGTGGCATTGGAGCAGAGAAAGGTGCGATGGAGGAAGACCAAGATGGTGGCGGGCGGGGACCAGGCAGCGTGGACGCAGGAGCTGCTCCAAGGCTGCTTTAGGGAGCTTAAGGCAGAGTTGCTAGAACCGCTAAAGGCCTCATTTGACAAGCTCCTGGAGACCCAGACGGCCCAAGGGGTGGCGATCCGTGAGGTCCGGCAAAAGGTCTCGGAGAACGAGGATGAGATCCTAGGCCTGGCGCTTCACAAGAAGTGGCAGGCAAGGTTCGAGGAGATGGAGACCTGGTCGACGCGGAAGAATCTGCGGATCCTGGGCCTCCCGGAGGGGCTGGAGGGATCGGACATGGGGGCCTATGTGGTCACCATATTGAATTCGCTGATGGGAGTGGGGTCCTTCCATGGGCCCTTGGAGCTGGAGGGGGCCCACCGAGTGCTGGCGAGGAAGCCCAAGCCCAGCGAGACGCTGAGGGCGGTGCTGGTGCAGTTCCACTGGTTCGCTGATCGAGAGTGTGTGCTTAGGTGGGCCAAGAAGGAGCGGAGCAGCAGATGGGAGAATGCGGAGGTCCGAATCTACCAAGATTGGAGTGCGGAGGTGGCGAGGAAGAGGGCCGTTTATAATCGTACGAAAGCAGTGCTGCACAGGAGAGGGGTGAAGTTTGGCGTGTTATAGCCGGCGCGCCTATGGGTCACCCACAAGGACCGTCATCACTATTTTGAGACCCCGCAGGAGGCCTGGGCCTTTGTTCAGGCCGAAAAACTGCACTCAGACTGAGGGTTGGGGGATGGTTGTGTTGTTCTTCGAGGAGGGGGTTCTTTCTTTGTTCTTTGGGGAGTTCGCCAGACGGGCTTGTGGAGGGGGGGGTAGGCGCTTAGCCTGGGGGGTTGATGGTCGGTAGGGGTTGATGGGGCCTCACTGGGGGGGGGGGGGGGGGAGTGGCCTGGGATGGGGCTAGTGAGATTGGGCCTGAAAAGGGAGCTGCACCAGAGGAGGCTGGGCTGGCCGAGCTTTTTCCCGCGCAAAGGGCTGAAGGGGGCAGGGCTGAAGTTGGAAGCGCGGGCTTTTTCCCACGCTAGGACCGGAACGGGAAGGAGATGAGCCTGTTCGTGGGCAGGGAGGGTAGGGGCAGTGTTACACTGTGTGGGGGGTCGTTGGTGCGGCGGGAGTGGCCGGGGTCAGCAGACTCACGGGAGTACAATGGGGGGACCAACGCAGCTAGGGGGGGACACCTAGCCCCGGGGGGGGGGGGGGGGGGGGGGGGGGGGACAGCCCCCGGATCCGGCTGATAACCTGGAATGTAAGGGGACTGAATGGGCCGGTCAAACGGGCCAGGGTATTCGCGCATCTGAAGGGGCTGAGGGCAGATGTGTGGCCATGCTGCAGGAGACGCACCCAAGGGTGGTGGATCAGGTAAGGTTGAGAAAGGGGTGGGTAGGGCAAGTGTTCCATTCGGGCTCAGATGCGAAGAACCAGGGGGTGGCGATTTTAGTGGGTAAGAGAGTATCGTTCGTGGCACCGAGCGGGGCGGCGGACAGTGGCGGCAGATATGTGATGGTAAGTGGTAAGCTCCAGGGGGAGCGAGTGGTGCTGGTCAATATGTACGCCCCGAATTGGGACGATGCGGGCTTCATGCGGCGTACGTTGGGCCGGATTCCAGACCTTGAGACAGGGGGTCTAATAATGGGGGGGGATTTCAACACGGTGCTGGACCCGGCACTTGATCACTCCAGGTCCAGTACGGGTAGGAGTCCAGCGGCAGCCAAGGTGTTGAGGGGGTTCATGGACCAGATGGGAGGGGTGGACCCCTGGAGATTTATGAGGCCGGGGGTTAGGGAATTCTCGTTCTTCTCCCATGTCCACAAGGCCTACTCCCAGATTGACTTATTTGTTTTGGGCAGGGGGTTGATTCAGAGGGTGGAGGACGCGGAATACTCGGCGATAGCCATCTCAGACCACACTCCACATTGGGTGGACCTGGAGTTGGGAGAGGAGAGGGACCAACGTCTGATGTGGCGACTAGAGGTGGGGTTGCTGGCTGACGAGGAGGCGAGCGGGCGAGTCCGGAGGTGTATAGAGAGGTACCTGGAGACTAATGATAATGGGGAGGTGCAAGTTGGGGTGGTCTGGGAGGCGCTGAAGGTGGTGGTTAGGGGGAGCTGATCTCCATTAGGGTGCACAAGGAGAGGGGGGAGAGGAGAGAGGGGGAGAGGTTGGTGGGGGAGATGGTGAGGGTAGATAGGAGGTACGCGGAGGCCCCAGAGGAGGGATTGCTGAGGAAGCGGCGTAGCCTCCAGGCTGAGTTTGATTTATTGACCTCCAGGAAAGCGGAGGCGCAGTGGAGGAGGGCGCAGGGGGTGGTATATGAATATGGAGAAAAGGCGAGGCGGATGCTGGCGCACCAGCTCCGGAAGTGGGAGGCAGCTAGGGAGATCGGGGGAGTTAGGGACGGAGGAGGGAGCATGGTACGAAGCGCGATGGGCATTAACGGGGTCTTTAGGAGCTTTTACGAGGAACTGTACCGGTCAGAGCCCCCAGTGGAGGAGGGAGTTTTCCGAGAGTGAAGGAGGAGCAGGTGGCGGGGTTGGGGGCACCAGTTGGACTGGAGGAGCTGGTCAAAGCGATAGGGAACATGCAGACGGGGAAGGCACCGGGGCCAGACGGGTTCCCGGTTGAATTCTACAAGATGTTTTCAGACCTGCTGGGCCCACTGCTAGTTAGGACCTTCAACGAGGCAAGGGAAGGGGGGGCTCTGCCCCCGACAATGTCTAGGGCGCTGATCTCCCTGATCCTGAAGCGGGATAAGGATCCCCTACAGTGTGGGCCATATAGACCGATTTCACTCCTAAATGTAGATGCAAAGTTGCTGGCTAAGATATTGGCCATGAGGATTGAGGACACCGTGATGCAGGTCATACATGAGGATCAAACGGGCTTTGTGAAAGGGAGGCAATTGAATGCTAATGTACGGAGGCTCTTAAATGTTATAATGATGCCGGCAGTGGAAGGAGAGGCGGCGATAGTGGCGGCGATGGATACGGAGAAGCCCTTTGATAGGCTGGAGTGGGGATACCTATGGGAGGTGTTGAAAAGGTTCGGGTTTGGAGAGGGGTTCGTTAGGTGGGTGAGGCTGCTATACGAGGCCCCGGTGGCGAGTGTGGCTACGAATGGAAGGAGGTCGGAGAATTTTCGGCTGTACTGGGGGACGAGGCAGGGATGCCCCCTGTCTCCCCTGCTCTTTGCGCTGGCGATTGAACCCCTGGCCATGGCGCTGAGGGAGTCGAGGAACTGGAGAGGGGGATAGTGCGGGGGGAGGGGAGCATCGGCTGTCGTTATACGCAGATGACCTACTGTTGTACGTGGCGGACCCGGTGGGGGAAATGCCAGAGGTGATGAGGATCCTTAGGGAGTTTGGGGATTTCTCCAGCTATAAGCTCGATGTGGGGAAGAGTGAGCTGTTCGTAGTACACCCAGGGGACCAGGAGAGGGAGATTGGGGAGCTCCCGCTGAAGAGGGCGGAGAAGAGTGTTAGGTACCTGGGTTTACAGGTAGCTAGGAGCTGGGGGGGCCTTGCACAGGCTTAACTTCACGAGGCTGGTGGAGCAGATGGAGGTGGTGTTTAAGAGGTGGGATGTGCTGCCGCTCTCCCTAGAGGGTAGGGTCCAGTCAGTCAAAATGACGGTGCTCCCGAGGTTTGTGTTCTTGTTCCAGTGCCTCCCTATCCTGATTCCTAAGGCTTTTTTCAGGCGGGTCAATAGGAGCATATGGGGTTTGTGTGGGTGCAGAAGACCCCGAGGGTGAGAAGCGTGTTCCTGGAGCGGGGCAGGGATAGGGGGGGGTTGGCGCTGCCTAACCTGTGTGAGTACTACTGGGCCGCCAACGTGGCGATGATACGCAGGTGGGTAATGGAGGGGGCGGCATGGAAGAGATTGGAGGTGGCGTCCTGTGTGGGCACGAGTCTGGAGGCGCTGGTGACGGCGCCGCTGCCGTTTCCCCCAATGAGGTATACTACGAGCCCGGTGGTGGTGGCTACCCTCAAAATTTGGGGGCAATGGAGGCAGCATAGGGGGCAGATGAGGGCTTCAGTGTATTCCTTGATACGGGGGAACCACCGGTTTGTCCCAAGGAGAATGGACGGAGGGTTTCTGAGCTTGCACAGGGCAGGTATTTGGCGGCTGGGGGACCTATTTGTGGATGGGAAGTTTGCGACCCTGGGGAGTTGGAGGGGAGGTTTGGCCTCCCCCCAGGGAACACCTTCAGATACATGCAGGTAAGGGCATTTGTCAGGCGGCAGGTGGTGGAGTTTCCACTGTTGCCGTCAGGAGGGGTTCAGGACAGGGTGCGCTCGGGGACGTGGGTTGGACAGGGGAGGATCTCGGTGACCTATCAAGTGATGCAGGAGGGGGAGGAGGCCTCGGTGGAAGAGCTGAAAGGTAAGTGGGAGGAGGAGCTGGGAGAGGAGATCGACGAGGGGACGTGGGCGGATGCCCTGGGGAGGGTGAATTCCTCCTCCTCTTGCGCAAGGCTCAGCTTAATTCAATTAAAGGTGCTGCATAGGGCGCACATGACTGGGGCAAGGCTGAGCCGGTTCTTTGGGAGAGGGGGCAGGTGTGTCAGGTGTTCGGGGAGCCCAGCAAACCATACCACATGTTCTGGGCGTGCCCTACACTGGAGGGGTGTCGCGGAGACGCTGTCAAGGGTAGTAGGTTCCAGGGTTGAGCCGGGCTGGGGGCTCGCAGTATTTGGGGTAACAGTGGAGCCGGGAGTGTAGGAGGCGAAAGAGGCCGGTATTCTGGCCTTTGCATCCCTGGTAGCTCAGCGCAGGATTCTTCTACAGTGGAAGGATGCAAGGCCCCCGGGGGTAGAATCCTGAGTCAACGATATGGCTGGGTTTATCAAACTGGAAAGGGTCAAATTTGCCTTAAGGGGGTCGGTGCAGGGGGTCTTCTGGCGGTGGCAACCGTTTCTAGACTTCCTGGCGGAAGATTTAGTCAGTGGTCAGGGACAGGCGTGTACGACTGCAAGTGAGACAGGTAAGGGGACTCACGAGGGCTGGGGCAAGCAGGGGTGCCTTAGTCATTATAATTGCCCAACAGCTTTGAGGTTTTTTCATCTTGTTTGGATGAAAGTAGGGGGGTTGCAGGGTGAATGAGCAAACTGACCATGACACCGTAGTACAGGAAGCCATTCAAGTGGGTGGGAACAAAAAGGAAATGTAGTGGTAATAGGGGACATTGCAATGAGGGGGATTGACACTGTTCTCTGCAGCAAAGAGCAAGACTCCAGGTGGCTGTGTTGCCTGCCCGGTGCCAGGGTTCAGGACATCTGCTTAGGGCTGGAGAGGAACTTGCAGTGGGAATGCATGACTTGTGTATAAGATGTGGTTTCCAGTTCATGGGGCACTGGCACAAGTAGGGGGGAAAAAGTGGGATCTGTACCAGGGGTACGGTCTCCACCCAAAGTGTTCTGGAACTGGTGATCTTGTGAACCACATACATAGGGAAGTAAAGAGAATTTTAAATGAAACAGTGAGGGCAAAGGATCAAATTTGGAAGATGTGGTAAATCAAAGAGGAAAGACAAGGCAGAAGAGAAAGGTATTATTACAGGAAATGAAAAACCAACAGATACGACTAGAGGTTATGGAAAGAATAAAAGCATAAAACTAAAAGCTCTGTATCTGAACACACATGCATTCTAAATAAAGCAGATGAAGTGAGAGTGCACATATAAATAAGTACGCATGATTTGATAGTGGAAGTCTTATGGCACAGTGGGTAGCATCCCTGCCTCTGAGCCAGATGCCTCTGGTTCGAGTTCCATATCAGGACTTGATGGCCAAGAAAGGTGCGCTTATAACATGGTCAAACAGCTTGATGCGTCAACCTGCAAATCTTCCCAAGCACGCCAATGGCTGGCGTTAAGAGCGACAGAGACTCCTGGTCAGCTACGCTTGCTGTGGAGTGTGCCCCTCAAGTCATAAGCCCCTGGCGACAGTCTAGCGACCTACCCTGGGAATTACTATGGAAACAGGCAAAAGTCTGCCTTAATACACTACTAGGTGCGGGAAGAGATTAATAGCCATTATGACAACATGACTGCAGGGGGACGACAGGAGGACCTGAATATTGAGGGGTATACAATATTTACGAAGGGCAGAAAGTGATGAAAATGTGGAGTGTTGGCTCTGTTAGATAATGATGGTTTTAGAGAGATGAGAGCGGGATAAGTTCAGGAAACGAGGATGTAGAAGAGGTTTGGGTAGAGATGAGAAATGATAAAGACAAGAAGTCACTTATGGGAGTCGTGTACAGGATTTGATAGGATAGAGCATAAAGGAAGAAATAATTGGTGCTTGTCAGAAAGGTTCGCTATAATGATGGGAGATTTTAATTTACATAGAAGAGAAAAGTCAGAGGGCAAAGGTAGCCTAGATGAGGAGTTCACTGAATGTTTCCAGGATAGTTTCTTAGAATAGCATGTTCTGGAGCCAACCAATGACCTGGCTATACTAGACCCGATATTGTGCAACAAATGGGAGTAACTAATAATTTCAGTGAAGGCACTCCTGGTTAACAACGACCATAATATGACTGAATTTTACATTCCGTTTGAGGGAGAGGGGAGTGGGTCTGAGACTATGTTTTAAAATCTAAATAAGGGCAATTATGAGGGCACGAAAGCTGAGCTGACTGAAGTGAATCGACAAATTAGGATCGTGAATGATGCACTCGCAAACATTTATGGGGACATTTCAGAATGCACAGAACAGATACATTTCAACGAGTAAGAAAAAGTTCAAGGGATGGAGCGACCATCCATCCCTAACTAGAAAGGTTAAAGATATTATCAAACTTAAAGAAAAAGCATATAATTGTGCATAGACAGGTGGCAGGTCAGAATATAAGGAACAGCAATAGTGGTACAGTGATTGGCACTGCTGCCTCACAACACCGGGGACCCGGGTTCGATCTCAAACTTGGGTGACTGTGGAGTTTACACGTTCTCCCAATGTATGCGTGTGTTTCCTCCAGGTGCTCCGGTTTCTCCCCTTAGTCCAAAGATATGCATACGAGGTGATTTAGCCATGATCAATTTTTCCTTAGTGTTCAAAGATGTGCAGGTTAGGTAGATTGGCCATGATCAATGAATGGGGTTACGGGGATGGGGCTGGTAGTAGAATTAGTTAAAGTGCCCTTTCGGAGAGTCAGGGCAGACTCAATGGGCTGAATGGCCTCCGTCCGTATTGTAAGAATTCTATGGATGACTAAAAGATTAATAACCAGGGAAATAACAGAGTACGAGAGATGGCTTGCCAGAAATATAAAAACAAATAGTAAACTTTTCTAAATATTTAAAGAAGAAAAGCAGAGTACGCATTGGTCCGATAGAAAGTGAGTCTAGAGATCTGATAATGGAAAACAAGGAGACCGCAGATGAATTGAATAGTTATTTTACATCAGAGGATACAAGTAACATCCCAGAAGTAGCTATAAACCATGAAATTGAAGGGAGGGTGCAACTTGGGAAAATTACATTCACCAGAGAAGTGGTACTGAGTAAACTGTTGGAGTGGTAGACTGACAAAGGGCCTGGGGGGTCCTGATGGACATCATCCTGGGTCTTAAAAGAAATGTCAAGTGAGATAGTTGAATCATTGGTTTCAATTTTCCAAAACTGCCTAGATTCAGGGAAGGTTGCATTGGATTGGAAGACATCACATATAACTCCATTATTCAAAGAGAGAGAGAGAGAGACAGAAAGCAAGAATCATAGAATTTACAGTGCAGAAGGAGGCCATTCGGCCCATCGACTCTGCACTGGCCCTTAGAAAGAGCACCCTACCCAAACCCACACCTCCACCTAATCCCCGTAACCCTACCCAGCCCTTTTGGACACTAAGGACAATTGATTATGATCAATCCACCTAACCTGCACGCACTTTGAGATTTGCGGGAGGAAACCGGAGCATCCGGAGGAAACCCACACAGACATGGGAAGAACGTGCAGACTCCGCACAGACTGTGACCCAAGCCGGGAATCGAAACAGGAAACAACAGGCCAGTTAGCTTAACATCGGCCATCAGGAAAATATGAGAAGCTGTTATTAAAGAAGTTACAATAGGGTACTAGGATAAGCCTCAAAGTAGTCAGGCAGAGTCAACGTGGTATTTTGAAAGGGAAATCATGTTTAACCAACTATTGGATTTATTTGAGGAAGTAACCTGCGCTGTGGATGATGGGGAACCAGTGGATGTACTGTACAGATTTTCAGACGGTAAAGTGCCACATCAAAGGTTATTGTGAAAAATAATAGCTCATGTTAGAGGAGATAACATATTGGCATGGATACAAGATTGGCTGGTTATCAGAAAGCAGAGAGTAGACATAAATGGATCTTTTCAGGTTGGCAAGATGTAATGGGTGGTTTGCCACAGGATCACTATTTACAACTGATATAAATTACTTGTATGAAGGGATGGTTGCCAAATTTGCTGATATCACAAAATAGGAGGAAAGTAAGCCATGAAGTGGATATAAGGGAGGCTACAAAAAGATATAGACAGTTTAAGTAAGTGGGCTGGTTAAGTGAGTGGGCAAAGATCTGGCAAATGGAGTATAATGTGGGAAAATGTGAAATTGCTGAGATTGCACAGTGTTGATCAGCTCGAGTAGCTGAGGAGGGGAGAGGTACTTATAGCAACGTCTCTGTCAGATGTTGTGACTGATCACTTTATTAGGGCGGCACGGTATAACAGAGGGCGGCACAGTATAACAGTAGGTGGCACTGTTGCTTCACAGTGCCAGGGTCTCAGGTTAGATTCCCAGCTTCGTGCGGAGTCTGCACATTCTTCCTGTGTCTGTGTGGGTTTCCTCCAAATGCTTCAGTTTCCTCCCACAAGTCCCAAAAGACGGCTGTTAGTTAATTTGGACATTCTGAATTCGCCCTCTGTGTACCCGAACCGGAATGTGGCGGCTCGGGGCTTTTCACTTCATTGCAGTGTTATTGCAATCCTACTTGTGACAATAAAGATCCATTAATTAATGTCAGTTACATATGAATAAGGAGGAGCAGGCCATTCTGCCTCTCGTGTCTGCTCCACCATTTAATAAGATCATGACCGATCAGATAGAAACCTCAAATCTGTATCCCACCTACTCTCACTAACCTTGATCAGTCCCTTGCTTATCAAGAATCTATCCATCTGTCTCTTGGAACGTGCAGTATGTTAAAGAGGTTTATAGAGGGCGTGATCGAACGGCCTCGTCAGGCCCGGCTTGGTGACGCAACAAGGCCATTAATTCTCACAAGAAGCATCTAGTGAGTTTTCGACGCCCGGACTGCCTCAGGAAATCTAATGAGATCTCGCGAGGTATCACGACATGGATCTTGCCACTGGGCGCATTTAAATATGTCGCCGCCCAATTCTCCCGAGGCCTTGGAGCGCCCGCGCCAGAGAGACCTTGCATGGCGCGGTTTAGCACTGGTGCACACAAATGTAGACTGGGCGTAATGGCACTGGGGGGGTGGGTCTTCCAGTCAATCAGAGGCTCCCGGGTGGTCGGGCTATGGGCAGGGCGGTATCATGGCACTCCCGCTGCCACCCAGGCATTTTGGTACTGCCAGCCTAGCACCGGGCACCCTTGTAGTTCCACCAGGTGCCTGGGTACGAGGCTGTCCGTGCCAGGATTTGGGCCGGGCATGCTCGAGAGGTAGAGTGAGAGAGAGGGCTCGAGTGGTAAGGTGGTACAGTGTGGGGGGTCCGGTGGCCGAGTGTGGTGTCCGAGGGGGTCAAGAGATTATGGCGCCTTTTAAATGAAGCCAGAAAAAAAAAGTTCCGTTTGTTAGCAGGGTCGTTCTTGGTGCTGCAAGTGCTGAAAAAGACTCCGCTTTATACGTCCAAAATGGGATTCTGTTTTTGTGTGTTAAATTGTGCCCATAATTGCAATTGTTGCATAGATTGCTCATTCTCATGAATTCCATATGACAGATGTTAGGAAAACATCAGGGGATTTATATGTGTGTTGGTAAACATTAAAAATAATGTATAGTTTTAGGTGTGTTTAATTTAATGTTTCTGTGCCTTGAAGGATAAAACCTATAGTTAGATTCATGCTGGACAAAAGGTGTTTGTATGTGTGGGGGCTGGTTAAGCTCCAACTGTGTTCCTAGAAAGGGCTACGATGGTGAAAAATAAACAAAAGGCATTAACATAAAATGAAAATGAAAAATGAAAATCGCTTATTGTCACGAGTAGGCTTCAATTAAGTTACTGTGAAAAGCCCCTAGTCGCCACATTCCGGCGCCTGTCTGGGGAGGCTGGTACGGGAATCGAACCGTGCTGCTGGCCTGCTTGAAAAGCCAGAGATTTAGCTGAGTGAGCTAAACCAGAACATGGTGGGTGTTCTAAGGTAAAAAGCTTTTAAGTTTTAGTTTAGTTGGACCCAGGTTCAATCCCAGCCAGGGTCACTGTCCGTTTGAAGTTTGCACATTCTCCTCACGTCTGTCTCACCCCCACAACCCAAAAAGATGTGCAGTGTACATGAATGAGCCACGCTAAATTGCCCCCTAATTGGAAAAAAGGAATTGGATACTCTTTTTTAAAAAAAGTTTTAGTTTAGCAAATTTGAGAGCAGTTGGAGCCAGGTCATTGAGGAGTGAACAGCACTAAATTCTGAGGATATATTGGACAGGACAAGGTAGTTGCAAAGATGCAGACTTCCTAAAGTTCAAGTTAAAGTCCAGATAACCAGGGAATTGGGACAGAAAGAGTGTCTAAGAAGTTTGGAGTTAAGGGAACGAGACCAAGGTATAGTTTAGAAGAATTCAAGGAAGTCAACAACGTGTTTTGAGTTAAAGACACAATTACAATAACTAGATATAAAGTGGGACAGCAGATTTCAGAGGCAGATGACACATTTTGATGTTATTTTAATACAGTCTGAGGGTCAAGAGTTAAAGCAATTGTGAGCTATTCGTACAGCAGTCAAGACCAAGAAATCTAAAGAGGTTGATGCAAAATCTTGGACTGGATTTGCTGTTATATAAGTGGAGAAGTTTTGTTTGAAAATATCATTTGTAAAACCTAGACTGGATTTCAGAATGCAAACGGCCAAAGGAAAGTATTATTATGAGACAAGATTTTAAAGCGTGTTTTTGGAAGTGGTGTCTGGAAACTCTCATGTGACAATCATCTGGAAGAATTCTGAGGAGAAAATCACAGACACCAACTTGGATTTAGAGAGGAGTGTGTACTTGACCACAGGCATCTTGTGTGATTAAAAGGGATTTTTTTGTGTTAATGAGACAATTTTATCCTATGATGAACTTTGTAATCCACGTCAATCTTTAAATCGGTGTGTATTTGTTAAGATAAAGGGGAGTAAAGGATTATTGCATAATAATCCAACTTTTGATGTTTAATTAAATGTTTTCTTGTTAAAACAAATTAGCGGTTCTGTGACTCTGTTCCTCCATGTTTTACACAAAAGTAAAAGTTGAAGTCTTCTGAGCCAGGATACCATTCTGGAATCTTCTCATCCAGTTATTTTTTTTAAATAAATTTAGAGTACCCAATTAATTTTTTTCCAATTAAGGGGCAATTTAGCATGGCCAATCCACCTAACCTGCACATGTTTGGGTTGTGGGGGTGAAACCCATGCAGACATGGGGGGAAATGTGCAAACTCCACACAGACAGTGACCCAGGGCCGGGATTCAAACCCGGGTCCTCAGTGTCGCAGTCCCAGTGCTAACCACATGCCACCCTTTCCCATCCATCAACTGGGATCGTAGGACAGACGATAAAAAAATAAGTAATCAGGTTAGTTTTAAGTTTGCTCCTGTCATATCACTATTGATTTGTCTTTATATTGTTATAATTTAGCTTTTGTTTGTTAAATAGAAAAAGTGTGATTCTTAAGTTGTCGTGTCTTACAATAGCTACAAGTGTTGGGGGAATTTTAAGCTACTAAACATTTGAACTGAGATGAAACCTTCATAAATGTGAAGTAATCATTTGCAAATGAGAAAAAGTAATAAGAGACATGTGTGAAAAAAGTGTAACAGCAGCACACAGAAACAGGGCAGGCAGAAACATTCCCTCGATGAAAGAAAGGAGGAAGAGAGAGAGAGAGAGAGAGAGAGAGAGAGAAACAGGGTTCTGTAACATAAACACTGGCATCTTAATGATGGTATGAACCCTGATAAAGACCACAGCCTGGTTTTGCAAAGGTAGGGAGTGCACCTCCTGTTGTCAAGTTATCGGAGTAAGAAACAAAGATGTTTTGAAGGCTTAGTTTTTTCCCATCCATATGTATCATTGCATAGTCTACAATAAACAGCACTGATGAGAGAACAGTTCAGTGATGTTACAGAAGACTGCAATCAGTCCACATTTAAAACAGTAATTTTAACATAATTCTTGCAATCCTACTTTCCTGACTCAAGCTACAATCAGAATACATGGTAGAATCACAGGATATGACTCATATCCCGAACACTAAAATAACCATAACTCATTAGTGAGTTTGATGCTCGCATTATCATGTCATCTAATTTACAGAATATATGTTTAAAATATCGTGTTTCATGAATCTTTAAATACCCAAAAAAGTTTTAATTCTGCCATACATCATTAGTATTAAGAGAGGATCAAAAGAGGAAATAAATACTTAAAAGCTTGGGACTGAAGAAAGGTCAAGGCAACGAATTTCAGAACCAGCGTTTCCAAAATCAGACAAGGATCCTGATTTAGTGAAGCTGAGCAAATTCCCAGAGATTCTCATCAACAGGCAGCTGCTCTCGATGACAGCAAAAGCTGGGGAGCTCCATTTTGATCTTGGTGCACTTGAGCTGGAGTTCAGAAATGTTGCTGAACTCCAATTGATCAACACCAGTGTTGTATAAAATTGGATATAATAGCATTTTCAAAGAGTAAATGAACCATAGAATACAATTTAAAGTAATATTTTTCAACATTTATTCATAGAATGCTCATCATTTACTGAAATTTACAGCAATATCAGGAAGGGTTTCAAAGTGCTGGAAGATTGTGACAGGCATAGATCTTTCTCCTGGAACTACGACTACTCTCGAAAACAGAACCAAATGATATTCCCAAGAATTTGCTTTTAATTTCATTGATTAGAAAAGTATTTTAATAATCTATTTCATGTTTTATTTTCAGAAAATTGTTAAGCACAAATTCCAAAATCTAGGCATCTGCTGGAGTCCCATCATTTATCAGACTATGGAAATGAATCCTTACAGATAACAAATTAACCAAATAGCAATGATATTCTTCCAGAGTGGTTGACAGATCACTAGTTTTTTTAAAAACAAAAAACATGCATGGAATTGCATAGCACAACAAATTAATCATCAAATGTAAAAATAGTAAATCGTTAATATGGTTAACACATAAACATATAATATTTTTGCCTCATACTATTTAGGGTCTTTGCTCCTCCCAGGCTTTCTGAATAATGAAAGAAGGTGGCATCTTAAACATTAACATTGTGTAATATGGTCAGTATGTTGGAAAGCTTAAGAGTCAACCTGGAGGCATGCAAACGCAGAAAGCAGTTTCGTGGCTCGGTGTGACACTGTACTTTCCAGGGTCAGGCAGCTGCAAAATATCATACTTGTTACAAACCATTGAAGCAAGTGTTTTGGAACAATTGCCATGATCATTGGCAGACACATTTAAAATGCCGCGTTCATTGAAATGCTTTCAGTTAATAACTATTTCCAAAACCAAATCAGAAAATACAATCAATATTAAAAGTCAATCATCATATCTATTTATAAGGCCCATATAAAAAGCAACACCTTCTTGTCTGCTTCAATTAAAATATGTTACCACTTACTGGATCTAGTATTCTGTGAAAACGACCCATTCTTTCTATCACCCATGCCTCCTGATGTGGAACAAACAGCATAACTGTGTTCATGGGTATGTTTGATGCCCATCGGTGCTGTGTCGTTACTAACCATGTCTGTGGTATTCCTCTTCTAGAATGCTGAAGTAAAAATTAAAAAAGAAATGAGCAAGCCCCTTCTAAACAGAATAGTTTTCTCCTTAACTTTGTCATAAATACATGCACTTATGCTGTGATAGATCATGGGCTGGATTTTAAGATCACAAATCAGGCACTTTCCCCACACGCTAACGAAAGTTTTGGCGTGATGATATTGGGTCAGCAATACAGGGACAACATGTCAGAAGGCAAGCAGGCATCGAAATTGGCAGCCCAACCACTATTTTGAAAATACAAATTGACAAGCTATAATTGTCCAGAATGTTTTATGGAGTCCCAAAATATTCAGTGGGCAGAGATAAAAGAAAATACATTTTGGAGTGTTTTACAGCAGCGATGTCGTGGTGGCACAAGGGAAGAAGAAAAGGTCTGCCACCAAGACCTCAGAATCAGCTGAGAAAGCAGCACATCCGTATTTTACTTAAGTCGTTTTTAATTTTCTTTTTAAGCTTTCAATACAAAATAAAGACCGACTCTGAGAGCAGGGGGCCTTTACAATTACAACAAAGGATGGCTTCTTGTTCGCGGCATGACCCCTCTGCCGCGTGATGTCCTCCTGGCCTAAAGTCTCAATTGGACACAGAGCCCTGTCTACTTTGCTCCTATAATGGATCTCCTCCCACCAGATGGCCACGAATTGGTCATCTGATGCTTGATTGGACAAGCAGAGATGGCAGGGGTGGGAGTGCGCGGCCCACTCAGTTTCTCTCACTCTGCTGAGAAACGGAAAATCCAGCGTCATGTTGCACATCAATATCCCTCTATTTACCTTGCCAAAAGGTCAATCTGCTGCTGCAATTCTGGAAAGTGAGGGTTAAATGTTTTTTCCACTGTGTGGACATTGTGATAGCCAAGCTGAGTTTGATGTTAACTGATGGTTATGCATGTACTTTCCATCAGGGGTCGCTGTACTCAACAATCAGACAAACCATTAGCAGGCTCAAGAAAACAGTTCTGCCACGTTCAGAGCTGTTAGCGTCTCCTAGTCAATTGCTGGTAGGAATTTGCAAAGACACATTGCACAATAGTATCCCCTCTTAAATCACAAAACAAACCAAAAAAAAAACTTTCCAAAGCTAAAGAAATATCAAAACAAGCTGGAATATTCCCATTCACCTTCGATTTCCCTTCAACACTCTCCTTTCAGTCGTGACACATGCTGAAGTAGACAGACTGTGGCCCTTGGCTACCTAGCTGTATTATAATCCTATGTAAATCTGGTTAGAATATGTCAACACTGTACTGTCTCCAGAGTTTACAACAGCAAGCCCAGTCCTTTCCTCAGCTGGAGGACATAAAAATGCACTTGCCACAAATGGAAGTTGTTTTAACTTTTCTTCTTTACCCTGCTGTACAAAGTACAATTTTCCAAGACATCAGTGTCAGCAAATTTACAATCTGTAAAAGGCAAAGTTGTATTAAATTAAAGCCACATTTTTAAAAAATCATTAAATTCAGAGTGATAAACTGTGGAAGTTACATTTGTCGGTAATATTACAGTGAACCTGGCATCCGGGAACTCTTTATCAATCAGAATTCTCTAGCAACCCGGAATCTCTGACAGCTCGAATTTTAATTTAAACGCCAATTCTTTCAGTGTTCATATATAATCTCTCCCTTCAGGTACTATGCCACAAGAGAGTGTTGGTTAACCTTGTTCTAGAGGTGTGGATCATCTTCATTGGTGATACATTGATCTAGTTTGGATTCAGGTCATGCATTCTTTTTTTAAAATGCTGATTCTAACAACAATAGATTGTAAATCTGCAAAGCTGTTCTCAATTTTTATATTGAAATGATTACATTTTAGGGTCAGTTTTGGTTATTGTACCTCATACTGCATCTTGTGTTATGTCCAGAGAAATGTTACTCCAAATTAACCGGTATTTTTGATTAACCAGCACCACCCATTCCCCAAGGATGCCGGATGACAAAGATTTTACTGTATCTATATTTTATTGCTGTTCTTCAATCAGAATAATAAAACAATCTGCTTCCATTCTCTTTTAACTGCCATGAATACATTTTGAGCCATTATAAAGTTCTGGGACTAGGTATATTTTCTTTGACTGGAGGGGAAATGCCAAAGTTCAGAGAAAAAGCATGGCCATGGCCAATGCTAGCTGGTAATGAGGCACTTGTTGGTTTATATATTGCATAGAAGATATGGCACAGAAATAGGCCGTTCAGTCTAAGCAGTCCATGCCATGTTTATGCTCAACTCAAGCCTGGTTTATACTGGCTTCCCCCCCCCCGATTTTCACATCCTTTAATAGGAAAGGACCTACTATTATTTAGTAGCGGCCTCAAAAAAATGACTGAAAGCAAGAACTAAGCAAATATTTTTATCTAAAGCACTGAATGTTCAAAAGAAATCCGAGTAATTATTTTAAATCATTTATTCTGCACAATAAGAAAATACCAAAAGAAAAACCACAAGTGAAAATTCCTGAGCTGGAAGTCTGTTTGACTGATGTGGTAATTCACTGTTTCTAATAAAGCTCCTATCTCAACTTCAGCTTTCCCTTCCATGACACCCCTCCCTGATCTGCATCAACAATATGTCTAGACACTGAATTCAGTGCTGCCACTCTACTGACCCACCAGGAGGCACAAAGCAGCAGCCTAAGGAAATCTTTGACAGACAAATTTTCCTTTATTCCACCCCAACTGCCGTGCTGAATGGACCAAGGGACCAGCATTGTCATTACCCAAGTCAGAAGGTTAAAATATTGGTATACAAACCTAGAACAAGAAAATTTTATAAATTCAAACATTTCCCAGTACCAATAATTGATTACAATTTACCCAAGTTAAATTTCCAATTAATTTATCAATTCCGTTTTAATTTCTCTCAGAACTTGCAAAGCATTGTTTACTGAGCCAAAATAACCTAGAAATTCCTGTTGCCAATAACAGCAGATGAAAACTTGGTAAAAACTTCACTATTTTAGTAGGGTCATTAATCCAAAATGTACATTATAATGGTGAACAAACAGTATCGTACAAGTATATTGAACATTTTTCTGCTGATATCATCCATAGTAATTTATCACAAAATCACAGCCAAACAAGGAGGCTATTCAGTCCAATGTCTGAGCCAACACCCTGAAGAAGCTCCACATTTAACTACAAACTGCATTTGCCTGCCCTTTCCCTTTAACCGTTTAATATTTTTCCAAATATTTATCCACTTCCCTTTTAAAAAGCTTTTAAGGTTTCCGTCTTCATCACTGTTTCTGCATTCTACATCCAAAGAACCCATTGTGTAAAAACAAAATTATCCGAACCATTATTTTTTTAAAAAAAAGTATTTTTATTCAACATTTTTACAATACAATCACAACCCGACAAAAAAATCCCCCAGTCCACCCAACCCCCCCCCCCCCCCCCCCCTCCTCAACAGTCAACATTTTTTTTTGGAAATGTTTTTTATTGAGTTTTCATATTTTATATCCAACAAATTACAAATTATTAGAAAAAAAACATGCAAAAATTAACATGTATATTTACAGGTAAGCATCTTCATAATAACAACTGTGGTCACCCCCTTTAACCGGCATACATATTTTACATTCCCCAATATGGCCGAGGCACATGTTTATAGGCATTTATTTACAATTTGGTTTTGGGCCTTAGCTTGCCATCAGACTGTCGCTTGCGGCTTTGTCTTTCCTTTTTTTTTTATAATGTTTATTCAACTTTTCAACAACAAATTTTATCACAACAGAGAAAAACAGTAACCCCTCCCCTCCAATACAAAAACAATAAATTAACAAGAAAAAGAAATAAGCATAAAACCAAGAGAACAAACCCCCATAACAAACCCGTAGCCACCCCCCCCCCCCCCCCCCCCCGGCTACCTTCCCCCAATTCCAGTCCATTTTTCCCTGATTCTCGGCCACCCGACTATTCTTCCTCTTGTTCGTTGGCCACAAACAGGTCCCGGAACAATTGCATGAATGGCTCCCACGTTCTGTGGAAGCCGTCGTCTGACCCTCGGATGGCGAATTTGATTTTCTCCATTTGGAGAGATTCTGAGAGGTCGGGCAGCCAGTCTGCAGCTCTGGGTGGTGCTGCTGACCGCCAGCCAAACAGGATTCTACGGCGGGCGATCAGGGAGGCAAAGGCAAGGGCGTCCGCCCTCCTACCCAGGAATAGATCTGGCTGGTCCGAGACCCCGAAGACTGCCACTTTCGGGCATGGCTCCACCCTCACCCCCACCACTTTGGATATGGCCTCAAAGAAGGCTGTCCAGTACTCCACGAGTCTGGGCAAGACCAGAATATGTGGGCGTGGTTGGCCGGGCCTCTTTGGCACCGTTCACATCTGTCCTTCACCTCCGGGAAGAACCTACTCATACGGTTTCTTGTTAAGTGGGCTCTATGTACCACTTTTAGTTGAGTCAGGCTGAGCCTTGCGCACATGGAGGTGGAGTTGACCCTATGCAGTGCTTCGCTCCAGAGTCCCCACCTTATCTCAATCCCCAGGTCATCCTCCCATTTCTTTCTTGTTGCGTCCAGTACAGTGTCGTCCCTTTCTACCAGTCGGTCATACATGTCGCTACAGTTCCCTTTCTCTAGGATATTTGCGTCCAGTAGGTCTTCCAGTAGTGTCTCTCGTGGCGGTTGTGGGTACGCCCCCCTTTACGAACCCCATCTGGTCCTCCCCAATCACCTTTGGGAGGCATCCTTCCAACCTTAACACCAACAACTCTGCAGGTATCATGGCATCCACATTCAGCAGAGAGATGGGTCAATATGACCCACCCTCCACCGGATGCTTGTCCTTCTTTAGCACTGGCAAGATGGAAGCCTGCCCCATTGTTTGCAGCAAGACACCCCGAATCATCGCGTCCTCAAACATTCCCACCATCAACGCCGCCAGCTTATCCTTAAACCTGGTGGCAACCCATCGGGACCCACCACGTTCCCTGTCTGCATCCTCCCAATCGCCACCTTCACCTCCCCCACGGGTTCCTTCTCCACCTCCCCCAACCTTGGACACTCCAGCTCATCCAGAAACTCACTCATCTCTTGCCCATCCTGTGGCAGCTCCGACCTACACAGCTCCCTCTACTTCGAGCCGCCGCCAACTCCCCGATCTTATCCTGCCCTATCTTCCTCTCCGCGGCCTCCCTCCGACACCGATCTGCCAACATACGCCCTGCCTTCTCCCCGTACTCACAGACAGCTTCCCTCGCCCTTCTCAACTGACACACCGCTTTGCCAGTGGACAACAGGTCAAACCTCGCCTGCAACTCCTTCTTCTTTACCAGGAGAAGGGTCTCCACGTTCCTCCCATCCGCCTCCAAAATCTCTTCTATCAGTCGTTGGCATTCCTCCCTCTCCTCCCGATCCACCTTAGCCTGAAACGAGATCACCACCTCCCTCACCACTGCCTTCAGAGCCTCCCCGACCAGTGACTGTGAGAGCTCCCCCATGCAATTGAACCCCCTCATACTCCTCAATCACTTTCCCTATCTTGTCACAGAAGCTCTAGTCCACCAGTAACCCCACATCCATTCTCTACCCTGGCTTCTGGGCTGCTCCCTTCTCCAAAACCACATCCATCTAAGGCGGAGCATGATCCGAGATCACAACTGCCAAGTACGCCGACCTCTTAATCACAGCCAACACCGCCTTTCTCACCATAAAAAAGTCAACCCTCAAAAACATCATGTGCAACAGGGAGAACAAGGGATTAAAACCCTCCATTGGTCCGTCCACTCAGCCCCCATCTTCCTCATGAGCCCAGCCAACGTTTTCACCCCACCACCCCCAGACTCGGTCAGCACCAGCAGCTTCCCCCTCCAACGCATCCGTCACTATCGCTTACCTGCCCTCCTGATCAGCCATCATCTTCTCCACCTGAAACCTCACCCTCAATCAAATAGAAAACCCTTCATAAAAAAACGCCATCCCTGTCCAAATCCCAACTCTCATCTCAGTCCCAGTCCTTCAGCTATAATGAACATCTTCTCTGCCTCCACTATCTCAAAATAAAAATCCCTCGAATTAGGCTTCACTCTCAACTTCAAAGGGTAGACCACTCCAAATCTCACTCTGCTGCCATACAATGCCACCTTCACCCATCCAAAGGCCGACTGCCTTCTCGCCAGCTCCGTAGTCAGGTCTTGATATATTCGTATACCAACGCCTTCCCAATTCACCTCTCGTCTCTGCTTCACCCAGCTCAAGACCTTCTCCTTCACATGGAACCTGTGAAAGCAGACTATAACTGCCCTTGGTGGTTCATTCATTTTTGGCTTTGGCCTGAGCGACTGAAGTGCCCTCTCTGGCCCTCCATCCCCTCAGGCAGGCCCGCAATTTCAGATTTTGCCTTCTCGACCTGTTCACCAGGTCCTCCACCTTGGCTCTGAGCCCTTTGAGGGCCTCCGCCACCCTCCACAGTTCCTCACCCATCGAGGTGAACTAGTCACTGTGCTACGACAATGTCTCCTCCACCACCTACAACTTCTCTCCTTGCTCACACACCTCGACCGACATCTTCATCACTGCCGCCTTCACCGGGGCAATTGCCTCCTCCACCACTCTTTCATTGCAGTCAACATCTCCCTCCAAAGCACCTCCATATGCTTGGCAAACAGGCTCTCGAACTCCACCGACATCACCCAGGTCAGAGTTTCTACGTGAAGGGAACGGCCCCACCCATCGACCCAGCCCCCGCCATCTTTTTTCCTGCAAGACTCACAGCCTCACACAACGGCGGACATTCGCTTGGCCCCTTCTTCTGGGTCTTTGACATGTCACGTCTTCCTTATGACTTCCCACACCAACTCATTCACAAAAGGGCGGCACAGTACTACAGTGATTCGCATTGTTGCTTCACAGCATCGGGGTCCCAGGTTCGATTCCCAGCTTGGGTCACTGTCTGTGCGGCGTCTGCACGTTCTCCCCGTGTCTGCGTGGGTTTCCTCTGGGTGCTCCGGTTTCCTCCCACAGCCCCCGAAAGACGTGCAGTAAGGTAATTTTGACATTCTGAATTCTCCCTCCGTGTATCCGAACAGGCGCTGGAATATGGTGACATGGGGATTTTCACAGTAACTTCATTGCAGTGTTTATGTAAGCCTACTTGTGGCAATAAAGATTAGTATAACTACCCCTAAAACTGGGCACAAGTCCAAAAATCAGAAACTCTAGCAGGAGCCACCTAACAGGCGACCTTCACCTACATGTTGCCACTGCAAGTCTGCCGCCTAGCCTTTATTTTGATAATATTGAAGTCATACCACCTGGTTATCGACTCGGACTGGTGGAGACATTTTCTTTATTGATCTGATCAAAACGACTGATAACTTGCACACATTTATCAGATCTCCCCAACCATTTTTTTCTCTATTCGCTCGTCCTACTCCCCATGTCTAGCATTTTATTGAGTCTCAGTAACGCTCTCTTCATGGCCTTGGCACTTTTGTCTAAATAAAAGTGCTTGTGACAAAAAAGTAATTTTGTCTGTGGTGTGTTATATTCTGTACTGTTAAAAAGATGATATGCATGATTAACACAAGGCCACTAAAGTACATGTGTCCGGAGAGGGCTCCAAAAGGTATAGATTTTTATGATGAACAATGTTTTGCTTGGGGTATTCATTTTGAATTGATCAGACCCATACATACATCTACAAATATTTTTCGGAAAGTCAAAGAAAGATTCAGTACACATGATGAATGGTTTCTTGCAATTGAGACATCAGCCGTTGACTGCTTTTGTCACAGTAGAGCTGCAGTCCTCATCCAATGTCATGTTGCCACAGATCAACTAATCAGGCACCACTCTGACAGTGGATGTGATTGACAGTGGTGTCTGAAAGCTTAGAAGAGGACAAGGTCATCGAATAGTTGCAGTCCTCAGAAAGACACCTCAGTTGTCAAGATCTTTTAGTGTGTTTAGCATAAAAGCCGAGCAGAATTTTTCATAATAAAACAGTAGTAACCATAATAACAAAACAAACTAGAGTGAACATTAACATAGTGCAAAAAGAGAATATACAATAACAATTGCCGAGCTAGATTTCAAACAGTAGCTTTATCAACAGGATGAGAAATTATTCTATATTTTATTATCTAGGTTTAGAGACAGCAAGTGGCATCCTTTTTTACTTGATGGATTTACAAGGTTAGAATAATGTATACTTCATATTAAATTGTTCATTCCTTCGCCGAGGAGACAATGACAGGGCACCATATGTTTCTTTTTAAAATTTAGAGCAGCCAATTATTTTTCTTTTTCCAATTAAAGGGCAATTTAGCATGGCCAATCCATCTAACCCGCACATCTTATGGGTTGTGGGGTTGAAACCCACGCAGACATGGGGATAACGTGCAAACTCCACACGGACAGTGACCCAGGGCCAGGCTTCGAACCCGGGTCCTCAGCGCCGCAGTTCCAGTGATAACCACTGCGCCACATGCCGCGCTGGGGCACCATATGTAATATTCCAACAGACAGTGTACAAACTATTATAATCTATTTCTTTAACCATTTGTCCAGTAATGTGAATTTAAAAAAAATTTAGTCGAGTGTAGAAAATCTACAGGGCTATGAGTCAGCAACTGGAGGGTGGGTTAGGCTGAATAGCTCTTTTTCAGTCAGCACAGAAATTATGGGCCGAATCGTCTCATTCTGTGCCATATATTTTTCTAGGTTTCCAAAGGCAATTAAAATGCTAATGAGCTAGGTTTTGATGTTAGTTCCCCCAAAACAGTAAACACTTCACCAGCCTTCTTCATTAACTCTGTAAACACCTCGCATTCATTTCACATTCACCTTTCCTTCTGACTGTGAATGTGGACATTAAACATTAACAGACATACGTACGAACAGTCAGATCCAGCAACGGTTGCAAAAGGTGATCTGTTGTAAAAGACACATATATCCAGTTCAAATCTTAAGGGGGTTAATTAACTGTTACATCCCTGGGTTACACTCAGGGCAAGTTCGATACTGGGCAGTGAGAGTCTATTCTGATAAGGGAAGATTGTGGGCTCCACATATGGATGTGATTATTGTCACTGAAACCAGAAAGGTATCTGCGGCAGACAAATTTATCACAGGACACTGAGATTGTTCTATTATTTACCCAGATATTGTACACAAAAGGGTGCAGTCTGGATCTTAGGAGAATGAGATGCACTTACTGAACTGGCCAGTGACACAGTAACCCTGGGCAGCACGGTGGTGCAGTGGTTAGCACTGCTGCCTCATCGAGGACCTGGCGGTCGATCCCAGCTCCTTGTCACTGTCCGTGTGGAGTTTGCACATTCTCCCCGTGTCAGCTTGGGTCTCACCTTCACAACCCAAAGACGTGCAGGGTAGGTGGATTGGGCACGCTAGATTGCCCCTTAATTGGAAAAAAAAGAATTGGGTACTCTAAATTTATTTTTGAAAAAGTGATGCTGTAGCTCCCAAAAATCTAACCCAAAAACGTGATACTGCCAAAACAGGGTAGATTGTATGATGAATTGTCTGACAAAGTGTTATCCATGCTCAAAACATTAGCCCTGTTCTCTCTTCACACATGCTGGGCATGATTCTGCCCAAAAATTTCTAAGTTAATTTGTGGTGGATTTTTCAGGGAGTTCCCCACTGCTATTCAATGACACTTGGGGCCCTGGGGAGTTTCTCACCAGTTTAGCCCAGACTTCGAATTTTTTGTTAGCACTGGGGAGTTGAACTCAGAGATCTGGCAGCCATTTCACAGCGCCAGTGCCCCAGGTTCGATTCCTGCCTGAATTACTGTCTGTGTGGAGTCTGCACATTCTCCCAGTGTCTGTGTGGGTTTCCTCCGGGTTCTCCAGTTTCCTCCTACTTGCCAAAGATGTGCAGGCTAGTTGGATTGACCATTCTAAATTGCCCGTAGTGTCCAAAAAAGATTAGGTGGGGTTACTGGGTTACGGGGAAAGGGTGGAGGTATGGGCTTAGGCATCAAGGGTCGGTGCAGACTTGGTGGGCCAAATGGCCTCCTTCTGCATTGTAAATTCTATGATTTCGAAAGGGTGCCCCTCCAACCCCCCCAGAGGCCCCTACTTAACTGCCTTGCATTCTCCCTTCCTTCAAACCCCGTCCAACCTCATTTAATGGGCTTGGCCGCCCTCACACCCTGGTCCTTGGCAGTGCTTGGGCTGGCTTGGCAATGCCAGGGTGGCAGTGCAAAGATGCCCACGTTCTGGGGTGGGGTGGGCGGAAAGAGGACCAGGGGGCCATCCTGCACTTATCCTGACCACCCAAGGGTCTCCGATGTGCCAGGAGACCCCTGGGTACCATTCCGCCTGGTCCACATTTGTGGACCAGCAGTGATCGGCACCCGGCTGCAGCCTCCCTGGGGAGGCCGGTGGATCCTGCATGAGCAGGTCTTAAGTAGGTTTACGACCTACTTCCGGGAGCACTCTTTGGTCACGCCCATTTGGGCCGCAGTTCTGACTCCGGTGTCTTGTGGGACTTTGGAAAACCCTGCGAGGCGAGGAGGCTGTCGGAAGGCTCGCTGGAAGCCTCTCCCAGCATTCACCGCCCCAGTTGTGCTCTCCCTAGAGTGTAACACGACTGAAGAATCACGCCCGCTGTCAGACCTGATGAGATTTGCCAGAATTTTCTGTTTTGTTTCAGATTCCAGCATCCGGAGTAATTTGCTTTTGATTGTATGAAATACTGTCTCACCAATGATTTGCAGAGATTCAGGATTACAGCTTTCCTTGTGCACTCCTTGATCCTGTTATCAAACCAATTATTCAATTTTTTAAAACAGAAAGATTATGGATGAGATGTTAAACCAAGGTCCTGTCTGCTCTCCCGATGGATGTTCAAAATCTCAAGACACTATTTTAGAGAAAGGCAGGGACTTATTTCAGGTGGATAGTCAATATTTATCCATCAACGTACAAAACAAATGAGTTGGTCAGTATTTTGTGCTGTTTATGGGACCCTCCTGTGCAGATAAGTGACTATATTTCAAAGCAGTTCAAAAAGATTGTACCGAAAAGCCCATCGATTACAGGGCAGTGAGTTTAACTACAGTAGTGGGGAAGCTCTGAGAAACAATTAGTAGGAATAAAACTAATACTTTAGGAAGGACATGAATGAATTGAAGAGAGTGTAAAAGAGGTTTATAAGAACGATTCCAGGGAAGAGAGACTTCAGTTATGAAGCTAGAACGGAGAAGTTGTAACTACTGTACTCTCATAGAATCATAGGATCTCTACAGTTCAGAACAAGACCCATCGATTCTGCACCGACATTCCAAAAGAACACCCTCCCCAGGTCCACGGCCCCACCCCTTCCCCCTAACCTTTTGGGCACTAAGGGGCAATTTAGTATGGCCAATCCACCTAACCCTGTACATCTTTGGACTGTGGGAGAAAACCGGAAAACCCACGCAGACAAAGGGAGAAAGTGCAAACGCCACACAGACAGTGACTCAAAGCCAGAACAGCGGCAGAGACCCAGGATCAATTCTGGCCGACACTTGATATCATCTTCATTACACAAAGCTTCTTTAAACAGAAGTGGCGATTCTGTAATACGCTGGTCTGTCAGAGCTATGGAATTTGTCATATGGCTGGATTCCACTCTGATGGTGACACAGTAACAATTTTAACCATGTACTCTTTCAAAGTTTGTGGGTTGCTCCCCTTCCTGAAAAAGCACTTAAATGCTGGAAGATCACATGGTTGGAAATAGCTAAGATGGGTCTAATAGTTAAATGACTCAAAACACTAGCTTACTTGCAAAGAATGGCTGCACGGATGCAGAGGGCCCCCATTTAAAATTTTTTTTTTTTATATTACTTTTTGTGATTTACAAAGCTAGGGCTCATTGTGGACAGGGGCGAACCCAGAATCACAACTATAGCAGAGGAGAAACACTGGGTTTACTAACAATATTTTTGGCAGGAAAAATAATTTATTTATCTAACCGAGCCTCCCAAGTAGATCGTTTCCTTTTGATGCTGGAACCAATAACCAGGAATTCATCCAGTCCTTATTAAAATCCTGGCATGATTTTCTGTTCTACCGACCTTGCTATTAATCATAGAATCCCAACAGTGCAGAAGGAGGCCATTCATTCGGTCCATCGAGTCCGCACCGACCCTTTGAAAGAGGACCCCAGCCCTATTTCAACAACACTATAACCCGACCTAACCTATTGGACACCAAGGGACAATTTGGCGTGGCCAATCCACCTAACCTGCACTGTGAAAGGAAACTGAGCACCCAGAGGAAACCCACGCACACACAGGGAGCCTGTGCAAACTCCACACGGTCATCCAAGACAGGAATTGAACCGGGTTCACTGGTGCTGTGAGGCAGCAGTGTTAACCACTGTGTGACTGCCGCCCTGAATCTGTTATGGATTCTATTCCATAATTCATCCCCTAAAATGTTGCCTATTTCTTTCAAACACCATAACAACTTATATTTTTAAAGTTTCTTGATGTAGTTAAAATCTCCCAATGCACTTTACAGGAGCATTATCAAACAAAATTTTACACTGAGCCACATAAGAAGTTATTGAAAGATGAGCTTGTCCAAAGAAGTAGGTCTTAAAAGCTTCATAGGAGTGAGGTAGAAGAGACATGGAGAGAGATTTAGGAAGGAAATTCTAAAGCTTAAGGCCTTGGATACTGAACGCATGGTCACAAATGATGGAGCAGTTCCAGTTGGCATTTAGCCCGTAGCAATGGTCCTTCGGGCGTCTATGCAGTGGCCGGGGATAGGAAAGGGAAGCAGGGAACACCAGGTGCCGTTGTACACGGACGACATGTTATTGTTTGTGTGGGACTTGCTGGAGTGTGTGGGTAAGATCATGAAATGAAAATCGCTTATTGTCACGAGTAGGAATATTTGAAAGATTTGGGGCCTTCTCTGGGTATAAGTTAAATGTCAGGTAGAGTAAGGTGTTTCCAGTGAATGCAGCGGGGCAGGAGGCCAACTTGGGTGTTGCTTTCAAGGTAGCTCGGGAAAGGTTCAGATATTTGGGGATTCAGGTGATGAGGGAATGGGCTACAGTGAACAGGTGGAATTTGGCAACATTGGTGGAGAAGGTCAGGGTTTAAAAAAAAAGAGATGGAACACATTACACCTGACATCGGCAGGAAGGGTTCAGGTGGTAAAGATGAATGTGCTGCCAAGGTTCCAGTCTGTTTGCCAGGCCCTCCCGATTTTTCTCCTACGGCCTTCTTCCAGAAGTTGGAGACAGTGATTTCGGAGTTTATATGGGCAGGGAAAGTGGCGAGGGTAAAGAGGGCTCTGTTACAGAGGCAGAGACAGAAAGGGGAGTTGGTGCTCCAGAACCTGCTTCACTACTACTGGGCGGCGAATGTGAAGAAGGTGAGGCGATTGGGGGGAGGGGGAGAGAGTGGGTCAGGATGAAGGGGGGAGTCCTGTAGGGGTTCTAGTCTGAGGGTCATCGTGACGGCTCTGCTGCCACGTTCCAGGGAAGCATATGGGGAGTCTGGTGGTACAGTCGATGGTCAGGGTGTGGAATCAGCTTTGGAGGTGGTGTCGGTGTTGACACCACTGTGTGAGAATCATAGGTTTAAACCGGCGTTGTTGGAGGGATGTATGGAAAGTGGAGGGAGGCAGAGCTGGAGAGGTTGCGGGACCTGTACTCGGAATGGAAGTTTGCAGGTCTGGATGAGTTACGGGAGAGGTTTGAGCTGCCAAAGGGAGTGAAGTTAGATATATGCAGGTGAGGTACTTGGCGAAGAGTGGAGGGTGTTTCCCAGGTTGCCAGAATACACTTTATTGGAGCAACTGCTGCTCCCGGATGAGTTGGGGGAGGGTCGGATTGGAATATATACGGGTGGTTGGGGGAGCAGGGGGTGAGGGGATGCAGGTGGTGAGAATAGAATTTACAGTGCAGAATTAGGCCATTCGGCCCATTGAGTCTACACCAGCCCTTAAAAAAAAGAGCACCATACCAAAGCCCACACCTCCACCCAATTCCTGTAACCCAGTAACTCCACCCCACCTTTTGGTCACTAAGGGCAATTTATCATGAACAAATGGGATGCGGAGTGCGGGGGGGGGGGGGAATAGGCTGGGAACTGTGGTGCAAGGCGATGCGTAGGGTGAACTCAACATCCTCCTGCGCGGGGATGAGCTTGATCCAGTTTAAGGTGACACGTAGGGTGAGGATGAGTAGTTTCTTCCAAGGGGTGGCTGACGAACGCGAGAAGTGTGGGCGAGGGCTGGCTCATCATGCACACATATTTTGGGATTGCGAGAAGACGGAGAGATACTGGGAAGCGGTGTTTGGGACGCTATCTACGATAGTGGGTGTGGAGGTCAGGCTGGATTCAATGGTAGCGATCTTTGGGGTATCGGAAGTGCCGAAGCTGCTGGAGGGGAAGGGGGCCAATGTTGTGGTCTTCGATCCCGGCTCTGGGTCATTGTGCAAACTCCACACGGACGTTCTCCCCGTGTTTGCGTGGGTTTTGCCCCCATAATCCAAAGATGTGCAGGTTGGGTAGATTGGCCATGCTAAATTGCCCCTTAATTGAAAAAAATTAATTGGGTCCTCCAAACTAAAAAAAAAATATTGTGGTCTTCGCTTCTCTAGTTGCCCAACGAAGGATCTTGCTAAATTGGAGGTCGGATACGCCACTGGGGGTGGGGCCTTATACGACTTTCTCTGGTTAGAAAAGATTAAGTTTGAATTGAGGGATGTCAGCGGAGGCCTTCGAGATGTGCAGTAGGGGTTGTTCATGATGATGTTTGAGGAACTGTTTGTCGTGCGGGGGTGAAAACGGGAAAAACTGTGACTTTGTGGAGTGTGTTTGCATATGTTGCTGTTTTTTTTTTACACTTTTGGAATAAAGTACATTTAAAAAAAAAAACAAATGATGGAGCAATTAAAATCGTCATTAATTTCAAATGTCATTTTTTTAGCTCTCGAATCCTCCACGTGTAAGAAGAACTTTCCTGAACTCAAATTCTCCATGCCTTGAAAGATCCCTGTGAAGACCATCCATTCCATCCTTCTCCAGACTGCCATGACCTGGGGTAGGTAATCTGTCCTCATGATCAAGCCTATGTTTAGAAATTACTCTCGTGTCTCTCCTCTGTACTATCAATAATCCTCCATTTTCCCTGTAACAGTGCTCTAGATGCTGCCTTACTATAAGTAAGTTACAAGTTCCTCGCCTCGTTTGAGTTAGAAGTTAGTTACCTTTGGCAGTACAACCCATTTCATTTACTTTCCATATCATGAAGCAACATTTTAAAACCCATCTCTACTTATCACGTCACCTATCTGGGAAGTACAAAGATTAGAGTTTTACAGCAACTAAAGAACAAAAAAGACTTGCATTAATAGGACACATTTTGCAACTCAAGGCACTCCAGTGTTTAACAAACAACAATATATTTCTCCACTGTTAAAATGTTGAAATGTAGGACATACAGCACACAAGTTACACACAGCAAGCTCCCACAAACAGCAATGTGATAATGACAAGATAATCTGGGTGGTCTGTGAAGCTGGTTAAGGACACAAGGATAATCCCAACTCCTCTTCAAAATAGTGCCATCCACCTTTGAGGGCAGACAAGATTTTATTTTAAACTGCAACAATGGCATAACCTGAAAAGTTAGAGATTTATCAAAATATTCAAAATGAAACATTCACTTAAGCATGCACAGTACCCTGGTTTCAGTTTCACAGAGGCTCAAGTACACATCATCGGACCTCATTCATTTTCATGGACTTATTTGCAAACTTTATGTTTTAATATAAAACTGCTTATTGTTTGTAATTGGGCGTAAATGATACAGAGTTTGGACTACAAATCAACTGTGGAAATAAACTCCAAAAGAGAACAAATGACTTCAGTCTTTCAATAAATGGACAATTAAATAATTGTGCTCTTCTGTAGATTATAGGCTATGCACTACAGTTCACCAAGAACTGTTGATACCGAATCCTATCCAGCTGCATCACAGCTTGGTATGGCAACTGCTCGGCCCAAGATCGCAAGAAACTGCAGACTGTAGTGAACTCAGCCCAATGCATCACACAAGCTTGCCACCCTCACATTAATTCCGTCTACACCTCCCGCTGCCTCAGGAAGGCAGACAGCATGTCAGAGACCCCTCCCACCAGGCTTTGCCCTCTTCCAGACCCTTCCATCAGGCAGAAGATACAGAAGTCTGAAGACCCGCACATCCAGACCTAGGAACAGTTTCTTCCCACAGCTACTAGACTCCTCAACGACTCTCCCTCGGACTGATCTGTTCCCTGTAAGAGCACTATTCACGACACCCTATGCTGCTCTTACTCATGTATTAGCTTTCTTTGGATCTTGTTCCTCACTGTAACCAATCACTATTTGTTGATGGACCATTTGTCAATGTACTCTGTTGATTAATCTTGTCTCTACTATGAGGGCAGCACGGTAGCATTGTGGATAGCACAATGGCTTCACAGCTCCAGGGTCCCAGGTTCGATTCCGGCTTGGGTCACTGTCTGTGTGGAGTCTGCACATCTCCCCGTGTCTGCGTGGGTTTCCTCTGGGTGCGCCGGTTTCCTTCCACAGTCCAAAGATGTGCAGGTTAGGTGGATTGGCAATGATAAATTGCCCTTAGTGTCCAAAATTGCCCTTAGTGTTGGGTGAGGTTACTGGGTTATTGGGATAGGGTGGAGGTGTTGAACTTGGGTAGGGTGCTCTTTCCAAGAGCCGGTGCAGACTCGATGAGCCGAATGGCCTCCTTCTGCACTGTAAATTCTATGATCTATGTACGTACTGTGTACGTTTCCTTGGCCACAGAAAAATACTTTTCATTGTACTTCGGTACATGTGACAATCAATCAATCAATAAATAAATACAATTCAGAATATAATTAGAAGTCTTGCAAGTAGTCTGAATATAAAACATCATCGCTAAGTGCAGCTCAAGATTCACATGTCCTGGGGCAAAGGATCATGAGTAACTCCAACAACAACCTACATACGAAGTCAGAATTTTTCAAACATTTTTTACCCGGGACCCACTTTTACAAACCATCTGACCTTTGCGACCCACATAGCCCGACCTTCGCGAGCCACCATTTTTACCTTTAAAAAAAAAATTTAGAGCACCAAATTCATTTTTTCCAATTAAGGGGCAATTTAGGGTGGCCAATCCATCTACCTTGCATATCTTTGGGTTGTGGGGGTGAAACACACACAAAGACGGGGAAAATGTGCAAACTCCACACAGACAGTGACCCAGAGCTGGGATCGAACCTGGGACCTCAGCACCGTGAGCCAGCAGTGCTAACCACGGCGCCGCTGTGCTGCCCTATTTTTACCTTTCTTTAACTCACGATCTCATTGCAATCAGGTTCACAGGAGTAGATGGCAATGCTCATATCAGGTGCAGAGTTCAGCTGGTTCCTTTCTACTGTCTTCATCTTTGTGAGGAGAGAAATTCCAACCTCGCACATGTAGGTTGTTGTGAAGAGCAATAGCAACAAAATGCTTGTTTTACTCAGCAATGGGTATTCCTCGGAAACGCTACTCCAGAATGCTGACAGCCTCATGGATTTGTGGCGTGTTTTTTAATGTACTGTCACAGATGAGGCACAGAAGTTCAGTCTCTTAATTTGAAGTCAGCTGTAAGTTAATAGTTGACTCTGGGGTCTCAACTGAAAAGGATATTTCACCCACCTCTTCTCTTTCAAAATCTGAATCTTCTCCTCTGGAAAGTAGCGACTAAACTGTTGATCAGCGCAGCCAGATGTGACTGAACAAGGCTTGCCAATCTATTAACGGTTCCCTTTCGAAATTATTATTATTAACTCTGTTTTCTTCGATGTGTTGCAGCAGTATGGGGAACATGTAGTAATTTTGGCTTTGTACTGGCACTTGCATGGCTTTTGTAAAGCAACTATTTCTTCAGTGTTGAAAGCAATCATCATCCTTTCCTTGCAATTTGAGGTTAAGTTAATTTAGAATTAAAAATATATCTGCAAGGTAAGATATAATTAGCATCCAACTCTCATTTGCCAGTACTTTCCTGCATATAACACCCATGGGCTTTGCATCCTTATTTGCATTGGCATTATTAACAAAGCCAGACATCCAGAAATCATCTTTATGCAGTTTCTTCTTAATGGGAAGTTCACCAGAGGCCCTGGAGCTCTGTCTCCAGCTCACACCAGCACTGCTTTGTCCTGCCGTGGACTCTCCTGTGCAACTCTCTCCAACAGATTCAGTTATGAGATCCTGGCTCTCTCTTCCTTATTACAAAATGACCCATCTTCAGCTCTTCACAGTCCTGTTGCTTGCATTTTGACAGCGATAAACTGGAGACATCTCTCCTCCGTGATTTCACGTCCAAAGCATGGATGGGCCCAGTGTGTGACCTGCTCTCTGCCGCCACCTTTGGCGGGAAGACTCCAGCGTACTCATTTCAAAGCTGGTCGCGGCCAGCATCCTTAAAAGTCAGTCGCGACCAGCGGCCGCTTCTCCCACAATCGGGAATCCGTGACTGATCGCTCTGCGATCCTCCCGACACCCACTCACGACCTCTAGTTTGAAAAACCCTGTACTAATTATCAAACATCTGGTAGGCAAATGTGAACAAATAAAACAGTAATAACTATAAATGGAGAAAGTAATTAAATGCTCACGACTGCTTTAAAAATAACCAGCAAGGAACACTCAAAAAAAATCCAATTTTACTAATAATTGTTTCATACTGCTTTGTCATTTTTTTAAAGCTTAAATCAATGCCTTGGGGTGTTTCATTACATTGAAGGTGCTGTACAAATACAAGTTGTTGTTGCTTATGCTCTGTCACCAACCATTTCTTAACACAGCACCTCGACATTTAATAGTCTTTTGTCTCATGATCAACCTTCCATAATCTCTCCTTTTACACAAATAGCAGCCTATTCCTTCTATTTACTTTTTCAACAGCTCTCGTAAGCTCAAGGCTAAATATATTTGGATGTTGCCAAAATTGGACATTTCAAACCTTGTTGGCAGCCATGTAATGCAGCACTCTCTGTCATTCATGTATATCAACTGTTTTGCGAAAGCCACCAACTATCAGGGAAACAAAACCAAGTTCTTCAGTTAGCTTCATGTGTCACCAGATTCCCTGATAATATTGAGAACAATTGGAGCGCTGTGTTTTGGGAAGAACAGCTCTGCCGTCATAGCACATCACAGAATGCCTGGTCACTTAGAAGCACCAGAGAGAACATGAATACAGAAGAGAACAAACTATTTTTCTTGTTTGCTGAACAAGTAGCTCTTCAACTTCCAGGTCACTAGAAACCCAACAACTGAATGATATTCTAATAAACATGCCTGTAGTGTGACTAATATGCGACTCCTGTCAAATAGCAACATGGTTGATTTTTCTCTGCAGCTCAATTCGGAATGAAATAGAAGCAAGTGACATCCATACTCATACCCACTGCTGTCATTTTAGCACCACTCAATATCGTGTGGCTTTAAAAACAAACAGCATCAATTTGCACACATCTGTGGCTGATTCACCAGAGTGGAGTGTGTATTGGCCAACACTGAGCTAGAGGATGCTAAAATTCAACAATGTCTGGATGTCAGGCAAGTCATCTAACAACACAAAGGCAGTGAAAGAGGTCAAGAGAGCTAGAACTGGATGTCACGTCACTGAAACAAGGATTCATTTTTTTTTTATTTTTTTTTTTTATAAATTTAGAGTACCCAATTCATTTTTCCAATTAAGGGGCAATTTAACATGGCCAATCCACCTAGCTTGCACATCTTTGGGTTGTGGGGGTGAAACCCACGCAGACACGGGGAGAATGTGCAAACTCCACACAGACAGTGACCCAGAGCCGGGATCGAACCTGGGACCTCAGCGCCGTGAGGCTGCAGGGAAACAAGGATTCATGACCTTAAATCTATTTTGGTGCTCCAAAGGGGGTGAGAACCAATTCAAATCTGAAGAGATGCCATACATCAGTTTTAGCAACTAAATTTGTGTAGATAAATCCCCAATTCTCTCCAATAAAACAAACTGAGGGTTCTCCACTTCATAAACAGATGTTCAGTGTGTCCCATCCACCACCACCCTGCTCCACCTGGCTGACTTGCTCTCACATTGAACAAACTTCTGTTTTGATTCCACTCACTCCCTCCCTCCAAACAAAAAATGACCCTTATGGGTCCGAGCTTTGCCTGCCTATATGCGGAAAATTCTTTGTTCCAGTCATACTCTTTTTCTGGTACGTTGATGACTGCATCAGTACCATTTTCCTGTTCTCACCCAAACTGGAAATATCATTAACTTTGGTTATAATTTGCACCCTTCATGTGTCCCATCACCAACTCCTTCCTCAACTTCTCTGTCTCCATTTGAGGATAGACTATCAATATTGACTATAGGCCCATCTTTGCAGGCATCAATTCTTGGTGACAATTCTGCTATTCCCATTCACCCACCTCTAGGCCCAACGTTTGTTACTTCACTGTCTCAAATACCAGTTCCCTTTGCCTTGTACCATCATCCCTTTCGTCATTTAATCACTCTCCCACCTTTCAACATATTACAGACCTATCCCCATCTCTGGAATTGTTTAAAAGCTTATAAAGCTCTAACCGTTTCCAATTCTGATACAGGATCATGGACCAAAAAGGTTATCCTTCCTTTCTCCACAGATAGTACCAGACCTGTTGAATGTTCCCAGCATTTTGTCATTTCAGATTTTCAACATCCACAATGTTTTGCCGTTGCCCCAAATGGCTTTCAGTGTGGCTGCTTCACCCGATTCTGGTGTCTATGTATTTACATTATGGACCTTGTGTTGCCCTTTCATGTATTTTCTTTTTATTTTCTTTTATTTTCATGTACTAAATGATCTATTTGAGCTGCTCGCAGAAAAATACTTTTCATTGTACCTCGGTACATGTGTCAATAAACAAATCCAATCTTATCCAATCCAATTCTTCCTCCCAAACTAGATCACCTCGTGTCATATCCAGTAAAGGCATGTCCGAGCCATAGCTTTTAAAATGTGGGGCTGGATTCTCCGGTCGGCGACACCGATATCGCGTCCAACGAATGGCCGAAGAATCCAAGTTTTCGACCAAAGCGGGGGCGCCACCGCTTTCGCGATGCTCTGCCCCCTCCAAAGCGGCATACTGAGAGAGTACGTTGCACCATGTATCGATGGCCTCCGGACATTGCCGGAGGCCGCCTCCCAATGCTCTGCCTCCGACCGGCCGAGTTCCCGACGGCATGGGTCTCACCCGTCGGAAACTCGGCATGGCTGCTGCTGACTCAGTCGGACCCGCCACAGTCCGGGGTGGACATTATTCGGGGCTGAGGACACTGTGGGGGCATGCAAGCCAGCCGAAAGGGGGGGGGGGAGACTACTTTGCGGGCCGGGTCCGCGGGCTGCGTCTGCCATGAAGCACGGCGCTGCCGCTGCAGGCCGTGCCATGTGCATGCGTGGCCATGGACGGGGCAATTCTCCGGAGCGTTTCGGCAGTCAGAGCTGGGTGCTCTACGCTGCCGTCTGCTAGCCCCCAGGAAAATGGGGAATCGGTGGCCGTTTTGCATCTTTCCTGTTTTCCTGACGTTAAACGCCATCGTTCTCATGCCAGCGTGGGTAAATAGCGCCAGAATCGGAGAATCCAGACCCTGAACTGTAATCAGTGCAAAATGTTCTTTTCGTTTGAGAGAAAATGGATATTAAAATGACGCAAAAGATGACCAGAGAATTATTCGACTTGGTGTATGGATTCCCTACTGTCTCAAAGGGACAAAGGATACATTCCAGACTGAGAAGCGTCATTACTCATCTACTGAAACCATCCAAAAGGTGTTTCCTGACTTGAATGAGTTGCTCTGAAACCAAGACAATGATTGTCACAAATGCCACAGTAAATGCCTACAAATAATAACCCAGGTTGTAGCTAATCCACTGAAGCACACCACCATGTTTGGAAAAGAGGACTGCGAGAAGATGTAGCCAATGCATCCACTATCTCTTCAGCCACTTCAAGTTCGTAGAATGCAGGCCATTAGGTCCATGGAATTTGTCAGCTCTTAGTCCCATTAGTTTAACTGATACATTTTCTCTGGTGTCGATGATTGTTTCAAGTTCCTCTCCCCCTTTTGCCCTTTGACTTTCTTGGAGTGAAATTTGTCTTCTACCCTGAAGACAGATAGAAAATATTTGTTCAAAGTCCTTGTTGTCTCCAGTTTCCCATTATTAATTCAGGTCTGACAGTATCTGTGGAGAGAATGGCCATCTCTCCACAAATATTGTCAGATCTGCTGAGAGTGTCCCGTATTTTCTGTTTGTTTCAGATTCCAGCATCCGCAGTAATTTGCTTTAATCCATTATTAATTCCCAAGTCTCATCATCTAAGATTTATTTTAGCGACTGTCTTCCTTTGTATATATTTGTAGAAGCTCTTAGAGCCTGTTTTTATATTTCTTGCTTGTTTATTTGCGGACTCTAATTTCTCCCATTTTTTGCTCAGTCATCCTCTTGCTGGTTTCCAAAATGTTCCCAATCTTCTGGCCTACCACTAATCTTCGCAGCATTGTAAGTGTTTTCTGTCAATTTGATTCAAGAAAGAGGTAGTGTTTTTTATATTTTAGTGGCATCAAGGGGTACGGGGGGCAGTCTTCTCATAGGATATTTCTTTCTCAGTGCAATATATCTTTGTTGAGAGTTTGAAATAGCTCCTTAAATATTTTCTACTGCTTAGCTACTGTTTTACTTTTCAACTGACTTGTACCATAGCCACGTTCTCAAACTCTTGCCTTCGTACCTTCTTTTTTATAAATTTAGAGTATCCAATTCATTTTTCCCAATTAAGGGGCAATTTAGCGTGGCCAATCCACCTAACTTGTACATCTTTGTGTTGTGGGGGTGATACCCACGCAGACATTGGGAGAATGTGCAAACTCCACACAGACAGTTACCCAGGGCCGGGATCGAACCTGGGACCTCAACGTCGTGAGGCAGCAACGCTAACCACTGTGTCACCGTGTTGCCCTTGCCTTCATACCTTTCTAATTTTCTTCATTACAGTTTAAAATACCAGTTCCAGAACATGCAGTCGGGGAAGGCGCTGGGGCCGGATGGGTTCCCGGTTGAATTTTACAAGGTGTATGCAGACCTGCTGGGCCCCCTGTTGGTTAGGACCTACAACGAGACGAGGGAGGGCTTTGCCCCTGACGATGTCCCGGGCGTTGATCTCCTTGATCCTTAAGCGAGACAAGGATCCCCTGCTGTGTGGGTCATACAGGCCGATCTCACTCCTGAATGTGGACGCCAAGTTGTTGGCAAAGATCTTAGCCACGAGGATAGAACATTGTGTGCCGCAGGTTATCCACGAGGATCAAACAGGGTTTGTGAAGGGGAGGCAGCTGAACACTAATATACGGAGGCTCTTGAACATTATTATGATGCCGGCGGTGGAAGGGAAGGCGGAGATAGTGGTGGCGCTAGATGCGGAGAAGGCCTTTGATAGGGTCGAGTGGGGGTACTTGTGGGAGGTGCTGGAAAGGTTCTGGTTTGGGAAGGGGTTTGTCACTTGGGTGAGGCTGTTGTATGAGGCCCCGAGGGCGAGTGTGGCCACAAATAAGAGGTCGGAGTATTTTAGACTATACCGAGGGACGAGGCAGGGGTGTCCCCTGTCCCCCCTACTTTTTGCGCTGGCAATTGAACCCCTGGCTATGGCGCTGAGGGAGTCGGGGGATTGGAGGGGGCTGGTCCGGGGTGGGGAGGAGCACCGAGTGTCGCTCAATGCGGATGACCTATTGTTGTATGTGGCGGACCCGGTGGGAGGAATGCCGGTGGTGATGGGGATTCTCCGGGAATTTGGGGATTTCTCAGGGTATAAGCTTAACTTTGGGAAAAGCGAGCTGTTTGTGGTACACCCGGGGGACCAGGAGGGGGGATTGGGAGGCTCCCACTGAAAAGGGCGGAGAGGAGCTTCAGGTACTTGGGGGTTCAGGTGGCCAGGAGCTGGGAGGCCTTGCATAAGCTAAACCTCACAAGGCTGGTGGAGCAAATGGAGAAGGAGTTTAAGAGGTGGGACATGCTGCCTCTGTCTTTGGCGGGTAGGGTGCAGTCAGTCAAGATGACGGTGCCCCCGAGGTTTCTGTTCCTGTTTCAGTGCCTCCCCATCCTTATCCCGAAGGCCTTTTTCAGGCGGTTAACAGTAGCATTACGGGGTTTGTGTGGGCATACGGGACTCCAAGGGTGAGACGGGTGTTCTTGGAGCGGGGTAGGGATTGGCGGGGGGGGGGTTGGCTGGCATTGCCCAACCTCTGTGGGTATTATTGGGCTGCCAATGCAGCGATGGTGCGTAAGTGGGTATTGGAGGGGGCGGCATGGAAGAGGCTGGAGATGGCATCCTGTGTGGGTACGAGCCTGGAAGCGCTTGCAACGGCGCCGCTGCCGCTCCCTCCAACGAGGTATACCACGAGCCCGGTGGTGGCAGCTACCCTCAAGATTTGGGGGCAATGGAGGCAGCACAGAGGGGAGGCGGGGGCCTCGATGGGGTCTCCGATACGGGGGAACCACCGGTTTGTTCTGGGGAGAATTGATGGCGGGTTCCTGAGTTGGCACAGGGCAGGTGTCAGGAGGCTGGGGAACCTGTTCATAGACGGGAAGTTTGCGAGCCTGGGTGAGCTGGAAGGGAGTTCAGGCTCCCCCCGGGAACACCTTTAGGTACATGCCGGTAAGGGCTTTTGTCAGGCGGCAGGGGTTCCCCCTGCTGCCGCCGCGTGGGGTCGAGGACAGGGTGCGCTTGGGGGTGTGGGTTGGAGAGGGGAGGATCTCGGAAGTGTACCAGTTGATGCAGGAGGTAGACGAGGCCTCGGTGGAGGAGCTGGAAGATAAATGGGAGGAGGAGCTGGGTGAGGCGATTGAGGAGGCGATGTGGGCGGATGCCCTAGAAAGGGTGAACTCCTCCTCTTCGTGTGCGAGGCTTAGCCTCATATAGTTTAAGGTACTGCATAGGGCTCATATGACCGGGACAAGGATGAGCCGGTTTTTTGGGACCGAGGACAGGTGTATTAGGTGCTCAGGGAGCCCAGCAAACCATGTCCACATGTTCTGGGCATGCCCAGCGCTGGGGGAATTTTGGAAGTGTGTAGCAAGGACGGTATCGAGGGTGGTAGGATCCAGGGTCAATCCAGGCTGGGGACTCGCAATATTTGGGGTTGCAGTGGAGCCGGGAGTGCAGGAGGCGAAAGAGGCCGGTGTTCTGGCCTTTGCGTCCCTAGTAGCCCGGCGGAGGATTCTTCTTCAGTGGAAGGATGCGAGGCCCCCAAGCGTGGAGGCCTGGGTCAACGATATGGCGGGGTTTATTAAATTGGAGAGGGTTAAATTTGCCCTAAGGGGGTCAGTGCAGGGGTTTTTCCAGGAGATGGCAACCATTCCTAGATCTCCTGGCAGAACGATAAAAACAAAAAGTCAATACCAGTTCCAGGTTTCACACTCTAGAACAAAGTGTGATCTCTCTGAGATGATTGGATTGGATTATTGTCACGTGTCCCGAGGTACAGTTAAAAGTATTTTTCTGCGAGCAGCTCAACAGATCATTAAGTACATGAAAAGAAAAGAAAATAAAAATCTGTAGTACACAATGTAACTACATAAACACTGACATCATGTGAAGCATACAGGGGTGTAGTGTTAATGAGGTCAGTCCATAAGAGGGTCGTTAGGAGTCTGGTAACAGTGGGGAAGAAGCTGTTTTTGAGTCTGTTCATGCGTGTTCTCAGACTTTTGTATCTCCTGCCCGATAAAAGAAGTTGGAAGAGTGAGTAAGCCGGGTGGGTGGGTTTTTGATTATGCTGCCCGCTTTTCCCAGGCAGCGGGAAGTGTAGATGGAGTCAATGGATGGGAGGCAGGTTCATGTGATGGACTGGGCTGTGTTCACGACTCTCTGAAGTTTTTATGGTCTTGGGCCGAGCAGTTGCCATACCAGGCTGTGATACAGTCAGATAGGATGCTTTCTATGGTGCATCTGTAAAACTTGGTAAGAGGTAATGTGGACATTCCGAATTTCCTTAGTTTTCTGAGGAAGTATAGGCGCTGTTGTACTTTCATGGCGGTAGTGTCAACGTGGGTGGACCAGGACAGATTATTGGTGATTGGGCCACTGAACGGTAGTCATTGAGGACGTTGCCTGGTTCTCTTCCAACCCCCATTATTTCTTGATGTAAAAGTCACCAGTCCTGAGGACGATAGGCTGCGCTCCCCTTTTGAGCACAGTACGAAGTCTCACAACACCAGGTTAAAATCCAACAGGTTTGTTTCAGATCACTAGATTTTGGAGGGCTGGTCCTTCCTCAGGTGAATGAAGAGCTCTTCATTCATCTGAGGAAGGAGCAGTGCTCCGAAAGCTAGTGATTTGAAACAAACCCGTTGGATTTTAACCTGGTGTTGTAAGACTTCTTACTGTGCTCACCCCAGTCCAACGCTGGCATCTCCACATCAGGGCTCCCCTTTTGAGAGAGAGCTGACTGATAGTTATTTAATCTGAGGGTCACCACATCTTCAGCGAAGGGCAAGTTTGGAAAGGCAAGGCCTTCATGGATAACCTCAGCCAGCACGGGAATTGAACACTCGCTGTTAGTGTTGCTCGCATCGCAAACCAACCGTCCAGCCAACTGAGCTAACCGACTCCCCATTTTCTTGATTTACACTCTGTCAAACAGCATAACTACTGTTACGGGGCTTATCATCAACTACCACCTGTGACTTCTTTTCTTGACTATTTCTTATATCCACCCAAACTGATCTTCTATCTTGATCTTCTACGCCAAGAGCATTTCTCACTACTGGATTGGTCTCATCCTTTATTAACCTCATTCTTCCTATCCCTCCAAAATGTCAAATACTTTTGAATATTTAGTTCCCAGCCTTGTTCATTTTGCAATCAAGTCTCTGTAATGGTTATTAGACTATATGCATTTATTTCTATTTGCGCTATCAATTTATCCTTGTTAAGAATGTTCTGTGAATTCTGATAAAGAGCCTTTAATTCTGCCTTTTTAACATTTGTCCCTATTCTGGCCTCATTTGCTGGTGTACCCTTGTTTGTATGCTCTGTCCCTCCTTGTCACACTAAAGTCACTATCATGCATTATTGCCTTGTTCTTTCTCTAACTTTCTAAATCTACCTCCATCCCCACTACTTAGTTTAAAAGCCCCTTCTATAGCCATAATTATACAATTCACCAGGATCCTGTTCCCTGTACAATTCAACTGAATGCTGTCTCAAAGGTCGTATTCGCAGGGCAGCATGGTGGCGCAGTGCTTAGCACTGCTTAGGACCCAGGTTCCATCCCGGCTCTGGGTCACTGTCCGTGTGGAGTTTGCACGTTCTCCCCGTGTATGCGTGGGTTTCGCCCCCACAACCTAAAGATGTGCAGGGTAGGTGGATTGGCCACGCTAAATTGCCCCTTAATTGGAAAAAATAAATTGGGTACTCTAAATTTTAAGAAAAAAAAAGGTTGTACTCCTCTTTCCCCATTCCTGGTGTCCAGGATTCAAAACTAATTTTTCCCACGTAAAGCAGTCAACCCGTTCATCTTATTTACCATATGTCAATTGAAATGAAATGAAATGAAATGAAATGAAATGAAATGAAATGAAATGAAAATGAAATGAAAATCGGTTATTGTCACGAGTAGGCTTCAATGAAGTTACTATGAAAAGCACCTAGTCGCCACATTCCGGCGCCTGTCCGGGGAGGCTGGTACGCGAATCAAACCGTGCTGCTGGCCTGCCTTGGTCTGCTTTAAAAGCCAGCCATTTAGCCCAGTGTGCTAAACCAGCCCCTGGCTAGCTCCCCCAATTAGCTCCTGGCTCAGGTAGAAATCTAGAGATGGTTAACTTTTGTGATTCTGTTTTTTACTTTAAGCCCAGCTGTTTATGTTCCTGCAACAAAACCTCTGAGTTTTACTTAAGTCTTTGGAAGGATCACAACAACTTGATCCTTCCTCTCACACTTCAGTTTCCTCTTCAGGCTGGAAGAGGTCCTAAAGGATGACATCACTCATGCTCTTTATTAGCAGCACGACTGAAATAGTTTTAAATACTGTAATTTCAGAAATGCAATTGAAATGTCTGTATATTTTTCTGCTGATTGTTGTAGGTCCACTTATGATTTCATATTACAATGAAAAGATTTCTTTGCTTTTTTTTAATTTATGGGATTTGGGCGTCGATGGTTAGGCCAGCATTTATTGCCCAACCCTAGTTGCCAATCAGAAGGTGGTGGTGAGCTGCTTTCTTGAACCGCTGCAGTCGCTGAGGTGTAGGTGTACCCACTGTGGGGGAGGAAGTTCCAGGATTTTGCCCTAGCGACAATGAAGGAACAGCGATATATTTCCAAGTCATGGTGGTGAGTGACTTGGAGGGGAACCTCCAGGTGGTGAGGGTCCCAGCTATCTGCTGCTCGTGTCCTTCTAGGTGGTAGTGGTTGTGGGTTTGGAAGATGCTATCTAAGTAACCTTGGTGAGTTACTGCAGTGCATCTTGTAGATGGTACACATGGTTGCCACTGTTCGTCGGTGGTGGAGGGTTTGAATATTTGTGAAGGAAAAGCAATCAAGTGGGCTGCTTTGTCCTGGAAGGTGTCGTGCTTCTTGAATGCTGTTGTAGCTGCACTCATCCAGGCAAGTGGAGAGTATTTCATTACACTCCTGACTTGTGCCTTGTAGATGGTGGACAGGGTTTTGGGGGTCAGGTGGTCAGTTATTCGCTGTAGGATTCCTAGCCTTTGCCTGCCCTGGTAGCCACAGTATTAATATGGCTATTCCAGTTCAGTTTCTGATCAATGATAACCCCCAGGATGTTTATTGTGGGGAATTCAGCGATGGTAATGTCAAGGGGCAATGGTGAGATCCTCTCTTATAGATGGTGATTGTCTGGCACTTGTCTGGCACAAATGTAACTTGCTACTTGTCAGCCCAAGCCACAAGTTGTACGCTGTGTTTGAGCAGCAGGTAGATCCTGTTGATATGGCAAGTCATGGTCTGCAACTGCTGGCTTGTCATGATCACATTCAGCCACTGAACAATGTGCAGTCATTAAACAAAATAGTTGTTGTTGTTTTAATCTAACTGATCATTTGTAAATAGACCAATTTGTATGATGAAGGGATCTGGAACCTGGCTTCAGGCGAGAGTGATTCTCCAATATCACAGGACATATCACAGAAGGTACAGCCTTCTCATATTTAAGGAGTTTGATCATTTTTTAGAATTCTTTCACAAGATGTGGGTGTCCCTGACTCGGTCGGTGTTTGTCATCCATCCCAAATTGCCCGGAGAAGCTGGCTATGAGCCGTCTTCTTGAACTGCTGCAGTCCATCTGATGCGGATACTTCCTTGGTGCTTCAGGAAGGAATTTCCGGAACAGCTACATCGTTGCAAATCAGGATGGAGCAGAACCTGATGGTGGTGGTATTCCCATGCATCTGCTTCCCTTGTCCTTGTAGGTGATAGAGGTTGTGGATTTGGCAAGGAGCCTTGGTGAGTTGCTACAGTACATCTTGTATATGGTTCGTGTTACAATGGGCTCTAGGCTGGCTACAACAGGCCACACGTGGCCACATGGAACAAAATGGCACAACAAGCAGCCACTTTGGAGGGACCCCATACAAAAGGAAACCCCGGAGGGCAGGGGCTCACCCACATGGAGTACACACAGTTGGCGGCCATGTTGGATGGTCCCTGTACAAAGGGAAACTCTGGAGCGCATGGGTCCGGCCTCATGGGGAGTACACTGACCGCGGCCAATTTGGATGACCCCCTAACAAAGGGACACCCTGGAGTGCAGGGGCGCATCTACAAGGTAGGCATGGTGATCCTTCTAGGGGTGGGGGGGGGGGGGGACTACAAAAAAAACCCCATCAGAATAGTCATCTAGAACGTCAGGGGACTTACCAGCCCATGCAAAGATCCAGAGTCTTTGCCATCCTGAAAAGTATGAAAGCCGACATAGTCTTCCTCCAAGAGACACACCTGAGGAAGAAGGACCGACTGCGGGTAAGAAAAGAAAGGCTGGGTGGTACAGATGTACCATTTTTGCTATGGGATGCAAGTTAGGGCAATAGCCATACTGTTTTTTAAAAATAAATTTTGAGTACTCAATTCATTTTTTCCAATTAAGGGACAATTTAGCGTGTTCAATCCACCTACCTTGCACATCTTTGTGTTGTGGGGGCAAAACCCATGCAAACACGGGGAGAATGTGCAAACTCCACACGGAATGACCCAGAGCCGGGATCGAACCTGGGACCTCGGCGCCGTGAGACCGCAGTGCTAACCACTGAGCCACCATGCTGCCCCATACTGTTAAATAAATGGACAGTGTTTACAGCGACGAGGACGGTTACAGACCCAGGGGACAGTACGTTATGGTCAGCGGTGTCCTGGAAGGGGCACCAGTGAACCTCATTAAAGTGTACGCACCCAACTGCGGCAACACGGAATTCCTCTCCCTAGTACATCAGGTATACTCGCACATCCACTTCTTTGTAATGGGGAAATTGGTGCTTCCAGGATAGTAAAAACGGAATATTCCATGATGGTAATCACCAACCACGCTCCACTCGACATGGATGGGAGGTTGGAGACGGGCCATGTCCAGCGCCCCCCCATGGAGGTTGGACACAGCGCTCCTTGTCAATAAGACATTTTGCGAGAAAATATCACAGGCGATAAACAGGTACATCACCAACAATCAGAATGGACAGCTCTCACCCTCCACATTCTGGAGTCACTGAAGGCCGTGATTAGGGATGAGATCATCGCTCATTAAGCAGGCAGAGACAGGCAGGAGAGGGCGGCTGGGCAACAACTGGTCGACTCCATACTGGAAGGGAATAGGCAATACTCCAAGGCCCCGACCGTAGAGCTTCTGGTGGAGAGGAAAAAGCGACAAATGGACTTCTACCTGCTCTCCACTGGGAAGGCAGTGCACCAGCTCCGCCAGACAAGGGGGACCTGCTATGAACACGGAGACAAAGCCAGCCGCCTGCTGGCTCACCAGCTGAGAAAGCAGGCGCCATGAGGGAAATAGGTCAGATCAGTAACAACAATGGCAGACTAGTAACTGAGCCGAAAAAGGTCAATGAAACATTCAAGGGGGACTCGAGGATGAAGCAGTTTCTCAATGGACTGGACATGCCAATCGTGGGGCAGGATAGAAATCGTGGGCTGGAAGCACCACTAGAACTGGGAGAAATTATGGAGAGCATCAGCTCCATGCAGGTGAGGAAAGTCCTGGGAGCAGACGGATTCCCGGCAGACGTCTACAAAACATTTACACTAGCACTGGTCCCGCACTTGCGGGAGATGTTCACAGACTCTCGAGTAATGGGCACGTTGCCACCAATGCTAGCACAAGCCTCAATCTTGCTGATAACAAAGACAAAGACCCAACTGAATGTGGGTCCTGCAGACCCATTTCGCTGATCAATGCAGACGTGAAAATACCAGCCAAGATCTTAGCCAAAAGATTGGAAAACAGCATGCCAGACGTGGTCACAGAGGACCAGACGGACTTTGTTAAGGCTAGACAGCTAACATCGAACATCAGGCGTCTGCTGAGCGTGATAATGACCCCACTCAGGGACAGAACACCAGAGGTGATCATCTCCCTGGACGCAGTAAAGGTCTTCGTCAAAGTTGAATACCTCATAGAAGTACTGAAACGTTTTGGGCTTGGAGTAGGGTTCACCGCTTGGATGAAACTCCTATACAGAGCTTCCACAGCGAGCGTGCGGATTAACACTACCAGCTGTACAGGGGCACAAGGCAGGGATGCCCGCTGTCCCGCTCCTATTCGCCCTTGCAATAGAAACACTGGCAATCGCCCTCGGAGCAGCAAAGAATTGGAAAGGGACCCAGAGAGGAGACGGAAAGCAGAGTTCACTCTTTGCAGATAACCTGCTCCTCTACGTCTCAGACCCCCAAAGCAGCATGAAGAGTATCATGATGCTCCGGAGAGAGTTTGGAGCCTTCTCAGGCTACAAGTTCAACTTGAGCAAAGGTGAAGTCTTCCCAGTAAACCCGCAAGGGAGAAGGCCGGAGCAGGAAGGAGTGCCATTTAAACAAGCCCAAAACAAATTCCGTTACCTGGGGATCTACACTGCCTTTGGCTGGATGTGGATACACAAATGGAACCTGACAAGTCTGGTGGAGGAAATAAAGAAGGACCTGCAGAGGTAGGACGCAGTCCTGTTCTCCCTGGCAGGGAGAGTGCAGATGATCAAATTGAACGTACTGCCCAGGTTCCTCTTCCTGTTCAGATCCATACTGATGTACAAGCCTAAGGCCTTTTTCATCACAATAGTCAAAATGATCATAACGTTTATGGCGGCAGTGGTAACAGCCACATTCTGGTCATGGAACCAACTAACGCAGCACTTCGGCCTGACCGAAATGTCCATCATGGCCCCCATCTGCAACAACTACAGGCTAGACAGCTAACATCGAACATCAGGCGTCTACTGAGCATGATAATGACCCCACCCAGGGGCAGAACACCAGAGGTGATCATCTCCCTGGACACAGTAAAGGTCTTCGTCAAAGTTAAATACCTCATAGAAGTACTGAAACGTTTTGGGCTTGGAGTAGGGTTCACCGCCTGGATGAAACTCCTATACAAAGCTCCCACAGCGAGCGTGGATTAACACCACCAGCTCTAAATACTTCCAGCTGCACAGAGGCACAAGGCAGGGATGCTAGACTGCAGGTACAAGTCAGGCACAATGGTCTCCACATTTAAGAGACTTTAACACAGACGACAGGCTAGCGACGTTAGAGGCACTGATGGAGAGGTTGCAACTGCCCTCTGGAACGAACTATGACATTTACAGATCAAAAACGTCCTTCGCAAAGAGACATCATACCCACGGACGGCAAGATACTCAATGATAGGGGTATCAGACCAGCCAGAACTATTCACGGAAAGGGGAGGGGCCGACACCCTTACCTGCCTAATCATCCGCCAAAGAATTCTGGCGATGAGCTGCACGATCCAAAGCTGGAGACTGGCTGTCCGACATGTTGGAATTTCTCCAACTGGAGAAAATCAAATTTGCCATACAGAGTCAGAAGAGGACTTCCAGAAGACATGGAAGCCATTCACCAATTTGTTCCAAGATCAGTTAAAAAGGAAGAGAAGGTGGGTGGGGGAGGGGGTAGGGGACAGGAACGGGGGGTAGAAACCAACAAGAACACCACGGGATGCAAGGGGCATAGAGGCAAGAAGATAAACCCAAGATCAAAAAAGAGGACTAAAAGGTATAGTAACAAACAAATCAAGCACAAACCAGGACCACAGCAGACAATGCAGCAGACGCTGGCTGGCCAAATAAAATACACAGCTATCAAAGAGTGACAAAGTAGGCAACTGTAAATATATACAGCGGATCTCATCTCTCACACTTGGGCGAACTTGTTTGACTTTCTTCTTCTTACACAGAAACATTATTGTTAAATTTCCCAGTTTTCCTGTAACATGCATCTCTTTTGGTTCTTTTTTTTCTAAACTAGAACTGCATCCTGATGGCTTTCTGTAATATACCACTCACTAGTACACCTGCAACATAACATTCGAGCTAGAAATATGTAAATAGAAAATGAATTGTCAAATGTAAAATCTAAAAATCCAACAAAAACATTTTTTTTAAATGCTGCCTTGTTATCAAAGGCAGTCATAGATGTTTACAGCATGAAACCACGCCCTTTGGCCCAGCTGGTCCATGCCACCCAGTTTCTATCACTAAGCTAGTCCCACTTGCCCACATTTGGCCCATATCCCTCTATACCCACCCTGCCCATGTAACTGTCCAACTGCTTTTTAAAAGACAAAATCGCCTCTACCATCCCGTTCCAGGTGCTCACCACCCTCTGTGTGAAACCCAGTCACTCTCACCTCGCCTCTGGCATTCTGTTACTTTGTCCATGTTTGAACCAAGGCTGACATTTCCTTATTTCATGTATCACTGCAACCTCATACAAAGAAGTTAATTTATGAGCTCGTGGTGTCAGAATATAACTCCCCTCATGAAGCCGCTCCAATGAATGTACTTCCCCATATGAACAGACACTCCAACTCTCTCCACTGACTCTACCTTCCCCATGAACTGACACTAAAATCCGGTGAAGAGTCCAAGAATATGAAATGTTAACTGTTTCTGTCCACACAGATGCTGCCAGATCTGCTGGGTTTCTTGCAGCTTTTTCTGTTCTTATCCATTGACTGTGCCTCACCTCATAAACTGTCACTCAACTCTTCCTCTATTGACTGTACCGCCCACAATGACTGACACACAAACCCTCTCCACTGACAGCCTCAATTCCAGCCTTGGAGCACTGTGTGGAGTTTGCACTTTTCTCCATGTCTGCGTGGGTTCCCTCCGGGTACTCTACTGTCCTTCCACAGTCCAAAGATGTGCAGGGTAAATAGATTGGTCATGTTAAAATTGCCCTTTTGTGTCCAAAGGTTAGGTGGGGTTACGGGGCTGGAGGGGGAAGTGGGCGTGTGCAGGGCCGGCTCAAGGCACCGGCAACTCGGGCTGTTGCCCGGGGCGCCATGTGCTCGGGGGCGCCAGACTCGGGTCCCGCGCATGCGCAGTTGGGCCGGCGCCAACCAGCGCATGCGCGGTGGCCGCATTCCCCGCGGTCCGTCCCCTCGGTCCGCTCGCCCGCTCGGTCCGCTCCCCCCCCCCCCCGCCTCGGGTCCGCCCGCCCCGCCCCCCCCTCGGGTCCGGCCCCCCGTCCCCCCCTCGGGTCCGCCCCCCCCGCGCCGCCCCGCCCCCCCTCGGGTCCACCCCCCCGCCCCTGCCCCCCCCTCGGGTCCGCTCCCCCACCGGGTACAGATTTTAAACTGTAATATTTTTTCTCTCCCCTGTTTAGTATGTGATGCGGGCAGATGCTACAGAGCTCACTGCGTGGCTGCTGTTCTGAGACCTTAAGATCTGTGTTGGAATACAGCCATTTTATGAAGCAGTGGAGTGCCCATTGAGCAGTGGTAGTTCGTTAAGGCCTTGGGCAAAGCTTATGGGTTTAACAATATCGTCAGAAGCCCGAGACACAAACGTCTGACGCCCTGATGTAAAGTCTTGCCACATTTACTGAAGACATTCGCTCACCAGTTCCCCACACACCCGCACCACCCCCCCCCCCCCCACCCCCCCCCCCCCCCCCCCCCCGCCATGTGTGCGAGAATAAAGATAGAAGTAAGCCATTACTTGTTTGTATAAGTGCTCTTCATCTGTGGATTTATTAACAAAAGTAAATAAACAGACTCCGCCGCGGTGCTGGGAAAATACTATTTTTGGACGTAGGGTTTTTCTTTTCCTATTTTTACTAAATGGGAAAGTAAGTGAAGGGTTATTATTGTAAACTGGCAGATGTTTTTATGTCATAGACAGGAAGTCACCAACAGTCATGATGTTGTCAACAACTGCTTTCATTTCACTGCATCTTTAAAGTCGAGGGTGCTGCACAGAATGGTTATCAAACAAAAACAAAATTTGACATCAAGTCACATGAGGCGCGGTTGGATCAGGTGACAGGAATCTTGGTCATTCATCAAAAAAGTAGACTAACGGAGTGTCGTAAAGGAGATTTGAGGAGAGCATTCCGGAGCTTCAAGTCCTGGACAACTGAAAGCGGGTTCGACGTTGAGAATGCGGAAAAGGTCGGAGGCCCTCTCGGCCCCGCCCCCCTCTCAGCCCCGCCCCCCGCCGGCCACGCCCCCGCCCCCCGCCTCCCCCCCCCCGGCCACGCCCCCGCCCCCCGCCCCCCCCCCCCCCCCCCCCCGCCACGCCACGCCCCCGCCCCCGCCCCCCGGCCACGCCCCCCCCGGCCACGTCCACGCCCCCCCCCCGGCCACGCCCCCCCCCCCCCCGGCCACGCCCCCCCCCCCCCCCCCCGGCCACGCCCCCCCCCCCCCCCCCCCCCGGCCACGCCCCCCCCCCCCCCCCCCGGCCCACCCCCCCCCCCCCCCCCCCGCCCGGCCACGCCCCCCCCCCCCCCCCGGCCACGCCCCCCCCCCCCCCCCCGGCCACGCCCCCCCCCCCCCCCCCCGGCCACGCCCCCCCCCCCCCCCCGGCCACGCCCCCCCCCCCCCCCCCGGCCACGCCCCCCCCCCCCCCCCCCCGGCCACGCCCCCCCCCCCAAGGGCGCCGAAGCTCAGCTTGCCCGGGGCGCCAGCAACCCTAGGGCCGGCGCTGGGCGTGTGTAGGGTACTCTTTCAGATTGTCGCTGGAGACTCGATAGGCTGAATCACCTCCTTCTGCACTGTAGAGATTCTGTACCTCACCTCATGAACTGACACCCAAACCCTCTGCACTGACTGTACCTCCTACATGAGCTGACACACAAATCCTCTCCATTGACTGTACCTCCCGTATGAACTGACACCCAGACTCTCTCCACTGACTGTACCTCACCCCATAAACTGACAACCAAACCTTCTCCACTGACTGTACGTCCTGCACAAACTGACACCCAAACCCTCTCAACTGACTGTACCGCCCGCATTTACTGACACCCAAATCCTCTCCACTGACTGTACCTCCTGCACAAACTGACACCCAAATCCTCTCCACTGACTGTACCTCCCACATGAACTGACACCAGACCCTCTCCACTGACTGTAGCTCACCCCATAAACTGACACCCAAACCCTCGCCACTGACTGCACCTCGCCACTGACTGCACCTCGCCCCATGAACTGACACTCAGACACTCTCCACTGACTGTACCTCCCGCATGAACTGACACCCAAATCGTCTCCACTAACTGTACCTCACCCCATGAACTGACACCCAGATCCTCTCCACTGACAGCCTCAATTCCAGCCTTGGATCACTGTGTGGCATTTGCACATTTCCCCATGTCTGCGTGGGATCCCTCCGGGTACTCTACTGTCCTTCCACAGTCCAAAGATGTGCAGGGTAAATGGATTGGTCATGTTAAAATTGTCCTTTTGTGTCCAAAGATTACGTGGGGGTTACGGGGCTGCAGGGGGAAGTGGGCGTGTGTAGGGTACTCTTTCAGATTGTCGCTGGAGACTCATGGGCTCAATCGCCTCCTTCTGCACTGTAGAGATTCTGTACCTCACCTCATGAACTGGCACCCAAATCCTCTCCACTGACTGTAACTCCTGCATGAACTGACACCCAAATCCTCTCCACTGACTGTACCTCCCGTATGAACTACCACTCAGACCCTCTCCACTGACTATCTCACCCCATAAACTGACACCCAAACCCTCTCAGCTGACTGTACCTCCCGCATTTACTGACACCCAGACCCTCTCCACGGACCGTTCCTCACCCCATGAACTGACACCCAGACTCTCTCTCTCTATTGACCCCCCTGCACCATGACCGCTCTGGCCTTTCGCACGAGGCGGCCGTGCGGGGGAGCGGCGCAAACAGGTGAATCCGCTCGAGCTAAATGACAAAGCGGCGACACGGGCCGGCTCTGGGCACGCGCCAGCCCACCCGGGCCGGGTGACCGCCGCCCGGCGCTGCCATGGTTACCTGCAGTAAGGCCTGGCCCCGGATCAATGAGCGCAACATCTCAACAGCAGCAGGCGGACAGGAAGAGCGGGATTCCGTCAGAAAACTATTCCGGGCTGCAAGCTCCCTACTCCGATGGGAAACATAGAGCTGGCGATAAAAGTTCCGGCACCACCAAGACCTCCTGCCCTTTTAAAAGTTGCAAATCTTAACCAGAGTGACCCGCCCATTTCTGAACCATTGCCGATATGTTTAAAGTAATAAGTCTTACAATACCAGGTTAAAGTCCAACATGTTTGTTTCAAACACTAGCTTTCGGAGCACTGCTCCTTCCTCACCTGATGAGTGCTCCGAAAGCTAGTGATTTGAAACTAACCTGTTGGACTTTAACCTGGTGTTGTAAGACTTTTTACTGTGCCCACCCCAGTCCAACGCCGGCATCTCCATATCATGAATTGTGTAAACACCACTTGTTCTTGCTCCTGATATAATTTCGTATTAAAACGAATTAGCTTTACCGACCCCCCAGCACTGTTCTCTAGTTTCCAGGAATTAAATATTAACTTTCTACACAAGACTGCCAGCTCACCAGGAGAAAGAATTAAAGACTGTATGTTCTTGTAATTTTCTTTGAACACTTTATAGTATATTGTTCGTAGATGAAGATTTGGAACGTTATTGTTATGCACATGTATATCCAGTATGCCACATCATTCATCCTGAACTATAGGCAGCTGGCAACAATGTGTTGGTCTGCAGCGGATGGTGAGATCTGACAAATATATTGATGAAGTCCAGTCTTCTAAGGTATTGGGCGTAGTTTGGTAGGTCTTATCAAGGTATTTCTAGTCTTAGGTAGTTCAACAGTAAGTATTTATTAACTACTAGAAACTATATACATAGATGCAGTCCCAGCTAGGAGCTATCTCCATGCTGCCTTGGACACAAGGCTCTGTCCAACACTGCACTGACCCCTAGGTACTGGTCATGTGTTCTCTTACATCACTCTCTTGGCAGGACTGTACAGTCCCAAATTAACCCTTTATGTCCTTACGCAGCATTTGAGTTGAGGCGGCTGGTTTAGCTCAATTTACAGCTGGTTCAGAGTGAGGCCAGCGCATGAGTTCAATTCCGATACTGGCTGTGGTTACGCAAGAAGATCCACATTCTCAACCTTGCCCCTCGCCTGAGGTGTGGTGACCCTCAGGTTAAATCACACCAGTCAGTTTTCCTGGGACAAAATAGCAACTTTGCAACTTTACATTTGAGTTAAAAAATGTGATCCACAGAATCTACAGTGTAGAAAGAGGCCATTCAGCCCATCGAGTCTGCACCTACTCTCTGAAAGAGCACCCCACCTAGGCCCTCTCCCCCACACTATCCCCATAGCCCATCTAACCTGTACATCTTTGGACTGTGGGAGGAAACCGGAGTACCCAGAGGAAAGCCACTCAGATACGGGGAGAATGTGCAGATTCCGCACAAACAGTGACCCAAGCCACAAATGGAACCTGGATCACGAGCACTGTGAGGTAACAGTGCTAACCACTGTGCCACCATGCCACCTCTATTTTTCAAGAAGGAGAATACGTACAGTGTTTTGCCTTGTTACATGTCACAACTATTTACAGTATTTATTTACATGTGCATGTCAAGTCTAACATCAGTGGTTGGGAAATTATTGGAAAAAGTTCTGAGGGGCAGAATTAATCTTTTTAGAGGGTTCACTTGGGAGAGTAGCAATATAATTTTTTTAAGAGCCTAATGGGTGTTTAATCTTTTCTTTTTTTCACCCTTTAAATCTCTTTGTTAATTCAGATCAGAGGGGATGGAGTCTAGGGCAGTTGAATGCTCCTCCTGCACGATGTGGGTGGTGAGGGGTACCACCGGTGTCCCCGCTGACTACACCTGCGGGAAGTGTACCAAACTCCAGCTCCTCAGAGACCGTGTTAGGGAGCTGGAGCTGGATGAACTTCGGATCATTAGGGAGGCAGAGGGATTGATAGAGAAGAGTTACAGGGTGGTAGCCACACCCAAGGTGCAGGACAAGAGTGATGCTCGATCAATGACTCCAGAAGCGAGATTGGATGACAATTGAAGGCTTTATTGGACTAGATGTTTCCCCCAGCAGCGCAGGTACAGAATGCAGCAGCTGGGGAGACACAGACTCTTATACTCCGCCTTACTGGACGGAACCAGCAGGCAGGCTTCACCAATGATCTTTCTGTCTCAGGTACCTCCCACACCAATGGTCTTACAGCCTCAACCTGGGTACCGTAATACCCCTAATACCGGCGACCACATTCACCCCTGTTAAAAAAAAGAGTCCGGCAGGGGTGGTGGTCTTGCGTTATACAGTGGTAGAGGTTGAGATACCCGTCGGTGGTACAGTATTTTGCCTTGTTTCATGTCACAACTATTTACAGTATTTATTTACATGTACATGTCAAAATGAAGCAATTAGTCGATTGGGGGCCCTGGTTGTCTTCTGTGAATGTTGCAGTTTCGGCGGTGATGCAGGCGCCGGCTCGGGCATCCGTGACTCCGGGATCGTGACTTCAGTTTCCTCAGTAGCTTCATCACCCCTAGATGGGACCAGTGGAAGAACTGATCCACCTGGGAAGGGGGCGGCCTTGGGGTGCGCCGGTGGGAGGGAGGGTGGGGTAGGTGGGGGGCACGGTTGTGGGTGGGGACCAGCGGGCGCCAGGTCCCGTAGGGAGACCATATCTTGTCGGCCGTCGGGCTACGCCACGTAGGCATACTGAGGGTTAGCGTGAAGGAGGTGGACCCTCTTGACCAATGGGTTTGACTTGGGCGCCCGCACATGTTTGCGGAGTAGGATGGGTCCAGAGGCTGCCAGCCAGGTTGTGAGCGAGGTCCCGGAGGAGGACTTCCTAGGGAAGCCAAGGAGACATTCATGAGGTGTTTCTTTTGTCGTGGTACACAGCAGTGATCGGATGGAGTGGAGTGCATCGGGGAGGACCCCCTGCCAGCGGGAGACTGGGAGAATTCTGAACCGCAGAGCCAGTATGATGGTCTTCCAGACCGTTCCGTTCACCCTCTCTACCTGCCCGTTTCCCCGGGGGTTAATACTGGTCGTCCTGCTCAAAGCAATGCCCTTGCTGAGCAGGAATTGACGCAGTTCGTCACTCATGAAGGAGGACCCCCTATCGCTGTGTATGTAGGCGGGGATACCGAACAGGGTAAAGATGCTGTGGAGGGCTTTTATTCCAGTGGCTGCAGTCATGTCGGGGCAGGGGATGGTGAATGGGAACCGGGAGTACTTGTCAATCACGTTCAGGAAGTACGTGTTGCGGTTGGTGGAGGGGAGGGGCCCTTTGAAGTCCATGCTGAGGCGTTCAAAGGGACGGGAAGCCTTTATTAGATGCGCTTTCTCTGGCCTGTAGAAGTGCGGCTTGCACTCCGTGCAGATTTGGCAGTTCCTTGTGGCGGTTCTGACCTCCTCGATGGAGTAGGGCAGGTTGCGGGTCTTGATAAAATGGAAAAACGAGTGACCCCCGGGTGGCATGGAGGGCCCGGAGTTGGTCCACTTGTGCGTTGGCATATGTGCCGCGGGATAGGGCATCAGGAGACTCGTTCAGCTTCCCGGGACGATACAAGATCTCATAGTTGTAGGTGGAGAACTCGATCCTCCACCGAAAGATCTTATCGTTCTTTATCTTGCCCCGCTGTGCATTATCGAACATGAAAGCAACCGACCGTTGGTCAGTGAGGAGAGTGAATCTCCTGCCGGCCAGGTGATGCCTCCAGTGCCGCACAGCTTCTACTATGGCCTGGGCCTCCTTTTCAACGGAGGAATGACGGATTTCTGAAGCATGGAGGGTGCATGAGAAGAAGGCCACAGGCCTGCCCGCTTGGTTGAGGGTGGCCGCCAGAGCCACGTCGGATGCGTCACTCTCGACTTGGAATGGAAGCAATTAGTCGATTGCTTGCATCGTGGCCTTTGCGATGTCCGCTTTTATGCGGCTGAAGGCCTGGCGGGCCTCTGCCGACAGGGGAAAAAACGTGGATTGGATTAGTGGGCGGGCCTTGTCCGTATAATTGGGGACCCACTGGGCGTAATACGAAAAACATCCCAGGCAGCTTTTCAGGGCCTTGGAGCAGTGGGGGAGGGGAAACTCCATGAGGGGGTGCATGCGTTCGGGATCTGGGCCTATAACTCCATCATGCACTATGTAGCCGAGGATGGCTAGACGGTCGGTGCTGAACACGCATTTGTCTTTGTTGTAGGTGAGATTAAGGATTTTTGCGGTATGGAGGAATTTTCGGACGTTGGTGTCGTGGTCCTGCTGGTCGTGGTGACATTGTCGAGGTATGGAAACGTGGCCCGCAAACCGTACCAGTCAACCATTCGGTCCATCTCCCGTTGGAAGACCAAGACTCCATTTGTGACACCGAAGGGAACCCTCAGGAAGTGGTAGAGCTGCCCAGCTGCTTTGAATGCAGTGTATTTGTGGTCGTCCAGGTGGATGGGGAGCTGGTTGTAGGCAGATTTGAGGTCCACCGTGGAAAAGACTTTGTATTATGCAATCTCATTGACCAAATCAGATATGCGGGGGAGAGGGTACGCGTCGAGCTGCGTATACCTGTTGATGGTCTGACTATAATCGATGACCATCCTGTGCTTCTCCCCAGTCTTTACAACCAGTACTTGAGCTCTCCAGGGGCTGTTGCTAGCCTCGATAATACCTTCTTTCAGTAACCGCTGGACTTCTGACCTAATGAAGGTCTGGTCCTGGGCACTGTACCGTCTGCTCCTGGTGGTGACGGGTTTGCAATCCGTGGTGAGGTTCGCAAAAAGGGAAGGCGGGTCTACCGTGAGGGTCGCGAGGCTGCAGACAGTGAGGGGGGGTATAGGGCCGCCGAATTTAAAGGTTAAGCTCTGGAGGTTGCATTGGAAGTCTAACCCTAGAAGCGTGGCAGCGCAGAGGTGAGGAAGGACATAGAGTTGGAAATTTTTTAATTCCCTTCCCTGGACCGTGAGGTTAGCTACACAGAACCTCTTGATCTCGACAGAGTGAGACCCGGAGACCAGGGAGATTCTTTGATTAACTGGGTGCACAGGAAGAGAACAGCGCCTTACCATGTTGGGGTGTATGAAGCTCTCTGTGCTCCCGGAGTCGATCAGGCAGGATGTTTTGTGTCCATTGATGAGCACGGTCGTCGCCGCGGTCGAGAGCGTTCGGGGCCGAGACTGGTCCAGGGTCACCGAGGCAAGTCGTGGTAAAAGTTGAAGATTTCCCTCGGGCGGTGTGTGGTCATCCGAGTCGGGGTCCTGAGACTCCAGCCGAAATGGCGGCGCCCACGGGTCGCACATGGCTGGGGGCGTGCAAGATGGCGGCACCTACGCGTCGCACGTGGTCCCTGGGGAACAAGATGGCGGCGCCCGGGGCCCGCACGTGGCTCGGGAAGACGAAGCTGGCAGCGCCCGCTGCCCATGCATGGCCCGTGGAGAGAGTTGTGGTGGCGGTCCCGGGAGATGGCGGCGACCGCCCGGGCCTGGCATACCGCCACGAAATGACCCTTTTTGCCGCACCCTTTGGTGGAGGGTAGCACTGCCAGGGGTGCTTGGCTTGCCCGCAAAAATAACAGCGGGGCCTCCCTGGGTTCCCTGGCAGCCGCATGGCACAAGCTTGTGGGGGGATGGGGGATGCATCAGAGTCGGCCGCGGGGGGTTCCACGTTGCCCAAGGGGCTTCCACATGGTCAGGGACGTACGCGCGGGCGTTTCGGGATGCCACATCCAGGGAGCTAGCAAGGGCCCATGCCTCCTTGAGGCCTAGTGTCTCTTTTTCTAGGAGCCGCTGACGGATTTGGGAGGACAGCATACCTGCAATGAATGCGTCCCGGATCAAACGTTCTGTGTGGTTGCTGGCTGAAACTTGCGGGCAGTCACAGTTCCTACCTAGTACCAGAAGCGCACGGTAGAATTCATCCAGGATTCCCCTGGGATTTGTCGCCTTGTTGCTAGCAGATGTCGTGTGTAGACCTGATTCACTGGGTGAATATAGTGTCCTTTCAACAGGGCCATCGCGGCCTCGAAATTGTCCGCATCCTCGATGAGGGTGTAGATCTCTGGGCTCACCCTCGAGAACTTGCATCTTCTGGTCCTCCGTGGGTGTAATCGTGGCCGTCCTGAGGTACTCGTTGAAGCACGCCAGCCAGTGTTTGAAAAGTTGCCGCTGAGTTTGCCGCCTGGGGGCTGAGTTGCAGACACTCCGGCTTGATTCGGAGTTCCATTATTTAAAATCTAGTCCAATAAATTGATGCTCGATCAATGACTCCAGAAGCGAGATTGGATGACAATTGAAGGCTTTATTGGGACAGATGTTTCCCCCAGCAGTGCAGGTACAGAATGCAGCAGTTGGGGAGACACAGACTCTTATACTCCACCTTACTGGGCGGAACCAGCTGGCAGGCTTCACCAATGATCTTGCTGTCTCAGGTACCTCCCACACCAATGGTCTTACAGCCTCAACCTGCATACCGTAATACCCCTAATACCAATTACCACAAAGAGTAGCTCGGTTACAGTCAGGGGAAGGAAAATGAATGGGCAGACAGTGCAGGGATCCCTCATGGCCCTTCAAAACAAGTATACCATTTTGGATGATGTTGGGAGGGATGACCTACCAGGGGAAGGCCCTAGCGGCCAGGTCTCTGGCACTGAGTCTGGCTCTGTGGCTCAGAAGGGAAGGGGGGAGAATAGAAAAGCAATAGTGATAGGAGACTCAACGGTCAGGAGAATGGATAGGAGATTCTGTGGTCGCGAGCGAGACTCATGGAAGGTATGTTGCCTCCCGGGTGCCTGGGCCAGGGATGTCTCGGATCGAGTCTACACGATTCTTAAGGTGGAGGGGGAGCAACCAGAAGTTGTGGTGCACATAGGCACCAACGACATAGCTAAGAAAAGGGATGAGGATCTAAAAAATGACTTTAGGGAGTTAGGTTGGAAGCTAAAGAGCAGGACAAGCAGAGTAGATGATCTCAGGATTGCTACTCTGCCACGTGCAAGTGAGGCAAGGAACAGAGAGCGAGTGCAGCTGAACACGTGGCTACAGGGCTGGTGCAGGAGGGAAGGCTTCAGATATGTGGATCATTGGGATATCTTCTGGGGAAGGTGGGACCTGTACATGAAGGACGGATTGCACCTAAACTGGAGGGGCACCAATATCCTGGGTGGGAGGTTTGCTAGAACTCTTCGGGAGGGTTTAAACTAGTTTGACAGGGGGATGGGAACCAGAGCTATGGATCAGAGGATAGGATAGCTGTTGAACAGGCAGAAATAGTATGCAGCAAGTCTGTGAGGAAGGATAGACAGTTGATAGACCAAAGTTGCACTCAGTGGAATGGGTTAAAGTGTGTCTGTTAAATGCAAGGAGTGTCAGGAATAAGGGAAATGAACTTAGAGCATGGATCAGTGCTTGGAACTACGATGTTGTGGCCATTACAGAGACACAGATTTCACAGGAGCAGGAATGGTTGTTAGATGTTCCGGGGTTTAGATGTAGTGGCCATTACGGAGGCACAGATTTCACAGGAGCAGGAATGGTTGTTAGATGTTCCGGGGTTTAGATGTAGTGGCCATTACGGAGACACAGATTTCACAGGAGCAGGAATGGTTGTTAGATGTTCCGGGGTTTGGATGTTTTCAGAAGAATAGGGAGTGAGGTAGAAGAGGAGGGGGTGTGGCATTTTAATTAGGGAGTGCACCACAGCTGCAGAAAAGGAGTTAGTTGAGGAGGGTTTGTCTACTGAGTCAATATGGGTGGAAGTCAGAAACAAGAAAGGAGCAGTCACTTTATTGGGAGTTTTCTATAGACACCCCAATAGCAGCAGAGAGCTAAGGAACAGATTGGGTGGCAGATCTTGGAAAAGTGCAGAAGTAACAGTTGTTGTCATGGGTGACTTCAACTTCCCTAATATTGACTATAACCTCCTCAGTGCAAATGGTTTGGATGGAACAGATTTTGTCAGGTGTGTACAGGAAGGATTCCTGACTCAATATGTAGATAGGCCGACTAGGGGGAGGCCATATTGGACTTGGTGCTCGGCAAAGAACAAGGCCAGGTGTCAGATGTCTCGGTGGGAGAGCATGTCGGTGACAGTGACCACAACTCCTTTACCTTTACCATAGTCATGGAAAGGGATAGGAACACACAGTATGGGAAGGTATTTAATTGTGGGAGGGGAAATTATACTGCTATTAGACAGGAGCTGAGGAGCATAAAGTGGGAACAATTGTTCTTGGGGAAATGCACAACAGTAATGTGGGGATTGTTTAAGGAGCACTTGCTGCGAGTGCTGAATAGTTTTGTCCCACTGGGATGAGGAAGGAATGGCAAGGTGAAGGGGCCTTGGATGACAAGAGAAGTGGAGCTTCCAGTCAAGAGGAAGAAGGAAGCCTACGTAAGGTTGAGGAAGCAAGGATCTGACTCGGCTCTAGAGGGTTACAAGGTAGACAGGAAGGAACTCAAAAATGGACTGAGGAGCTAGAAGGGGGCATGAAAAAGCCCTGGCGGGAAGGATTATGGAAAACCCCAAGGCGTTCTACACTTATGTGAGAAATAAGAGGATGATCAGAGTGAGAGTAGGGCCGATCAGGGCTGGTGGAGGGAACTTGTGCCTCGAGTCTGTGGAGATGGGGGAGGCCTTAAATGAATAATTTGCTTCAGTATTCACTAGAGAGAGGGACCTTGTTACTTGTGAGAACAGTGTGAACCAGATTAATAGACTCGAACAGGTTGATATTAAGAAGGAGGATGTGCTGGACATTTTGAAAAGCAGCAGGATAGATAAGTCCCCTGGACCTGACAGGATATACCAAGGTTACTACGGGAAGCGAAGGAGGAGATTGCTGCGCCGTTGGCGATGATCTTTGCATCCTCACTCTCCACTGGAGTAGTACCGGATGATTGGAGGGAGGCAAATGCTGTGTCCCTGTTTAAGAAAAGGAGAGGGAAATCCCTGGGAATTCACAGACCCATCAGTCTTGCATCTGTGGAGAGCAAACTATTGGAAAGGATTATTTAGAAAAATATAGTTTGATTAAAGATAGTCAGCATGCCTTTGTGAGGGGCAGGTCATGCCTCACAAGCCTCATTGAATTCTTTGAGGATGTGATGAGACACATTGATGAAGGTCGGGCAGTGGATGTGGTGTATATGGATTTCAGTAAGGCACTTGATAAGGTTCCCCATGGTAGGCTCATTCAGAAAGTTAGAGGGCATGGGATACAGGGAAATTTGGCTGTCTGAATACAAATTGGCTGGCCAAAAGAAGACAGCGAGTGGTAGTGGATGGAAAGTATTCCGCCTGGAGGTCAGTGACAAGTGGTGTCCCGCAAGGATCTGTTCTGGGACCTCGGCTCTTTGTGGTTTTTATAAATGAATTGGATGAGTAAGTGGAAGCGTGGGTTAGTAAGTTTGCCGATGATGCGAAGGTTGGGGGAGTTATAGATAGTGTTGAGGGTTGTTGCAGGTTACAATAGGACATTGACAGGATGCAGAGCTGAGCTGAGAAGTGGCAGATGGACCTTGATAAAAGTGAAGTGATTCATTTTGGAAGGTCGAATTTGAATGCTGAATGCAGTGTTAAAGGCAGGATTCTTGGAAGTGTGGAGGAACAGAGGGATCTTGGGGTCCACGTATATAGATCCGTCAAAGTTGCCACCCAGGTTGATAGGGTTGTTAAGAAGGAGTATGGTGTGTTGGCTTTCATTAACAGGGGGATTGAGTTTAAGAGCTGTGAGGTTTTGCTGCAGCTTTATAAAACTCTAGTTAGACCACACTTGGAATATTGTGTCCAGTTCTGGTCGCCTCATTATTGGAAGGATGTGGATGCTTTGGAGAGGATGCAAAGGAGATTTACCAGGATGCTGCCTAGACTGGAGGGCATGTCTTATGAAGAAAGGTTGAGGGAGCTAGGGCTTTTCTCACTGGAGCGAAGAAGGCAGAGAGGTGACATGATCGAGGTGTACAAGATGATGAGAGACATGGATAGAGTGGATAGCCAGAGACTTTTCCCCAGGGTGGAAATGGCTGTCACGAGGGACATAATTGTAATGTGATTGGAGGAAGGTATAGGGGAGATGTCAGAGGTAGGTTCTTTACACAGAGAGTGGTGGGTGTGCGGAATGCACTGCCAGCAGAAGTGGTGGAATCAGAGTCATTCGGGACATTTAAGCGATTCTTAGACAGGCACATGGACAGCTGTAAATTGAAGGAGTGTAGGTTAGGTTGACCTTAGATTAGGATAAATGGTCGGCACAACATTGTGGACTGAAGGGCCTATGCTGTGCTGTACTGTTCTATGTTCTATGTTCTAATCTCTGCTTGGAGAGGCATAGCTTTGTCAAGGGGAGATCACTTTAGGAAGGGGTGATCAAGAAAGTTATCTTATTAAAAAAAATTATGTCTTACCTTTTGTCATTATTAATGGGAGGAGTGATGCTGGAAAGCTGATTCTGATATTGGACACATGCACCTCTCTCTCACTCACATACATCACCCCCTCTCACACACTTCCCCCCATCTCTCTCACACATACGCCCTACTCTCACACACTCTCATCCCCCCTCTAACACACACTCCCCCCTCACACACTCACCCTCCACTCTCACACATGCATCCCCTCTCTCATTAATACACATTCCTTTCACACACTCATCCCCCTCACACAAACATCTCCTCTCACACACACTCACCCCCCCCGCCCCCGCAACCTTCCTTCCCTCTTGCACACACACTCAACCCTCCTCTCACACTCACTCACCCGCGCTCTCACCCTCTCTCTCACGCACCTACCCCTCTCACACACACTCACCTCTCCTTCAAACTTTGAGGCTGGCTCTATCTGCTCTACCTTCAACCTCCTGAGGCTCCTCTGCTCCTACCTCCCCCGAGGCCTATTGCCCTACCTCCTCACCGAGGCCTGCTCTACTCTGCTCCACCAATGCCAACGTTGCACCTCCTGATGCCCGCTCCCCCCCACCCCCCTTTGGAGGCCTACTTTGTCCCCCGTGCCATGGCCTACTCTACCATCCCAACGCACGCTCTGCTCCCCGCTGAGGCTGCTATGCCCCCCTGAGGTCCGCTGTACTCACCCGCCCCCCTCGAGGCCCGCTCTGCCTCTCTCCCTAAACTGGAGAGGTGTAAATATCCTGGCCGCGAGTTTGTTAGTGTCACATGGGAGGGTTTAAACTAGTATGGCAGGGGGGTGGGTACCGGAGCAATAGGGCAGAAGGTGAAAAAACTGAAGGAGAACTGGGGAAGAGGGCCAGTATGGCTCTGAGGGAGAGCAGACAGGGAGATGATGCTGAAAACAGCAGGACTGGTGGCCTGAAATGCATATGTTTTAATGCAAGAAGTATAACGGGGAAGACAAATGAACTTAGAGCTTGGATTAGTACTTGGAACTATGATGTTGTTGCCATTACAGAGACCTGGTTGAGGGAAGGACAGGATTTACAGCTAAACGTTCCAGGATTTAGGTGTTTCAGGTGGAATAGAAGGATATGTAAAAGGGAGGGAGGAGTTGCGCTACTGGTTAGGGCGAATATCACAGCTGTACTGAGGGAGGACACTTCAGAGGGCAGCGAAGCTATATGGCTAGAGATCAGGAACAAGAAGGGTGCAGTCACAATGTTGTGGGTTTACTACAGGCCTCCCAACAGCCAGTGGGAGGTAGAGGAGCAGATAGGTAGACTGATTTTGGAAAAGAGTAAAAGCAACAGGGTTGTTGTGATGGGAGACTTCAACTTCCCCAATATTGACTGGGACTCACTTAGTGCTAGGGGCTTGGACGGGGCAGAGTTTGTAAGAAGCATCCAGGAGGGCTTCTTTAAACAATATGTAGATAGACCAACTAGGGAAGGGGCTGTACTGGAAATGGCATTGGGGAATGAATCCGGCCAGGTGGTAGAAGTTTCAGTAGGGGAGCATTCCGGGAACAATGACCACAATTCAGTAAGTTTTAAAGGGCTGGTGGACAAGGATAAGAGTGGCCCTAGGGTGAATGTGCTAAATTGGGGGAAGGCTAATTATAACAATATTAGGTGGAACTGAAGAACCTAGATTGGGGGCAGATGTTTGAGGGTAAATCAACATCTGACCTGTGGGAGGCTTTCAAATGTCAGTTGAAAGGAATTCAGGACCGGCATGTTCCTGTGAGGAAGAAGGATAAATAGGGCAAATTTCGGGAACCTTGAATAACGAGAGATATTGTAGGCCTCGTCAAAAAGAAAAAGGAGGCATTTGTCAGGGCGAGAAGGCTGGGAACAGACGAAGCCTGTGTGGAATATAAGGGAAGTAGGAAGGAACTTAAGCAAGGGGTTAGGAGGGCTAGAAGGGGTCACGAAAAATCACTGGCAAATAGGGTTAAGGAAAATCCCAAGGCTTTTTACACGTACATAAAAAGCAAGAGGGTAGCCAGGGAAAGGGTTGACCTACTGAAGAACAGTCAAGGGAATCTATGTGTGGTGCCAGAGGAAATGGGCGAGGTACTAAATGAATACTTTGCATCAGTATTCACCAAAGAGAAGAAATTGATGGATGTTGAGTCTGGAGAAGGATGTGTAGATAGCCTGGGTCACATTGAGATCCAAAAAGACGAGGTGTTGGGCGTCTTGAAAAATACTGAGGTAGATAAGTTCCCAGGGCCTAATGGGATCTACCCCAGAATACTGAAGGAGGCAAGAGAGGAAATTGCTGAGGCCGTGACAGAAATCTTTAGATCCTCACTGTCTTCAGGTGATGTCCCGGAGGACTGGAGAATAGCCAATGTTGTTCCTTTGTTTAAGAAGGGTAGCAAGGATAATCCAGGGAACTACAGGCCGGTGAGCCATACGTCAGTGGTAGGGAAATTACTGGAGAGAATTCTTCAAGACAGGATCTACTCCCATTTGGAAGCAAATGGATGTATTAGCGAGAGGCAACACGGTTTTGTGAAGGGGAGGTCGTGTCTCAATAACTTGATAGATTTTTTCGAGGAAGTCACAAAAATGATTGATGCAGGTAGGGCCGTGGATGTTGTCTGTATGTACTTCAGTAAGGCCTTTGACAAGGTCCTTCATGGCAGACTGGTACAAAAGGTGAAGTCACATGGGATCAGAGGCGGGCTGGCAAGATTGATACAGAATTGGCTCGGTCATAGAAGGCAGAGAGTAGCAATGGAAGGGTGCTTTTCTGAATGGAGGGCTGTGACTAGTGGTATTCCGCAGGGATCAGTGCTGGGACCTTTGCTGTTCGTAGTATATATAAATGATTTTGAGGAAAATGTAACTGGTCTGATTAGTAAGTTTGCGGACAACACAAAGGATGGTGGAATTGTGGATAGCGATGAGGACTGTCAGCGGATACAGCAGGATTTAGATTGTTTGGAGACTTGGGCGGAGAGATGGCAGATGGAGTTTGTAGCCACCTGAGTTGGCCACTTCCCAAGTTCAAAATGGAGAAACACAAGGAACGCAGGGAAAATTGGACAATCCTAGAGAAACAAGCAGTTTGCAGACTTTTCCTGTGCATTCTGCCTGCAAAGAAAGCAGACAGCACTGAAACCAGCAGCCATGCATATTAATGAGCAATTCTCGGGCACAATAGTAACAATCAAAGGTGATCGAAGTAAAGCTAGACTCCTCGGCGCCAGCAGGAGTCCAAGACAAAAGAAGCAAACGGGCACCCAAGGACCGCCCAGCGATCGGGAAACAGCCCCAGTATTGGGGAATTCAAACCAATCGATTGGTATGTGATCCAATCGATTGGAAGTAAGCTCGGGATCCGCCCAAAAGGGCGCGAAGCCCCTGGGGCCTATAAAAGACAGGTCCCAAGTTCAGTTCGCTCTCTTAGCCGGCCCTCCCAGCAGAACATCTTAGCAGCTCTCGAAGAAGTTGACCGTAAGAAGGAGCGGCCTGGCCAACTGCTGCACCATCAAGTAAGTGTCCAGTCAATGCACGCTACGAGATAGATGCTCCTGACCCCTTAGTCCATACCAGCTGGAAGCCTGCAGACTCAGGATCGAGCAAGAGGCCATAACATTCCCTGACCCAGCGGGTTCCCTTATCCAGATAAGTACTGGCCTGTTAGTGGTAGGAATAGCCTAGTCTTTTAGTATTATATGCATGAATAGCGATTAACTGTATATTAATAAACGTGTCTTGATTTGAACCTTACTAATTGGTGTATTGAGTCATTGATCTGAACTTGAACTTGAACCTCGTGGTGGTATCATAAGGATACCTAGCGACTCTAGAGCTAAGTAATAAAACAGAGCCAATTGAGTGTAAAGCACACTCACCAGAACGAGCAACAAGTTTAATCTCAACAAATGTGAGGTAATGCATTTTGGAAAGTCTAATGCAGGTAGGGAATATACAGTGAATGGTAGAACCCTCAAGAATATTGACAGTCAGAGAGATCTAGTTGTACAGGTCCACAGGTCACTGAAAGGGGCAGCACAAGTGGAGAAGGTAGTCAAGATGGTATACGGCATGTTTGCCTTCATTGACCGGGGCATTGAGTATAAAAATTGGCAAGTCATGTTGCAGCTGTATAGAGCCTTAGTTAGGCCACACTTGGAGTATAGTGTTCTATTCTGGTTGCCACACTACCAGAAGGATGTGGAGGCTTTAGAGCGGGTGCAGAAGAGATTTACCAAGATGTTGCCTGGTATGGAGGCCATTAGCTATGAGGAGAGGTTGAATAAACTCGGTTTGTTCTCACTGGAACGACGGAGGTTGAGGGGCGAGCTGATAGAGGTCTACAAAATTATGAGGGGCACAGACAGAGTGGATAGTCAGAGGCTTTTTCCCAGGGTAGAGTGCTCAATTACTAAGGGGCATAGGTTTAAGGTGCGAGGGGCAAGTTTTAGAGGAGATGTACGAGGCAAGTTTTTTACACAGAGGGTAGTGGGTGCCTGGAACACGCTGCCAGAGGAGGTGGTGGAAGCAGGGACGATAGTGATGTTTAAGGGGCATTGTGACAAATACATGAATAGGATGGGAATAGAGGGATACGGACCCTGGAAGTGCAGAAGATTTTAGTTCAGGTGGACAGCATGGTTTGCACAGGCTTGGAGGGCCGAAGGGCCTGTTCCTGTGCTGTACTTTTCTTTGTTCTTTCTTCTACCAATGTCCACCCTGCACACCCCCAAGGCCCACTCTGTCCCCCACCGGAGCCCTCCCCACCCCCTCAGGCACTCACCCCCATCTCTAATACACACTCTGCCACTCTCTCACACATTCCCCCCATCTCTCTCTTACAGAGAGATGAGTAGGCCAGGGTTTCCCAAACTGGGATCCGCGGAACCCAGGCAGGACAAACACATTTGAAAAGTGCTGCAGAGCTGTTTGTTCAATCAGAATCTGGCTTCTGGAGAAACATGGACAATGAGTGCTGGGGAGAGAGGGTTTCAGAATGGAACTTGGAACTCGTGCACCAAAGGGTGGGGGGAGCAGACATACACCCCTCTCTCACACACACTCCCCCCTCACACACTCACCCTCCACTCTCACACAAACACATCCCTTTCACACATTCCTCCCACTCACACAAAGATCCCCTCTGTCACACACACTCAGCCCTGTCTGACACACACACACATACATACCCACCCGCTCTCACACACACTCACCGCCCTCCCAGACACAACTCCCACACACACCCTCACCCCACACTCACTCCTCTTTGAGGCCGGTTCCACCCGCTCTCCTCCCTCCTCCCCTGAGGCCTGTTGCCCCACCTCCTCACCGAGGCCTGCTGTGCTGCACTCCACCTTCTGAGTGCCAGTGATGCACCTCCTGAGGCCAGCTCTTCTCTCTCCCGAGGCCCGCACCCCCACCCCCCACCACCTCCGAAGTCCACTTTGCGTCCCCCAACAAGGCCTGCTCTACCAACCCAAGGCAGACTCTGCCCCCCCTGAGGTCCGCTCTGTCATAGATAGAATCTCTGCGCTGGTGGAGGGTGGGGATGACAGCTCTCCTCCGAGGTGTTCTCTTGGGTTCCCAGATGGCCCGGCTCCATCAGGTGGAGAGAATAGACATGTGGTCAGTGGGAGGGAAGGATCATTTTTGGACACGAAGGGCCAATCCACCTAACCTGCACATCTCTGGACTGTGGGAGGAAACCCACGCAGACACGGGGAGAACGTGCAGACTCCGCACAGACAGTGACCCAAGCCGGGAATCGAACCTGGGACCCTGGATCTGTGAAGCAACTGTGCTAACCACTGTGCTACTATGGTGCCTCCTGAGGTCCACTCTACTCAAACCCCCCCGCCCCCAACAAATTCCACCCTGCGCAGCCCCAGGGCCCGCTCTGGTCCCACCACCGAGGTCCACTCTGCCCCACCCCACTCTGAGGCCCGCGCTCCACCCCCACCCTGAGACCTGCTCTGTAACCCCCCCCCCCCTCCACTCTTCTCCCCCACTCTGAGGCACATTCTGGTGCCCCAACCCGAAGATCACTCTGCTGTACCTCCCTCCCCGGCCTGCTCTGAAACCCTCTCTTCCCAAAACCCACTCTGCCCCCCCCCCCAACCCGAGGTCCGTTCTGCTCCCCTCATGCTAGAATTGGACATTCAGAGATGAGGATCTACTGCCCCTTCCCCCAGATGACCTGCCTGAAGTGAGTAGCTCATGTCAGACAAAATGATCGTTCCCTCCCACTGACCACATGTCTATTCTCTCCACCTGATGGAGCCGGACCATCTGGGAACCCAAGTGAACACCTCGGAGGAGAGCTGTCATCCCCACCCTCCACCAGCGCAGAGACACACACCATGGTGGGCAACACTAGTGGACAGGCTTCTGGGGCATAATCTGGTGAGCATCACCCAGATGCTGAGTCACATCGGTGGAGGAAGGAATATCCAAAGGAGTCAGCAGTTGGAGGCCTGCTGGATCCCGGGACTCAGCTGAGACTCAGTCAGATGCCGAGCTTCTGGGCAAGGTTTTTCCAGAGTTGATGCAGATGCTAGGGCATGAGATTCAGAAGGGAATTTCAGCAACACTCGGTGAATGTATCGTCAATTGGAGAAGTCCCAGAGGCTAGGGCGAATGAGATGGCATCAGGAATGTGTGGCATCGAGGCCAACATTGCTTGGGTGATGACCACAGTGGAAAGCCTGTTCCACAACGTCACCGCCATGAGTGGTTCAGTCAGTGATGACCATGGCTGAGGGCCTCGGCATCATGTCCCAGTTGATGAAGGACGTGTCTCAGACCCAGGTGGACATTGCCAAGGCTCTCCGGAGCATGTCCAAGTCACTGAGGAGCTTCGTTGGGGATGTCAACACTATGGTTCAGGCAACGGGGAGGTGACAGGACCGGCAGAGCTGGATGATGCAGGGGCCTCTGGAGCTCACGCCACCTGCCCCTCCATCCCATGGATATCCCCAGGGCCCTACGGGCACCATCCGGGAGAAGGGAGCGCTGGAATCTGACCCTGTGCTTGCCACCAGGGAGACAACAATCCTTGTTGATCTCTATCACCTTCCGCAGCTCCTTCCCCATCGAGGTAATTTGATCACTGTGCTGCAATAATGTCTCTTCCACTTCCTTCAGCGCCTCGCCTTGCACCCGCACCTCTGCCACTGTGCTCAATACCGCCGCCCTCACCGGGGCAATCGCCTCCTCCGCCAGCACTTTAAATACCCTCCCCATCTCCTTCCTCATCGCCTCCATGTGCTTTGTGAACTGTCTTTCGAGTTCCGCAGCCATCACCTTAGTCATTTCTTCAGCTGTGGGCAATGTGGCCTCCCCTGGTGCCCCAGTCTCCACTTTCCTTGCCGTCTCCGCGGTGACCTTTCCACTCCCCCACGGACTTTGAGCTGCTTTTTTCACGGCCTTTTTTAACTTGTTTTTGACATTTCTCTTCACTGTGCCTTCTCCCTGTTTTTGCCGCTTCTGTAGCCCCTGGGACTGGATGTTAATCCCCGTACATGCCGTTCCCGAACGGGAGCCCTCCAATGTGCGGCTGCCTCCCGCCCGCCGTCACCGGAAGTCTCCTCTTGACTTGTACATTGACCTGCTGACAGTATCGACACAGGCCCATCACCCTGGAGTGATGTTACACTGATGCTGGGAGGGTAGAATAGGGTAGTTGGAGATGCCGGGGGGGGGGGGGGGGGGGGGGGGAGTGCCGGGAATGGGGAGCAGGGAGGAGGGAAATGGGTGGGGAGGAGGGGAATGGGGGTGGCCAATGGGGGAGGGATGAATGGGGGGCAGTTAGAGGGGAGGAGTGCGAGGGGGCGAGCTGACGAACAAAACCTTGTCTTAGGAGAAACGGGCAAGGATGAGGGCCTCCTTGGCCCTCCGGTAATGCCAGATACTTGCCGCTGCCTAACCTCCATCTTCGGCTGTCCTCCCTGGGCTCGTCTTCCAGCTCCTCCTGGTCCAGTTCATCCTCATCCTTCTTAGACTAGGCTGCATGTCCCTCCTCCTCCTCCCTGCTGCTGTGTCAGGTTGTGATGGGCACAGCAGACCACCACAAAGTGGGAGACCCTCTGGGGGGTGTACTGCAGTGCACCACCAGAGAGGTCCAGGCGTCGTAACCACAGTTTCAGCAGCTCAACAACAGCACAGGTGTCAACATGGGACTGATTATATCAGGTCTTTGCCTCAGTCTCTGCCCCGATCATTTCAATAAACTCGGCAACCCTACCATGGCCTCTGGACCATCACTGCACCTAACCTAGCTCTTACAAGGTCCTCAAGAACCCCCTCACTCCACCTTTTGTGGGCAAGGCACCCCGGACTCAACCCCTGGTACAAGTAACCTGGTACCTTGCCCCTGCCAGCCTGGCAGTGCCATCTGGACATGCTGGACAGGGTGGTATTAACAGAGTGCTGGGTGGCAGTGCTAAGGTGCCCTGGTGCCGGTGGGACTGCCTGGGTACCACCCTGTCCAGAGCCTGACCACCCGGGGGTCTCTAAGGACCTGGGACCATCTCCCTCCCCTTCCCCAGATGCAGTTATGCCTGGCTATGCTTGTGTGAGCCAGTGCTAAACAGCACCCTGGCGAGGTCTCCCAGTTGTAACTCTTAGGTCTTTGATGTGGCAGAATCCTGCCCAGACATATTTAAATAAGCCTAACGGCTCACTTAAATATGCTGATGATGTCTCACCCAGTGAGAGCTTGATGCACATCATGGCATCTCGCGAGATTCAATGGAATCTCGTGAGATGTTTTGAGCATTGCGAATCCGGCAAGAGACCCCTCGCGAGATTTAATTGCCTCATCCTGACACCAAGTTCGGTAAATCGCGCCCATTGTGTTCAGTTTCATAAGGTGATGTAGTTAATTAGAGGAGCCAGGGGGTGAAGAAATTTCTGGAGGATCAGTTCAGTTTTGGATCTGTCTGTGAGCAGCCTAACTTCTTTCCCAGCAGTTTAGATTTGGCTGTGAACAGACAGAGGTTTCTGAAATGGCAAGAATCTGCAAGCTGTTTCCTGGAGGATCTCTTTCTCAAAGTGGCTTATCCAAAACATCTCTTTTCAGCAAGTATTCCTGAATCTGCGAACTGAATTGCGACCTGAAATGGGTTTTGTTTGAGTGGAGATAAAAGATAGCAGTTAGGAATTATTGTTTCATTGTCATTGTTAAGCATTGTTTAATAGATAATATTTGTAAGCTATTTTCTTGTGTGATGGTAAATATATTTTAATACTGTGTACGTAATAATGTTTGTTTTAATATACCATAGCCCTGTTTGTGTGTAGAACCACACCTGGGGGTAGAATCAGTAAGTTTGCGGATGAGACAAAAATAGGCCGGGTAGTTAACAGTGAGGCTGAGTGTCTTGGGTTAGAGGAAGATATAGACGGGATGGTCAAATGGGCAGAAAAGTGACAGATAAGTGACATCCTGAAAAGTGTGAGGTGATACACTTTGGAAGGAGCAATTTGACAAGGAAATATTCAATGGATGGCAACACACTGGGAAGTCCTGAGCATCAAGAGACCTTGGTGTGTTTGTAAATAAATCTCTGAAGGTAGAAGGGCAGGTTAGTATGTGGTGAAAAAGGCATATGGTTGTGGTGATATAACCACTGTAGATATGCATACTTGCAGTAGGGGGATGTATGCCTGTACCTGTAATACAGGTTCCTCCGGTAAGCCCCTGCCGGCTAGCTCCACCCACAGGGAGCTTGTGTATAAATATGCGTGTGAGTCACTCAGACCTTTAGTCTACAGTTTGCAGATGGAGGGACAGCATCGCACAACAATAAAGCCTCTATTGTACCAGTCTCTCGGCTTTGAGTATAATTGTTAGCGCTACAATGGTACACTTGCCTTTATCAATCGTGGGATAGATTACAAAGCTAGGAAATCATGTTGGAGTTGTATAGAACATTGGTGAGGCCGCAGCTGGAGTGCTGCGTGCAGTTCTGGCCGGCACATTATAGGAAGGATGTGATTACGCTGGAGCGGTTGCAGAGGCGTTTCATCAGGATGTTGCCGGGGTTGGAACATTTAAGTTATGAAGAGAGGTTGGATAAGCTTGGGTTGTTTTCACTGCAGCAGAAATGAAATGAAATTAAAATCCGCTTATTGTCACAAGTAGGCTTCAAATTAAGTTACTGTGAAAAGCCCCTAGTCGCCACATTCCAGCGCCTGTTAGGGGAGGCTGTTACGGGAATTGAACCGTGCTACTGGCCTGCCTTGGTCTGCTTTCAAAGCCAGCGAATTAGCCCTGAGCTAAACTGCCCCTGAGAAGACTGAAGGACGACCTGATCGAGGTGTATAAGATTATGAGGGGCACGGACAATGTGGATCGGGAACAGCTGTTCTCCTGAGTTGAAAGGTCAGTTACGAGGGGCCACAAATTCAATGTGAGGGGTGAGAGGTTCAGGGGAGATTGGAGGAAAAACATTTTTACCCAGATGGTGGTGACGGTCTGGAACACACTGCCTGGGAGGGTGGTAGAGGCGGGTTGCCTCACATCCTTTGAAAGGTACCTGGATGAGCACTTGGCACATCTTAATATTCAAGGCTATGGGGCAAATGCTGGCAAATTGTATTAGGATTGGCAGATCAGATGACTTTCATGCAGCGGTGCAGACTCGATGGTCCACTGTTTCTTTCTGTGATTCTGTGATTTTATCCTTTCCTCACAGTCTTACAAACTAAATAAAATATTGGAGTTTCTGTCTAGTATCACGGCAACTACTGAGGTCTGGTCCGCAATTGTAATAAAGGCAATTTAAAATGATTTACTCAACAAACAACTAGATATTAAAATAGGGAAGTGGTGGTGATTGTGGAATGGTGGAGGGGGTGGGCAAATGGGCTGGGGGAGGTGATTTCTCTGACAGATGAACTGAATGAGGAAAATTGTTTTCTTTAAATTTAGATACCCAATTATTTTTTTTTCCAATTATTGGGCAATTTAGCGTGGCCAATCCACCTAACATCGTTGGGTTGTGGGAGTGAAACCCACGCAGAGGTGGGGAGAATGTACAAACTCCACACCAACAGTGACCCAGCACTGGGATTCGAACCCAGGTCCTCAGCGCCGCAGTCTCAGTGCTAACCACTGCGCCACATGCTGCCCCCGAAAATGGTCTTGTTAATCTATGTTATGCCTTTGATATTATTCCTCACCTTAAAACCTGTGTTTCCTTTACGTAATCCACTAAAATACTGTGTTGTGTACTTAATGCTATATAATTTGAATAATGTGATTTCTATTTAGGTCTAACTATATTCTTGATGCATTTGCTTTGCTTATTGTCCTCGTTGTTGTTTGGGTGGGATTTGTTTGTCAAAGGCAATGTTGCTCTTGTTTAAATTCAAGGCGTTTACCACATAAAACCAATAATGCTATTTTTTTTCTAAATCTGAAGTGAGACTGACAGATTGGCCACTTTCATCCTTCCTTTTAATGATACAATTAGGATGACGAGAAAAGCAGACGGCACATCAAATGTCATTCACTTCAGTTTTAAAATGTGACCTCTTTCAAGTGCATCTAGATTAAACACAGCTGCATAATAGGTTTTTCCATCACTGTCTCCCTCACTCATCATAAATGTCACTCTTAACATTCCCCCAATGTTGACAGCATTATGAAGCAAAACAGGTGAGTTTCAAATTTCTTAAATCAATTACAACCCACATGGCCGTGGAAAAATTAAAAGGGAAAGAAAAACAAGAGCAGCTTTGGAATTTGTTCAATATATTAAATGCAGAACACAGTATCCTGATTTAAAGAAACCACACCTTTAAATCTGCTATTACAAGACTGAATTGGAAGAACAAGACCATTTGCTTTATTCTGGCTCATCTATCAGAGAAGGATCTATTGACAGCTGGGTTTTCTCCACTACTTGAGACTTTTCATTCAGTGTTAAAATGGCCCCTGAACCACAAATGGCACGATTCCACAGAAATTGACAAAATAGACTTCATTTTTACCACTGAGCTTTCAGCATCTGGCTTTGCGTTTTAAAAAATTCCAGTTAGGTTGCTCAAAAATGACCAAAGTCAAAATCAAGCGGGTGGGACCCAGCGTCCTATTTTGCACAGACTGATAATTAGTGGAGTTAGGAGCCGCCCAAGGCCAACATAAGTATCTTCTCCAGGCAACAAGAGGGAAGTTGTCACTAACGTGTACAAACAGTCTGTCCAAATTAAAAGCCTGAAGTAAAAACACAGTCACTTTAATTACAACTGTCAGATAAAATTGAAGGAAGTAGCAACTCCTGTACCACACTCATGCGTTGGAATCAAACCATAGAAACGTCAGATGATTGGCAAAGTTGTTATTTTTAAAAGAAAAAACAAAATGAATAGAATTGGAACCAATTAAAATGAATGAACATCACAGTTGTCAATGTCGGTGAAATGCTAAATATACATTTATTTCAAGGGGAGCCAGTGGCATAGTGGTATTGTCGTTGACTAGCAACCCAGAGTAATGCTTCAGGTACCCGGGTTTGAATCCCACCATGGTAGAGGGTGACATTTGAATTCAATAAAAATAGAAATTAAGGGCGTGATTCAATGGAAACATTTCTAAGTGCTGGATTCTCCCGCCCCATCCGCCACAAGAACTTCACAGGCGAGACGCCGACAATGGAAAAATCCATTGACCTTGGGTTGGATTCTCCGGTTGCCGGGCGAACGCAGCCAGAGAATCCCGCCCCATGTGTCATTTTGGGTGCATTTGGCGGGCTGATTCTCGACAGCTGAGTTGGCGAGATCGTGTCCCGTATTAGTGCCAAAAATGAGCCCCCCCACCAGATTCTCACCATTACTGGGCTCTGTCGCCGTCTGATTCGCCAGACACCCGCCTCAGCTTCTTGCCACAAACAAAATGCTGCTGATTTTTAAAAAATGTATTTTATTCCAAACATATACAAAAGTACAAATACATACATCAACTTTTCAAACCCCCCCCCTCCCACTCCACGACAAATAATTCCTCAAAGATGGTCATGAACAGTCCCCGCTGTGTCTCAAAGCCGGCCGCTGATACCCTCAACTTGAACTTGACCTTTTCCAGCTGGAGGAAGTCGTGCAGGCCCCTCAGCCAGGCCGCGACCCCCGGTGGTGTTGTCGAGCGCCATTCCAATAAAATCCTTCACCGGGCAATAAGAGAGCGAAGGCCACAACATTAGCCCTCCTCCCCTCCATTAGCTCCGGCATTTCTGATATCCCAAAAATCTCCATCATTGGGTCCGGACTGGCTTCTACCCCCACAATCTTCGATTGCATCCTGAACATTTCACCAACTTCTAACAGCCCCATATGCACGTGATTTACTGGTCCACACTTCTTATTTTCATCCTCCACCCCCTGGAAGAACCCACTCATCCTCGCCCGAGCCATATGCACCCTATGCACCACCTTAAATTGAATCAAACACATCCCCGCAAACGAGGAGGTCAAATTTACCCTACGCATTGCCTCACTCCACACTCCCCATCCTATCTCCCCCCAACTCCTCCTCCCATTTCTCCTTAATCCTCACCACCCGTGTTCCCCTATGCTTTCCCAGCTACCCATATAAATCCCCAACCCTACCCTCCCTTCCATGTCCAGGAGTAGCAACCGCTCCAACAGGGCATACTCCGGCAGCTTGGGACACCCTCTCCATTCCTTCCACGCAAGGCTCTTCACTTTTCAGGACACCCTGAATTCGCTACCCTCCGGCAGACTGCTATCTCTCCTCCAGATGTAGATCCCTCGCCCTCACCAGCCTCACCTCTTTCCACTTCCTATACATGATATCCATCTCCCTGGCTTAAACCCATGGTTCCCACACAATGGTGTCAGCACTGATGTCCCCTCCATGTTAAAGTGTCTCCTCAAATGGTTCCACACCCTGATCGTGGTCTGTACTGGGCTCACCATGTACCTCCCCGGTGCCAGTGGAAGCGATGCTGTCACAATAGCCCTCAAGTTGGACCCTCTACAGGATTCTTCCTCCATCCTAACCCACTCTAACCCCTCTCCTTCCCATCACCACCTCACCTTCTCCACATTCACCACCCAGTAGTAATGCAGCAGGTTTGGTAGTGCCAGTTCCTTTTCTGCCTCTGTAACCTCTATTCACCTGAGGTACCTTCCCCGCCCATATAAACTCCAAAATCACTGCACCCAGTTTCCAGAAAAAGGCTTTCGGGATGAAGACCAGGAGGGTCTGGAATCCAAACAGGAACCTTGGCAGAAAGTTCAATTTAACCACCAGGACCCTCTCCGCCAATATCAGGTGTAACGGAGGGCAGCACGATGGCACAGTGGGTAGCACTGTTGCTTCACAGCTCCAGTGTCCCAGGTTCGATTCCCGGCTTGCATCACTGTCTGTGCGGAGTCTGCACATTCTCCCTGTGTCTGTGTGGGTTTCATTCGGGTGCTCCAGTTCAAGTCTCGAAAGACGTGCTCTTAGGTGAATTGGACGTTCTGAATTCTCCCTCTGTGTACCCGAACAGATACCGGAATATGGCGACTAGGGGCTTTTCACAGTAACTTAATTGCAGTGCTAAGTAAGCCTACCCGTGACAATAAAAATTGTTATTATTAACGTATCCCATCTCCTAAAGTACCCCCAATCTCCTCCACCAATGTTGTCAGGTTCCACTTGTGCATCGTCAACCACTCCCCCGTCACCAGATACTTGAACCTGTCCCTGGCAACCCTAAATGGCAACGCCCCCAGATTGGCTCCCAGACCCGCCGCATTCAACGGAAACACCTCACTCTTTCTGACATTCAACTTATAACCCAAAAGGCCCTGGAGCTCTCTAATATGTCCATGATTCTCCCCATACTCTACAAAGGGTCCAACATGAACAGCAGCAAGTCATCAGGATGGCATGGTGGTAGTGGTTAGTGCTGCTGCCTCACAGCTCCAGGGTTCCAGATTCAATTCTGACCTCAGGTGACTGTGTGGGGTTTGTACTTTCTCCCTGTATCTGCGTGGGTTTTCTCCGGGTGCTCCTGTTTCCTCCAAGTCCAAAGATGTGCAGGTTAGGTGGATTGGCCATGATAAATTGCCCCTCAGTGTCCAAAAAGTTAGGTGGGGTTACTGGGTTACAGGGATAGGGTGAAGGTGTCGGCTGAAGTTGGGTGCTCTTTCAAAGGGCTGGTGCACTCAATTGGCCGAATGGCCTCCTTCTGCACTGTAAATCTGTGCACAGCGACACCCGGTGTTCTCTACTTCCCCTCACAATCCAATGCCAAATGGACGTATTAGCGAGAGGCAGCACAGTTCTGTGAAGGGGAGGTCATGTCTCACTAACTTGATAGAGTTTTTTGAAGAGGTTACAAAGATGATGGATGCGGGTAGGGCAGTGGATGTTGTCTACATGGACTTCAGTAAGGCCTTTGACAAGGCCCCTCACGGTAGACTGGTACAAAAGGCGAAGCCACACGGGATCAGGGGTGAGCTGGCAAGGTGGGTACAGAACTGGCTAGGTCCTAGGAGGCAGAGAGTAGCAATGGAAGGGTGCTTTTCTGATTGGAGGGCTGTGACTAGTGGTGTTCCACAGGGATCAGTGCTGGGACCTTTGCTGTTCGTAGTATATAAATGATTTGGAGGAAAATGTAACTGGTCTGATTAGTAAGTTTGCAGAAAACACAAAGGTAGGTGGAATTGTGGATAGCGATGAGGACTGTCAGAGGATACAGCAGGATTTAGATTGTTTGGAGACTTGGGCGGAGAGATGGCAGATGGAGTTTAATCCTGACAAATGTGAGGTAATGCATTTTGGAAGGTCTAATGCAGGTAGGGAATATACAGTGAATGGTAGAACCCTCAAGAGTATTGACAGTCAGAGAGATCTAGGTGTACAGGTCCATAGATCATTGAAAAGGTCAACATAGGTGGAGAAGGTAGTCAAGAAGGCATACGGCATGCTTGCCTTCATTGACCGGGGCATTGAGTATAAGAATTGGCAAGTCATGTTGCAGCTGTATAGAACCTTAGTTAGGCCACACTTGGAGTATAGTGTTCAATTCTGGTTGCCACACTGCCAGAAGGATGTGGAGGCGTTAGAGAGGGTGCAGAAGAGATTTACCAGGATGTTGCCTGGTATGGAGGGCATTAGCTATGAGGAGAGTTTGAATTAACTCGGTTTGTTCTCACAGGAACGATGGAGGTTGAGGGGCGAGCTGATAGAGGTCGACAAATTTATGAGGGGCATAGACAGAGTGGATAGTCAGAGGCTTTTTCCCAGGGTAGAGGGGTCAATTACTAGAGAGCATAGGTTTAAGGTGTGAGAGGCAAGGTTTAGAGGAGATGTACGAGGCAAATATTTTACACAGAAGGTAGTGGGTGCCTGGAACTCGCTGCCAGAGGAGGTTGTGGAAGCAGGGACGATTGTGATGTTTAAGGGGCATCTTGAAAAATACATGAATAGGATGGGAATAGAGGGCTACAGGAAGTGTAGAAGATTTTAGTTTAGACAGGCAGCATGGTCGGCACAGGCTTGGAGAGCCGAAGGGCCGTTCCTGTGCTGTACCTTTCTTTGTTCTTTGTACTGACCTCTAAGGACCATCGCCAAGGGCTCTATCGCCAGCACAAACAACAATGGCAACAGCGGAAAGCCATGCCTCATCTCATTTGTCCGTACACTTGCCACTCGGGCCACATACAACAGACGCATCCACGCCACAAATTTCATGTCAAACCCGAACCTTCCCAGAATCTCAAACAGGTACTGCCACTCCACCCGGTCTAAAGCCTTCTCCGTGTCCATAGAGACCACAACCTCCGGTACGTGTACCTTCGACGGGGTCATGAGCACGTTTAATAGTCTTCTGATGTTTCTGGACAGCTGCCTGCCCTTTAACAAAAACCCATTTGGTCCCCTATGACCACCACTGGAACTCATCCTTCCATCCTCCCCGCTACTAACATAGCCAACACTTTCACATCCGTATTCAGTAGTAGTACTTCAGTAGTAGCTGACCAAGGCAGGCCAGCAGCACGGTTCAATTCCCGTACCAGCCTCCCCACACAGGCGCCGGAATGTGGTGACTAGGGGCTTTTCACAGTAACTTCATTTGAAGCCTACTCGTGACAATAAGTGATTTTCATTTCATTTTTTTCTACCTTTGACCTTAGTGACTTGCAAAGGTCCCGCAGGAGCCCACCTCTGCCTCCAAAGCCACCACATGCTCGCTGTGATCAGACATCATCTTCTCCATCTCCCAGATCTGTGACCTGTGCCTCCAGGCACTTCTCAACTCTCTCCATCGATCCTTTCAGGGGTGGTTCAGCTCCTTCGATGGCTTTCGACCGATCCTTGTGCATCTCCTTTCGCTGCTAATGGAATCTTCCCTGATAAACTCCATCAACTGCTCCATCTGGGGTTTTCCAACTTGCGACAACCCTTCCCCCTCTGCCAACTTTACAATTACTACTGCGTCACAGGTCTCCTCCAATCTTCAGATTTTCGGCGGGAGCAGTGGCCAGGGGTCTGTCGGGAAGGTAGGTTTAACTTTAAAAACTTACCTTTAGAGCTGCAGGAAGTCGGCTGTGGGGATTTCAGGGAAGATTTGTTAGTACCTGTATAAAAGTTAGGCAGTTGCTAAACCCGAGACACTACACTTGTAGTGTCCCCCACCCTTCCACCTCCTCTAACCTAAGGGGTTGAGTGATTATCAGGTAAGCTCTTCCTTTCTTCTTGTTTTATCTAGAGGTGATGTCAGGGAAGGCAGTACAATGTTCCTCCTGCAGAATGTTTGTGGTGAGGGACGCCGTCAGTGTCCCTGCTGATTTCATCTGTGGGAAGTGCACCCAACTTCAGCTCCTCAGAAAGCGCGTTAGGGAACTGGAACTGGAGCTGGATGAACTTCGGATCGTTCGGGAGGCAGAGGTGGTCATAGATAGAAGCTTCAGGGATGTAGTTACTCCGAAGAATAAAGATAGATGGGTGACGGTGAGAGGGGCTGGGAGGAAGCAGTCAGTACAGGGATCCCCTGTGGTTGTTCCCCTTAGTAACAAGCAGGGTAGCATGGTGGTTAGCATAAATGCTTCACAGCTCCAGGATCCCAGGTTCGATTCCCGGCTGGGTCACTGTCTGTGTGGAGTCTGCACGTCCTCCCCCTGTGTGCGTGGGTTTCCTCCGGGTGCTCCGGTTTCCTCCCACAGTCCAAAGATGTGCGGGTTAGGTGGATTGGCCATGATAAATTGCCCGTAGTGTCCTAATAAAAGTAAGGTTAAGGGGGGGTTGTTGGGTTACGGGTATAGGGTGGATACGTGGGTTTGAGTAGGGTGATCATGGCTCAGCACAACATTGAGGGCCGAAGGGCCTGTTCTGTGCTGTACTGTTCTATGTTCTATATACCGCTTTGGATACTGTTGGGGGGGGGGGGAAACTTACCAGGGGTAAGCCATGGGGTACAGGTCTCTGGCACAGAGTCTGTCCCTGTTGCTCAGAAGGGAAGGGGGGAGAGGAGTAGGGCATTAGTCATTGGAGACTCCATAGTTAGGAGGATAGATAGGAGATTCTGTGGGAACGAGAGAGACTTGCGGTTGGTGTGTTGCTTCCCAGGTGCCAGGGTCCGCGATGCCTCGGATTGTGCTTTCGGGATCCTTAAGGGGGAGGGGGAGCAGCCCCAAGCCGTGGTCCACATAGGTACCAATGACATAGGTAGGAAAAGGGATAGGGATGTAAGGCAGGAATTCAGGAAGCTAGGGTGGAAACTTAGATCTAGGACAAACAGAGTTATTATCTCTGGGTTGTTACCCGTGCCACGCGCTAGCGAGATGAGGAATAGGGAGAAAGAGCAGTTGAACATGTGGCTACAGGGATGGTGCAGGAGGGAGGGTTTCAGGTTCCTGGATAATTGGGGCTCATTCTGGGGTAGGTGGGACCTCTACAAACGGGATGGTCTATACCTGGACCAAAGGGGTACCAATATCCTGGGGGGGGAAATTTGCTAATGCTCTTCGGGAGGGTTTAAACTAGTTCAGCAGGAGATTGGGAACCTGAATTGTAGCTCCAGTACACAAGAGATTGAGAGTAAGGTTTCAAAGTTGCAGGAGTGTATCGGCAGGAAGGAAGGTGGTTTAAAGTGCGTCTACTTCAATGCCAGGAGCATCCGGAATAAGGTGGGTGAGCTTGCGGCATGGGTTGGTACCTGGGACTTCAATGTTGTGGCCATTTCGGAGACATGGATAGAGCAGGGACAGGAATGGTTGTTGCAGGTGCCAGGGTTTAGATATTTCAGTAAGCTCAGGGAAGGTGGTAAAAGAGGGGGAGGGGTGGCATTGTTAGTTAAGGACAGTATTACGGTGGCAGAAAGGACGTTTGATGAGGACTCGTCTTCTGAGGTAGTATGGGCTGAGGTTAGAAACAGGAAAGGAGAGGTCACCCAGTTAGGGATTTTCTACAGGTCTCCGAAAAGTTCCAGAGATGTAGAGGAAAGGATTGCAAAGATGATTCTGGATAGGAGCGAAAGTCACAGGGTAGTTGTTATGGGGGACTTTAACTTTCCAAATATTGACTGGAAACGCTATAGTTCAAGTACTTTAGATGGGTCCGTTTTTGTCCAATGTGTGCAGGAGGGTTTTGTGACACAGTATGTAGATAGGCCAATGAGAGGCGAGGCCATATTGGATTTGGTACTGGGTAATGAACCAGGACAGGTGTTAGATTTGGAGGTAGGTGAGCACTTTGGTGATAGTGACCACAATTCAATTTTGTTTACTTTAGTGATGGAAAGGGATAGGTATATACCGCAGGGCAAGAGTTATATCTGGGGGAAAGGCAATTATAATGCGATGAGGCAAGACTTAGGATGCATCAGATGGGGAGGGAAACTGCAGGGGATGGACACAAGGGAAATGTGGAGCTTATTCATGTGGTGCTAGCACATGGCACGGGTAACAACAACACAGTAGCTGTTCCTTGATAAATATGTACCTGTCAGGCAGGGAGGAAGTGGTCAAGCGAGGGAACTATGGTTTGAGGAAGAAGGAGGCTTATGTGAAGATGAGACGTGAAGGTTCAGTTAGGGCGCTCGAGAGATAAAAGTTAGCTAGGAAGGACCTAAAGAGAGAGCTAAGAAGAGTCAGGAGGGGACATGAGAAGTCTTTGGCAGGTAGGATCAAGGATAACCCTAAAGCTTTCTACAGATATGTCAGGAATAAAAGAATGACTAGGGTAAGAGTAGGGCCAGTCAAGGACAGTAGTGGGAAGTTGTGCATGGAGTCCGAGGAGATAGGAGAGGTGCTAAATGAATATTTCTCGGCACCCCCAAGACTTTTACTCCTTATTTTATATGGTCTCTCCATGTTCTTCCTACCAAAATGCATCACCTCACACTTCTCCGTATTGAGCTTCATTTATCATCTACCTGCCCACTTCACCAACTTGACTATGTCCTTTTGAAGGTCTACACTTTCCTCTTCACAGTTTACAAAAGTCCCAAGTTTTGTATAATCTGTAAACTTTGAAATTGCCCCTGCACACAAAGCTATTGATCACTCGTATTATCAGGAAAAGCAAAGTCCCCAATACCATCCCCTGAGGAACGCCACTACAAACCTTCCTCCAGCCTGAAAAATATCCATTGACCATCAATTACTCTCTGCTTCCTATTGTTCAACCAATTTTGTATCCATGTTGCTACTGGCCCTGTTATTCTATGAGTTCCAACCTTTCTCACAAGTCTGTTGTCTGGCACGTATCAAACGCCTTCTGTAAGTCCATGTACATCACATCATCAGTTATGCTTATCGAACCTTATGGTTACCGCCGCAAAAAACTCCAGAAACTTAGTTAAACACAATTTCCTCTTTAGAAATCCATGCTGGCTCTTTCTAATCAACCCACATTTTTCCATCTGATTATCAATTCTATCCCGAATAATTGTTTTTATAAACTTGCTCACCACTGATGTTAAATTGACTGCCATATAATTTCTCAGGCTATCCTCACAATCTCCTCTGAACAAGGGCATACATTTGCAATGTTCCAGTCCTCTGGCATCCCCCCTGTGTCAAGAAGAGACTGGAAGATTATGGCCAGCGCCCTCATAATTTCCATTCTCACTTCCTTCAATATCCTCGGATGCATCTCATCTGGTCCCTGTGCCTTGTCAACTTTCAGTACCGAAGGTCTATTCAACACTCCATCCTCATCAACTTTAAACACTTCTTGGGACAGAATTTCCTCATCTTCCACCATGCCCTAGGTAGTATTTACCCCACTGGCACAGGCGGATATAAATTATTCATTTAATATCTCAGTCATGTCCTGCCTCCATGGGTAAATCGTTTTCAGTTCCCAAATCACCCCACTCTTTTTACCACCAGTTTACAGTTTAGAGACCTATAGAAGACTTTGGGATTCCCCTTTTTGTTGGCTGCCAGGAATTGAACTGGACTAGCCATATAAACACTGTGGCTACAAGAGTAGGTCAAAGGCTAAGAATCCTGCAGCGAGTAACTCGCCTCCTAACTCCCCATCGACAAGGCACAATTCAGGAGTGTAATAGAATACTCTCCACTTGCATGGATGAATTGTGGTGCTGGAAACAGGCTGAGAAGACACTGGTTGTCTGCAAGAGCACTCAACTGAACACATAAACTTATTTTTGCTATCTGGACTTTGTGATTACCCACTCACGTTTACACAAAAGAACAAGACCATGCTACGAATATGTAACGAATTTCCAGACACAAGTGACTGAATTTGCAGCAGGATGAAGGACAGACAAAAGAAGCCATCAGACTCCATTAAGAGCTGTTGGCTGGTCAGACGAGGGTGTTTCAGAGGATAATGGTCTTGATTGAATCATCCGGGGTAACAGGAGTAATCTGTTTTACCCGTTAACGAGTTGGGCTCTGGATAGGACAATGGTCAGTTGTGGGGGTATGCCTATGACTCAATATTAGCATACCAGTATAAAGGAAGGAATATTGGAACAGATCTTCAGCAATAACCTGGGAGCCCCCAGGCACAACCATCGCATGAAGAAGGGAAGCTGGGTTTTGGAACGCTGAGAAGAGATCATCGAGTGATCGTAGCCCGGCCAGTCTCTTTCACTAAGTGCGGGTAATACCTGGAGCTCAGCTGAGTCTGAGTTATCCTTCGTTGAGTGAGAGAATTGTGAATAATATTGTGTTAAACCATGGACCTGTTTTGACCTTTGTTCACCTCACAAATAAGGGCAACTGGGTAAAACACTTGGGGCGAGATTTTCTGCAAATGCGGAGAATCGTAAAGGCTGCCGTGGGACAGGCCGTGACCCACGGCAGCCTTCACGCCCACTTCCGGGGCCGATTCTCCCCCCCGGGCGGGGCTAGGAGTGCGGCCCTGTGCGTCACGGCGGCGCGGCCTTGACGACGGTCGTCAAGACCGCACGCCAAGTGTACACCGGCTGACGCAGCCGATGACGTCAGCCCGCATCTGCGCATGCGCAGTTGGCGTCTTTTCCCTCAGCCGCCCCGCAAGACGTGGCGGCTTGATCTTGCGGGGCGGTGGAGGGAAAAGAGTGCGTCCGTTACGGACGCATGACCCCCTTGGCACGGCCGTGGTACTGCCGTGCCAATCGGGCCCCCAGATGCCCCAAACGATGGCAGCGAGCAGGTATGTTTGTTGCCGTGTTGAAACGGGCGCTCGGCCCGGCCGCTCGGCCCATCGGCCTCGGAGAATCGCCGCTCGCCGTAAAAAACGCTGAGCGGCGATTCATGGCGTGGTCGGGCGTGGGGGGGGGGGGGGGAGAATAGCGGGACGGCGTGAAAAATGTCGGGAGGCCCTCCCGCTATTCTCCCACCCGGCGTGGGGGGGGGGTGGAGAATCGCGCCCTTGATTAATACACTGGTCGAAGAAACTGTGATTTTACAGATGCTTTTTTAAAAATTACTTTATCAGAGTTACAAAGCCAGAGCTCAGAGTGTGGACAGGGGCAAACCCCTAATCCAGATCCTTGCCTGCTCCAAAAACCAATTCAAATTGAATCCAATTCATGATCCGCACAAGAGAGACATACCAGATCCAGGCATAACACCTGACCTCACGCTCTTTACAGATACAACAAAGTGCAGTTCCAACAACACTCAAGAAGCTCAGCACCATCCAGGACAAAGCAGCCCGCTTGATTGGAACCCCTTCTGCAAACATTCACTTCCTCCACCAGCGAAGAACAGTGGTATGTACCATCCATGAGACGCACTATGGGAACTCATCAAGATTCTTTCGGCAGAAACTCCAGAACTATGACCATTAATAATAATATAATAATAATCACTTATTGTCACAAGTAGGCTTCAATGAAGTTACTGTGAAAAGTCCCTAATTGTCACATTCCGGCGCCTGTTCGGGGAGGCCGGTACGGGAATTGAACCTGCGCTGCTGGCCTTGTTCCGCATTACAAGTCAGCTGTTTAGCCCACTGTGCTAAACCACCTAGAAAGACAAGGGCAGCAGAGACATGGGAATACCATCACCTGGATATTCACTCACCATCCTGATTTGGAAATATATTGCTGTTCCTTCACTGGGTCAAAATCCTGGAATTGCCTTCCCAGTAGCACGGTGGGTGCACCTACACCTCAGGGACAACAGCGGTTGAAGAAGACAGCTTACCACCAACTTCTCAAGGGAAATTAGTGATGGGCAATAAATGCTGGCCTAACCAGCGTTGCCCAGACCCCGTAAATAAATTTTTAAAAGTATGTTCTTGGAATCTCTCCTCCTCTCTAATGTGTTTTTGTATTTCTGCAGTCATGATTTACAACTGGATTAGCCTTCCACCTCAAGATCTGCTTTGGCCACTTAAAACATGATTGGGTGCTTCTCTCACTTGCTAAAACTGCTCATGCTTCCATGATTATAGTGGATTATAAAGATCACTCCTGACTTCTTTTCTCTATTGCAAAAACAATCTTCTTAAACACCTTTCTCCTGTACCCTCTGCAGTCCTCTGCAACAATAAATTTGACGAGTTTGAGGACTACTTTGTAACTAAGATTGAAACTATCCAATCCACTGCCCTTGCTGCTTCTCTCCCTTCCCTGAGCCCACTGGGTCAAACTTCCTCCAATGTTTCTCCCTGCCCTATGTCTGAACTCTCATCCTTCTCTAGTTTTTGTTCTATTTCCCCTCATGCCCTCTCTGAGCTCATCTTGTCCATGACACCCAGTTTCTGCTCCCTTGACCCTATTCCTACTAAGCTTCTGACCATCCAACAACCTTTCTTGGCCCCAGGCCTGTTAGCTGGCATTGTTAAGATCTCTTTCTTCAGCTATTCTTCCTCACTCTGTTAAATCTGCTGTCATCACCCCTTTACTCAAAACACCCCTTGCGAACTATGTACTTGCAAATTATTGCCCTGTCTACAACATCCTTCTCCTTTCCAAAGTCCATGAACATGTTATCGCCTCGTAAATCTGTGCCCATCTTTCCCAGCACTCCCATTGTAATCCCTACAATCAGGTTCCTGCCCTACTATGGTACTAAAACAATTCTCACCATTGTTACAAATTACATCTCATGTGACAGTGACAAAGGTAAACTTTCTCAATTGACCTGTAGTCTTTGATATGATTGACCACATCATCCACCTCCAAAGCATCTCCACAAGCTGGGCGGGACTGCGCTCACTAGGTTCCATTCTTGCTAAATTGGGACTTGAGTATCACTTGCAACAGCTTCTCTTCCTATTCGCACATCGTTAACTCTGGAGTTCTCCAATAATCTATCCTTGGATCCCTCCTATTTCTCATCTACATGCTGCCACTCAGTAATATCATCCAAAAACAGTGGGTGGGATTTTCTGCCCTTCCTGCTGGCGGGATCTTCCAGTCCCGTCGAAGACGACCCTTCAAACCCCGCCCCACTGACCTCCACCCCACCCAGACCCAGACCCCCCCCCCCCCCCACCGCCGCTGCCACACACACCCCCCCCCCCCTGCCCAACCGACCCCTCTGCGTTCGGTTCCTCGAAAATGCGATTGGTGAGCAACACAAATGGCCATTGACTTCGGCAGAAGCATAAGATCCGGCTGGCAGTCAGTGACAAGCTGGGTCCACTGCCAGAAAGCCCGGACAGAGAACAAACAACAAAGAACTAAGAAAAGTACAGCACAGGAACAGGCCCTTTGGCCCTCCAAGCCTGTGCCAACCATGCTGCCCGTCTAAACTAAACTCTTCTGCACTTCCGGGTTCCGTATCCCTCTATTCTCATCCTATTCATGTATTTGTCAAGATGTCCCTTAAAAGTCCCTTAAACGTCACTATCGTCCCTGCTTCCACCACCTTCTCCGACAGCGAGTTCCAGGCACACTCTAATTTTCACATGCACACTGACAACAACCTCATCACCACCTGCTAATTTATCAGACTGTTTGTCTCTAGATTAATTATTACCAAACTGAAGTCATTGCCTTTGGTCCCTGCCACAAACTCCATTCCCTAGCTACAAATTCCATCCATCACCCTGTCAACCGCCTGAGGCTGATCCTGGCTGTTTGCAACCTCAGTGTCATATTTCAGCCCAAGGTCAATTTCCAACCACATAGCCCCATAGCGGGACTTAGTAAGACATCCTAATTTCATTTCCATAACATTTCCTGACTCCATCACTGCCTAAACATATCTTCTGCGGAAACCCTCATCCATGCCTCCGTTACCTCTGGACTTTGAAAGCACATCAGGATGTTCCACCCTCCATTAACTTCAGGTCATCCAAAACTCTGTTGCCAAGTCCCTTTCATCCATCACCCCTGAGTTTGCTGACCTAGATTGGCTCCCGGTCAAACAACATCTCAATGTTAAAATCTCGTCCTTGTTTACAAACCCGTCCCTGACCTCACCCTTCCTGTAATAATCGGCAGCCCCAAAACCGTTCAAGATTTCTGCAGCCTGTTTATCCCCCGTTTATTCCCTTAGTTTCCCTTTCTTTTATTTCTGCTGTTACTTTTTTGATTCATGGATGTTTAACGGACTTGTGCCTTTAAGGCAAAGCACCTGCACCTGAACAGGAAGATCCTGAAGCCTGTTCTGTTTTAGACTGACATCAGTGATTATCTGGATTGATTGATGTGGCTGGTGGCCAATGAATAGGCTTGAAAGGTGGTGCTGTGCCCAGTAACAGGTGGTGATTGGTTCTGTTCCCACTGAAATGGTTCAGAGACTTAAAGAGATTTCAGATTCACTTTTGGTGCTCAGGGAGAAAAACTCTTTTTTTCTCACTCTGTTTTATCCAGACATAATTAGCGAACTATCAGAAAAAGGTCATTGTGGGAACCAGCTCTCTTTTTCTGCAGAAAAGGGCTGACGCAAGCAGAGACCAGAATGATAACTATCTCTGTAGAACAGGCTGGAGTGAAGCCAAGGCCCTCTCCTGGAAAGACTTTGAGTAAAATATTAATAACTTCAAGGAACATCACTAAGGCTGTAAGCCAGATATTTTGCACGGTAGCACAGTGCTTAGCACTGTTGCCTGATAGCCCCAAGGACCCGGGTTTGAATCCTGGCTTGTGTCACTGCCTGGGCATAGTCTGCATGTTCTCCCCTTGTCTGTGTGGGTTTCCTCCGGGTGCTCTGGTTTCCTCCCAGAAGTCCCAAAGGATATGCTTGTTAGGTGAATTGGACATTCTGAATTCTCCCTCAGTGTACCTGAACAGGTGGTTATGAGGGGATTTTCACAGTAAGTTGATTGCAGTGTTAATGTAAGCCTACATGTGACACCAATAAATATTATAAACCACACATACTGTGAAGAAAGTGCACTAAAGAACTTGTTTACTGAAGCAAGGACTTTTTTCTTTTGACTTTAATCTTTACTATTTTACCCCTTTCTACCCCTCTGTGTTTGTCTGTCTTGTTTGTGTGTGTGTGTGTGTGTGTGGCTAGAGGATGGGGAAGTCAAAGGGGGAGTTGGTATTAGTCTGGCATTAAGCAGCTGTATTCATTGCATATTTGTTCCAGTTATAAATAAACAGTAATTTTGTTTAAACTGACAAACCTGGTGACTGTGATTATTGGAGAGCCAAAGGCCAAAGATTTTGGTTATTTTATATGAATTATTGGTTAATTAACTTGTGTTGTGACCGTGAATTAACCCAAGGTGTCGTATCAAGCCTCTAACTCTGGCCCCTTGGAAATCCCCGATTTTAATGACTCCAACATTGGTGGCTGTACCTTCAGCTGGATTGGGCCGAAACTCTGGAATTCCCTCCTTTCTATTTCTCTTTCTCCTTTCAGACAGTGTTTAAAACCTACCTCTTTGACCAAGCTTTAAGTTAGCTGCTCCAACATAATCTTAGGCACCTCAGGGTCTAATATTGCTTTTTAACTCTCCTGTGAAAGGCCTTGGAATGTTTAATTATGTTAAAGACTTTATATAAATGCAAATCCTTGTTTCTCTCATTGAAAATTCAGAAATCTGCTAGCCAGGCCTGGATTAAGACTTTTTGGGAACCTGAGGATCAAGAATATTTGCAGCTGCGACAGACTCCCCAAGCAACCCGAATGTAGGTGGATATGATGCTACAGCCAATAACAGCAAAACTCTCTCTTAGCAGAGCACTGAGAATGAAACCATGACAAAAATTCAATAGTTTTTGTAATTTTAAATGTCAAAAACGGACCTGCTGAAGTCAGCGAGAACCTTTCCAAAAATCAGGAGTGACAATTTGGTGATATTTCAGTAATGATTATCCACCTGAAACTCACTTTCTCGCAGTATTTAGATGTGGATTTCCGAGGAGTGAGCAGCATAAACGTTCCTAACTTTAGGTTTAGTCCTCATGCTTGTCCGAAGTTATCACATTATAGTCAGTCCTCAACTTTATGACGTTTGAATTACAACGAACGACACTAACGACATTTATAAATCGACGCCCTGTTTTGACTCTACAATGCCAGTTTTGCCAACTGTTATGCTCCTTTCTGTTCCATCTTTCACAACCTCAGGAAGGGAAAATTGCTTTTCAGGTACAGCAGAGAAGTGTTTCTGAAAGTGTAAGCACTCTTATATCATGGGAAATACACTACCGTAAAGCAATTCGAATGAAGCAAGATCTCACAACCTTTCACTATTCAGTGAAAATAGGGTATTGTGCCTTGGTTCAGGGATCAATCGCCTGTTTACAACATTGTTCCTATGAGAAAACCAGTTCTGACCTAGAATGCTTCGACTTTATGTAGACTTACATCATGGTTTTCGGGAACCATTTCTTTGTAAATCCAAGCTGTACCTTCTTGTTATGTTGCCCCAACACAAACAATTTTGGCAAGATTGTTGATGCTGAACAGATAAACATTTGTCAAGTCATGTTTCCAAATGTAATGTAGAATATAGGTGAATATCAGCACTGAAAAATAGCATCTTCATTTAATTGGATATAAATAATTGTTTATTGAGATTTTCAGACCATTAGCAATTTAAGCCTACACTTTCCACTTGATTGCACTTTTTTTTTAGCACATTTGATTTGATATTGGTGCAAACAGCTCAAAGATGTTGTGGAATTAAAATTTTTATTTTAGAGTACCCAATTCATTTTTTCCAATTAAGAGGCACTTAGTGGGGCCAATCCACCTACCCTGCACATCTTTGGGTTGTGGGGGTGAAACCCATGCAAACGCGGGGAGAATGTGCAAACTCCACACGGACAGTGACCCAGAGCCGGGATGGAACCTGGAACCTCGGCGTCGTGAGGCAGCAGGGCTAACCCACTGCGCCACCGTGCAACCTTGTTGTGGAATTTTAAGCACACATAGGTTTCAGTGCACCATGTGCTTCCATAGTATCTGTGTTGGTTTTAAAAACATCACAGGAGGAGCAGACCCTGACCACAAAACTGACTCAGGCCCAAGTCCAAGAGTGAATGATTCACTATTGGACGGTTTTGCTAATTGTGCTCACTTGCCTTTGAGGAGGCACCAAAGTTAACCCTCAATCTTTTGGGTCAAAAGAGACCAATAGGTATGTTTTTAAACGTTTTGAGTGAATTAAAAAGATGACTGAGGAACTGATCCTTGTACCCCAATCTAACTATTATATAGAACGCAGATTTGTATATTTAAAAAAAAAATATTTCAGGATAGTATATCCCAGTTTAGGAATTTTTCTAAAAACGTATTTTTGTGTTACAGTGGTTTTCATGCAAGGGAACATTTTCAAATAGTGCCGTGGGTTCAATTTCTGGTTTAGCATGGATGGTAAGCCCCAAAGAATTGAATAGGCTTCTCCTGTTATTGTATATGTCTCTTCCAGTCAGCGTTGGTTGGATGATGAAATATTCAGCGGGATGGTGGTCACAGGGATGTGTTTGCCACAGAGACAGAGGCGGATTTACAGTTAGTAGGGCCCAGTGCTCACCTTCATTTTTGGGCTCCCCCCCCCCACCCCAAACTTCAGCACTCCTCACTCACCCTCGCACCACAAAGGCGGATGCCACAAAACTGTTCAGTACGTTGATCTTTTTAAAATAAAACGATAAACTGTCTTTTTGCTTAGCTTGGTCCCTTTGTCTCACTTTAATTTTTCAGTGTTTTTGACTGCCCGAATGATAGCGTTACTAAAGATAGTCTGCTAAAGATAGACTGCCAGAATAATAGTATTGCTAAAGAAACTGACCTTGATTTTAGACAGCTAATGAAGGGTGAAATGTTCAGGGGTTGTTCACCGTGAGCGCAAATCCCGTTATAGCCGCTGTCTCACAAGAGGGCCAGAATGAACATAGAACACACAGTGCAGAAGGAGGCCACTCGGCCCACCGAGTCTGCACCGACCCACCCAAGCCCCTACTTCCACCCTATCCCCATAGCCCAATAATCCCTCCCAACCCTTTTCTTTGGACTATGGGAGGAAACCGGAGCACCCGTAGGAAACCCACGCAGACACGGGGAGAACGTGCAGACTTCACACATACAGTGATCCAGCAGGGAATCGAACCTGGGATCCTGACACTGTGAAGCCACAGTGCTAGCCACATGTGCTACCGTGGGATTTGCAGTGACAAGATCTCAGTTTGAGATTTCCCTGCCCCCCCCCCCCACCCGCCTGTGATGTAATCAGGTTCACACCCGATTAATTTGCATGCAGAATAATTTTTCTTTTTAAAATAATTTTTATTGAAATTTTTACAAAATACAAAATATAAACATCTTAACTCTATTAACATACAACCGCGGTAACACCCCATGAACAATATCCCCCCAGCTTCAAGAGCAACTTCAAACAAAAGGAAAGAACAAAAACAAAGAAAAAGAAAATGAAAACAGAAAAAAACAAAAAAGAGAGAGATAGCACCCTCCACAAACCCATGTGCACAGTTCTCCCTCCCCCCAATCCTTACACCCCCCCCCCCCCCCCCCCCCCCCGGGTTGCTGCTGCTATCGGCCTATTTCCCTACCTTTCCGCCAGGAAGTCCAGAAAAGGCTGCCACCGCCTGAAAAACCCTTGTACTGATCCCCTCAGGGAAAATTTCACCCTCTCCAATTTAATGAACCCCGCCATATCAGAGATCCAGGCCTCCACGCTTGGGGGCCTCGCATCCTTCCACTGGGGCAAGATCCTCCGCCGGGCTACTAGGGACGCAAAGGCCAGAACACCGGCCTCTATCGCCTCCTGCACTCCCGGCTCCACTGCAACCCCAGAAATTGCGAGTCCCCAGCCTGGTTCGACCCTGGATCCCACCACCCTCGACACCGTCCTTGCTACCCCCTTCCAAAACTCCCCCAACACTGGGCACGCCCAAAACATATGGGCGTGGTTCGCTGGGCACCCGAGCACCTAGCACACCTGTCCTCTCCCCCGAAAAACCTGCCCATCCTCGACCCAGTCATGTGGGCCCTATGCAGCACCTTGAACTGTATGAAGCTAAGCCTCGCACAGGAAGAGGAGGAATTCACTCTCTCCAGGGCATCCGCCCACGTCCCCTCCTCAATCTCCTCACCCAGCTCCTCTTCCCATTTACCCTTCAGTTCCTCCACCGAGGCCTCGTCTACCTCCTGCATTACCCGGTATATGTCCGAAATCCTCCCTCCTCCGACCCACACCCCCGAGAGCACCCTGTCCCGAACCCAACGTGGGGGCAACAAGGGGAACCCCTCCATCTGCCGCCTGGCGAACGCCCTAACCTGCATGTACCGAAACATGTTCCCCGGGGGGAACCCAAACTTCCCCTCTAACTCCCCCAAGCTCGCGAGCCTCCCCTCCACAAACAGGTCCCTCAGCCTCCTAACCCCTGCTCTGTGCCAGCCCAGAAATCCACCATCAATGCTCCCTGGGACGAACCGATGGTTCCCCCCGTATCGGGGCCTCCATCGAGCCCCCCATTTCTACCCTGTGCCGTCTCCATTGCCCCCAAATTTTGAGGGTAGCCGCCACCACCGGGCTTGTGGTATACCTCGTTGGAGGGAGCGGCAACGGCGCCGTTACTAGTGCCTCCAGGCTCGTGCCCACACAAGACGCCGCCTCCATCCTCTTCCACGCTGCCCCTTCCTCGTCCATTACCCACTTACGCACCATCGCTGCGTTGGCTGCCCAGTAGTACCCACAGAGGTTGGGCAACGCCAGCCCCCCCCATCCCTGCCTCGTTCCAGGAACACCCTTCAAACCCTCGGAGTCCCATGCGCCCACACAAATCCCGTGATACTCCTGTTGACCCTCCTAAAAAAGGCCTTCGGGATAAGGCTAGGGAGGGACTGGAACAGGAACAAAAACCTTGGGAGCACCGTCATCTTGATGGACGGCACCCTCCCCGCCAGTGACAGCGGTAACATATCCCATCTCTTAAACTCCTCCTCCATCTGCCCCCCCCTCCCTTGCCTCATTAAAGGTCCGGACCAACAGGGGGCCCAACAGGTCCAAATACCTTTTATATAATTCAGCCGGAAACCCGTCCGGCCCCGGCGCCTTCCCCGACTGCATGCTCCCTATCCCTTTGACCACCTCCTCCAGCTCGATCGGCGCCCCTAGTCCCTCCACCCGCTGCAGGGTAGCATGGTGGTTAGCATAAATGCTTCACAGCTCCAGGGTCCCAGGTTCGATTCCCGGCTGGGTCACTGTCTGTGTGGAGTCTGCACGTCCTCCCCCTGTGTGCGTGGGTTTCCTCCGGGTGCTCCGGTTTCCTCCCACAGTCCAAAGATGTGCGGGTTAGGTGGATTGGCCAGGCTAAATTGCCCGTAGTGTCCTAATTAAAGTAAGGTTAAGGGGGGGGTTGTTGGGTTACGGGTATAGGGTGGATATGTGGGTTTGAGTAGGGTGATCATGGCTCGGCACAACATTGAGGGCCGAAGGGCCTGTTCTGTGCTGTACTGTTCTATGCTCTATGCTCTATCCTCTTCCACCCTCGGGAATCGCAACTTGTCCAAGAAGCGCCCCATTCCAACCCCCTCCACCGGGGGTTCAGACCGGTACAATTCCCCATAGAAGTCCCTGAAGACCCCATTGACATCTACCCCCCTCCGCACCACCTTCCCAGCTCTATCCATCACTCCCCCAATCTCCCTGGCCGCGTCTCGCTTCCGGAGTTGGTGCGCCAGCATCCTGCTCGCCTTCTCCCCGTATTCATACACCGCCCCCTGTGCTTTCCTCCACTGAGCTTCCGCCTTTCTAGTCGTCAGTAGGTCAAATCTGGCCTGAAGGCTACGCCTCTCCCCCAGCAATCCCTCCTCTGGGGCCTCCACATATCTCCTATCCACCTGCACCATCTCCCCTATCAGTCTTTCCCTTTCCCTCTGCTCCCCCCTCTCCCTATGGGTTCAGATGGAGATCAATTCCCCCCTCATCACCACCTTCAATGCCTCCCAGACCATCCCCACCCGAACCTCCCCGTTATCATTGGCCTCGAGGTATCTCTCGATACACCCCCGGACCCTTCCGGCCACCTCCTCATCTGCCAGCAGCCCCACCTCCATGCACCAGAGCAGACGTTGGTCCCTCTCTTCCCGAGGTCCATCCAGTGCGGGGCATGATCCGAAATGGCAATGGCGGAGTATTCCACTTCCTCCACCCTCGACACCAGCCCCCTGCTCAGGACAAAAAAATCAATCCTCGAGTAGGCCTTATGTACATGGGAGAAAATCAAGTATTCCCTGGCCCTTGGCCTCGCAAACCTCCAAGGGTCCACCCCCCCCCCCCCCCCCCCCCCCCCCCAATCTGGTCCATGAATCCCCTCAACACCTTAGCCGCCGCCGACCTCCTACCCGTCCGGGACTTGGATCGATCCAATGGGGGATCCAGTACTGTGTTAAAGACCCCCCCATGATCAGGCCCCCCCGCCTCCAGGTCCGGAATGCGGCCCAACATACGCCGCATAAACCCCGCATCGTCCCAATTTGGGGCATAAACATTCACCAACAATACCCGCTCCCCTGCAGCTTGCCACTCACCATCACGTACCTCCCGCCACTGTCAGCCACCACCTTCAATGCCTCAAACGACACCTTCTTCCCCACCAGGATCGCCACCCCCTTACTCTTCTCATCCAGCCCTGAGTGGAACACTTGGCCCACCAATCCCTTCCTCAGCCGGACCTGGTCCACCACTCTCAGGTGTGTCTCCTGGAGCATGGCCACATCCGCCTTCAGCCCCTTCAGGTGCGCAAATACTCGGGCCCCTTTGACCGGCCCATTCAGCCCCCTCACATTCCAGGTTATCAGCCGGATCCGAGGGCTCCCTGCCCCCTTCCCCTGCCGATTAGCCATACCCCATCCCTTGCCCACCCCCGGCCAGTGTCCCACGCTCTGCCAGTTTCCCATGGCGGCAACTACACCCCTCCAGCACCCCCTGCGTCCTCCAGCTCCTACCCCGACCGTTTCAGCAGCAACCCAGTACCCCCCCCCCCCCCCCCCCCCCCCCCCAGGCTAGGACCCCTCCTAGCCACGCCCCCCCCCCCTCTACAGCACTCCCGTGAGCCAGCTAACTTCTGCTGACCCCGGCGGCTCCCGCCCTACTTTCGGCTCCTCCCAACGTGGGACTGCCCCTCCTCCATTGTGCCCGTCAACGAGTCCACCCTCCCCCCGCTCCTGCACGGGAAAAGAAAACACGCCCCCTCCCTCTCACAGCGCGGGAACCCCGCAGAAAGCCCGCGCTTTCGCCCTGCCGGGCCCCGCCTCTTCCAGGGCCACTCCCATTGTCAGTCCCCCCCACCAGCTCCCCGAACTCCCCGTTTACCCCTCTGCCCGAACCCGTCCACCCAACCTCTGCTTGAAAACCCATAAAGAAAAAACCCGTACGACATCACCCCACCCACCCTGAAGCCACCCCACATCTTACACTAAACCCAGCAAATACAAATACAGTATAGATAAATACAGTATTATACAGCATCCCCCATCAGGGGGACCCTCAGTTTGAGTCCAGTTTCTCGGCTTGCACGAAGGCCCACGCCTCCTCCGGGGACTCAAAATAGTGGTGTCGATCCTTATAGGTGACCCACAGACGCACCGGCTGCAACATTCCAAACTTCACCTTCCGTCTGTGGATCACCGCCTTCGTCCGGTTAAACCCGGCCCTCCGTCTAGCCACTTCCGCACTCCAGTCCTGGAAGATCCGCACCTCCGTGTTCTCCCATTTGCTGCTCCGCTTCTTCTTGGCCCACCGGAGCACACACTCACGATCCATGAACCGATGAAACCGCACCAACACCGCCCGCGGCGGCTCGTTCGGCTTGGGCCTCCTAGCCAGAATTCTGTGGGCCCCCTCCAACTCCAGGGGCCCCTGGAAGGACCCAGCCCCCATCAGCAAGTTTAGCATCATCACCACATAGGCCGCTAGGTCCGACCCCTCCAGCCCCTCCGTGAGGCCCAGGATCCGTAAATTCTTCCTCCTCGACCGGTTGTCCAGCTCCTCAAACCGCTCCTGCCATCTTTTATCGAGCGCCTCGTGCATCTCCACCTTCCCCACCATGGCCACAACCTCGTCCTCCCTTTCGGCGGCCTGCTGCTGCAGCTCCCGGATCGCAGCCCCCTGGGCTGTCTGGGTCTCCATCAGTTCCCTGTTGGTTACCTTCAGGGACTCCAGCAGCTCCAACTTCAGCTCCTGGAAGCAGCGCAGCAGAATCGTCTGCTGCTCCTGGACCCACTTCCTCAGCTCCTCAAAGCTTTCGCCGGCCGCCATTTTGTTTTCCTGCCCCCGATTTTTCCTGGGTGTTTTCCTCGATCTTCTCTCTGCTCCACTCCTGGTCCAGACCATGGGACCGCTGGGGCGACTCCTGGCCTCTTCCCCCGTCGGGATTTGCCTCCTCAGCTCCGTTGGGGGCCCTGAAAAAAGCCCTGAAGTCCGTTAATCGCGGGAGCCGCCGAACGTGCGGCTCAACTGCGCATTGCCGCCTCCGGAAGTCCATGCAGAATAATTTTAATACGCATAAACAGCTTTTTCTTTTTCATTCTTGGGTTCTGGACGTTTTTGGCTGGGCCCAGCATTTGTTGCCCATCCTTAATTGTCCTTGAATTGAGTGGTTTGCTCGGACATTTCAGTGGGGGGACAGTTAAGAGTCATCCGCATCGCTGTGTAGGTCTGGAGTCACATGTAGGCCAGACAGGGTAAGGATGGCAGATTCCCTCCCCTGAAGGACATTAGTGAACCAGCTAGGTTTTTACGACAATCGGCAATGGTTTCATGGTAATCTTAGACTTTTAATTCCAGGTTTTTATTGAATTCAAATTTCACCATCTGTCATGGTGGGATTTGAATCCAGGACCTGAGAACATTACCGCTTTTCTCTGCATTATTAGTCCAGTGACTATGCCACCACTTAGAATTAGGGGTTACCTAATGCCGAGAAGGATTGGGGTTTGGGAGTCGGGTCACTCTGATGCCTGAATGGTGTGAGGGGGGTGACCATTGAATGGTGGGGGTGCAGGTTGGCCCTTTGTGTTGGAAGTTTGGGGGGGTGGTGTTCCCCTTTTCTGCTGGGGGTTCCGATGTCTGGTAGGGGGCGGCGAGGGGGAAGAAGGGCCTTGAACTACATTTTTCCAGCTCTGAGAGTGACAGTGTAAAACATGTCCCCCTGCTTATTTTTGACAAAGCATCTGAAGACCTGGAGTGAAAACATGCCAGTTTTCAGACAGAACTTGACACTTTGTCATTTTTTAGGAAAATTCCACCCAAAGTGTGTCCTTGTTGTGACCTTAGAGCCTCGCATGCCCGCTGGCCTAGAGGGGGAGAGGGGGAGCCGCTATGCTCCTGGTGCTGCCCCTGGCTTCCCCACACTGCGTCCTAGTCATGGCCAGCCACCAGGCCTCCCCCCCACCTTGGGTCGGGTCACACCTCGCCTGCACATGCTGCCAACTGTCACTTACCTACCCACCCTTTAGTTCTCATCCAATCAGAGTCTGATTTTGCTTTGTGTTTGGTGGTGATAGACTCATTAGTTTGAGCCTATCAGCAGCAAATGCAGGGAGTAATCGGCCTCTGCTTTGATGCCCTGCTAACTGTCTGCTATGTCAAAGTGCACTCCAGCTGAGCTGACTCTGAGTGTTCCAATACTGGGTGCAGCGATACATCAGGTCAGCAGACGGTGGGACTACCCTGTTGGTAAGGGCCCTGTGCCTGGGCACAATGTGTTTCATTGTAAATCCTCCCTGCACAGAGGTGGAGAACCTGGGCAGGAAGCTCTAGAGAGCAGGATCTTGGTGCTGAAAAGATACTGTGAATGAAGGATCAAATAGAGGCTTAAGAAAGAAACTTAATGAAATTAGACAGTGGGGTGGTTACAGAGCTAGAGGAGATTAGGAACTATTTTCTGATTCCACATTGCTATGACTTCCAATTCCATAACATCCATTTGCATACCTACCGTAGTCCATCTGTCACTAAACGTTTGATACGTACGCTCATCATTTCCAGACTTAATGCTCTTCTTGCCAGCATCCCATTTTCTAACCTCTACAAACCTATGAGGATATCCTATTCCAGCCTATTTCACCACTACTCATGTTGACTTATGTAGCATAAAGGTCTGGCACATAAAGGGTCAATGTGGGACTGAGCATAACACCACTCAAAAAGGCACATGGCCCAAGGTTAGTGTGGTGTTGAGCAGAGACATGTATAGGCCTAAGCAAGGAGACATCTCCGAGCTTTCACCCTTTACTGTGTAAATTTATTCTGATAGTTATGATGCAGACGGCATAGTTTTGGATGAGCTCACGTTAACAGGCAACTTCTGCTTTATATGACTGAAATCAGACAAACAGAATCTCCACAGACATAGACTTTGGCTATCATCATGTAGTATCTCTTTTCCGACTATTCTGTCCCCCGAAGGAGAAGAACGTAATCATTAGTTGGCGCCACATTTGTTCTTATATAGAGATGATTGAAGGATGTGGCGATATGGTAAATGGCTTAAAGTCACAAGGTTGGTTAAGTTGTTTTCATAGGAATTGCCTGAAGCAGAGCAGAAAGTTTTCCTCCAACTTTCCGCATTATTAAATTTAATGGTAGTAAAAGTTGAAGTGATGTTCTTGAGGTAACAACTTTTATCAAATGGCAGACAAACAGGGGTGATATTTTAAATGCCTCTATTCATAAAAACACTCCGTAATATAATTGGAAATCTGTAGTGCTGGATGACTGATATAAAAGATACCACCTTCAAATAGATATTTTTCTGAGAAGGTCAAAATCTGTTCAATCCTCGCAGTATTGAAAATATTGGATTTATGTGAGAATATTGCGTCTTCAATCCTCCGACTGTTGAAAAGATTATGATGGATTTAGAATCAGTTCACATGATTTTCTGGAGAGCTTGCACCTTATTTACTGCCAGAGGTTTGATGACAATATACTGTTAGTTTATGTCGCCCGTATCTCTATAGAATTGTAACAAGTTTAGAATCTGTCTTAGATTTCTGTTGAGTATAGGGGTACTTACTACTGCTCACCTCCATAAATGATCTGAGCATCTTACATTGGGGCACTTGAGGTTGCCATAAAAGCCAAGAAGGATGATATGTATTTTACTCTTGCCTTCATGTACTATTTGCAAATCTTTTTAAAAGTAGACTGAGAGATGTTTGATAAAAAGAGGCCAGAAACAAATAATTAGTTGCTTTACTTCACAAATTCCACAAATGTAATTCAGTCTCATTCAAATATACAGGAAAAAATAGTAAATTGGCACCTTGTTCCCACCAGGGTCTGATTTTACTTGTTTTTGGCATAACCTTTCATTCAGATTATCAAAGTGCAAAAACAGACTCTATTTTTAGTATATAAATCTTCAGCCAAAGCTCTGTTTCACAAATTCCGTGATTAAAATTTTCCTGCCCATGTGCCCTATTTTCATCTGTTAATTCTGGCTTTAAGAAGCAGAAGGCATTGTATCCAGCACCTTCCAAGATAGGGATTTGCCAATAGGCCGGTCAATCAAACCCACTTGTTGGAGTATATTTTTCACAGGCAGCATCTACCATGGCTGCTTAAATGGACAAATCCAACGTCTGAAGCCTATGGCCTTTCTTTTAAATCTGCATGACTTCATTTTGTTTTAAGTATAGCTTGATGTCAAAATATTTTCCATAAAGGGGAGATGAGACTGCCCTTAACATCAAGGCATTTGACTGTGTGTGGAATCAGGAAGTCCTGGCAACATTGAAGTCAATGGGAATTGGGGGAAAACTCTCCATGTCTTGGAGTCATACCTAGCACAAAGGAAGATGGTGGTGGCTGTTGGAGGTCAATCATTTCAGTACCAGGACATCCTGCAAGAATTCCTAGGCCCAACCATCTTCAGCTGTTTCACTAATGACTTCCCTTCCATCATAAATTCACAAGTGCAGATGTTTGCTGATGATTGCACAATGTTCAATATCATTTGCAACTCCTTAGATACCAAAACAGTCCGTTCCATATCCAGGAGGACCTGGACAACATTCAGGGTTGGGATGATAAATGGCAAATACACTCATGCTACACAAATGCTAGGCAATGACCATCACCAGAAAGAGAAAATCTAACTATCTCTCCTTCATATTCAACGACATTACTAACACTGAAACCCCCACTATCAACAGCTTGGGGGTTACAAAAACTGAACTGGACTAGCCGTATAAATACTATAGATACAAGAGCAGGTCAGAAGCTGGGAATTCTGAAGTGAATAACTCACCTCCTGACTCCCCAAAACCTGTCCACCATCTGCAAAGCACAAGTCAGGAGTGTGATGGAATACATTCCACTTGCCTGGAAGAGTGCAGCTCCAGTAACAGTGAAGAAGTCCAACATCATCCAACACAAAGCAGACTGCTTGATTAGCACCTCATTCACAAACTCAGACATTCATTCCCTTTACCACTAACGCACAGTGGCAGCAGTGTGCACTGTTACAGGGCAAGTACAGGCAGTCCTCGACTTTACGATATTTGGGTTAACACCGAACTGCAGTTACAATGTTTATAAATTTCAACATTACAAATCCACGCCAGCACGTTCATATGTGTGCTTTGACACCCATCTGTATGACTGGACAGGTTGAACTGTCTTGTTTAAGTTAAAAATGAGTATTGTATCCTGTTAAATTTATTTGGCACAACCGTTACAATTTGAATGCATTTATTTGCTTTTGTTGTATTTAATATGCGTTCAGATTCGAAGACATTCAAAGTTGAATAGACAACTGACTGTAATCGATGGCTTCATTATATCCTCCACACTAACCATGGAACTTGTGCAGAGACGTGCAGGCATCAACAGTCGCCTCAACGACTCGATAGGGTAAGAGTTGAGAGCATTTAAGGCCACCGGGCTCACGATAAGTGATTTCCAGCCTTGGTTGAGGAACCAATCTCTCATTTATAACATTTTTCCTATAGGTTCCAACTTTTGATGTTTCGTCTTACAACACAGTTTTCAGGAACCAATTGTGTCATAAGTCCAAGGACTGCCTGTATAAGGACTTCAATAGTTTGTCTCAATGAAAGGCTCTTATTAAACTGATATCAAGATGTCTATTTATAGAGGCAGACTCCTCTTGGCCTTGTCACATGACCACAGAAAGCATGAGGCATCAATCAGGCTGACTACATTTCAAAACCTAAATAGCCCCCCAATTTAATATTGAACTAAAGACACAAAAATCCCGTTCTTAACAAAAGACATTTTTGCATGCATGATCCTGTTACTATACAGCCATTGTACCAGGCAGAACTGGGAGCAGGACACAGACACACAGACACACAGGCAGGCAGCATTTGAGGTAGCCATAAGTTAAGCTCTGAAGACAGAACGAATTCACATAAAGCATCTTCACCTTTGAGACTACGAGCTTTATTAAGACACGAGGAACAACACATGGTACCAAGAGTGGCTTCAGACGCTTACTACAGGACAACTCAGCTGCAGACACAGAAAGAACAAAATGGCATGGAAATCTCCTACTGGACATTGGACTTGGGGAGAAATCGCTTATTCGAGGATGTGGCTTGGAACCCCACCTCAGCTGGACACGACCGGCAATATAAGAAATGTCTGGAAAATATTTAAACAAATGTTCGATTTATATATCATAGCTAATGATGTAGCAGCAGCCTCAGACTAAATTAAAATAGCAATGCTCATCGCAGGACATGAAGCTAGGAAAGTATATAATGGATTTAAATACTCAAAAGGTGAAGACAGCAACAACTTACAAACAATACTAAACAAATTTGAAGAGTAGAGAAATATAGAGAAATACAGCACAGAACAGGCCCTTCGGCCCACGATGTTGCGCCGAACTTTCGTCCTAGGTTAATCATAGAATTTTGGACAATTTTTCATGGCCAATCCACCCAACCTGCACATCTTTGGACTGTGGGAGGAAACCGGAGTACCCGGAGGAAACCCACGCAGTCACGGGGAGGATGTGCAGACTCCACACAGACAGTGACCCAAGTCGAAATCGAACTTGGGACCCTGGAGCTGTGAAGCAATTGCGCTACCCACAATGCTACCGTGCTGCCCTTAAGAAGTTAACCTACATTCCCTTATTCTACCCTAATCCAAGTACCTATCCAATAGCCGCTTGAAGGTCCATAAATTTTCCGACTCAACTACTACCACAGGCAGTGCATTCCATGCCCCCACTACTCTCTGGGTAAAGAACCTACCTCTGACATCCCCTCTATATCTTCCACCATTTATCTTAAATTTATGTCCCCTTGTAATGGTGTGTTCCACCCGGGGAAAAAGTCTCTGACTGTCTACTCTATCTATTCCCCTGATCACCTTATAAACCTCTATCAAGTCGCCCCTCATCCTTCTCCGTTCTAATGAGAAAAGGCCTAGCACCCTCAACCTTTCCTCGTATGACCTACTCTCCATTCCAGGCAACATCCTGGTAAATCTCCTTTGCACCTTTTCCAAAGCTTCCACATCCTTCCTAAAATGAGGTGACCAGAACTGCACACAGTACTCCAAATGTGGCCTGACCAAGGTTTTGTACAGCTGCATCATCACCTCACAGCTCTTAAATTCAATCCCTCTGCTAATGAACGCTAGCACACCATAGGCCTTCTTCACAGCTCTATCCACTTGAGTGGCAACTTTCAAAGAACTATGAACATAGACCCCAAGATCTCTCTGCTCCTCCACATTGCCAAGAACCCTAACATTAACCCTGTATTCCGCATTCAGATTTGTCCTTCCAAAATGGACAACCTCACACTTGTCAGGGTTAAACTCCATCTGCCACTTCTCAGCCCAGCTCTGCATTCTATCTATGTCTCTTTGAAGCCGACAACAGCCCTCCTTACTATCCACAACTCCACCAATCTTCGTATCATCTGCAAATTTACTGACCCACCCTTCAACTCCCTCATCCAAGTCGTTAATGAAAATCACAAACAGCAGAGGACCCAGAACTGATCCCTGCGGTACGCCACTGATAACTGGGCTCCAGGCTGAATATTTGCCATCCACCACCACTCTCTGTCTTCTATCGGTTAGCCAGTTTGTTATCCAACTGGCCAAATTTCCCACTATCCCATGCCTCCTTACTTTCTGCATAAGCCTACCATGGGGAACCTTATCAAATGCCTTACTAAAATCCATGTACACTACATCCACTGCTTTACCTTCATCCACATGCTTGGTCACCTCCTCAAAGAATTCAATAAGACTTGTAAGGCAAGACCTACCCCTCACAAATCCGTGCTGACTATCCCTAATCAAGCAATGCCTTTCCAGATGCTCAGAAATCCTATCCCTCAGTACCCTTTCCATTACTTTGCCTACCACCGAAGTAAGACTAACTGGCCTGTAATTCCCAGGGTTATCCCTATTCCCTTTTTTGAACAGGGGCATGACATTCGCCACTCTCCAATCCTCTGGTACCACCCCTGTTGACAGCGAGGATGAAAAGATCATTGCCAACGGCTCTGCAATTTCATTTCTTGCTTCCCATAGAATCCTTGGATCCTGGGTCACTGTCCATGTGGAGTTTGCACATTCTCCCCGTATCTGTGTGGGTTTCACCCCCACAACCCAAAGACGTGCAGGTTAGGTGCATTGGCCACGCTAAATTGCATCTTAATTGGAAAAACAATAAATTTATTTTTAAAAACTTTACCTGCTTTCCCCAATGTTAGGTAAGTGTTTAAGCCTGCTTATTTACACAGTGTATATTGTTCTAGCTGCAGCAAGCAAAGACATGAGGCATATTGTAGAGATTCTTTATAGGTGGGTTAATCTTTTGTAAATGTGTTTAAAAGATGTTTAAAATGCCCATAAAGTGAAAGAAAGTTAAATATTAAAAAACTTTGGCTTGTCATCAGGCTGAATTCCATTCAAAAAGTACTTTCATATATAACAAAGTGGTTTGGAGTGTCTGTAATAAGCTTCACTAAAGGTAATTTGGATTTTGCTATGTTTTTTAAGCAGTGTTGTTTATTTCAGACTTAAAAGTCTCCCTGATGTGATGTTGATCATTACAAGCCGCTTAAGTAGTGATTTTGATATGTTACTGTGAGAAATATGCAGTGTAATATGCTACTTTAAATGCTTTAAGAAAGTTTACTGCTTTAGGTGACATATGCAAGCCTCCTGTGAGCTGATATGAACTATCTCTCTGACAGGTGCAGGTGAGGAAGTCCAGGCTCCAGGTGATGAAAGGGCAGCACGAGATTGCCTGCCAGTTGCTGCTTTTGGACATTGCGTTTCAAAAATTAACAATATGCGCTTCCCTTCCTCCCCTCCCTTCTTTCCCCCCTTCCTTCCCTCCCCTCCCTCCCTATTTACAAAAAGTAAGACACCAGAAGTGTTGTGTTAAAGTAAAAAAAATTATTGCAAGAAATTTGGAACAATTGAGGTAGTTATTATCCAAAATGTTAGCTGCTAAAGTTAAACATTTAGTTAAATGTCAATATAGTAACAAAGTTTTATATTTATGACAATATTTTTGTTAATAAATGTTTTCCATTAAACTTTACAGACTGCTGCAAATGTTTTATCGTAACATCAAAACTCAACATTTAAATATAGGATAATTATAACTGAAAAGCATAATTGTAGTAAACAAGGCATAAATATACGAATGAAATTTCTTAACTTTTTCAGTCAGAAACTAGGTTTTTAAGTTTTAGCAATTAAATCATTAAGTTTCTTCTGATTACCTGTCCTAGGATCATCACTGTTCACTTTCAGAATGTCCGATAGCTGCTTCCAAGTCGTTGACTGACATTTTCTAGGAGGTTTAGATTTTCCATGGTCCAGAATATGAACTTTCCTCTGTTCAAAGTCATGCAATAAGGTATCCAGCTTATCATACGTGAAGCTCTAACCTATCTTCATGACTAAATTTTCAGTGCCATGTTCTAAATTAAAACATTCTAAACTTTGAGCATGCCACACATAAAGTTATATAATAATAGTGCATATTTAAACAGTAGTTTCATAGATTTAAAACAAATAAAACTTATGTTCCCTTATAAATATTGAATAATAATCATCTTCAATCATAAAGTGTAATTTTTAATTTTATTTTTTAAGTAAGCCAATAACAATTGCGTTGACTGTTTAAAACAAATAACGATAAAGCTTCAACATCGCTTTATAGTAGCGGAGAATCCTGTTGCGCTCTTGGTCTTCAATAGAAAACTCTTGTTTCAAAACATGACCGTAATCTGCCTTCCCATTCTGGCCCGGTCATAGGGGGCATGGCTAGACTCCTCCTGCACCACGCTGGGGCCTGTGGAGACTGTCCCGCCACAGGCCAAAGGCTGTTAATCCGTTTGGGAGTTTGATCGGAATTTTTAAACAGGTAAGTTTGTATATTTTTTCCCAAGGGGCTTTTTGCTGATAGAAGGAAGTTATGGGCCCTGATCTTTAAATCGGCAGATCTCTTAATTGAACATAGCGTGTTGACAGGTGTTGACTGTACTCCTGAGTGATGTACTTTGTCCAGGGAGTGTTGTTCCTGTGGCTTTGTTGCCTTGGTGAATGCTGTTGTTCCATTGCAGTTGCTGGGGACTTGTTGACCTCTGGGATTGATGGTAGTTCTGTACTCAGTACAGCTGGTGGGACCCTTCTCCCTGACTTCTATGGAGGAGCAGGTTCCCTAATTGAGCGTATCAGCATATCTGGTTGAGTTTTTGCAACTCCCACTTTGAGTTGCTAACTGTGGAATTGTGTGTCATTCTTTCCTCCTGGTACCTTGTATGGTCAGATCTCAAAAAACTTGGTTCTTCGATGACTTCAGTATATGATATGTTTCCAAAGGTATTGACTCAGCTGGAATCTTGTCCTTCAACTGTGTTCAAGGCTTTCAAAAAGTCTATTGTACTTTTCTTTGCTTATCTGTTAGATTTAGGGTGGTATACACTTTGTAGCAGTCCCTCCCCAGCAGTGTTAAAAGTGTAGCTACTCATTGCATTTCAGGTTTCTTAATTAAGTCTGTTGCAATCTCATAGCTTGCCATTGTAACTGGAAAAACTACCAGTTTTACCATGCATCATTTTTCAACTGGTCTGGAGATGGGATTGGAAAACTTACTGTGGCCCTTTTTACCCACTCAGCCTTTGTCTCTGTTTCCTTTCTCTCTGCAGCCTGTAATTTCACTTGTAGTCTGTGGGCACTTTTCTTTTGTCAGTTTTTGGTGTACCATCAATGACCACGAGATGAAATGGTGAACTATTGAGGCTTTATTGCGCTAGATGTTAAGCCTCCTACAGCTGGAACCAGAATGAAGGCAGCGCAGGAGAGTGCACGCTTTTATACAGAGCCTGCTGGGTAGAGCCAGCAGGCCAGGATTTACTGTATTGACTGTAGTACAATGGCAGCACCGTAATACACGTAGTGTATGACCAGTGGTGTTTACCACAGTTTTCCTTTTTCTTTTCAGCAGCTAATTGCAGACTTTGAACCTATCTGTGTTCCTGGGTTCTCAGTGTCTTCTCTGCTACTTCTGCAGGTTTCAGAAATCTATTATTACAGCTCTTTCTCACCAAGTTGAAAATATAAAAACAGCTGTCTTCATTAGTGCATCTCTGTGATAAGCTTTATTCAGCTGATCTTCAGATGTCTTCCCCCAGATGCTGAGATGCCTCATGACCTGGTTATATGACCATGGAAAACCTGAGATGTCAATGAGACTGGTTACTTTTAAAACACAGACATTGTGGGTGGGATTCTCCTTCCCGCCAGACCCGTTTTCCAGCACGGCACAACCCCGCCTGCAGCGGGATTCTTCGTTCCTGTAGCCGGCCAATGGAGTTTCCCATTGTGACCACCTCAAGATGTCTGGAAACTCATGGGCGTGGGTGCGCTGCTATCGCTTGCCAATTTTCCGATTTATCGACACCTGCATTGCCTTCAAGGAATTATAACCTTCGACCGTGTATTACTATGGAAATGGAACTGTCCAGGCTTGGGAAAGTAGCTGCATACAATGGAGTCTTTTGGGCCAGTTGACGTCACTGGCCTTAGATTCTCTAGCTAGTCTGCAAAGTTAAAGTCTAGTTTTAATGAAAGAAAACTAAAGTGTGTGATCTGGATTAACCCTTAATGTGTCTCCAGCTATAGTTACACTGAATTAATGCTTAATATTGATTTTCAGTTAATTATTCTTAAATGAGTTCTCAATTAAACCTTTCATCTATCTCATCTATAGCTAACTAAAAAAGCTGATTTCTATCACCAAGGCTCCTTCTACAATGCTTATCAAACTCCTGAAATCTCTAACGTAGGACAAGGAAGGCAGATGCATGGTTTCATGAGAGCCATGAAGAATGCAGCATGAGTTTGTAGAATCAAAACAAAATAACTTTATTTACAATTTTATATATAAAGGTTCAGTAATACTTCACCACTGCTTTACTCATCTAGCTGGTGCCACACTGGCCAGCTCTATTTAGGCAGGTGAAACTGCTAATGATCCCCCCCCCCCCCCTCATTGGGGGAGCTCCCACTCCACCTGAGTAGCTCATAGTCTGAGGTGCAGGAGGGGAATCTGTCTCTGAGCTCCAGTTGCCTTGGTCTTTAACCCTGATTCGGGACCTGTTGTGCCATTTTGTATGCTGGCTGCCTATTCTGGACTTTGTAGCCTGGACTACGGCAAGTGGGAATGGTGCTATGGCCGGTTGAATGGTGGGACAGGGAAGCCTGTTGCTGCTGCCAGTTGCTTGCAGGGGAGAGAGAGAGAGGAGAGTGCTTGCCTGCGGTTGTCATGCCTGGGACTTGTAATTGTCACTGGCTACCTATCTGCTTATCGGCTGGAATGGAGCGAGAAGTGAATCTTGGTTGGCCTGCTGTCGGGCTAAAATTGGAGTGGAATGGACTCGCTGTTGCAGTTTTAGATTGGATGGTGTCTGGAGACTGGATGCTGGGACTGTGAGAGTGGCAGGGCGGTGGCCCAATTGACCATGTGTACTGTTTCTACTGATGTTGGTTGTGTATTACTGTTGAGGGATTGTATGGTTATAATTGTATTTTTGTTGTGTATTGTTATTTTAGGCATGGTGGCTGGATGCTCGCCAGTTGTAACCCTCCTGCTTCTGTTCACTGGGGGTTGAGGGGTCCTCCCTGGTGCTAGTGAGGAGAATGTTCTTTCTTTCTCTCTCTCCTCAACCGAGCGTTGCCTGTCCTTTTCTGGTGGATTGAGATGCTTGCGGGCGCCTCTTCACCGATGTGGGTCTGTTGCTGGAGCCAGGGGAGGGTGGGGAGGGGAGCATGCGCTGGTTTGAGTGCTCTCGGCTTTGTCTTGTACTTAATTGTTCGTTGGGTTGCTTGTGGTTGCTCTGTATTTGTTTTTGTAAAGGGAGATCCCTCTCTTCTGCCATGCCCTGTATCACGGTGTCCTTTTCCAGTGGTCTAGCCTGCTCCGTTAGGTGCCTTTCCACCGATGTGGGGCTGCCGTTAGGGCAGGGTGTTGCTGTGTCCTTTTCCAGTGGTCTGTGTTGCTCATTTGGGTGTCTTTCCACCGATGAAATCTTGCGCTCTCGCTCTCTTGTGCTCTCTCTCTCAAACTGTGCCCCATACCGGTGTGTCCTTTGCTCGTTGGGCGTCTTTCCGCCGATGTGGGGCTATCATTGGAGACAGGGGGTGGTTTTGTGTGTGTGTGTGTGTGTGCTGGTGCTTGAGAGCTGGTGTTTTTTGTATCTTGTAAATGCTTTTGGTGCAGACTCGATGGGCCAAATGGCTTCCTTCTGCATGTTCTAAGTTCTATGTTGTTTTTGCATGTTGCTGATTCTTTTGTATTATTGAGTTGTCAATAAACTAAAATATATTATGGGATACCCATTGTTGATTGGTTCTATTATGCATTATGGAATACTCAATAGTCCCCAGCGAATAGTATTCAGGCAGGTTCATGCAGCATCCTGATTTGGATTTCTTCACTGTTGCTAGATCGCAATCCTGGAAATTCCTTCCTGAAGCACCAAATAAGTATCCGCATCAGATGGACTGCAGCAGTTCAAGAAGACGGCTCATAGCCAGCTTCTCAGGGCAAATTGGGATGGATGACAAACGCCGACCGAATCAGGGACACCCACATCCTGTGAAAGAATTCTAAAAAATGATCAAACTCCTTAAATATGAGAAGGCTGTACCTTCTGTGATATGTCCTGTGATATTGGAGAATCACTCTCGCCTGAAGCCAGGTTCCAGATCCCTCCATCATACAAATTGGTCTATTTACAAATGATGAGTTAGATTAAAACAACAACTATTTTGTTTGATGGCTTCACATTGCTCAGTGGCTAAATGTGATCACTACAAGCCAGCAGTTGCAGACCATGACGTGCCATATCAACAGGCTCTATCTGCTCAAACGTAACATGTAACTTGCGGCTTGGGCTGACAAGTGACAAGTTACATTCATGTCACACAAGTGCTAGGCAATGACCATCTCTTACATGAGAGGATCAAAGCATTGCCCCTTGAAATTCCCTTGCAACCAACATCCTGGTGGTTACAATTGATCAGAATCTGAAATGGACTAGCCATATTAATACTGGGGCTACCAGAGGAGGTTAAAGGTTAGGAATCCTACAGCGACCCCAAGGCCTGTCCACCATGCACAAGTCAGGAGTGTAATGGAATACTCTCCACTTGCGTGGTTGAGTACAGCTACAACAGCACTCAAGAAGCTGGACACCTTCCAGGACAAAGCAGCCCACTTGATTGCTACCCCCTTCCATAAACATTCAAACCCTCCACCACCGACGAATAGTGGCAGCCCTGTGCACCATCTACAAAATGCACTGCAGTAACTTACAGGGGTTCCTTAGACAGCACCTTCCAAACCCATGACCATTACCAACTAGAAGGACAAGAGCTGCAGATAGCTGGGACCCCCACCACCTGGAGGTTCCCCTCCAAGTCACTCACCACTCTGATTTGGAAACATATCGTCGTTCCTTCACTGTCGCTGGGGCAAAATCCTGGAACTTCCTCCCTGCAGCACAGTGGACGTACCTATACCTACAGTGGTTCAAGAAGGCAACTCACCACCACCTTCTGATGGGCAACTAGGGTTGGGCAATAAATGCTGGCCTAGCCAGCGATGCCCATATCCTGTAAATGAATTTTAAAAACTTTAAAATGAAATAAATAGGGAGGGGTTGAATTGGAACGCTTACTAATTTTTCACTCGGGTGTCATTCTTTCCAATTGGAATTCTATGTGATTGATGAGAAATGTGGATTACATCGACAAGAAATGAAACATAGCTGACTGCCAAGGTTTGACGGGGATTTTGGCCAAATCACCAGCAAATTCCAAAGAAAGAGAGCGAGAGATTGAGAGTTGGGAATTTGTTTTACAGTACAGCAGTAGTCTTGAATGATCTGGACTCTAAATGCAGCTTAGGTTGGATCAGAGGAGTGTGTTAAACTTTTAAAATTGAGAAACTGGGAGTGAAGGCCCATTATGCAGTCTATAGCATGATTTAAAAAGAGCAAAGAAAACAAGGTAAATCAAGAAAGAGCGATGAGTAAAGCTGGGCTTTGGTTTCATTGCTTGAAAATCCTAGAATAAAAAAAAGATTAAGGGAGGGAAGGAGCTTGGAAAGAATGAGAACTTACAATAAGAAGCTGCTTGTAGTTAGCAAACTTCAGAACTATAATTAACTGTGTAACATTTAACAATACAAATAATTTATTAATTTTACTGGAACAACGGACAATGCTCGTTAAATCTTCGTAAATCAAATTCATGATCGCCCTCCCACTAGACCCATACTCCGAGAATATGAAATAGCATTGATCTAAACCAGCTACTGTATCAAAAGAGATCAACTGAAAATAAAGTTTCTAATTTTTTTTATTATAAATTTAGAGTACCCAATTATTTTTTTTCCAATTAAGGGGCAATTTAGTGTGGCCAATCCACACTTCATAAATTGTCATAGAATTTACAGTGCAGGAGGCCATTCGGCCCAACGAGTTTGCATCGGCTCTTGGAAAGAGCACCCTACCCAAGGTCAACACCTCCACCCTATCCCCATAACCCAGTAAGTCCACTCAACACTAAAGGCAATTTTGGACACTATGGGCAATTTGTCATGGCCAATCCACCTACCCTGCACATCTTTGGACTGTGGGAGGAAACCGGAGCACCTGGAGGAAACCCACGCACACACGGGGAGGATGTGCAGACTCCGCACAGACAGTGACCCAAGCCGGAATCGAACCTGGGACCCTGGAGCATTTGTGCTATCCACAATGCTACCATGCTCTTTTTAAATCATGCTATGGACTGCATAATGGGCCTTCACTCCCAGTTTCTCAATTTTAAAAGTTCAACACACTCCTCTGGTCCAACCTAAGCTGCATTTAGAGTCCAGATCATTCAAGACTACTGGGTTGTGGGGGCGATACCCACATAAAAACGGGGAGCATGCACGGTAGCACAGTGTTTAGTACTGTTGCTTCACAGTTTGAATCCTTGCTTGGGTCAGTGTGCGGAGTCTGGACTTTCACCCAGTGTCTGCTCGGGTTTCCTCCGAGTACTCCCGGTTTCCACCCACAAGTCCCGAAAGATGTGCTGTTAAGTGAATTGGACATTCTGAATTCTCCCTCAGTACACTCGAACGGACGCCAGATTGTGGTGATTAGGGGATTTTCCCAGTAACTTGATTGCAGCGTTAATGTAAACCCACTGTGACAATAATAAAGTTTATTATTACGTGAATAGTGACCTGGGGCCGGGATTGAACCCGGGTCCTTAGTGCCGTGAGGCAGCAGTGTTAACCACTGCGCCACCGTGCCGCCTTAAAGTTTTTAATTCTATATGCAATTCCTGTGGAATAAAATAGAATGGATATGATAGAATATTCTATATAGAGTATATAGTTCTATATAATATAGAGGCCATTTGGCCCATCGAGTCCGCACTGGCTCTTGGAAAGAGCACCCCATTTAAACCCACACTTCTAACCTAACCCCGTAATCCAGTAACCCCAACTATCTTTTTGGACGCTAAGGGCAATTTAGCATGGCCAATCCATCTAATCTGCACATTTTTGGACTGTGGGAGGAAACTGGAGCACCCAGAGGAAACCCACGCAGACACGGGAGAATGTGCAGACTCCGCACAGACAGTGACCCAAGCCGGGAATAGAATCTGGGACCCTGGAGCTGTGAAGTAACTGTGCTAACCAGTATGCTACCATGCTGCCCCTAACAAGGAATGAACTTGGAATGATAAATTGCCATACCAAGTATGTTTGTCCGCAAAAATGGACATCTCATTTAGCTGTTGCCTTGTCTTGATCTGGCTTCTCATATTGGCTGTCAGTAACTGACTCACACAGGGAACCTGGCTGAACTTGAATCTGCATTTAGCAGGTCTGAGCCCTAACTATATGGAACTAATTCTATCATGGACTAAGTAAAGACCTGCATCAAGTTCTTACATTGTATGACCCCAAACCAAGATGTCATCGATGATTATTTCACATGGTTGCTCCATGGACTGTTGTATGACCTCACTGCCAGTGGAGACCTCCATAGAGCACACAGATAAAACAGTATTTGCCTCCAGAAAACATGAATGTTGTGAATTTGGAGGATTCTTCATCCAACAGGATTTGCCAGAACCCACATTTCGCATCCAAGAAGCTGAAAACTGTGGCATTGGCAATGTCAGCTATAACCTGTTCAACTGTCTTCATAGGGTTATGAAGGCTTAAAGTGTCTTGTTTGGGTGGACTGAGTTGATGCAAATCCTGACCGTAAAATCTTTCTTTACCACAGCCATCATTAGTGAAACTCATTCTGTGGCCTCGGCTATGGGAGTTATGACACCCAATGAAGTCATCTGATGCAGCTTATTGACTACTTTCTGCTTCAAGGCTATTGGTACTCTTCTCGGAGCACAACTGTTGGTGGTACAGAGTCATCTACCCTCATGTGGTATATTACAGGTAGCTTACCAATTATGTTGCGGTTGAAAAGGTCTTTATATTCTCTCATTTCAGGGGACTAGTGCTACAGGAGGTAATATCAGAGAGAAATACCCAGGAACACAAAATACTGGAAGAGGCAGAGTTAAAATTGATGTGGAGGAGGCATTGGATAGGTTGACTGCATTTAAAGTTGATAAGATACCTGGTCTGGCTGAGGTGCATCCAAGGAAGTGCAAGTGGAAATTGGGAAGGCACTGGTCATAATTGTCCAATCTGCCTTAGACTCAGTGGTGGTACCAGAGGATTGGTGAATTGCGAATACTACACCCTCATTCAAAAAAGGGTGTAAGGATAAGCTTGGCAACTCCAGACCAGTCAGCTTCACCGCTTGTGGCAGTGAACCTTCATGAAACACTTCAGGACAAAATTAGTCACTTGGTAAAATGTGGATTAATTAAGGACAGCCAACACTTTTTAAGGGCAAATTATGTTTAACTCACTAACTTGAGTATTTTGATGTAATAACTGAATCAATGAGGGCAATGCTGTCGATGTGGCGTATGTGGACTTACAAAGGCTTTTTGATAAGCGCCGCACCATGGTCTTTTCTTTAAGAAATTTAGAGTACCCACTTTTTTCCCCCCAATTAAGGGGCAATTTAGCATGGCCAATCCACCTACCCATCTTTTTGGGTTATGTGGGCAGACAAGGGAAGAATGTGAAACTCCACACAGTGACTCAGGGCTGGGAGTGAACCTGGGTCCTCTGCTCCATGAGGCAGCACTGCTAACCACTATGCCACCATGCTGCCCCACCCCACAGTATTTTGATAAAAATTAGAAGTCATGGAATAAAAGGGACAATAACAATATAATTACAAAATTGGTTGAGTAACAGGTAACAGAGGGCAGTGGTTAATGGTCGTTTCTCAGACTGGAGGAAGGTTTATAGTGGAGTTTCCCAGGGAGTCTTAAAGCCCTTGTTCTTCCTGATATATATTAATGACCTAGACCTTGGTGTACAGAGCACAATTTCATAATTTGTGGACGACACAAAAGTTGGAAGTCTTGTGAATCATTAAAAGGATAATGCAGAACTTGAAAAGGACATAAACGAATTGGTGGTGGGGCTGGACAAGTGGCAGATGAAACGTAATGCAGGGAAGTGTGAAGTGATTCATTTCAGTACAATGAAAGGGCACGACTTTTAAAGAGGATGCAGGAGCAGATGGATCTGACTTTTTAAAAATAAATTTAGATTATCCAATTATTTTTTCCAATTAAGGGGCAATTTAGCGTGGCCAATCCACCTACTCTGCACATTTTTGGGTTGTGGGGGCGAAACCCACGCATACACGGGGAGAATGTGCAAACTCCACACGGACTGTGACCCAGAGCCGGGATCGAACCTGAGACCTCAGCGCCATGAGGCGGTTGTGCTAACCACTAGGCCACCGTGCTGCCCATGGATCTGACTTTACGTGCTCAACTCATTGTGGGTGGCAGGAGAGGTTGAAAGTGATTAATAAAGTATACTGTTTCCTGGGCTGTATCAATTGGAGCATAGAATATTTAAGTATGGAAGTTATGTTAAACTTGTATAACATATAAACACATGAATTAGGAACAGTAGGCCACTTGAGCTTGCCCCACCATTTAATATGACCATGGCTGATATGATTCTAACCTCCCGCCTATCCCAGATAACCTTTCACCCCCTTGTTTACCAAGAACCTATCTATCTAACTCTGCCTTTAAAACATTCCATCGCCCTTTGAGGAAGATATCCAAAGACTCACTGTCCTCATAGACAAAATTCTGATCTCTGTCTTAAATGGGCAACCCCGTATTTTTATTTTTTAAATTTAGAGTACCCAATTCATTTTTTCCAATTAAGAGGCAATTTTAGTGTGGCCAATCCACCTACCCTGCAAATCTTTGGGTTGTGAGGGTGAAACGCATGCAAGCACGGGGAGAATGTGCAAACTCCACACAGACAGTGACCCAGAGACGGGATCTAACCTGGGACCTCGAGGTGTGATGCAGCAGTGCTAACCACTGCGCCACTGTGTTGCCCTGGCAACCCCTTATTTTTAAACAGTGACCCCTCATTCTAGATTTTCCCCCAAGAGGAAACATCCTCTCCACATTGACCCTCCAAAACTGCTCAGGATCTTGTACCTTAAAACGTTGGTTCAACTTCAAATGGAGGACTGTGTACAGTCCTGGGAACCACAATTTAGGAAGGATGTGAAGGCATTAGAAAGAGTGTAGAAAACATTCACAAGAATGGTCCAAGGTATAATGAATTCCAGGTACATGGAGTAGTTGCGAATGTTCCTTGGAGAAGGTGGAGGAGAGATTTCGTAGCTGTGCTCAAAATTGTGAAGTGTTTGGACAGGTTAGATAGGAGAAACTATTCCCATTGGTGGGACAGATAGCCAGGGGGCACAGATTTAAGATAATTGGCAAAAACAGCATCAGCAGCCGGAAGAAAAATGTTTTTACACAGCAAGTGGTTAGGATCTGGAATGCACTGGTTTGGACCTTTAGTGGAGGCAGGTTCAATCAAAGCATTCAGCAGGGAATTGGATTAATACCTAAAAAGGAAGAATGTGCAGGACCAAGGGAAGAAGGTGGGAGAGTGGCACTCTCTTTCAGAGAGCCAGCACAGACAACAGGCCAAATAGCCTCCGAGTGCCATAACCAATCAGTTTCACACCACATTGTGCTTTTGCTCGATGACCGATCAGAACATGTTAAAGTGTAATTTATCATTGTATGAGGACTATTGTTTCAACACACTTAAGTTCACCTCCTGGATTTGACTTGGGGAACATTCCTGATCTCTTGGCTACCTGGGCTGCCAGGACAGGAATGATGAGTGAAAAGGAAAACAAAATGAGGGAATGAAGTGAAAACTCTGTATTCGTCAACTTTAGATACCGACTCTTGCTGGACTGCAGGCTTCACAGGTGCCAGCATTCTTCACAGACCTCTTACAAATAGTCATTTCACATCTTCAACAACAAATGCTTACACAAACTCAAAGCAGAGCTTGATCATTACACTTGACATCTATAATCATATTTACTATAGAGTCATGCACCAGTAGTCATTACATAGCAATCGGTCATAGAAACCATGGTTTACTTTGTTATCTGGATCAGTATCATGCCACATTGTGCATTTGTTCAGTGAGCTGTCTTAACATTTGAGAGCAGTTTATTATTGATTAAGGACTATCATTCTAACACAAGTTCAAAATCTTTAAACCTTCAACCACACCTTCATCTTTTTACAGACACCCTATAAACTCATCCCTTTGATTAAAGTTTTGGTCATCTATCCTAACATCTCTGGCTTGGTGTCAAACGTTGCTCAATAATACTCCTGTAAAGTGCCTTGGGATGATACTATGTTAAAGGTGCTATATGAATGTAATTTGTTGATAGACAATACAGTATTTGTAGATGACTTTTCCCAAATAGAGTAAATAACGTAGATGCGTGGTGAGAAATTTTAAAAGTATAAAGTTATCAAACAATTTAAATAGTTCAAGAAATGAGTGTTTCTAATCTGATTTTAAGATACAATTCTGAATTATAAAGTTAGATTAAACCAAGGCAAGCACAAAAGGACGTAGGGGCATCAAGATCAACTGGTGATATTTGCTGTCTCATATTAGGCATGGCCCCGGTAAAGAGCATGCTCCTCTTTTGGGCATCAGTCTGAGCAACATCATATACTTTCCCTTCACAACAGCCAAGGCCATTAAGTTATTTTATGCTTGGAATTTCAAAGTGTTTGCATAAAAGAAAGTTCTGATGGGTATTTAAGCCTGTGTCAGCTTGATTCAATAATACCATTCTCACCAAAGTCAGAAGAATGTGGATTTGTACCTCACTGAAGGTTTGTGGACACGTTGACTACCAAGTAACTGTTACACAGTCGGAGGTGCTATAATTTGGATGGATATTAAAATCTACCTGTTAGCTATAATTTGGATGGATATTAAAATCTGCCTGTTAGCTAAACATTAAGATCAGGACATTTCTCCAGCATCCTGTTCAACATCCCTCCCCCAACCAATACCACCAAAAACAGATCAACTTGTTGCTCTTGGGACTTACATGACTGCAAATTAATTGATTGATGATGAGATGGTTCAGAATGTTCTGCAAACTTGATAAGGTGCAACATAACTACAATTTTTTTTTCATGTGGTATTGTTGGCAATGCACTTTCAGCTATAGATTTGCCATGGTTCTCCAGTTTTCCCTTAAAGGCCCTCAGTCCCTACAAAGCTGAACCTACCAGGTCTTTATTTAAAACTTGTTTTTTGCAATACCTATTGTGATACCTGCAAGACTGTATTCATTGTAAATTATATTTATATGACAACTTATTGCTTATTATTATTACCAGAAGTGCGAGGCATAAATTACAGTGTGTAAACAATTTTAGAGGACACCTTTCTGTAGATAACCCAGTGCTTTGGGTTGAACGTACTTTTTATTAACATTGCAACACTCCTATTAACACATTAAACTTAAAATCTACACAATTATATTACAAATATAAATCTGCACACCGTAACATTATTTCAAACAAATGGAGAAAATACTTTTCTTTAAAATTCAGCATTCTGTGGCATACTGTAAGATACTTGTCACGATCACATGTAGAGGAGTTTTCTCAGGAGCCGGAATGTATAACTTGGCATACTGAGAGTTGAAGGCACAAATACATGTGCAGTGCAGGTACAGTATTGTGCAAGAATGATTTTGTGATACCTTTATTAAACCAGGCACTGTTATTTCTCATATGGTATTTTTCTTCACAGATGGATTGTCAGGGAAGAGTAAGCCAAAGGCCAGATGCTTCCTTCTGCTCATTTCCTCTTGGCACCCAGCTGTAGATTGAACTTTACAAAGGCTTGCCTGAACTGCCACCAGATAATCATGCAAAGAAGGCCAGCCTCCAAAACAGAATTAAATTTCAATTGAGGCAAAGAAAAAAAAATAGAGAATGATTTATTATGAAGGATAACATGACTATTATCTGAATAAAGAAATATCTCTATAAATGAGAAGCTTTCAGTCAGATGAAACCCCTGAAAATTACTGTTTAAAATTTTGTCCTACGGTTAAGTTTTCACAATTATAACTCTTTAGCTGCTTCACTAAACGTAGCAAAAATACTTATTATTGCCGCCAAATTTTTGTCTCTTACAGGGAGTACAAAGCAAAAAATTAAATCTGTCAACTCTCCTCTCTTATTCTGTTTACTTTTACCTTCATTTTACTGTTCCTCTCCTTTCCCTCTCAACCTAGCACGATTTCCATTCTTCTATAGAATTGGGGCCGATATTCCATTCCCATGGACCTGGGAGGACCTGGTATGATCTTAGGGCCTTCCTCACTGTACCAAAATGGTCAGTTGGATCACATGTATTGCAGTCAGGTGAAGCACACAGACCTCATTCTGTGCACCTCCAGTGTAGCCGTTTACCTCCTTGCCAATATTTCTCCCATCTCCCGAAAACATCGACTCTTAATGGGATAATGCTTCCACGGGCTCAAGTTGCCTGTGGGTACCTGACCCTAGAGGGCATTCTTTATCTCTGCACCAAGATAACAGTTGGCAGGTTTTTGGAGAGGGAGAGAAATCACAGCCAAACCCAGTTTGTTCTCATCCAAAGCGTTCCGCATAAGACATGATGTGCTTCTAGCTAATTATCAGGAGTTGAAACTGTCTTTTCATTCTACATCCGAGGGGATCTAATGGCACTGCAGCATTTTTACTGCAGACTAGGCAAGGTCAGCTGCTTCTGGCCAGGGATAGAATTTGAGGTTCCTTTTGGTCTGTATGGATTAGCAGCTTTCAAGGTATATGCTATCGGGGTAAATTCCTGAACTGTACATATGCGTGGACTCAAAATCAATATTTTATTTTGCACAAGTTTTAAAGAACATTCAAAACCAACATTTTTACAGGAACAGTTTATTCCATCAAAAAAAAATCTACCTCACTTAGCTTCATGTTTCTACAACTGTTTCAACAATATGATTTGTAGGTTTAGGAGTTTGGACAACAATGATAATAAGAACAAAAACAGATGTAGATTTCTGAAGCATACCTTCCAAATATAGTACCACACAGTGCATAATGAAAAATTCCTAACATCAGGAAACACTTTTTTAACACTTTAACCTACAGATGGCCTATACAAAAAAGGTGCAATTTAATTTATTTCAGTCTAGAGGGCTACCTGGATGTCCATTGGCCAAGAATCCCTGCCCTCCCCCCTTTCAAAAACACTTTGGCAAATGTGAAGATCATTAACTATACCATCACCAATTACCACAGTGCATCTGCATACAAATGCTGTGCCCCAAGTAGCAGAACCATGTGTTTGCACTTGAAACATCAGGTGTTAGGGGAGGGGAGGGTGTGTGTGTCTGTGTGTTGGTGCGGAGGTGGGGGGCAGACGGGCTAGATATTCCTCACATGGTTGAAGAATAATGCAAGAATCAAACTAAATGTATCCCGTTTTGCCTTTTGCATTTGCAAGTGGAAAAGTAGCATTAGCATAGACCCGGTAAGAGTTTTCACACCTACCCCTCTCAAACAGAAAATGGTGCTTTGGTATAGGCGAAGAAACTATGGCAAAAAACATTTTAAAAATGGAAGGATTCACTTTAAAATCTGAAATATGTTTAGAAACTGCTGCCAATTCCCCCAATGCTTCTTACCTTACTCTTTTCTCCCTACCAACAGTCTGGTTAGTATTAATTCTCTATATAGAGAACAAGTTAAAATCAGTTTATGCATCAAACTGAATTTTTGGTAAGACATTTAAATCTATTAAACACATAATTCTGTTTTTTTGAGAGAAGGGGCGAAATTCCCAAAAGCATAAATGAAAAAAAAGAAACATTACTCAGATAACTGACCATTGAAGTGGTGCCACAGTAAATACTGTAAATATTTTTGCATAAGCTCTTTAGGTTAAAGAGTTAAAACCAACCCTTTTCTATTTATTTCTTCCCAACACTGCAACATATTTATCTTTCTTGTGGCCCTGATCAGCTTACACATCAGAAGAACCACATAATTACAATAATTATTAATACAGGAAATGGAAGATATTTAAGGTAAATAAATCAAGTATTTCAAAATAGATGTTGATACGGAGGACAATGAGTTAAATTTTGATAAACTGAGGGCAAAAGTGTCTATTAAATATTGTAGGTTTACATTAAAGCAAATTTCCTGTGCTTTTCTAAATCAAAATTTACAGAATGCCACAATTGGAAACCACTTTAAACAAATCCTTAATGTTTATTACAAAGCATGCGCATTAACACTGAACTGAAACTGAGATTTTGTTCCACTAGTTAGAGCCAGTTGCTAGATAAATAATCACTGAACTGCAATATAGATAATATTGAAATTGATGTGCTAAACTCGTGGTGAATATTTTGGATTTCTTGGCATTTCTGTAAATGACTTTAACTCATAAGGTATCCCAGAATCCACTTCACTTGATTTTCGGGAAAACAGCAGCCTTATATCACTGTGCAAGTAGATTTTTCCAGATTTTGAACTTTGAAACCTGAACAATTAGATATAAAAGTAGAATGTGGTGAATATTTGGCTGCTAATATAACTGAACATTCAATTTAAAATCACACGACCTTCCAGAGGAAAATTCTCAAATACATTTCATGTCAACACAAATCTGGTCAGGTTGACAATTGATGATAATCCCCTCATACCAAAGGGGAGGAATTATTTTCCAGCCCAACAGAATTTAACTCACCTCCATCGTATATGGATGAACAAATCTAGCTGCCCTTTCTGTACTCATGCAGGGCATGATTCTCTCGGCATTAATAGATTGCTAGTACCTGATCCAAGTGAATATTTATCACACACAAGAACAAAAGTCATGGTGCCATTGCATCATGGAGCTATCTCATGGCCCAACTTGCCAGCACAACAAATTTGCAGCAGGGATCAGTGATTGGTAGCAGGAATCTTGGGCAATATTTTGTTCCTTTCCAAGTTCAGGATGCCAGAACCAATTGTACTGCCTCCCAGGATGAAGCTGCCTAACTCACAGCAGTTAATGGTTTGAACCCAGGGCCCTGATTTACTACATTTCTTCTTCTTCTTCTTCGGCAGTCTATCTGGATCTAGGAAGACTTGCTTCCCACTCTGGTTTGTTCGATTCTGAAATGGCTGATGGTCCAATGCCTGATCTGCAGACTCGACTACACACACAAGGCGGGTGGTGTATTTGGAGGTTTGGTGCACTCCTGCCGTGACTGAGCTCCAAGTGGAGCAGCTTGCTTCGGGATTTAACCATTGAGGAGTTCTCAATTGTCAGGAACTCCTCTGATGACAAGACTGGGAATGGATGCTCATCTTGTATTATTCTGCAGTTTGTTGGAAAGAATGCTGCATATCTATTTACTTTTCAGTTAATTTACTAAGTTGTGTGAGGATGGTTTTATATTCTACAAAAATATACATCATGTCTGTGCATAATACCCATTTTGGAGGAGGTGGGGAGTGAGTCCCTCTGCAGGATGAATGCTACGCCATTTGATACAAGGCTGAGCTTGATCCAGCTCAAGGGGCTGATTTAGCTCACTGGGCTAAATCGCTGGCTTTTAAAGCAGACCAAGCAGGCCAGCAGCACGGTTCGATTCCCGTATCAGCCTCCCCGGACAGGCGCCGGAATGTGGCGACTAGGGGCTTTTCACAGTAACTTCATTGAAGCCTACTCGTGACAATAAGCGATTTTCATTCATTTCGTTTTCATTTTTCATTTTCATTCATTTCATTTCATTCATTTAAGGCTCACCTCATCAAGGCCAGAATGAGTCCATTTTTTGAGGAGGTTGAAGATAGGTGCAAGCGGTGCTCGAGAGGGCATGCAAACCACACGTAGATGTTCTGGTCCTGTCCTAACTTGGCGGGTTTTTCTTCAGCGCCATATGGGTTATCCTAAATGTTGATTTAGAGCCCTGTCCGTTAGTAGCCATATTTGGGGTGTCAGACCATCTGGAGTCGAGGATGGGCGTGGGGTCAGATGCCCTGGCATTCGCCTCATTGATTGCTCGGCAGAGGATTTTGTTGAGTTGGAGGCAGGCGATGCCACCTAGTGCCTCAGTGTGGCTAGATGACTTGATGGAATTTCTGTACCTCGATAAGATCAAGTTCATGGTGAGGGGATCGATCAATTGGCTGTACTGCAGATGGCCGCCTTACATATCGTACTTTAAGGAATTAGTCACAGTCAGCTGTTTGGGGAGGAGGAAGTGGGGTGTGGTTTTTCGTTGTATTTCCGTTAAGGGGGAGGGTATTGTTACTGTTGTCGGTTGGTATTTTTTCTTTTGTTGATACGTGTGTTGGTTTTGTTTTGTTACCTGGTTCAAAGACACTCCTTGTCTCACCAAGGGACCCGACATCGGGAAGAGGCACATTGGAAACGGCCCCATTGTCCTTGCTGTAAACCCCTCCCCCACCCAACCACACGCTCTTCCTGGGGAGCCCTGCCTACCCACACTTAGCAGTCTCCAGAGGATCCATCTGTGTTTCTCTGGGTAGGTCCTAATAAAGTAACAATAGTGGCCACTGCACCCTATGGCGCTGCAGCTCCAGGGGACTGGGTTTCCACACTGTTGGGTTCTTAATTCAATGGGAGGTCCTACGTTGTCCAGGTAAATGCCTGATTACCTGGTCAGATCTCCTGTGCAATGGCAACGTGTGACTTCCATCAGTAGGTGGATCTCATGCTGTCACCACTATAGTCTGCCCACTGATTCTATGAAGATCAAAGAAAGCTTCAAATATATTAATGCTAGGGCGGCACGGTGTTAGCACTGTTGCCTCATGGCGCTGAGGCCCCAGGTTCGATCCCGACCCCGGGTTACTGTCCGTGTGGAGTTTGCACATTCGTCCCGTGTTTATAGAACATAGAACAGTACAGCACAGAACAGGCCCTTCGGCCCTCAATGTTGTGCCGAGCCATGATCACCCTACTCAAACCCACATATCCACCCTATATCCCTAACCCAACAACCCCCCCTTAACCTTACATTTATTAGGACACTACGGGCAATTTATCATGGCCAATCCACCTAACCCGCACATCTTTGGACTGTGGGAGGAAACTGGAGCACCCGGAGGAAACCCACGCACACAGGGGGAGGACGTGCATGGGTCTCACACCGACAACCAAAAGATGTGCAGGCTAGGTGGATTGGCCACGCTAAATTGCCTCTTAATTGGAAAAATAAAATAATTGGGTATTCTAAATGTATAAAAAAATATTTATATTAATGCTTGGAAATTAAACAATGCAACATTACTGGTCTTAGAGAGAGGTGCATGTTATTTTCAGAATTTACATACCTCAAATGAATCAGATAACATAGTACTTTTTTCTTCACTTCTGAATTTTCCATATTTTCATGTGTCCCTTCAATTTCTTCCACTGGCACGAGAAATATTCTGTGTCGCAAAAGTGTAATGTGGTTTGGTGGCATGTCGCTGAAGTCATAGGTCACTAAAAACATCTTGACCACAGTTTTATTTGGGTTGAATAAGGTCTGCAAATAGACAGCAATTGTCACGGTATTAATTTAAAATCATCAAGTTAAGTGAAGAAATATAGCCTTTACGCGAGTCAGATTGTTGTTTACAAAAGATCTCATTCACAGTAAAAATTCAGCACAACCCCTTCACTATCATATAAACACGTGACGAGAGTATGTCTAGCTATCTCAACTTTTACCTCGGAGGCCGGGAGGGAATGTGCGAAAAGAAAAGCAGCATTTAGCATTTCAGAATCACATGGCAATTCATGACTGAGGTGAACAAAAAAAATAATGTCACAAATTAAAATATAATCTAACAAACATTATTTATGCTCATTTTAAACTGGTACATGGTGTGGTCTGATAGAAAATTTACTTTTGTAATGAACGAATATTGTTAATAATCCCCTTTTCAGGTACTGTTCCCCACTTCCTTTTCAAATCTCCCATTGTTACCTACTCCTCTAAAAAGAAACCTTGACCCTTCTGTTCTTGCAAAATACTGTCATCTCCAAAATCTCTTTCCTCTCTAAAGTCCTTGAATGTATGTCGCCTCCCAAGTCCATGCCTATTCTGCCTACAATTCTATTTTTTTAACCTTCTCAATCAGGTTTCTCCTCCTGCTACAACACTGAAACATAGGGACAGGAGATGACTTTTTAGCCCCTCGAGCCTCCTCCATCATTCAACGAAATCATGGCTGATCTGCCACCTAACTCTCATTTAAATAGTCCTTTTCAAAGTCACAAATTACAACTGATGCAACTGCGACCATGATAAATCAACATTCCTCCACCTGTCGGGAGCCTTCAAAATGACTGACCACATCATCCTCGTCCAATGCTTTTCCTGCATCATCCAGCTGGATCAAGCTACCCTCACCCGATTCTACTCCTGCTGTCCATGTCCTAACTCACTTCACCTACACTAGGCCCCGGTCTGGCAAGAAAGTTTTAATATTTTCATCCTTTTTTTTTTTAAATACTTTTTATTGAAGAAATTTTTCAGAGTACAAACATTTTAACCCCCCCTACATTTGAATTATATCAACACAAAGTCAAACCCCCCTACTTAACAGGAATCCCCCCCACCCCCTACCCGCGCGCCCCCTCCCTCCCCCCCCCTCCCCTCCCCCACACCCTCCCCCCCCCTCCCTCCCGCCCTCCCCTCCCCTCCCGGGTTGCTGCTGTCATGGCCTCAGTTTCTATCTCTGATCTAAGAGGTCCAGGAAGGGTTGCCATCGCCTGAAAAACCCCTGCACCGACCCTCTCAGGGCGAATTTGATTCTTTCCAATTGGATGAAGTTTGCCATGTCGTTTAACCAGGTGTTAACACTTGGCGGCCTTGTGTCCCTCCACTGAATCAAGATCCTCCTCCGAGCCACCAAGGACGCAAAGGCTAATATTCCAGCCTCCCTCGCCTCCTGTACCCCCGGCTCCACCCCAACCCCGAAGATCGCAAGTCCCCATCCTGGCTTGACCCTGGACCCCACCACTCTCGACACCGTCCCTGCCACCCCCTTCCAGAACTCCTCCAGTGCCGGACATGCCCAAAACATGTGTGCATGATTCGCAGGGCTTCCCGAACATCTGACACACCTGTCTTCACCCCCGAAAAACCGACTCATCCTTGTCCCCGTCATGTGGGCTCTATGCAGTACCTTAAATTGAATGAGACTCAGTCTCGCACATGACGACGACGAGTTGACCCTCTCTAGGGCGTCTGCCCATGTCCCATCCTCTATCTGTTCCCCCAGCTCTACCTCCCACTTGTCTTTCAACTCCTCTACTGGTACCTCCTCCACCTCCTGCATAATCTTATAAATGTCCGAGATCTTCCCCTCCCCGACCCAGACCCCCGACAGCACCCTATCACTCGCCCCCCTGTCGGGAAGCACGGGAAACCCCTCTACCTGTCGTCTGGCAAATGCCTTCACTTGGAGGTACCTGAACGTGTTCCCCGGGGGGAGCCCGAATTTCTCCTCCAGCTCTCCCAAGCTCGCAAACCTCCCCTCTACAAACAAGTCCTTCAGTTGCCTAATGCCCACCCTCTGCCAGCTCAGAAATCCCCCTCCTGTATTTCCCGGTGCAAATCTGTGGTTCCCTCTTAGTGGCGCCCCCATCAAACCCCCCACTTCCCCCCTGTGTCGCCTCCACTGCCCCCAGATCTTGAGGGTGGCCGCCACCACCGGGCTCGTGGTATACCTCGTGGGAGGGAGCGGCCATGGTGCTGTTACCAGTGCCCCTAAGCTTATGTTGCCACAGGACGCCCTCTCCATACGCTTCCAAGCTGCCCCCTCCCCTTCCATCATCCACTTTCGTACCATCGATGCATTTGCCGCCCAGTAATATCCTGAAAGATTGGGTAACGCCAGCCCTCCACTATCCCTACTCCGCTCCAAAAAGACCCTTCTAACTCTAGGGGTGCCATGTGCCCACACGTACCCCATGATACTACTCGTTACCTTCTTGAAAAAGGCCCTAGGGAGGAAGATGGGCAGACACTGGAACAAAAACAAGAACCTCGGGAGGACCGTCATTTTAACTGACTGCACCCTCCCTGCCAGCGACAGCGGCACCATGTCCCACCTCTTAAACTCCTCCTCCATCTGTTCCACCAGCCTAGAAAAGTTCAGCTTGTGGAGGGTCCCCCAGTTCTTTGCCACCTGCACCCCCAAGTACCTGAAACTTTTTACTGCTCTTTTGAAGGGGAGCCTCCCAATTCCCTCCCCCTGGTCTCCCGAGTGTATTACAAAGACCTCACTTTTCCCCAGATTTAATTTATATCCCGAAAAGTCCCCGAACTCCGCTAGTATTTCCATAACCTCCGGCATTCCCCCCTCCGGGTCTGCCACATACAGCAACAGGTCATCCGCATAGAGCGAGACCCGATGCTCCTCCCCTCCCCTTGTCAGTCCCCTCCACCCCCCTGAACCCCTCAGTGCCATCGCTAACGGTTCAATCGCTAATGCAAAGAGTAAGGGGGATAGGGGACATCCCTGCCTAGTACCTCGATGGAGCCCAAAATATTCTGACCTCCTCCCGTTTGTTACCACACTCGCCATCGGGGCCGAATAAAGCAGCTTTACCCACTTGATAAATCCCTCCCCAAACCCAAACCTTTCCAACGTCTCCCACAAGTATTCCCACTCCACCCTATCGAATGCCTTCTCCGCGTCTAGCGCTACCACTATCTCCGCCTCCCCCTCCACTGCCGGCATCATGATCACGTTTAACAATCTCCGGACATTTGTGTTAAGTTGGCGTCCCTTCACGAACCCCGTCTGGTCTTCATGGATTACCCCGGCACACAATCCTCTATCCTGGTTGCCAGGACCTTTGCTAACAGCTTGGCATCTACATTTAAGAGGGAGATAGGCCTGTAGGACCCGCACTGGACCGGGTCCTTGTCCCGCTTCAAAATCAAGGAGATCAGGGCCTGCGACATTGTTGGGGGCAGAACCCCCCCCTTGCGCGCCTCATTAAAGGCTCTCACCAGCACTGGGCCCACCAGGTCCACAAATTTCCTGTAAAACTCCACCGGGAACCCATCCGGCCCCGGCGCCTTCCCCGCCTGCATCTGGCCTATCCCTTTAATTAGCTCCTGCAGCTCTATCGGCGCCCCCAACCCTTCTACCAGCTCCTCCTGTACCTTTGGGAACCTCAATTTGTCGAGAAAGTTCTCCATTCCCCCTCTCCTCTTCGGCGGTTCAGACCTATACAATTCCCTGTAGAAGTCCCTGAAGACCCTATTCACCTCTTGCCCCTTCTGCACTACGTCCCCACCCCTCTCTCTCACTCCCCCAATCTCTCTGGCTGCATCTCGCTTACGAAGCTGATGTGCCAGCATCCTGCTCGCCTTTTCCCCGTACTCATACGCCGCACCCTGCGCCCTTCTCCACTGCGTCTCCGCCTTCCTAGTGGTCAGTAGGTCGAACCTGGCCTGTAAACTGCGCCGCTCCCTCAATAGCCCCTCCTCTGGTGCCGCCGCATATTTCCTATCTACTTCTAGGAGCTCCCCCACCAGCCTCTCCCTTTCCTGCCTCTCCTTCCTCTCTCTGTGTGCCCTTATGGAGATCAGCTCTCCTCTAATCACTGCTTTCAGGGCCTCCCAGACCGTCCCCACCTGCACCTCACCCGTGTCGTTCGTACCCAGATAGTTCTCAATGCCTGTTCTAACCCTTCTGCACACCTCTTCGTCCGCCAACAGCCCCACATCCAGGCGCCACAACGGGCGCTGATCCCGCGCCTCCCCCAATTCCACGTCCACCCAATGTGGTGCATGGTCCGATATCGCAATGGCCGAGTACTCAGTGTCCTGCACTCTCGGTATCAGCCCCCTGTTCAATACGAAAAAGTCTATCCTGGAGTACACTCTGTGGACGTGGGAGAAAAAAGAATACTCCCTCGCCCTAGGCCTACCAAATCTCCATGGGTCTACCCCTCCCATCTGCTCCATAAACCCCCTTAACACCTCTGCCGCTGCCGGCCTCCTATTCGTCCTGGAACTCGATCTATCCAGCCCAGGGTCCAACACCGTATTAAAGTCCCCTCCCATGATCAGGCCCCCTGCCTCCAGTCCCGGGATGAGGCCCAGCAGGCGCCTCATAAAGCCCGCGTCGTCCCAATTCGGGGCATACACATTCACCAGCACCACATTCTCTCCCTGTAACTTTCCCCGTCACCATCACATACCTGCCCTCCTTGTCTGCCACCACTTCTGCCGCCACGAACGACACCCTCTTTCCCACCAGAATCGCCACCCCCCGGTTCTTGACATCCAAGCCTGAGTGGAACACCTGTCCCACCCACCCCCTTCTCAGGCGGACCTGATCTGCTACCCTCAAGTGAGTCTCCTGCAACATCGCTACATCAGCCTTCAGTCCCTTCAGGTGCGAGAAGACCCTTGATCTTTTAACCGGCCCATTCAGCCCCCTTACATTCCACGTAATCAATCGGATCGCTGGGCGACCCGTCCCTGCTCCCTGTCGATTAAATATTTTCATCCTTGTTCTCAATTCTTTCCACGGCCTTGCCACTCCCCATTTCTATATCCTCTCCAGTCCTTCCACCTTCGAAGATCCCTGTCCTTTTCCAATTCTGACTTCTTGTGCTTTCCTGATTTTATCGCTTCACTGTTAACCACTGTGACTCAGGTGCCTCAGCTCCAAACTCTGGAATTCCTTCCCTAAACCTCTCCTCCTTGAAGATCAAGCTTTTGATCACCTCTTCTAATATCTCCTTAAGGAGCTTGGTGTCAAGGTTTGGGATTGTTTTCTATGTTAAAGGTGCTACAAAGATGCAAGTTGTAGGTTGTAGCACCAGCTACAATAATGGAGATGTCTCTACCCATATGAAGCCCATGTACATCAGTTAAAAAAAATAAAAGCAATTTGTGCCACAGTGGATTTTGGGAAATATATCATCACTGATCCACTTCATTAGAAGCATGAAATGGGTGGTGCAGTGGTTAGCACTGCTGCCTCACAGCACTGAGGACCCGTGTTCGATCCTGGTCCCATGTGGAGTTTGCACATTCTCCCAGTGTCTGCATGGGTCTCACCCCCACAAACCCAAATATGTGCAGGGTAGGTTAATTGGCCACGCTAAATTGCCCCTTAATTGGAAGGAAAAAGAATGTTGTATTCCGAAAGAACAAAAATATGAATTAAATTTGGAACCAGGCACAGACATGAGAAATTTTAAAATGTTTTTGTATTGATGACACAATCAAATAGGACAAAAAAAATTTGTAGATTTTCTGCATGATTACTGAGAAGACAAAGAAAATAGGGACAGGAGTAAGTCATTTTGCCCATCGAGCCTGGTCGGTGTACTAAATTAGCAGGAAAACTCTGGTCCAAACTGTACATGTGGTTAACTTGAGGTCCGCGAGAAAAGAGAGACAACGAGGTAAGGAGGAGGGGCAAAGGCTGCTCAGGTTTTACTGCTTTTGCAAAAGGTGAGCAGGTTTGCTTCTCGACAGCAACAGCGAAGTGCCAAAAGCGACCATGAGATGAGGTTAGCCACCGAGGGGAGTAAAGGTGAGGTGAGCAGGTGACTCAGACCAGGGCTGAGGGCAGGCCAGCACGAGGTGAGGTTAGCCACCGAGTTGAGCAGGTGAGACGTGCAGGTTTATGACTTGACCAAGGGCAGGCCAGCAGTAGTATAGCACACCGCCCCAAATCAAGCCTTAGCCACGAGGAGATGATGAGTAAGGCAGATGGCTGCCTTGAAGATTCCAGGCAAGTGAGGTGAGTGAGAATGGGAGACTGGTGAGGGATGGGGGGAGCAGAGTGTGTGAGGTTAGCCAGGATTGCAGACTTGCAGGGATGGAGTGTGTGTGAAGGCCAGGTAGCATTTTAGAGGGAGGGTAAGTTTGTGATGGGGTTTGGGGTCCACGAGGAGGGAGAATTTGAGAGAGGAAAATGGGCAGAAGAGTAGAATGAGTGTCGTCAGAAATCCAGAATGCAGTTTCATAGTTAAAAGACAAATACAATTTTTGAAGAGCCTGAAATGAAGCTGATAATAATGTGGGATTGACTGTGCACATGCCTGCTCTTTCAGACACTTCATTAAAATCAAGATCAGTTTCTTTAGCGATGTGAAGCAACACCTTCAATTTGGCTGTCAAAAACATAGAAAATTAAAGGCGAGGCAAAAGATCGAAGCTAGGTAAAAAAGTTTGTCATTTTACTTTAAAAAGTTTGAAGTTTTGAACAGTGCACAAATTGTGCATTCATCCACATTCACCAAAAGTATGGGTGAATTATCGGATTACTCAGATTTACTGATTTCTGGAGAAACATAACACCTAAAAAAATTGAACACGAATTGGAATCTGAAACAATGATGGAACTGTAAGATATTGCTGATTCTTTTGTTGAAGTGAGGGAAGAAGCCTACCCTGGAGACATTGCCTTACGGCCAAAATCTGTTCCACTGGTTAAGGTAGGATAGTTTAGGGCAAAATATACCAGACAAATTTGAGAAAAGAGTTTGAGGTTGGAGGCTGAAAGCAGGTTAGAAGTCTTCGTAAGTCCCATTTTCCGAGGTTGAAGAGAAATGGGATGACGGAAATTAGAAATTGATTGATTTTTTTTCTGTAACCTCTAAAACGGTCCACTGTTACATTTGCAAATTATTCCCTGACTGTGAATGGCATGGTATGCATCGTGTCAATTGGAGTAGTTGCACAGGACTGGCTCATTCTATGCTGCACTGACCTGCGCTGCAGCGATGTCATCGGCTGATTTTTCCATCTCGTTGCTCATCAGCAAGTTCCATGCTTGCTCACCTCAAGACTCTCACATCACAATATTAGCCATCTTTACTGTCATTCTGACAAGAGGCAAGCTTGGATTTCAATTCAGCAATTATTCATACAGGCGTGTTTTCACAAGTTAAAAAGTAGTGATCAATTTGTGTATTTTTGTGGCTTCTCCCAGTGTCTGTGGGGCAAGGGTGGGTAGGGTCGGGAGGGCCTGAAATGAAGGTGAGCGTGGGATCCACGGACTGTAAATCCACCTCTGTCTGCATGCCTCCTTTCAGTGACTGGTATACAAGGATGCCCAAGTCCCTTTGTACATTAATATTTCCCAATTTATCACCATTTAAATAACACTCGGTCATTCACATTTATCCACGTTGTACTGCATCTGACACGTATTTGCCCACTTACTCAACTTGTCTAAGCCTTGAAGCCACTTAACATCCTCTTCACCACTCGCATTCCAACCTAGTAGTATCAGTTTTGTTCCCTCATCCAAATCATTGACATATATTTTAAATAGCTGGGGCCCAAGTACTGTTCCCTCTGGGAACCCACTAATCACTACCTGCCACTGGAAAAAAAACATTTATTCCTACTCTGTTTCCTGTCTGCTAATCTATTCTCAATCCATGCCAATATATTACCCCCAATCCCATGCACTTTAATTTTATACACTAACCTCTTATGTGGGACTTTATCAAAAGCTTTCTGAAAATCCATATACACTACATCCACTAGCTCTTCCTTAGCTATTCTACCGGTTACATCCTCAAAAAACTACAGCAGGTTCATGAAACATGATTTCCTTTTCATAAATGCTGTTTCCCAAACAAAAATTGCTTAACAAGGAAATGTATATATGTATTCGGAAAAATGATTTAAATAGTTTTGGAAATTCCAGCTCAATCCATTGAGGTCGTTCACACCTCTGCAAATATTGGACCAAATCTTCCGGTCTCCAGATAATCCGAAGACTGAATGTATGACTGCAGATGTGCATCAGGACCCGAAGCCCTGAAATGCGAACAAATTTCCAATGGGCAATTCCCCTGCTCCCCAGGACCCGCCGAAAATATCTCTAAGACTTTGGATAGATCCACAGTACTTACCTGAATAGTTATCCAGAAAATGTTAGACAGATTAAAATCTAGTTTAACGTCTGGGTAATTCCACAATCAAACCCCCAATGATTCTCCAAATCCAACCATTAAAACACCCGACCACCATTCCACCCCCGACCTGAGCAGACCAGCCTCCCGACCCAACTACCCCACCATCCCCCACAACTCAACTATCTCCTGGGGCGGCACAGTGGTTTTAGCACTGCTGCCTCATGGCACCAAGAACCCGGGTTCGATCCCGGCCCCGAGCCACTCTCCATGTGGAGTTTGCACATTCTCCCAGTGTCTGAGTGGGTTTCGTCCCCACAACCCAAAAATGTACAGGATAGGTGGATTGGCCATGCTAAATTGCCCTTAATTGGAAAAAATAATTGGGTACTCTAAATTTAAAAAAAACTACCTCCTCACTCACTGGCTCTGCCCCCTCACCTTTCATATTCATTCACCCATCATACCCATTGACTTGTCCATTAATATTCAGACTGGACCTTTAAACTTACCATACGCCAACTAGTGCTGAAAAATGGGGCATGCCTGGTCTCTCTCCAGCTCTATGCCAGTACAGCGGAGTTCCCTGATGGACTCTGTGCATTTCTGTGAAAGCAGGATTCAGAAGGTTCCGGTAGAAATGTGCAGCAGCGTCGAGATGGGGGAATCTCCGATCACAACACCAATCCAATGACTATTGCCACTGTTCAGAAGATCTGGGCCATTGCTATTGTTAATGTACAACATCTGTCTAACAGGATGTCTATAGTTAAAGTAGCTTGAGGAAGTTTTCTCACATTGTGCCAGTCATCACAAAAAGTTTAACAAACAACATTCCAGGGAAATTAACTGTAACAGAGTTAAAGCAAGAAAACAATATTACAAACAAAATGGTACTGAAAAATGAAAAATCCCCAGGATATGATATGTTTCTCCCAGATTTTAAAGGAAGCTACTTAAATAAATAAAGATTCTTAAGCCATAATTGTCCAAAGTGCTCTTGAATCAGCAAGCATCCCTTTGGAAAGGTAAATTTCAAAAATAACTCCATTATTAAAGAAAGGGGAGAGAGAAACCATGAAATGATAGACCTGATTAGTCTCCCAGCTGTTGTGGGGAAGTTATTTAATTATACAGTTCAGGACAGTGTGACTCAGCATTTAGAGAAATTTCAGACTAGTGAGAGCCAATGTGGGTTTATAAGGGGTAGGATTTGTTTGATGAAACTAATTACATTATTTGAGGAAGTAATTAATATTGTACAATGGAATGTCTATGGATGTATTGAAATTGATTTCCAGAAGGCATGAGCCGTTCCACACAAAAAACTGTTAGGTAAAAAGGGGAATGTACTCAAAATGGATTAAGTGACTATAGATGTCCCACAGGATCTGTGCTGTGCCTCAACTATTGGAATAAATGCAACAAAAAAAAATGTGGATGCTGAAAGTCTGAAATAAAATCAGAAAATTCTGGAAGAGTTAACGCTTTGAGTCTGTAATACCCTTCTTCTGAGCTTAACTGTTATTTCCTATATTTATTAATTATTTAAATAACGCGATAGAGAGCCATTCGCTTGCCAATGACACAAAGATTACACAGACAGCAAATTGGGATTCATCTAGGTCTTGTATGAAGGTTTAAACACTCAAACCCAACTATCAAGCTCATCAGCAGCCATGGCTTCAGCAAAGTAAAAAACATGTGGAAGATCAGTATAGTTTTTTTGGCAGATTTGTTTTCTTACATAATGATTTCTGTGAACTTTCCATCCAGTTTTAAAAGCACTTATATGTCTCAATTTTGAGGTTAAACTGATCACCTCACTGACCAAATTGAAATCAGTGTATATTTGTGAACATTGTAAAAAAAAAAATCAAAAACACATCTATCAGTTATTATGGTTTGATTTTAGTAATTTTGTTTTATGTTTAAACCTCCCCTTAGAAGCAAAAACCAGTGGCACTAAAATTAATAGCTGTTAACCCAGATATGTTTGGTTTGAAGAGTTAATCGATTGAGGTGAGCGAAGAAAATATCTGTTCCGATTATGTCAGAAACTACAGAGAAAATAGCACAACAGAAAAAGGTAGCCAAAGAAACACTGCAGTCAGCATCAATAAGCACAGAATGAGACAGCACAATTTGGTATAATGTGATATTTAAACAGTATAGTAGTTTAAGTACTTAAAGTTACAAGAAATAGACCAATATTCTACAATGCACTCATTGCCCTCACCAAAGAACAAGATGGAATTTCCCTTCCCCCCCAACTTAGCATATGAGCAAGGATTTGTTAAGTAAGAACATATGTATAGAACAAGGAATAATAAAACGATGTGGCAGAAGTGAGAATTCAAGAACGCAGTACTATTCCAGAAGCACATCAAACTTTTAATCCAATAGGAATTTTGTAACTCACTATCAAGTAATGTGAGATTTTGTAAATAAATGATTTATCATTGAAACAATGTAAAATATAAAACAGAGGCTGGGGCTTTGTGGCAAAATCAGAGAACTGTCCCACAGATTAGTCAAGCAACAGAATCATATCTTTCAGCCCATCACAATTGCTGGATACACCCCCTTGGACAGAACCATCTGAGGTGGTGGTACAGCTGGGAGAGATGATCCCTTCAAGTTGCGCAGATACCAAAAATGCCCTCACATGTTGTGCACAAGGAGGACTCCTTTAAAGTGCATGTCCAGCTGTGCAAAGACATGTAAAAGTGTGGCACACTTAAGTAAATTATACACACGCACCGAAAAAAAACATAAGAGGGAATGTTGCATCGAATCCCTACAGTTCAGAGGGCCATTTGGGGCAGCACGGTGGCACAGTGGTTAGCATTGCTGCCTCACGGCGCCGAGGACTTGGCTTCAATCCCGGCTCCGGGTCACTGTCCGTGTGGAGTTTCTACATTCTCCCAGTGTCTGCGTGGATCTCACCCCCACAACCCAAAGATGTGCAGGATTGTGGAAGGCTTGCTAAATTGCCCCTTAATTGGGGAAAAAATTAATCAGGTACTTTAAATTTTAAAAAAGGAGTCCATTCAGCCTATCGAATATGTACCAACCCTCTGAAAGAGTACCTGACATAGGCCCACTCCCCCACCCTATCCACATAACCTCGCACATTGATCATGGCCAATCCACCTAACATCTATGGACTGTGGGAAGAAGCTGGATCAGCTGGTGGAAACCCACTCAGACGAGAGAATATGCAAACTCCACAGTCACCCGAGGCTGGAACTAAACCACAGTTCTATTGCTGTGAGGCAGCAATGCTAACCACAGTACCACCTTTGGTCCTAGGAGTCCTCAATATTTACTCCTGACCCCATGAAGACTCATAGCATTAAGTCAAACATAGACAAGGAAATCTCTTGCTGAATACCATCAGCTGATGAAATCCAAGGTTCTGCAAAAGTTGAACACATCTTGGAAGCAACATTGAGGGAATCAAGAAGGTACTTGAGGTGGGGCAGAATCCATTGACCAGGAACTTAGCTGGATCAATCATATAACACTGTATTACCAAACCTTTTCCCTGAATACAAGTGTCAAGGCAGGGTGGAGAGATGGCTTCCCTCAATGACGCCCTTTCCAACATCAGGGCCGGGATTCTCCCCTACCCGGTGGGACAGAGTGGCGTGAACCACTCTGGCGTCGGGCCTCCCCAAAGAATTCTCCGCACCTTTAGGGGCTAGGCCCGCGCCGGAGTGGTTCCCGCTCCGCCAGCCGGCGCGAACGGCCTTTGGCGTCCCACCAGCCGGAGCCGAAAGGACTTCGCCGGCTGGCGGAAGTCCGCGCATGCGCCAGAGCGTCAGCTGACGTCATACCTACGCATGCGCAGGGGAGGGAGCCTCTTCCGCCCCCGCCATGGTGAAGGCCATGGCGGGGGGGGGGGGGGGAAGAAAAAGAGTGCCCCCATGGCACAGGCCCGCCGGCCGAAGTGTGGGCCCCAATTGCGGGCCAGGCCACAGTGGGGGCACCCCCCGGGGTCAGATTGCCCTGGTTTAAACCACGCCAGTGGGAAAGGCCTGTCAGCGGCGGGACTTCGGCCCATCGTGGGCCGGAGAATCGCCGCGGGGGGCCCGCCGACCGGCGTGATTCCCGCCCCCACCGAATCTTGGGGGCGCGGAGAATTCGGGACACGGCGGGGGCGGGATTGACGCCGGCCCCAGGCGATTCTCCGACCCCCCGAGGGGATGGAGAATTCTGCCCCAGGTGTCCCGTCCCTTAAAACCTGCTGCTCCCAAGTGCTCCCCAAACCCCTTGCCTCTCCATCAAAAACCTCATCTGCCCAATCTCTCTGGGCCTTCTCACTTATCCTCTCCACCATATGAACCCTAAACTTACCTGGTCCCGGACCCTAGGACTTAGAATCTGGGGACTGCTTGAAATTTCAGTCCTGGCTACAGCCACCATTGGCACTGCGGGGTCTACAAGAACTGTTGGTAATCAGATTGGCAGACAACTCCAAGGCAGGACTTGGGCCTGAACAAGGGACGGAGGTTTCGGCTCCAGCCAATTAATTCTTCTCGGAACATGAACCGGCTGCAGGGCATGACTGCAGTGGGGATGCATTCCCTGCCAACTCTTTGGGGGCAGGGCAGGAAAACCTGCCATCTGAAACATCCTGCTCCAAGTCTCTTTGGGTCTCCACTGTTTCTATCTTTACATCATTTAGAACATACTTTGTCGTACCTTTATGTTGACGAAAGTCGATGACCTCCTATTTGCCTATATTGAAATCTATTTGCCTCAGTATTGCTTTGATTTGTAATTTTATGTTTCTACCTACAATTCTTAGAATGCCAACTGTCACCGTCATCAGCAAACTTTGATATGTGGCTTTCTATCCCACCATTTATGTAGTTAGTGAATACAATGCATATTTGAGGCCCCAATGCAGACTGTTGTAAGTCACTATGAGTCACATCCTGCCTATTATTCTTCCCCTTTCTCAGCCAATTTCCTAACTAGGTTTGTAATTTGCCTTTAATTCGGGAGGTTCTACATAGTACATAGAACATACAGTGCAGAAGGAGGCCATTTGGCCCATCGAGTTTTGTTTTAGTTAACCATCTCTTCGAAAGGACTTTATCAAATGCCTTGTGGAAGTCCATTTAAATAATATTCTGAGACATTCCCTTGTCTAGTATGCAAGTCACTTAAAAAAAATTCAATCCGATTCATCAGGCACAAATCCACATTGCCCAGTTCCGATCAGCTTAAATTTTCAAGATGTTCCAGTACATTATCCTTAATTATAGACTATAGTAATTTCCCGGCAACAGATGATTTAAGCAAACTGGTGTAGAATTCCCTGGCTTCCCTCACACATCTTTCCTAAAATGGTGGAATGATACACAGAGTTTCCAATCCAAAGGATAGATAGAACTTTGGAAGATTACAACAAGGGCATCTGCAATGTTCTCACCTACTTCCTTTAAAACCCTGGGATGGAAACCATTTGGTCCTGTGGATTAATAACTCTTTATTGCCATTTTCTTATCCATTAATGTTATTTTTTTGGTTAGTCTATGGTTGGAATTCTCCCGAAAAATTTCAAAGTGTTGTCCCCTGCAAGAAAAGCGGTGGCATTCCTACCAGGTGGGTTGGTGCGATCCAGATTACAATCCACCCACACTTAGTCTTTTTTTTTGAGCTTGGAGAGATTTGTCACGAAAGAGATGTGCAGGACCTAAAGACACCAGCCAGGCTGGCTCTCCTGAGATCGGGGTGCTGTTTTTAAAGGGCGCTCTGATCTCCAGACAAGCCTACAACCCCACCCCCTCTCTACTCGCCGGCAGAGATCTCCTTCCCCAACTCTCAGACATCTGTGATCAAAGATTATTATTGCTGAGGACATGGCACTCTTCTTTTTTGGAGAATTTCTTTCTTCAATTCAGTTTCACCACAGCACACGGCGAGTTGACTGACAATGGAATTATTTTTTGTTGCAGTCAGTGGCCATGCAGTGAATGTCCAATGCAAGTTACCAGGACATTCAAACAACGAGAATTTGTCTCTCTCATGTGGAATCTACACTCTCCCAAGTGGGGAGGGCGGAGATGCAGGTTGCCAAGAGCCAAGGCTGAGGGATTCCTCCCCAACTCTTTTCTTTAAGAGTATGCCGGGTTACTGTTGGAGTTTTTAAACTATTAAAATCACACTACTTACCAATATAGAAAACTGATTATGTGACTTGGAGGGGAATTTGAAGGTGAAGGTGCTCCCACGACACTGTTGCCCTTTTCTTTTCAGTCAGAGAGATCACGGGGTAAAGAGGTACTATCAAAGTAACCTTGATGAGTTGCTGCATTGTATCCTGTAAATATTTTATACTCTAGTCAGTGTGAGCTGCTTGATTGCAGAGTGGATGGCTAGAACTCTATTTCAGTGAACTGCTGTCCTGGATGACGTCAAGTATGTTCAGTTTTGTCCTAATCGCATCATTCAGCCAATACTTCCTTTTTCCCTACAGTAAATCTAGTGGTGGAGATTTCAGTCCAGGCAATTCTGCCAGATCATAGGAATGGTATAATTTTAATTAGGTCTTATTTCCCACAGGAATTGTAGCAACATTATAAAGGACGCTCTTATAGTGGAAAGGGGTGGTTTTGCAGAGCACAGCAGCAAGAATTCTGCTCATTCCCCTCTTTGAGATATGCTTGGGTTTATTGACATTGTAAATCTCGATTATGACCTTTTTCCAGGCAATGTGTCAACAAACAATTCCCCAATAATGCAAATTAAGCATCCTGGGTCAGCAATTTGTCCAGAGGAACAAGGGAGCAGAAATAGGCCATTCAGCCATTGAGCCTGCTCCACCATTCAGTATAATCATGACTGGTCATCCACTTCAAAGTCTTTTTCTCCACACTATCCCCATGTCACTTTGAGTCGTTTGCTTTTATAAACTTGCCAATCGCTGCTTTAAACATTCCCAATGACTGAGCTTTCACAGCCCTCTGGGGTAGCAAATTCCAAAGATTTGAGTAAAAAAGTCTCCTCATCTCGGTCCCAAGTGGCTTCCCCCCTCATTTTGAAATTGTGTTTCCTGGTTCTAGACTCTCCAACCAGGCGAAAGATCTTACCTGCATCTATCCTGCCTAGCCCCTTCAGTACTTTCCCAACAATACTGTTTGCCAGAATACTGCCTGCCAGTACTCTCAGAACATTTCACCAGACTTTTGATAGGTTATTACTTTGTTATAACAATGACATAGAACAAGTAGAACTGTACTGTCTGTTTTTTTTTAAATGGAAAAGAGTTGTGTGTAGATAGGTAGATCAAAACTTTTATAACTATTACTGAATATAGATAGGTCAGTGGTGGTGGTGGTGGGGATAGGGGGGTTGGGGGGAGAGAAAAGGGCAAAGCAGCATGTGGATCCCATTTCACCCTGTTGGAGTGTGTGATAAACAGAATTAAGTGTCACTATGAAGCCGCTGCAGGGAAAAAATGTAGTGTATAAAAAGCTGCTACGTTTGTTTCTAAGGGGCTGGTTTGGCACAGTGGGCTTAACAGCTGGCTTGTAATGCAGAATAATGCCAGCAGCGCGGGTTCAATTCCCGTATCGGCCTCCCCGAACAGGTGGCGGAATGTGGCAACTAGGGGCTTTTCACAGTAACTTCATTGAAGCCTACATGTGACAATAAGCGATTATTATTATTCATGCCGCCCTGAAAGCTTAAAAGCTTGCTGGCATGTGATTTTAGACATTGATAGCCCTCCAATACACCATCTAAGCAGTTAACCTTGATGCGGGAATCTGAACAGCATCTGTTCGTAAACTCATCAGCAATGGAATCTCAGGACTAATCCCATCATTCAATGTCCAGTTTTCATCAGTATTTATTCAAAAGCAATCTGAATGTTTTTTCGGTTCCTGAGCCAAGAGAGGTGGGAACCAGCTGGGACACCTCAAATGCTCTGCTGGTTATCTCAGTGCATTGTATAATGGTGTTATCACTTTTGCAAGATTGGACAAACAAGGTGGTTTAGATTAGAAATTGAAGAGGGACTTGTATACATGTGTATAGTCATTACTCTTGAGGGACAAAAAAAAGTTACAGAATTGCCAAACTCACCACTTGAATGGTTCCTGCTTTGGGGACATTGTAACCCTTCTTTCCCAAAGATTCCAGATTTATCACACCCTAAATTGAAAGGAAAACAGGCAAATAAATTAATGAGATGGAAACAGTCCACATTCCCAGAGAGAATGCTCCTCTCTGTTGAGATGCCTCAAAGTTATTATTTATTTTGCGCTTTATCAACAGTCTGACTAATTGCATGGTGTTGACAGAGCAACAGTGGAGGCCCTTAATAAGGGCCGAGGTTGTGTGGGCATGAATCTGTGCATTGATCAAATGCATATGGAATTATTCTGTGTCCAGAGTTAACAGGTTCAAACTAAAATATTTTACATTTTGAAACACAACTTTTTTGTTTCTTGTATGTAAATGTATAAAATAAAATGCATGGCGCACAGCCAAATGGAGTTGGTAGAACCAGCAAGGGAGAGATTATCTGGCCAGTGTACAATATTATGGAAAGAAACTTTGGGCAAGATTTGAGCTCCTCCTGGCTTCATTACTTTTAACAAATTTAGCATTTATGGTGGCAATCTGCAGCAACCCCTTTAAAGACAGCTTATTAGGCCAAATGCAGACTTGGTTTTCCTGAATGCAGCTAGCACAGGCAGCTTCAAAGTAATTCAATATTGCAGGGGGTCCCTCATACAAGCAATATTAATATACGCAAACGACCCAAACCTTGGTTTATCATCAGGTCCTGAACATTTTGATTTTCTATATCAATGTTGAGGGCTAGATATTATCAGCTCGTTATGAGCATACATTTCTAATATAATATAATAATGCTAACAGTGGATAATTGCATATTAACCTAAAAATTAACAAAATAAGTCCAAAAAGTCAGTTTTTTGGAAAAAGCAATTACAAAAGAAGTTACAGAATTTTTCTGATTGTGACACTGTTGGTGATGTCACAGGTGACATCAAGATGCTACACTTTTAATAAAGAATGTATTTAATAGTGCAGAGCTGATTCAGAGAGGTTGATTCCCAGTGGGTCAAAATGGAGGAGAGTATGTGAAGGGGGTCGGAATTGAAGGCGCTAGCAACAGCGCCGCTCCTGATGGTCCCTGGAAAATACTCGGAGTCCGGTAATAATAGCTTCATTGAGAATTTGGAGGCAATTTCGCCAACACTTCGGGTTGGGGGCAGGGTCAAGGGAAACTCCGATTTGGGGGAACCACAGATTTGAGCCGAGGAAGTGGGACGGAAATTTTTGGAAATGGGAGGAGGAGGATTAAGACACTAAAAGATTTGTTTTTTGGGGGTCGGTTTGCAGGATTGAAGGAGCTGGGAGCGAAGTATGGGCTGGAGCGGGGGGAAATGTTTCGATACATGCAGGTCTGAGATTTTGCTAGAAGGAGATACAGAACTTCCCGGTGGAGCCGGCCTCCACATTGCTGGAGGAGGTGCTGACGGCAGGGGTACTGGAGAAGGTAGTGTCAGTGGTTTACTGGGCTATTTTGGAAGAGGAGAAGGCACCACTGGAAGGGATCAAAGCAAAATTAGAGGAAGCGTTGGGAAAGGGCATGGACGAGGGGGGGTTCTGGTGTGAGGTGCTCCAGAGAGTGAAGGCCTCCACCTCATGCACGAGGTTGGGGCTGATACAGCTGAAGGTGGTATTTAGAGCACACTTCACAAGAGCGAGGATGAGCCGGCTCTTTGAGAGGGTTGAAGATGGGTGTGAACGTTGCGGGAAGGCCCCGCAAATCACGTTCATATGTTTTGGTCCTGTCCAAAGCTAGAGGATTACTGGAAGGAGGTTTTTAGGGTAATCTCTAAAGTGGTGCACGTGAATATCGGGAGGCCATATTTGGGGTTTTGGACCAGCCTGGGTTGGAAACAGATGTGGAGGCAGATGTTGTAGCCTTCCCATGGGAGGATAGTAAGAAGTCTTACAACACCAGATTAAAGTCCAACAGGTTTGTTTCAAACACGAGCTTTCGGAGCACTGCTCCTTCCTCCACACCATGGGAGTATGGGATTGTTGTTGTTGATATGGGGATTGACATTATATTTGTTACCGCTTATTGTTTATTATCGGTGGGTGCAAATTTGGGAGAAAATTAGAAAAAGGAGAAAAAAATATTTTTTAAAAAAGAGAATGTATTTAATAAAGAATGCAAGTTCATATCTGCTTAAGGGGATATAATTCATACAATTTGTTTAAAAGAATTAAAATGTTTGAAATTGGATAAAACCAGTACTTGACCTCAATTTATAAACTGGTATCGGAAAGAAAGATAGATTTGCATTTTATATAATAGCTTTCTAAGTGCTTTACAATGAAGTGTCTTTGAAGTGTAGTTACTGTTTAATCTAATTACCACAGCCAATGTCAACACAGCAAGATTCCACACACAGCAATTGAAGTTCATGATCAGACAATTTGGTTCAGTGAGGTTGATCGAGGATACCAAGGAATCTTTAACATCTACAGGCGGGGGGGCCTTGGTTTAATATCTCCTATGAAAGACGGCCATTGCGATTTTCCGGCCGCATTGTGCCCAGTTCCGATCCTGTTGTTCTCAATGAATCGGGAGGCACCAAATACGGAGGGGGGGGGCGCTGGATTCTCCGCCAGCGGGATGCTTCGTTTTGGCGTGGGGCAGCCTCACAATGGGAAACCCCACTGACCGGCCGGCGTAACGGAGCATCCCGCCAGCGGGCTGAAACGGAAATGTAGTGTGGCAGGGCAGAGAATCCAGCCCGGGTTTTGTGCTGGTTGCTGTGTCTGGCATGATGCACTGGATCCGCTGCGCCCAACGCAATCTGGATCACGTGCAAGATCAGCATATTTGAAATGAAATAAAATGAAATGAAAATCGCTTATTGTCACGAGTAGGCTTCAATTAAGTTACTGTGAAAAGCCACTAGTCGCCACATTCTGGCGCCTGTCCGGGGAGGCTGGTACGGGAATTGAACCCACGCTGCTGGCCTGCTTAAAAAGCCAGCGATTTAGCCCAGTGAGCTAAACCAGCCCCTATTTAAATGAGCCATTAAACTCATTTAACAATGTGCAGCCCCTTCGAGGCTGGCGTGTTCTGGCTCCTGGGATTCACCAGCCCCACTGGCGCAGCCCGAGGCCAGCGCAAATCAATACTGGTCTCCAAAATCGGAAACCAGGCGTGATGGCCACTCCGGGGGAGCTCGGAGGCCATTGAAGCCCACAAGTGATCAGGGACAAGGCAGGGCACTGCAAACCAGATACCAGACAGCGCCAACCAGGCACCCTGACAGCATCTACTGGGCACCCTGGTTCACACCTGCAGCACTGCCCAGGTTCCAGGGGAAGTTCCCAGTGCCAAGGGATGGGGTCTGAGGGGAGAAATGCCCATGAAAGTGAGGCCTGAAGAGTGGTGGGTGCAAGATGTTGGGGGAAGGGGGTATGTGAAGGATATATGAAGGGGGCTGGGGAAGAGTTATGAAGGGGGAGGAAGATATCTGTCTTTATAGCCCCCTCCAACCTCCTTTCATGGTCATGGGTCCCCTTAGACCCTGACCCTTGGCAGTGCTACCCTGGCAGTGCTCCTGCTGGCTTTACAGTGCCAAGGTGCCATCCTAGCAGTGCCAAGCTACTCACATTCCAGGGAAGGGTTAAGGAACCACCCTGCACTGTCCCTGACCACTCAGCGGCCTCTTTGGCCTGGTAGATTCCCCTGGGTGCCGTTCCACCCGGCCACGTTTCTGTGGACCAGTATTAAATGGTGCTTGGCTGGGGCCTCCCTGGGGAGGCCGGTAGATCCCGGGTGAGTTCACTTAAGTGGGTTTAAAAACCTGCTTCAGTGTGTGCGGCTTGGTCATGTCCATTGTGGGATCTCGAGGCCTCGCGAGATCTGGATAGTTCTCGTGAGGCATACTTGCTGCCGGGCATACTGGCTGCTGGGAAGTCCGTGGAAGGCTTCACCTCGCATCTACTGGGGGCACATGAAGAGGAGTCCCCAGGGTGTCGAGGGTGACGCGGCCAGTAGATCGCACCCTTGGTCATTTTGTGGTAGAATCACACCCACCACTTCTGACAGTGCAGAACTCCTTCAGTATCGTACTGCTTTGGAATGCTAGTCTAGATCTTGATGCTCAATTCTCGAGAGTAGTGGTTCCAACCTTTGGTCCACGGACCACCGGTGATCTGCAAGAGTAATGCAGCTGGTCGATGAAGAAAAGCGTACCATGTATGTATTATAATCGATGTTACATTATCATTCTTAATGTAATTTGCTTCACAAACGTCTTGTGTAATATAACCTGCAATGTATTTGTGATAGCTGCGTTTTTAATATCTGTTGATGTACAATGTTTAAACGGCTGCCATACATGGTCTGCAAAACCTTTGATGATGATCTGTGGCCAGCATAAAGGAAAAGATTGGGAACCGCTGCTCGAGTGTTGAACTTGAATGCACAACCTTCTAATTCAAAGGTAAGCGTGCTACCAACGGAGGCAAAGTGGACATGCTACCAACGGAGGCAAAGTGGACACCTAGGTCGCGATCCTCTGGCCACGCTGTGCTGGAAAAGCAGCTCGTCCTGGTGGAGTGAAGCCATTGAAAGTCAGGAGACCCTGCTCGCAACGCATTGAGATTCAATGCAATCTTGCACGATGTTGCAAGGTGAATCCACCCACAATGGGCGGGATCACATTTTGGCAAATCTGCATATCAGAGTGAGGCAGGAAGCCTTCCTCTTATGTGCAGATTTTGAGTATCTGAGGCTTTGGGATTCAATCCCTTTGCCTCAGGGACCTCAGACGAGCGCCATTTGGTACTGGTTCCCACAAACGGGGACCAGACTGAACTGCACTCGTGGGGGTCTCCAAAGGAATCGGAGGCCCCCAGCCGCATGCCCATTGGGCAGGGTGGTGCCCTGACACTTGTGCCACCTGGGTACCCTGGCACAGCCAGCTGGCAGGGGCACAGCCAGGGTGGCAGGTTGGCATTGCCTAGGTGCGAAGCTGACATTTTGGTGTGCTTGCGATCGGGCCGGGGTTGCCCGTCATGGGTATTGGGGGCCTTGGAGATGGCGTCCCAATCTCTCGCTACAATGGGAGTTACAGTGAGCAGAGATCCCAAATTGTAAAAAACGGCCTCAGCCACATGTTTCCGTATAGGCCCCTTATTCAAAGTGAGTCGCGTTGAATAGACATGTATTTCTTGGCACTGCGAGTGCCGAGAAACACGTGGCTAAACGCTCTCGCCCGGGGACTTTCTTCCCTTTTGGGAAGGACGTGTCTCTAATTTCAATTCGAACAGACATAATACGCACAAGGCATTCTCTCACCAGGAATGGTGACGGGGCACTGTGTTCAGAAATGTTATAGTAAGACACATCCACAGGTAGTGTTACATGCTGTGGGCAGTATGATCCACTTGCTCCAAGTTCAGCTGTAAAACCTTCAATTCTTCCTGATGGTGCAAATCTGCCTTTTAACAGGGATTCCTGAAATTAGATCAAAGGCATTAACACAAAAATGTTGTGTTATAATTCTTATATTATAAAAAACAAATGAGTTTCATTGCATCAAAATGCGTACATCTTTGCTTACTCCGGCAACATAACGCAAGACACTGGGACAACTTGCAGTATTATAGCAATGGTAGGACTCATTCAGCCTGTTTATTCAATTATAGCAATTATACAACCTGTTAACTATACCACTTTTTATACGATATGCAGAAAAATTGGATGAATTGGACATTCCCTTCCTTTGGCAATTGCAAACGGACTCTGACCTCATTTTATACTGGGTCCATTTGAAGCAGTAAAATAACAGCAGGCAATCTTCACAGAGTATAAAACAACAGCAGTCAACCACTGAATCCAGTAGTTTTCACAACACCTATTTCTTTCAGTGCTTCCCTGGGGGCTGGGGGCAGTGTGGGGAGGGCACTGGAAGGCTGCATAAGAATGAGAACTGCTTGGATATTGTGATCTTTGTACATGCTCTTTTGTACTTCAGTATTTTCAACATGCATCAGACACTTGAGAGATGAGACCAGAAAAAAATAATTAAACTGATTTATTTTACATTCCAGTACATCTTATACTTCGTACTCAGTCTCTGTAGCTACGGGGCTGCGGATTTTCCTTCATTCTACTCTGCCTAATTCGTTGCACTTGTTGTTCCAATCATGGTAAGGGTTTGCTTCACGGTAGGAGTTTACTTCAAGGGAATACTGAGCCTTTTAATTGTAGCACACCAACCGTTGGCCACCAGTTCAAAGGTTAGGTGGACTGGTCATGCTAAATTGTCCCTTCATGTTCAAAATGATAGATGGGGTAATGGGGATAGGGAAGGACTGTGGGCCTGGGTAGCGTACTCTTGCCGAGGGTTGGTGCAGACTCGAGGGGCCGAATGGCCTCCTTCTGCGCTGTAGGGATTCTATGACCACATAGTTCACAGGTGGTTATACACATGTACCACCCACTGGTAGACTGGATTGCCAGTATGCACTGAGGGCATATTCACTGCATAGTGTTGCACAGGTAGGGATATTTCTGTCCCATTCTGCTCTTCGGCTTTTCACAGACACAAGCTGAAGTGTCAGGCTCTCATTGTAATAAGTGAATGGAGTGGCAGCAAACCAGAACCAAGAAAGCGCTAATTTTCCCCATCCCAGCAGATGGATAAACCACATTTCTAGTTATGCCCTTGGTTAGTGATTACCAATTAGGAAGGAGTTAAAAAAATAGGAAATAAATAAATCACTTTTTTTATGCCCAGCCTTGGATTGGCAGGGGAAGTCATCTGATGGAACTCTGAGAACACATTCGCCAGAGTTGGCAACATTGTGTAATTGTACCTCAAAATTTCCAAGCAAAGAACGGCTAATAGAAGGACTTGTGCTGCTTCGCGATGAAAACTTGCTGGATTCTCCTGCAAACGCACTCCGTAGATGTCTCCTGAAGAGTAAAATATAGGCATCAAAGAACAAAGAAAAGTACAGCACAGGAACAGATCCTTCGGCCCTCCAAGCCTGTGCCGACCATGCTGCCCGTCTAAACCAAAATCTTCTGCACTTCCTGAGTCAGTATCCCTGTATTCCCATCCTATTCATGTATTTGCCAAGATGTCCCTTAAATGTCACTATCGTCCCTGCTTCCACCACCTCCTCCGGCAGCGAGTTCAAAACTTGCCTCGTACATCTCCTCTAAGCCTTGCCCCTCGCACCTTAAACCTATGCCCCCTAGTAATTGACCCCTCTACCCTGGGAAAAAGCCTCTGACTATCCACTCTGTCCATACCCCATATAATTTTGTAGACCTCTATCAGGTCGCCCTCGACCTCCGTCGTTTGAAGGTGTTCTTACTACTTTGTCAAGTAACCAGGTTTTGTTTAGAAAGGTTTCTGCAATTAGTGTCGGAACAAATCCCTGTTAAACTAATAGAAATGGAAAAGTATATTTTTTTATTTTGATAGCTTCCCCATAGGAGTCCCTGCTCCCATGCACTCTGCAGGATGGCTTCCGATCTGGCAGTGATTAACAAATATGGACAGTTTTTGAAACTGAAAACCAAAAGGTCAAGCTTTAGCTATGTTCAGAAGGTGGAGCATTCAGGAAGAGGACTTTGTGATTTTGTTTAAGCGAAGCAAGATGACCCATTGATGTAGTGAAGCTGGATTCATATTATTAGTCAAGTAGCATTGATTGATGCAAATCAATCTGCCCATCACCATTACACTGTAATGCCAGTGAAATAAAGCAACTTAACAATGGATATCTGGCCATGTTTCACCAAGTGTTTGTTTGGTTCACCTTTGAAAAGTTGCAAAGGTAATCAGAGGGTGGGCATTGTTGGTATGTCTGAAAAGCAAACATTCAGTTCAGATCACAGAGATACAATTGCCACATGCCTGGTTTCTGCTATTGCATAATTTGATATTGTGCAGGCACATCCTAAGCACCAACATGTTTGAAGTATCTAAAACTACTATTGCTGCCAGAAATGTAAAGCAAGATCCTAAATTTGGAACAATTATGGATGAAAATGAATGAAATGAAAAATCGCTTATTGTCACGAGTAGGCTTCAAATGAAGTTACTGTGAAAAGCCCCTAGTCGCCACATTCCGGCGCCTGTTCGGGGAGGCTGTTACGGGAATCGAACCGTGCTGCTGGCTTGCTTTGGTCTGCTTTCAAAGCCAGCGATTAGCCCTGTGAGCTAAACAGCCCCTGCGAGCTAAACAGCCCCTGCTCGTTTACTTGCTCGTTTTTTCCAATTAGACTAGATACTGTTTCTTTGTGATTTTTTGTCAAGTTACTTTTTATTCATGAGAAAAGGGAGACAATAGTGACATCTTGCACCATCCTGTCCAATGGTAAGCACTGCTACCCTACAGCGCCAGGGACCTGGGTTCAAATCCGGCCTCGGGTGACCATCTGTGTGGAGTTTGCACTTTCTCCATGTCTGCATAGGTTTCTTCCGGGTGCTCCGGTTTCCTCCCACAGTCCATAGATGTGCAGGTTAGGTGGATTGGCCATGCTAAATTGTCCCCATATGTCTAAAAGGTTAGGTGGGTTACGGTAATAGGGTCGGGGCTTGGGCCTCGGTAGGGTACTTTTTCCAAGGGTCGGTGCAGACTCGATGGCCCAAATGGCCTCCTTCTGCACTGTAGAGATTCTATGATCTTTGTCCTCAAAGCACAGTAGGATTTTTGGAATTGTTGACTGAATAAGTTCTTCGAGCCTCTTTCTTCTTAAAGAGAAACGCTGATGGAATTTGCGCTGTGTGAAAATTTTTAGGCCCCACGGTCCATCGTCGTGGTCCATTGTGGGAAAGGAACTCTTGCAGTTGACATATTTCAAAGCCTGGATTTTGACAGTAAGAAATCTCAGATCCAACATATCCGAACTTCGTACTAGTTCGGGCCCGAGGAAAGGGGTGGAGTGAAATGCTTACTCAATTGTATTAACACCGTGAAGTTACAAGAGAAATAATCTTGCATTTTTTAGATGGCACGGGCAGCGTAGCAAAGAATCAGACACTCTGGGAAAAGATGAGATCAGATGGCTATTGCTTAAGTTTTGAAGAATAGGAACTGCTCCGGCCTTTCCATACATGGTATGTTAGAGATAAAATAAAGACTTGGACTGGAGTACCACCTTTCACGACCACAGGATGTTCCAGAGTGCGTTACAGTCAATAAAGGACTTCTGAAATGTAGTCACTCTTATAATGCAGGATACACAGCAGCCAATGTACACACATAAAGCTCCCACAAACAACAATACTTTAGTTGTCTGAAGGATAAATATTGGCTTGGACAGAGAAAGTACAGCCTTGCTTTTCTTTGAATAGTGCCATGGACCATCCCCTTGAGAGAGAAGGATGCTTGGTTTAATACCTCTCCAAATGTAAACACATTGGATAGCACAGCACATCTTCAGTAACGCAATAAGTGTTGCCACTCACAACCTTCTGACTCAGGAGTGAGGGTCAAGGCTGGCGTAAATATACTTGAATAATAAATTAATATGGTCAAAATAAAAATGATTAGCTCTTAATATGCTGTTTAAAAGGGCATTTAAAAGTTTATTGGATAAGCATATGGATGATAAGGGCATAGTGTAGGTTAGATGGCCTTTAGTTTTTTCCATGTCGGTGCAACATCGAGGGCCGAAGGGCCTGTACTGCGCTGTATCGTTCTATGTTCTATGTTCTAATATAACACAAGTACAATCGCTTCTGAAAAGGGGTAATTAAACTGTATCCAGTTTAATCATTATTAGCAGATACAGACAAAGATAATTTGCAGTCTACTTACGATTTCAGCCGTAATCCATTCTTTAACCTTCTGCCAGCATTGATGCAATCAGAAGAATTCTAGTGTAAAGAGAAAGCAGACATTACGCCACAGCACTACGGGATACCTTGAAGTTGGATATCTTTTGTCCCTGGCTAGTCGTGCAGCAGATATTGCAAATTGTTGCTGAGTCGTTCCCTTCCAGGATTTTTATTTTGCCTACTCATACTTCCTGAACTGAATATCCTCTTATCCAAATCACAACTGATTGTCAGAACTAAACGAATTGCTGTTCTTCGGCAATGAACTTGAAATAATGCAATTGATGTTTCATGAACAATTCTCATCTAAATGAAAGCTGTTCTTACTTTTGGAGCGATATGCTCCGGTTTTGATTCCAGAAAGGGGGTTCCTATTTAATTATATGTGCTGCCTTTAAAACTTTAAATATATCGATGAATATCATAGAAATGCTAAATGATTACTCCACAAATGCCCCAGATGTTCAACAACGTATTAAAAAATCCACTCTGCACATGATCATGGGCTAACACAGAAGATTTGTTTCAATATGCATTTCTGATTAAAGTATCATTCCGCCAGTGGTTTCAGCAATATGTGCCAGGGACCCGGGTTCAAATCCGGCTTCGGGTGACTGTCTGCGTGGAGTTTGCACATTCTCTCAGAGTCTGCGTGGGTTTCCTCCAGGTGCTTTTGGGTTCTTCCCACAGTCCAAAGTGGACTGGTCATGCTAGATTTCCCCTTAATGTCCAAAGATGTGGTTAGGTGGGGTTTTGGAGTTACAGAGATAGGGCAGGAGAGTGGGCTGAAGTAGGGTGCTCTTTTGGAGGGCAGTGAAAACTTGACAGGGTAAATGGCCTCCTTCTGCACTGTAGGATTCTATGAACGCAATACTAATTCTGAAAATTGGATAAAATACTTGTTGGTGAGTTTTAAATATCGGAGAAGTTTCTCAATTACCTGATAAATTGTTGCATATTTGATCAAATCATTGTTAATTCTGAAATAAGTACTATACTTCTGGATACTGAAGGACAGGTACATAAATGTACTAAAAACTTCTTGTTAATCAATTTAAAATCCTTCTAGTTTAGATAGCTGCTTTATTATAAAAATATCATGTAGTAGAGGTCCTTTGGCCCATCAAGCCTGTACCAATAGAAAAAACTACTCTAATTTACACTAACCCCAACTTCCCAGCACTTGGCCCATAGCCTTGAGTATTATGACATTCTTTGCAATACATCATCCAGACAAAGGGTCATCCAGGCTCGAAACGGTAGCCCCTTCTTTCTCCACTGAGTTCCAGATTCCCACCATCCTCTGGGTGAAAAGAAAATTCCCCCTAAATCTCCTGCCTTTCACCTTAAAATTATGCCCCCTCTTAATTTACCCTTCAACTAAGGGGGACAGCTGCTATGAGGAGAGATTGAATAAACTGGGATTGTTCTACCTAGAGAGACTGAGGCTGAGGGGTGACCTGATAGAAGTTATAAAATGATTAGGGGAAAAGATAGGGTGAATAGTTGGAGGCATTTTGCCAAGGCAGAAATGACAATTACAAGGGGGCACAAGTTCAAGGTAGGTTCAGTGGAGACGTGCGGGGAAGTTTTTTTTTTACACAGCGGGTGGTGGTGGCCTGGAATGCACTGCCAAGTGAGGTGGTTGCGGCAGATACGTTAGCGACCGTTAAGACTTATCTGGATAGACACATGAACAGACGGGGTAGAGAAGGATACAGGCGGTTGGTCGAGATAGGACACGTGATCGGCACAGGCTTGGAAGGCCGAACGGCCTGTTCCGGTGCTGTTCTTTGTTCTAACCACCCTGTCCCTACTCCTCGATCTTACACACTTCAATTAGGTCCTCTCTCAGTCTTCTCTGCTCCAAAGAAAACAATCTGAGATTATCCAGCCTCTCTTCCTAGCAAAAATGCTCCATCCCAGGCATCATCCTGCTAAATCTTTTCTGCGCCCTATCCAGTGCAATCACATCTTTCCCAGAGTGCAGTGATCAGAACTCAACACTACTCTAGCTGTGGCCTAACCAAAGTCCTGTACAGCTCCAACATCACCTCCCTGCTCTAAAATTAATGCTCTCTGGTTAAAGTGGAAGGTTTTGAAAAGATGTTCTTAGGTAGGAATAAAGAAAATGAGGTTCTGTGGCTAAAGTTTCTACTACCCATGGGTACAGCCAATACAGGCAAAGGTTCTGCTACATTTTTGTGGAATGTGTTACCCTTTACATATGGGAAGTCATGGACCATCCCAGCATCCCAGATGACCACATGTGCAGAAAGTGCTTCCAACTGCAGAATCTTGAGCTCCAGGTTTTGCAATTCGAGCGGTGGCTGGAGACCCTGTGACACTTCTGCAAGGCTGAGATTTACGTGGATAGCTTGTTTAGAGAGGTGATCACACCACAGCTCAAGGGACTAGAGGAAAGAGGGTGTAAAGGAGAAGGTGGTGTCGCATTATTAATTAAGGAGACACTTTACCTTGGAAGGGTCTTCAAATGAGGCCTTGTGAGTCGAGCTTAGAAAGAGAAATGGGGCAGTCACATTGCTGGGCATGTACTCCAAGCCCAAAACAGTCAGCAGGCAATAGAGGAGCAGATATGTAGACAATTCATTGATGTGTGTAAAAATAATAATGGGGTAATTATATATTAGGGAATTTCAACTTCCCCAATATTAATTTGGATTGTCATAATGTAAAGGGTGCAGAGGGAGGCGGGTTTATTGAAATGTATTTAGGAGAGCTTTCTCTGTCAATACGTAGAAGATACAACAAGGGACGGTGCAGTGCTAGATCTAATTCTGGGGAACAAAGCTAGGCAGCTGTTCGTGGTGGCAGTGGGGGAGCATTTTAATGAAAGCAATCATAACATAGTACAATTTAAGTTTGTTATGGAAAAGTAAAAAGATGATCTGCAAAAATATTTTAGGATTGGAGGTGTGGAGTGGGGCAGATTTCATTAGAATAAGACATGATCTGATCAAAATAGACTGGGAACAACTTCTTGTGGGGAAATCTACGTCAGAGATATTTGAGAAGCAAACGGGAAGAGTACAGGGCCAACATGTTCCCTTTAGGATGGAATGTAGGAGCAACAAGCCCAGAGAACCCTGCATATCTAGGAATATTCAGGATGAGATAAGAAAAAAAGAGATGCTTTTAGCAGATACAAAGGGAGCAAATCTGCAGAGGCCTTTGTTAGGATGTTGAACAGGTATTTCACATCTGTCTTCACCCAGGAGGAGGAGGAGGAGGATGCAAGTACAGAATTCTGAGAGAAAGACTGAGGTTCTTGAACAGTTTGACATTGGGAATGAGGTGGTATTGGAGGCTTTGGTGGGCTTGAAAGTGGACAAATCCCCAGGTCTGGATAAGTTGTATCCCAAGCTGTTGTAGGAGGCAAGGGAGGAAATTAGAGGAGCTCTGACCCCAATTTTTAATTCCTCGCTGGCCACAAAGGAGGTTGTTGTGGCAAGGTTATTGTGTTTTTGGCAAAGGGTGAATACAATGAATGGCTTTAGTCTTCCTAATTCAATTGCAGAAAATTCTGGCTCATCTAGAACTTAACATTGGGCAGGCAGTAGGACAGCATAGAGATATTTATTAAGCCAAGGGAAACATTTATATACTAGAGCCAGGTGCTTCCAGTAATGTGGAAAATCGCATCATGCCCATGAATAATACTGCTGAGGAACATATCCAAGTCAGGAAAAGGACGCAGCCAACTAATGAACTTGGAATGATGCCAGAGATGACCATGTCAAGAGGTGATACCTATTGCTTGAGATGTGCCAGCTATATTAGCAAAGATGGGAAAGAACAATGCAAATGTATTCCCCCAGAAGTGGACCACAGAGGAGACGGATGCCATGATCAACAATATAATAATAATATAATAATCGCTTATTGTCATAAGTAGGCTTCAATGAAGTTACTGTGAAAAGCCCTTAGTCGCCATATTCCGGCGCCTGTTTGGGGAGGCCGGTACAGCAATTGAACTTGTTCTGCATTACAAGCCAGCTGTTTAGCCCACTGTGCTAAACCAGCCCCAAGGGTGCCATTTGGCTCAACATGCCTATGTATGAAAACAATTATCTAATTTAGGCCCAAAGTCGAGCTTTCTCCTCACAAGCCTGTGAATACATAATCTCCAATTATCTTTTGAAATTTCTCATAAAATACGGAAATATGGTTGCACAATCCTTTCAGGTAGTGCAAACAGAATCTGAACAACCCTCTGTATGGAAAGTAAATCTATGACCTGTGGTTATTGACCCACCTACCAGAGGAAACAGCCCTCAAAAGGTCCTCCAAATTTTGAATACGAGGAATATTAGGTATTGGATATTAGGAATCGCTTTAACATTTTTTTGCTCCAAGGAGAACAATTCCAATTTCTCCAGTCTCTCAATTTAACTCAAGTACCCCATCCTTAGTATCATCCTGGTAAACCTCTTCGGTACTCTTTCCAAAGCCTTGACACCCTTCCCAAAGTCTGATGCCAAGAATTGTATACAATACTCCATCTGAGATTAAACCAGAGATTTGTAAACATTTAGCATGACTTGATTATTTTTGTATTCAATGCCCCAGTTACAAAGCTAAGTATCCCATACAAAACTACCCATCAACTAGTCCTGTCACTTTCAAACATCTGTGAGTCTGCAAACCATGTATGCATGGTTTGCAGAACCTGCGATGTGTGCGCACGGTAAGTGGGACTGGAAACAGAAGCATTTCCCAATCCCACCTGAGAAAAATTACAACTCAAGTGGCAGTCAGCATGAAATACGTCCGGACAGGGTCAGTGGGGTTAGGTCCAATGTTGGCCCGGCACAAATTTAAAAGCGGCTTTCAGAGGCCGTTGAACACAACTTGCAAGGCCGAAGGTGGTCTGCACCATGGCCGTGGCAGGGAGACACACCAGTTGGTCGGACCTTCAGGTGGACAGCAAGCTCCCCGTTTCTCTGACGAGTGCCTGTATTCCCTTGTGGAGACAGTGACAACAAAGAGGGACATCCTCATGACAACAGATGGAAGGAGGAGGCTTCCCCTCCTCATCAAGACAACCTGGGCAGAGGCGGCAGCCAAGGTCATTGGGCATGACATGATCCAGGGCAAGTGGATCCAGTGCCAGGAAAGATTCAACAATCTTCTGCACATGGCAAAGCAGAGTTCTGAGTGAGCATCGTTCAGTGTGGGGAGGACTGAGGAAGGGTGTCCTTTGCCCATGTGTGTTAAGGCTGGAGGGATGATCTGAAGTCCTGGATCCATCAAAAGGGTTATGTGTGCAAAGGGGTGGGGAATGTCTACATGCCTCGCTGGGACACAGTTTGATATGGTGCTGGAGATGGAGCGTTGGGTATTCAATGGATCTCCGTATTTACTAACAGGAGAAACATGGCCATAACAACACAGAAATCTGTCATTGGTGGTGGGGCGCCTAACCTGGCAATATTAACCAGCCATGCACTAGGAGCCCTGGAGATAGATTGCGAGCAGGAAGGAGCTCATTAGGTCATGGAGAGGCTGACATCTCTGAGGAAGGTAAGAGCCCAGAGGGCAGACGCGAGACAGGCTGAAAAGAATGTATGGGTGTCTCATCCCTCATAAGGACTTCAGGCGGCACGGTAGCACAGTGGTTCGCATTGTCACTTCACAGCTCCAGGGTCCCAGGTTCGATTCCCAGCTTGGGTCACTGCCTGTGTGGAGTCTGCACAGTCTCCTCGTGTCTGCGTGGGTTTCCTCCGGGACCTCCGGTTTCCTCCCACAGTCCAAAGACGTGCAGGTTAGGTGGATTGGCCATGCTAAATTGCCCTTAGTGTCCAAAGGGGTTGTGTGGGGTTGCTGGGTTACGGGTATGGGGTGGTGTTGTGGGCTTGAGTGGGGTGCTCTTTCCAGGGGCCGGTGTGGGCTCGATGGGCTGAATGGCCTCCTTCTGCACTGTAAATTCTATGTTCTATGTTCAATCACTGAGCCAGTGATGCCATTGATATCAACTGCACTGGGCAGCATATCATGGAAATTGACTCTGGCCGATTGTTTTCATCCTTCAGGTGAGTCATTTACCAATGCCAGCAAGGAGACTAATAACCCTTCTTTGACACCAGAGCAGGCAGCCATGGAAGATGCACCTTTGGCATATTCTCGCTCTGCACCAAGCACCAGCGCAAATGCTTGTACATTGGTGGACAGAGCCCATTGGTTCAGTTGGCAGTGCACAGTGGTGAGGGCACATCATGCTGACTTGAGCAGATTATGGAGGCAGGGTGTGCGCAGAGCGCCGTCAGTCGCAGGAATGATGGAGACCAGAAACATGCTGAGCGGAGGCAGATGATGAACCTCTGGAGTCGTCAATCAGGTGGAAAATGCTGGATATCCAGTGGGGTGCATGGGGTGATCTGGCGGTAATCCATGAGGGTCTTGGAGGAGTCCTTGCAGAGCATGAGCGCTGTGTTGACCCTTAGATTAGTCTCTTTCATTCAGGGTCTTAGCGTAGCAAAGATAAATAATTGGCCATTTTGGTAATGGAATTAAACATGTATATTCATGGTGCAACCTGTGCAGTAGTGGGGATAGAGAAACTTCGCACTCCTCCCATCTGGTCATAAGAAACACAAAAGCATTGATTCTAATAAAGACTCAAGGGAGATCACATTGCATACTTCTCTAACCTGAAAGGCATCCATTCATCACCACAATTTGCTTCCTATTCCTTAGCCAATTATGTACCCAGGCCATCACTGTTCCGATGATACCATATGCTTCTATTCGTTAACCATGTCAAATACTTTGGAAAATATTAAAGGTGACTAGTGAGAATAATATGCTGGAGTCACTTGAATATGGCTGATCATTAAGGTAGTTTCTGCGCTGTGGTTGAGATGGAAGAGTATGGAGATGTGAGGATTCAAGCTCAGAGAATCTAACAATCCCTACAGTGCGGAAGGAGGCCATTCGGCCCATCAAATCTGCACCGAACCTCTGAAAGAGCACCCTAACTAGGCCCGCTCCCCTGCCCTATTCCTGTAACGTCACCTAGGGGCAATTTCATCATGGCTAATCCACCTAACCTTCACACCTTTGGACTGTGGGAGAAAATTGGAGCCCCCAGAGGAAACCCACGTAGACACAGGCAGAACGTGCAAACTCCACACAGACTGTCAGCCAAGGTCGGAATTGAACCCAGGACTCTGGCACAGTGCTAAACACTGTGCCACCTCATGAAAAAATTATGGCAAGAAAACTTCAAGATGTTAGAAACATACATATGCATAGAAAATAGGAGACAACCATTTGGCCCTTCAAGCTTGTTCTGCCTTTCATTATGATCATGGCTGATCATCAGATTCAATATCTTGATTTCCCCCCCCCCCCCCCCCCCCCCTCCCATATCCCTTTAGCACCAGGAGCTATGTCTAATTCCTTCCTGATATCTCACAACATTTTGGCCTCAATTACATTCTGTAACAATGAATTCCCCAAATTCACCTCACTCTGGGTGAAGAAATTTCTCCTCATCTCACACAGCCTTTATCCTCAAATTATGACCCGTAGTTCTGGACTCCCTCACCAACGGGAACATTCTTTCTGGTGTCATGGTGTATTTATATAAAGGGTTTGGTACGTTTCGGCGTGGCCAGTTCGGCGTGGCCGATTCGGCGTGGCCAGTTCGGCGTAGCCGGTTCGACGGAGGAATTTTTTGGCGGAGGGACGTTTCGGCATCAAATTAGTTATAGTCGCAAAATGTTTGTGCAGCCCATTTCTTGTATCTTTTCCTTCCAGCCGCCTCAGATATCGTGTTTGTGCACCAAACCGGGTCTCTTAAAGAAAGGCACCAACATTAAACCAGTTCGCCAGTGATCTACACTGCTGTCTGACTTTACACAGCCGGTGTTACTGAAGATATTGTGTTTGTGCACCAAGCCGGGTCTCTTAAAGAAAGCCGGTGTTACTGAATATATTGAAGCAGCTGCCCAGTGATCTACACTGCTGTCTGACTTAACACATTGTGTAAAGTCACAATATCTTCAGTAACACCGGCTGTGTAAAGTCAGACCCGGTTTGGTGCACAAACACGATATCTCCAGTAACACCAGCTGTGTAAAGTCACAATATCTTCAGTAACACCGGCTGTGTAAAGTCAGACCCGGTTTGGTGCACAAACACGATATCTGAGGCGGCTGGAAGGAAAAGATACAAGAAATGGGCTGCACAAACATTTTGCGACTATAACTAATTTGACGTCCCTCCGCCGAAAAACTCCTCCGCCAAATCGGCCACGCCGAAACGTCCCATTCCAATCGGCTACGCCGAACTGGCCCCGCCGAATCGGCCACGCCGAACTGGCCACGCCGAAACGTCCCATCCCCTTATATAAAACATCAGTGAGAGAGGAGACAAAAGTCCATCGATCTGGTCACCTTTGCAGAACGCACATAAAATTTAAATCAAATTCTTGAACCCTGGCTTCCAGTAACTCTGGCCAGGGACTTGCTCTCATTAGACGAATGTGGGTTGGATTCTATAATGGCTCAAGCGAGGAAACTATTTTAGATAAACTTAATGCAGCTACGGCACAATTCTACTCAGCGGAGTGAGCCATTCGAATCCTGGTCGACTTCAGCGTGACTGGAAGATCCCATCAGCGTGAAGGGCTGGAAAATCCCGCCCCAAATTTTCATAAGATAAATTACATACCGTTAAAACAAATATTGTCAACCAGGTACAAGACTTTGAAAAAGCCAATGCTGAAGGAAGACAACTTTGTACAGAAAGCAGTTTTAAACTTTTTCTTTGCATTAATTAATGAATTTGAGAAGCAAGGCTCCATTAGAAATCATAATAACTTGGCAAAGATTAAGATCCTAGCCATATCACAAACCTTAGCTGTATCTCTTGAGGATGGAAGTAGATGATTCCAGAAAGGTGCTGCTTTGGCATCAGTACTTCTGCAAGAAATTGGGATGGAATTAACTAGCTGAATCCTACATTTCTTTGCAACAGGTGGGCTCTCATCCCCAGAGCACATCTCTTTCCCTGACGCATTTGTCGGCGATAGCAGCTTTCGTTTTACCGTACATCTGGCAGAGATTGTACTCGATTGTCCACAGGAGAAGGGTGTTTTCTCAGAGGAGAGCAGCCCAGTGCCGATAATAGGTTGGATCTCTTTCTCCGAGGATGGTGTTGTTGGTGTTAATTTATTTCCAGGTGAACCTGTCCCACCATCTTCTATCAAGACACTGTCATGGGAGCCTTTATGTTCAATAACGTGCAAACCACTGTGAGAAAAGTGTTGTGCGGAACCATGCATAACTGGGTCTCCATCATGGAAACTAATATCCCGTTGATCTGTACAGTCACCTGTCTTTTCTACAGCCTTTTCAGAAAGATTGCCATTATCCGTTCCACAATAAGATGCATTTAGACTTTCAGTCAATGCAGCAGAATTTTTGCAGTGCACGTGGATTCTTTTCTGAGTGAGTTCAAGGTCTGGATGATGTTCAGTTGGATTTCTTTTAATACCCTGTTTGCAATTCCTCGGATCCAAGCTATTTGAAGAGTTAGATAGGTGCGAAAATATTGAAAGTTGATACACTTTTTGAAACCTAACCTCACTTTCATTATATCCTGCCAAAACTCCTCTTTCAGAGATGACATCATTAGAGTCCAAGCGATAGTCGTTCGTTGGTGTACCTTGGAAGCTGCCATCTGCGTGGCCTGTAGCCTGCTGAGGCACATCTTTAGATTGCTCTTTCTGAGAGGTCTCCAGATGCATGTGCCTCATGGACTGCTGTGTTTCACACCACAGAAATGTAGAAATCCCAGGGCAGAAAAATGTATCTGTGTTTTGCAAAGATGAGGAGTCTCCTTCATGAAGTTAAACCAAAGATGCTTTTCTGGACACTTCTGTGGCATAGCATCTAAAAAAGAAAGGAAGAACTCTTAATCACTGATAATAGCTCTTAATCAAAAGTTACTTACTTCTAAGTAACTCAATACATTAAATAATCTTGCATTCACAAAAATATAAATGAAAAATGAAAACCGCTTATTGTCACCAGTAGGCTTCAATGGAGTTACTGTGAAAAGCCCCTAGTCGCCACATTCCGGCGCCTGTTCGGGGAGGCTGGTACGGGAATTGAACCATGCTGCTGGCCTGCCTTGGTCTGCTTTAAAAGCCAGCGATTTAACCCAGTGTGCTAAACCAGCCCCATAACCTCCAGTTTTTAAATAAAGTGCATTTCATTTTGCAGCAAAACCTCCGTTTAAATTGTTTCAGATCTGCCAGTCTAAGTCAACAAATATGATGACCGTCACATGTCAGTGATTACCAAACTGTAAGGCTTCCAGCCCCAATTTAAAAAAAATGTAGTTTGCCAAATTCTTAATTGAAAAAAAGAGATTTCTGCATTCTTATCTCCCCTGCTTGTGTTTCACTTTTTCCTAACGGTTCCTTACTTCTGATACCGACAAAACTTATCACGCCTTGGAAACCTTAGAATCAAACTTTGAACAGAGTTTCCAACTGACTGTCATGAGTACACACTTTCACCATGAAGGGACATACAACAATACCAGGGACCACTGCTGGCTCCACTTTTATTGCTGGTGCATATGCAACAAAAACAACTTATATTTAATAAAAATCTTTATTGGTGTCACAAATAGGCTGACATCAATACTGCAATGAAGTTACTGTGAAAATCTCCCAGTTGCCACAATCCGGTGCCTGTTTGGGTACACTGAGGGAGAATTCAGAATATCCAATTCACATAACAAGCACGTCATTCAGGATTTGTGGGAGGAAACCGGAGCACCCGGAGGAAACCCACGCAGATACAGGGAGAACGTGCAGACTCTCCACAGACAATGACCCATGCCGGGAATCATACCCTGGTCCCTGGCGCTGATCAGCAACAGTGCTAATCACTGTACATCTGTGCACCCTTTACATAGCACCTTTAATATAATAAAATATCCCAAGATGTTTCACAGGAGTAGAATCTGACAAAAATTAACAGGGCAATACAAGGAGACTGACAACCAAAGGTTTCGTCAAGGGGAGGCTTTTAAGGAGGGTCTTAAAGGAGGAGAGGTGCGGAGGTTTAGGGAGGACTCACTGGAGCTTAGGGTCTAGCCAGCTGAAAACATAGCTGCCAAATAACAGGGTGGAAGAAGTTGGAGAGATGGACAAGCAGCCAGATATGGAGGAGTGCAGAGTTCTTGTAGGATTATATGGCTGGTTGCAGAACACATCCTATACACGCATGCCTAGAGAGATAATAGGCACAGGTTAGCAATAGGTCTTTAAGATCCCAAGAACAAGATTAACCACCCTACCAATTGAGGCACAGAATCACAGAATAATACAGTGCAGAAGAGGCACTTTGGTTAAATGAATCTGCACTAACAAATGAAAAATACTTGACCTGCCTACCTAATCCCATTTGCCAGCACTTGGCACATTATAACATTCAAGGCTAAGGGCCAAGTGCTCATCCAGGTACTTTTTAAAGTATGCGAGGCAACCCACATCTACCACCCTCCCAGGCAGTGCATTCCAGACCATCACCACCCTCTGGGTAAAATGTTTTTCCTCAAGTCACCCCTAAACCTCCTGCTCCTGACCTTGAACTTGTGTCCCCTCACAACTGACCCTTCAACTAAGGGGAACAGCTGCTCCCATCCCACCCTGCCCATGCCCCTCATAATTTTGTACACCTCGTTCAGGTTGCCCCTCAGTCTTCTCTGCTCCAGCAAAAACAGCACAAGCCTATCCAACCTCTCAATAACTTAAATGTTCCATCCTGGGCAACATCCTGGTGAATCGCCTCTGCATCCCCTCCAGTGCAATCACATTCTTTCTGCAATGTGGTGACCAGACTTGCAAACAGTACTCCATCTGTCCCCTCACCAAAGTTCTATACAGCTCCAACATGTCCGCCCTGCTTTTGTAATCAATGCCTTGATTGATAAAGGCAAGTGTCCCATATTCCTTTTTCACCACTCTATTAACCTGCCCTTCTGCCTTCAGGGATCGATGGACAAACATAAAAGGTAGATTTGTTCCTTGGAACTTCCCACTATCATGCCATTTATTGAATACTTCCTAGTCACATTACTCCTTCCAAAATGCATCACCACACTTTCAGTGTTAAATTCCATCAGCCACTTTTCTGCCCATTTGATCATCCAGTCTATATCTTTGTGTAACCCAGGACACTCAACCTCACTATTAACTACCTGGGCAATCTTTGCATCATCTGCAAACTTACTAATCCTACCCCTCCACATAGCCATCAATGTCGTTTATATAAATGACAAACAATAGGGGACCCAGCACATCCCTATGGTATGCCACTGGACACTGGCTTAAGTCACTAAAACAGCCATCTGTCATCACCTTCTGGCTTGTTGACACTAGCTTGTTGGATGATCTGAACTGGAATGGGAAGGACTCCAGTCTTGATTGAGGCTCCTACACTTCCAGGTTTCATTGACTAAGCATCCAATTCCACTATTGAAAAACCATGCCTAAAATACTGCAGGCTGCCTTGACTCCGACTAAGTAACCCCACCCATCTAAACAGAGGAACTGGTTCCAATTATTCGTGCTGCACCACATGTCATTTACAAGTCAAAGAAAGCAGACAGACCGTTGATTTTTCTACCCTTTATTTTTTAAAGAGTAAAAAACAGGTCAATAAAAATCAGCTTCCATCAGCTATTCCAGCTCACTTCAATTACATGTGGATATCTGTGCATGGCTCACTGTCCTCTGTTCAAGTGCTTATAACAATACTAAATTTAATCAATATGCTTTGGTTGGGATTTGGTCATGTTCATTTTAAATACTGCTGCAAAATGGCCTTTCAGCATGCCAACAGACCATGGCTCAGGGAGTAATTCATTTTATCTACTTGAATCATCCTGGGGAAATATTTTAAAACTAGTGGTGCAAGACATACCTAATTGTACCTCTGGTTTTCAACTTATGAATACATCTTTCCCAATACTGTACATTTCCACAAATTTTGAGAAGTAGAAACAGAACTATTTACCTTCCCAATTAACACTATTTTTTTCATATTTGTTCAGGGAATATGGGCATCACTGGCTGGACCATAATTTGTTCCCCTTCCCTAATTGCCCTTGAACTGAGTGGCTTGCTGGGCCATATCAGAGGGCATTTAAGAGTAAACCACATTGCTGTGGGTCTGGAGTTCACATGTAGGCCAGTCCAGGTAAGGGGTATCAAAACCCATCAAATTCCCATCTGTCCTTTATTTCAGTTGTTAACAGTGGGTTTGCGGTGGATTGGATTATGCTCTTACTAACCTATGCTGAATGAGCAGTTTTTGTAATAATGCAGCATTCCAGAATTTTCCGCAACATACCACTTCAATATTTGGCAAATACTATCAGGGCATCAATTCAAATTAAAATTTAGCAGGCCAATTTAATCTTCCAGCCATCTGACCCATTGTTCCATAAACAACATTTCAAATGAATCTAGAGCAAAGGAAATTATATTCTAAAGAACATTTAATTCTGTAGATCAATACATAAAGTTCATAATCACCGGGTTTTTATTCAGTTTTTTTTGGGGGGGGGGGGGGGGGGGGGGGGGGGGCGGACATATTTTCAGCTTTTTGGAGGGGGGGGGGGGGTTTCTACTATTCACCTCATCCCGAGATTGAGAGACTGTTAATCTCTAGTTCAATTTTACACTGATCACTATGTACTCATGTTACCTGATGCGTTTACCAAGCTGAAGCAAAATAATCTTTTCTGCGCAAGAGTAGAAATAAGCATTCTGTACCCCACCCCCAGCTGAGCCTGTTCTGCCATTCAATTAAATCATGTTGTTCACTAAGCCCGACAGAGATGGATCAGAAATGGTCAAATTGTTCCTAAACAAATCTAGTTAGGAAACAAGAAGACTCTTCAGTGGTTAAAAAGAAATCAATATGCAATTTTGAACGAAACAAATCTTAAGTATAGGTCAGAACAATAATGGGGAAATAATGGAAGAAACCCAGTTACATAAACCATCTGTTTTAGGTGCAGAAAGGAAGCTGACACAGGAAGGTGGTGACAGCAGTTGCACTGTACATTTTAAAGTGCCTAAAATGCAGAAAAATGCATCACAAGGAAATAAGGTAAAACTTAGTCAAGAAGATGGAGTTTTAGTAAGGTTTGAAAGAGGAGGTAAAGTTGACATGGTGGAGAGATTGGGGGTTGGAATTCCACAGCCTGGGGCATGGGTGGAGTGTAGCTGCTAATAGAAGGCTCAAGATGGTTGGGTTAGAGGAACAGAAGTTTGGGGACATGGCAGGGTTGGAAGGGGTAACAGAAATGGGGAGTGGTGAGGCCATGGAAGAATTTTAAAACAAGGGTGACACTTTTTAAGTTGAAGGACAGGAAGTGATGAATAGGTAGGACAGAATTTGGGCAGGGGAGCATTGGATAAGCAGAAATCAAGGTTCCCATTGACCTCCAGCATCTTCTTTTGTGCATTCTCTAAATGCCAGATGATTCCCAATATGATGCGGTGCCCAAAAACATACACAACACTCATCAGATCAGTGTTTTGTACAAGCTAACTATTCTTTTCCAGCACTTGCACCCTATCCCCTGGTTGTCCCAACCAACTCTCCCACCCACACCTGTTTCGTTTGTTCACCATCTAATGTCTGCATTTCTGTGAAGTGCCTGGGGACATTTATCTGTAGAAGGGTACTATTTACTGAAAGTTGATTATGTTATACATTCTAAAAATATAGCTAGCTTTTTCATCAGTCGCAATCATCAATAGTTATAAGGATGTGTTCTACTAAAACCACAGATTAATCTCCTGTAGATAGCCCCCCTTTATTTTGTACTTTTGGTGTGTAATCCCCGCCCAACTTCATGATTTAACATTTCTGTGCAATATCAAAATATTGTTCAACCTGTCAATGTCCCTGTGCACCTTGTTCACTTGCTCCGTATTTATGACCTCTCTCAATGCGACATCTTGGATAGATTTGTTACCAGTCTATCCACCACAATTATTGATATATTATGGCAATGCTGATGGCAACAACAGAACTGATCCCAATTCATTTGGAATAATACAGAAAATGCTGGAAACGTTCAACAGGTCGGGGAGAAGCACCAAATGTTTCAGGTCAATGACCTTTTGTCAGAACAGTGGAGAGAACAGCGGTTTGCGGAATGCTGGATATTTGCTGAATATACACTTTAGGCTCTCCAGAAAGACCCCATAATTGTCCGCCCATAGCCCTATTGTGCCAGCCAATGGTTTAAATAATTCTAGGGCTTTGTTCTACTCTGGTCCATCCCATGCACGAGGAAGAATTTACAACTATCAGTTCAGTCTTGGGCCTGTAAATATTTGAATTCACGCTCCCTTGTCCAATTTTCACAAACGAGTTCAAGTAATTTTCTAGATTTACTGTTTCTAGTTTATTAACTCCCTTAGAATTTCTACACGGTCACCTATTAATCACATGGAATTTCAAAGCAATTACAACATAAAAACAAGCCATTTGACTCGGTTGGTTTGTACTGCTATTAAGTCCCCTTCCACTCCAATCATCTCTTCCCACACGACACACACAGCGGATTACCCTTGTCTCCTTCATGTGTGTAAGCCTTCCTTTAAACGTGTCATTACTGACTTCCGGTTGCGGTGATGCGGAGCTAAGCCGCACGTTTGGTAGCTCCCGCTATTTTTGGTCTTTTGGGCTCTTTTAAGGGCCCATAGCGGTGCTGGTTGGACTTTTCCTCGTGTGGGAACACATCCACTGTGCTTATCTGCCAGTGGATGGACTGGACCAGGAGCGGAGCGGTCAAAAAATTGGCTTTGGAGCAGAGAAAGGTGCGAGGCAGGAAAAACAAGATGGCAGCGGACGGGGAACCGGCAGGGTGGCAGCAGTGGGCACAGGAGCAGCTTTAGAGAGCTGAAAGCTGAGATCCTGGAACCGTTTAAGGCCTCGCTGGACAAGCTCATGGTGACTCAGACGGCTCAGGGTGCAGAGATCCGAGAGCTATGGCAAAAGGCCTCGGAGAGCGAGGACGAACTCCTGGGCCTGGCAGTGAAGGTGGAGTCGCACGAGGCGCTCCACAAGAAGTGGCTAGCGAGGATGGAGGAGATGGAGAACCACTCCCGTCGGAAGAACATGCGGATTCTGGGCCTCCCGGAGGGGCTGTGATGCTGAACTCGTTAATGGGCGCGGGGTCGTTCCAGGGACCCTTGGAGCTGGAGGGTGCCCATCGAGTGCTGTTGAGGAAGCCCAGGCCGAACGAGCCGCCTAGGGCGGTGCTGGTCCGTTTTCACCGCTTTGTTGACCGTGAGTGTGTGCTGAGATGGGCGAAGAAGGAGAGGAGCAGCAAATGGGAGAATGCAGAGATCAGGATCTATCAGGACTGGAGCACGGAGGTGGCGAAGAGAAGGGCTGGTTTCAATCGGGCAAAGGGAGTGCTTCACAGGAAGGGGGTGAAGTTTGGCCTGCTACAGCTGGCCCGCCTCTGGGTCACTTACAAGGATAGCCAGCTCTACTTCGATTCTCCGGAGGAGGCCTGGGCCTTTGTCCAGGCAGAGAAGCTGGCCTCGAACTGAGGACTGGGGGGCTGGGGAATGATGTACATAGTCCGGAGGCTTTGTCCTCCTTGGTATCCTTTCGTTTTTATTGGTTGTGTTTGATGATGCCTTTTTGCTTTTCTGCTTTTTGGGGCTGTTATTTATTTATTTGGGTGCTTTTTTGTTTCTTCACTGGTGGAGGGCTGGGGAGCTGTTCGTGGTCCCGCTGGGTCATGTGCCCATCTTTTTCCCGCGTGGTTTGGGATGGAAGCACAGGTTTTCTTCTCGTGCTGGAGGAGCAGTCGGCGGGGCCGGCACTGGGAGGGGGGGAATGGTGGTTGTGTTGCATCGGGGGGGGGGGGGGGGTCGTTGGGATGGTGGGAGCAGCTGGGGTCAGCAGGAGGTGACTGACTTACGAAAGTACGATGGAAGGGGTTACGCAGCTAGGGGGGCCCTAGCTTTGGGGGGGGGGGGTGGGTGGGGGGTCTTCGGGGGGGGGGGGAGAATAGGGGGTGGGGTACCAGGTTGCTGCTGCAAGGGCCGAAGGGGAACAGCTGGTGATGGGGGAGGTTGGGAGGGGGGTCTGCCACCATGGGGAACGGGCCTGGGGGGTTCTGCGGGCACATGGTGAGCCGAGGGAGAGCTATGGCTGACCGGCGCAGAGGGAGGGGGACAACCCCCCAGATTCGGCTGGTCACATGGAATGTGAGGGGGCTGCATGGACCGGTGAAGCGGTCCCGGGTCTTGGCGCATTTGAAGGGGCTGGGAGCGGACGTGGCTATGCTCCAGGAGACGCACCTTAAGGTGGCGGATCAGGTGAGGCTGAGAAGAGGCTGGGTTGGGTAGGTGTTTCACTCGGGGCTGGATGCGAAGAATCGAGGGGTGGCGATTTTAGTTGGCAAGAGCTTGTCGTTTGTTGCGTCGAGTGTGGTGGCGGACAGTGGAGGTAGATACGTAATGGGGAGTGGTAGGCTTCAAGGGGAGCGGGTGGTTTTGGTTAATGTGTACGCCCCCAACTGGGATGATGCGGGCTTCATGCGGCGAATGTTGAGCCGGATCCCGGACCTGGAGAAGGGGGCTTGATCTTGGGAGGGGATTTTAATACTGTGTTGGATCCAGCTCTGGATCGTTTGAGGTCAAGGACGGGCAAGAGGCTGGCAGCGGCCTCAGTGCTGAGGGGGTTCATGGATCAGATGGGAGGGGTAGACCCTTGGAAGTTTTTGAGGCCGGGAGGTAGGGAGTTTTCCTTTTTCTCCCATGTCCACAAGGCTTATTCCCGGATTGACTTTTTTGTTTTCAGCAGGGCGCTAATCCCGAGAGTGGTGGGGGCGGAGTATTCGGCGATAGTCATATCTGACCATGCTCCGCATTTGGTGGACCTGGAGCTGGGGGAGGGGAAGGATCAGCACCCGCTGTGGAGGTTAGATGTGGGGCTGCTGGCAGAGGAGGAAGTATGTGGGCGGCTCCGTAGGGGTATAGAGGGGTATTTGGAAGCTAATGACAATGGGGAGGTGCAAGTTGGGGTGGTCTGGGAAGCGCTGAAGGCGGTGGTTATAGGGGAGCTGATATCTATTCGGGCGCACAGGGAGAAATTGAAAAATTGAAAATCGCTTATTGTCACGAGTAGGCTTCAATGAAGTTACTGTGAAAAGCCCCTAGTCGCCACATTCCGGCGCCTGTCCGGGGAGGCTGGTACGGGAATCGAACCGTGCTGCTGGCCTGCTTGGTCTGCTTTAAAAGCCAGCGATTTAGCTCAGTGAGCTAAACCAGCCCCAGAGGGGGGGGAAAGAGGGTTGAGAGGGAGAGGTTGGTGGAAGAAATGGTAAGGGTGGACAGGAGGTATGCGGATGTCCCGGAAGAGGGGTTTTTGAGGAAGCGCGCAGTTTCCAAGCGGAGTTCGATATACTGACCACCCGGAAGGAGGAGGCGCAGTGGAGGAGGGCGCAGGGGGCGGTATACGAGTATGGGGAGAAGGCAAGTCGGATGCTGGCCCACCAGCTCCGGAAGCGGGAGGCAGCGAGAGAGATAGGGGGAGACACAGATGCAGGAGGGAACCTGGTGCGGAGTGGTAGGGACATTAATGGGGTGTTCAGATCCTTTTATGAGGGGCTGTACCGGTTGGTGCCCCCTAGGGAGGTGGACGGGATGGACCGCTTTCTGGATAAGCTGGAGTTCCCAAGAGTGGAGGAAGAGCGGGTGGAGGGTCTGGGGGCCCCAATCGAGTTGGAGGAGCTGATGGAGGCGCTGGGGAGCATGCAGACAGGGAAAGCACCAGGACCTGATGGGTTCCCGGTGGAGTTCTCAGACCTGCTGGGCCTGCTGCTAGTGAGGACCCTGAATTAGGCGAGGGAGGGGGGGGCTTTGCCCCCGATGATGTCTAGAGCAATAATCTCACTGATCCTGAAGCGGGATAAAGACCCCCCCCCCCCCCCCCCATTGTTGGCCTTACAGGCCGATCTCACTCCTCAACGTGGACGCAAAGTTGTTGGCTAAAATAATGCCCAGGAGGGTGGAAGATGGGGTCCCGATGGTTATCCATGAGGACAGAACGGGGTTTGTGAAGGGGAGGCAGCTGAATGTCAATGTGCGGCGGCTTCTTAATGTCATGATGATGGCCTCGGCGGATGGGGAGGCGGAAATGGTAGCATCGATGGATGCGGAGAAAGATTTTGACAGGGTGGAGTGGAGCTACCTGTGGGAAGTGCTGAGGAGGTTTGGGTTTGGTGAGGGATTCATTAGCTGGGTGGGGCCAGTTCCCCAGTAGCGAGTGTGTTGACGAATGGGAGGAGGTCGGAGGACTTTCGGCTGTCCTGGGGGACGAGGCAGGGGTGCCCCTTGTCTCCCCTGCTCTTTGCGTTAGCGATTGAGCCCTTGGCCATGGCGCTGAATGATTCGAAGAACTGGAGGGGGATTGTGCATGGGGGGAGGGGGTTCCTGGTTTCTCCAGATTTTTCCAATTGACGTGAAGATCAGTCTTGTGGATGATTATTTTTTTATTTTAGCCAATTAATTTTTTTCTCAATTAAGGGACAATTTAGCCTATGCTGCACATCTTTGCGTTGTGGGGGTGAGACCAATGCAAACACGGGGAGAATGTGCAAACTCCTCATGGATAACGACCCAGTGTGCCACCGTGCCAGTCTTGTGGATGTTAACTGAACTGCTTTCAGCCCTAAGCACTAAATTGTTTTGGATCCCATGTGTTTCCAACTCCATGTGCTTCCCTAGTTCGATTATATTCCCGTCTGCCATTCTTATTCATATTTCATTACATTAATCACTTCTTCTAGCATTTCATTCATTTGCTCAATCAGATTATATCCGTTTGCAGTTTTCAGTTCATAATTCGTTGTGTCTCCTAGTTGGCCTTATTAGGTGAATCAAATTCTGGCTCGGATACAATTAAGCGCAACGTGAGAAAATTTATTTTGCAACTCTGCTGAATTATGTAGCGATAGAAGGACATTTATAGTTGACTATCCAGCACTAAGTTGGACTCATGGTCTCCTAACTTCACTCACTACTGAAGAACAACACCTTCAAAAACATGTCTCACAACTAATGGAAGTGGAAATGGGCATAAGCTGGTTTGGTAAGCTTTCAGTTGGTCTCCTTTCATCAGGTTCAGGCCACCATGACAAAAGAAGTTGGTCAATGGTATATTTTAAGTGAAATGGGTCTTGATTTTATCCTTGGTGGGAGGGATGCTGTCAAGTTCTGTGAGGACATGCCAAAGAAGAACCGGCAATGTGCCTCAACGACTACCATCCGGTAGTCTTGACATCGATCATTATGAAGTGCTTCGAGAGGTTGGTCATGAGACACATCAACTGCATATTCCCAGAATGCCTTAATCCACTGAAATTCGCATTCAGCCTCAACTGATCCATAGCTGACGCCATCTCCCTGGCCCTACACTCATCCCTGGAGCATCTCGACAACAAGGCCTCCTGCGTCAAACTCTTATTCATTGGCTACAATTACGCCTTCAAAACACCATAACTCCAGCCAAGTTCATATCAAAACTCCAAAACCTAGGACTTGGCTCCTCCGACTGCAACTGGATCCTCAATTCCCTGACCCATATACCACAATCAGTAAGGATAAACAAACACACCTCTTCCACGATAGTCCTCAATTCCGCAATAGTCCTGCAAGCCTACGTACTTAGCCCCCTACTATATTCCCTATATGAACACGGCCCTAACTCCATTTACAAGTTTGCTGATGACACAACCGTAGTGGGTTGGATCTTGAACAACGATGAGTCAGAGTATAGGAGGAAGATAGAGAACCTTGTGGCAAGATGTAACAACAACAATCTCCCTCAACGTCAGCAAAACTAAGGAGCTGGCCATTGACTTCAGGAAGCAAAGTATTACACACACCCCTGTCTGCATCAATGGTGCCGAGGTGGAGATGGTTGACAGCTTCAAATTCCTCAATGTGCCCATCACCAACAATCTGTCCTGGTTCACCTACGTCGATGCTACAACCAAGAAAGCACAACAGCGTCTACTTCCTCAGGAAACTAAGGAAATTCGGCATGTCCGCATTGACTCTTGCCAATTTTTACAGATGCACCATAGAAAGCATCCCATCTGGCTGCATCACAGCCTGGTATGGCAACTGCTCGGCCCAGGACTGTAAGAAACTACAAAGAGTTGTGAACACAGTTCAGTCCATCACGCAAAACCACTTCCCATCCACTGACTCTGTCTACATCTCCCGCTGCCTTGGGAAAGTGGGCAGCATAATCAAAGACCCCTCCTACCTGGGTTATTCTCTCTTCCAATTTCTTTCCATCGGGCAGGAGATGCAAAAGTCTGAGAACACGCACTAACAGGCTCAAAAACAGCTTCTGCCCCGCTGTTACCAGACTCCCGAATGACGCTCTTATGGACTGAACTGATCTCTTCACACATCCGCTCTACTGAGTGGTACTAAACTCTGTATGCTTGTGTCTATGTATTCACATAGAGTATTTATGTATATCCTATGTTTTTTCATGTATGGACCGATCCGTCTAGATAGTACACAGAACAATACTTTTCAATGTACCGCAGCACTTGGGAGCAGGCAGGGAATGGTGATAGGCATATACAAGGAGGCAAATGCAACTACCCATTTTTCACCCACAAAGTGAAAATTATTCCCACTGGAACTCCAAAGTTTGCCCATTTTAAAAGCAGGTTTTTAAAGTGGATCCTGGATCCATTTGAGTAGATTTTTTTTTAAAATGAGCGACAGCCTCTAAAAACTTTGCCCTCAGTAACTGGCTGAGCTAGATTGAAGGAGCATACAGGAAAAACATTAGACAGATATTAATGAATGTTCCTGAAGAACATTTTCAAAGTCAAAAGCTGGTGAAGACTGCAACACCCAAATTCAATAATAGAATTTCCACAACATAAATACTAGAAAGACAAACACTTTTAAAAATTGTGGCAGATATCCAACATATTGTAGGAATTTGCAAGTTCTATTCTCAGTCTGGGCTGGCATCACAACAGAAGCTATTCTAACAGAAGGCCTCAGAGTCCCTGGATTAGGGAAAAGGCCAAGCTTCAAATTGCTGTTTTTTCAAAGAGACATTGAGATATTACAGCATACAGGACACCAAAAGCTGAGCAGAGGAGCCAAATTCCACGCGACTGGTGTAGTTCACCAGCACTCCAGGTCTGAGCAGATTTGGGTATGTGCTTGAAGGTCTCACTGAGTATCAAGCTGGCAGGCCACAGCAAGGGACAGGGGCTCGAGAGGCCATGGCAGGAGGTAAAACGTTGGTAGGGTCCTCTCTTGAGCTCAGTGTGCCCATAAGAAGGGGCCCAACACCCCCCTGCCTGGCACCAACCCACACAGGGAAACCTGCCAGTTGGTCACTTGGCATGGGCCATTCCTGTGATGGGTTAAAACCCAAAGGTGGCAGGATGAGGCCCTTAAGTGGGCATTAAATGGTGGGGGCCTGAATCCATTCCCATACCGCTGGTATAATTACGGTTAGGACAGGAGCTGGCAGGGCAATCAGCAAGCTGGGTCTAACAAGCTACCAACCACATTCCCAGTTCGAGAGTGTCGAATCCACCCCAAAAGTCTGGAAAAGGTAAAGGGATAAAACCTCATATATCCAATAAGTAAATAATGGCTAAATGAAGGCACTGTTGAATTTTAATTACCTTTAGATTGTAGGGGAAAAGGAATTCTGGAAATAAAAATTAGTTAAAGGAGATTAATCTTCATTTCAACAGCCTGGGAATGAAGGAAGGCGGAAGATCACATAGGATGGTAAAATTGTAGTAAGGATTACCTGAAAAACATTCTGAGTGTGCCAGATTAGAACCAGTTCAGATTTTATAATGCATTCCATATACAAATACAATGCAACATAATTTAAACTGAATGACCATTTCAGCTATCTACAGAAGGGTTGCAAAAAACCCATGGAACTTCCCAAGCATAAACAAGGAGAGAAAAATGAAATAAATGTGGGGTGACAGGAAGACTAGGGAATATATACAATGTGCATGTGTACCTGTACATATAATATAAAAATGAATACACACACGAGCATAGATATTCAGAAAATTAGAAGTGCAACAATAAATCTGAAGTGATTGCGAAAACATCTTTTGATAGCCCGGATTATGGTATAACTTTACAACTCTTTACTCAACATATAGTTTGCACAAGAACTTTGGTTTTCAACTTCTTTATAATCATAATTTCCACCTATTAACGACAAAATTATATTTTCTAGAATCAAAAATATGCTTCTAATTCTAGAAGTGTTGCACAAAAATAAATCGCTTTCAGAACGGAATTTGCAGCAAAACAAAAAAGAGCGTTACTTTATAGAATACAATTTAAACTATGCCCTCTGCTACATCTGTCCCTAGTTGATGATGACATTCCATAAATAGATCAACTATGCTGTAATGTGCTGACTCACACCACAGAGATATTTGCTAATTTACCATCTTGGTGCCAGATACAATTCTGTTTCTGGGTATTAGTTTCAAAACAAAGTTTTGAAATTTTCCCATAAATCTCACATTTCACCTCTACACCACATTAGAAAAAAAAATCAAGTAAATGTCACAAAATAATTTGAGGGGGGGTATTTTTCTTTGAAGCAAACTATAGTAACTGTCCAGCTGTTTGGCATTATCAATTTATGGTGGTCTCCAAATAGAAGGAGATTTAGATATACAAAACAAGAAAACAGAAAGAATAATGTGAACATAAGGGAACAAACATGGTGGTCATTTGTTTTTGGTAAAATCCAATCTATTGTATATGGTGTCAAATTTTTACTCATCATCAACATTAATAAGAGGTGAATCAGGGCTCTGCCCATTTTGAGTTTAAATACCTTTCAATTAGAGATTAAGTTATTGCTCCACCCATAAATCAGTGAAATTCTGTAACAATGCTGGTCAATTTGTCAGCATCATCCCAGGTAACTGCTAGTCAATTTCTAATAAGATTAAAACAAACAAGTATGTCAATTATCAGAGTTCCTCATCTCAGTCTTGTGGCAATGACGAGGTCCTGCCTACAGAAAAGGGGAAGAGAAACTCAGTCAGTTACAATACATCACAAAGTTAGCACAGAACCAGGAGTGGTCCTTTTGCTTGTTCTCTCAGCAACATAGTACTGTAGAAGGGAGAAAGTAAGGAGGTGATTAGTAATCAAGACAGTGACCTTTCACAAACACAGTCACTAGTGTCTAAAGATAATTAAGTACACCTGAGAATATTCATCCATCTACTATTCAAACTGTATTTGGTACTTTTGACAGAGAAAGTATTGATTCTGCTAAATTTGTTTCTACAATCTCTGATTCCACTAAGGTTCTCCCATTTGTAGATACTCAGCTAATTTGTGAAGCAATTAATGAGACAATAGAAAAGGGTAAAAGGACAAAAACAATTCAAAAGCTACAAAGAAAGGAGTGAAGGAGTGAGAGAATGCTGGATGCAGCACAGGAATTTGCCAACAGGTTATTGAGGAATTAGCAAAGCAAGAGACCCAAAATAACAATAGAACGTCAAAAATGTCCCACATCATGCAATCAGAATTTTGGATGAGCATCACAGATAGATTTTGAACAGCAGTCAATGAGCATTGGTGTAATTACTTAGTCAAAGTGCTATTGTGTCCTTCTTGTCAGAGCTATTTACTGGAAAATCAAAAAATTGCAAGGAGCAGTGGGGTTTGGCCATCTGATCACCCAAGGTCCAAAAAGTCTAACCGTTGAAGAGCAAAATACTAAATTATATATTTCACTGTTGTGGGTTAAACGGTTAATGTTTCGTAGGAGCTGGTCAAAGGGATAGGCAGCATGCCGTCGGGGAAGGCGCCGGGGCCGCATGGGTTTCCGGTCTAATTTTACAAAATGTATGCAGACCTGTTGGGCCTCCGTTGGTTAGGATCTTTAACGAGGCAAGGGAGGGGGGGGGGGGGCTTTGCCCCCGACTATGTCACGGGCGCTAATTTCCTTGATCCTTAAACGGGACAAGGACCCCCTACAGTGTGGATCATATAGGCCGATGTCGTTGTTAAATGTGGATGCCAAGCTGTTGGCGAAGATCTTGGCCACAAGGATAGAGGACTGTGTGCCGGGGGTCATTCATGAGGACCAGACAGGGTTTGTGAAGGGAAGGCAGCTGAACACCAATATACGTAGGCTTCTGAATGTTATAATGATGCCGGCAGTAGAAAGGGAGGCGGAGATAGTGGTAGCATTAGACGCGGAGAAGGCCTTTGATAGGGTTGAGTGGGGGTACCTGTGGGAGGTGCTGGAAAGGTTTGGGTTCGGGGAGGGGTTTGTCAGTTGGGTGAGGCTGTTATATGAGGCCCCGATGGCGAGCGAAGCCACGAATAGGAGGAGATCGGAGTACTTTTGGTTGTACCGGGGGATGAGACAGGGGTGTCCCCTGTCCTATTTGCTCTTTGCGTTGGCAATTGAGCCCCTGGCCATGGCGTTGAAGGAGTCGAGGAATTGGAGGGGTCTGGTGTGGGGTGGGGAGGAGCACCGAGTGTCATTATATGCAGATGACTTGTTGCTTTATGTGGCGGACCCAGTGGGGGGAATGCCGGAGGTGATGCAGATCCTTAGGGAATTTGGGGGCTTTTCTGGGTACAAGCTCAACCTGGGTAAGAGTGAGCTGTTCATTGTGCACCCGGGGGATCAAGAGGAGGGGATTGGTAGGCTCCCGCTGAAAAGGGCGGGGAGGAGCTTTCGGTACCTGGGAGTCCAGGTGGCTAGGAGCTGGGGGGCCCTTCACAAGCTTAACCTCACTAGGCTGGTGGAGCAAATGGAGGAGGAGTTCAAAAGATGGGACATGTTGCCGCTGTCGCTGGCGGGCAGGGTGCAGTCCGTCAAGATGACGGTGCTTCCAAGGTTTTTGTTCCTGTTCCAGTGCCTCCCCATCCTTATCCCGAAGGCCTTTTGTAGGAGGATCATGGGCGCATGGGACTCCGAGGGTGAGAAGGGTTGCCCAACCTCGGTGGGTACTATTGGGCTGCCAACGCAGTGATGGTGCGTAAGTGGGTAATGGACGGGGCAGGGGCAGCATGGAAGAGGATGGAGAAGGCGTCCTGCGTGGACACGAGCCTGAAGGCGCTGGTAACGGCGCCGTTGCCGCTTCCTACAACGAGGTATACCATGAGCCCGGTGGTGGCGGCTACCCTCAAAATCTGGGGGCAATGGAGACGGCATAGGGGGGAGGTTGAGGGCTCGATGGAGGCCCCGATACGGGGGAACCATCGGTTTGTCCCAGGGAGCATTGATGGCGGATTTCTGGGCTGGCACAGGGCAGGGGTTAGGAGGTTGAGGGACCTGTTTGTGGATGGGAGGTTTGCGAGCCTGGGTGAGTTAGAGGGGAAGTTTGGGCTCCCCCCCGGGGAACATGTTTAGGTACATGCAGGTTAGGGCGTTTGCCAGGCGGCAGGTGGAGGGGTTCCCTCTGCTGCCCCCACGTGGGGTACGGGACAGGGTGCTCCCGGGGGTGTGGGTTGGAGGAGGGAGGATTTTGGACGTGTACCACGTCATGCAGGAGGTGGATGAGGCCTCGGTGGAGGAGCTGAAGGTTAAATGGGAAGAGGAGCTGGGTGAGGAGATTGAGGAGGGGACATGGGCGGATGCCCTGAAAAGAGTGAATTCCTCCTCTTCCTGTGCGAGGCTTAGCCTCATACAGTTCAAGGTGCTGCACAGGGCCCACATGACTGGGACGAGGATGAGTAGGTTTTTCGGGGGCGAAGTCAGGTGTGCTAGGTGCTCGGGGAGCCCAGCGAACCACGCCCATATGTTCTGGGCATACCCAGCGCTGAGGGAGTTTTGGAAGGGGGTAGCAAGCACGGTGTCGAGGGTGGTTGGATCCAGGGTCAAGCCAGGCTGGGGACTCACAATTTTTGGGGTTGCAGTGGAGCCGGGAGTGCAGGAGGCGAAAGAGGCCGGTGTTCTGGCCTTTGCGTCCCTAGTAGCCCGGCAGAGGATCTTGCTTCAATGGAAGGATGAGAGGCCCCCAAGCGTGGAGGCCCGGATCAATGATATGGCTGGGTTCATCAAATTGGAGAAGGTGAAATTTGCCCGGAGGGGATCAGTACAGGGGTTATTTAGGCGGTGGCAACCTTTCCTTGACTTCCTGGCAGAACGGTAGGAAAATAGGCCGGCAGCAGCAGCAACCGGGGGGGGGTTGTTTCGGGGGAAGGGAGGAATGTGTGTATGTGTTTATTAAATATGCCGGGTGTTTATCTATTTCTTCTTTTTGTAGTTACTGGGGGGGGGGGGGGGGGGGGGGGGTTTGGTTTTGGGGGTTAGTGTGTTTTTCTTTTTGTTGTTAATACTGTCTTCTTGTTGTTATTTTCTGTTTTTGAAAATCTCAATAAAAATTATTAAAAAGAAAACGGTTAATGTTTCGGGTGGACTGCATTCAATGGTCTTAAAGAGGTGGCATATGAGGTAGGCGGTGTTAATTTTCCAAAATTTGCTGGATTCTGGAAAGATTCCATCAGACCAGAAAATATCAAATATAACATCTCTATTCAAGAGGGAGGGAGGAAGAAAACAAGAAATTATAGGCCAGGTTGTCAGTCATGTGAAGGTGTTGGAGTTTATAATTCAGAATATTATAGCTGGGTACCAAAGCTCAGTAATCAGCGTTTCACTTGCACCTCTTTCAATCTGGTCTATTGCATTCGCTGCTCCCAATGTGGTCTCCTCTATATCGGAGAGACCAAATGCAGACTGGGTGATCGCTTTGCTGAGCACCTTTGGTCTGTGTGCATTCAGGACCCTGACCTTCCCGTTGCTTGCCATTTTAACACAAGACCCTGCTCCCATGCCCACATGTCTGTCCTTGGCCTGCTGTAATGTTGCAGTGAAGCTCAACGCAAACTGGAGGAACAACATCTCATCTTCCGGTTAGACATGCTACAGCCCTCCGGTCTCAACACCAAATTCAACAACTTCAGATGATTAGCTCGACCCATTTCTTTTCATCCGATTTCATTTTAACTGTCTTTTACCATTTCTTTCTTTTTCGTCTTTCTTTATATATATTCACCCTCCCCCCCAGCTTATCCACCTTTCCTTACCCTTTTTCCCCTTTGCCTCCCTCTTCTCACACCCCCCCCCCCAATCTCCATCTGTCACAGTTCACCCTCTGATGTTAGTTTCTCTGCTGTTTGGCCTTTCACACCTTTTGTTCTCTCCGGGGACTGCCATTAGCACTCTTACCCCTTGGTTTCTGTGGCTATTAGTGTTATATTACTTGGCTTAAGTAATGTATGTCATTACTGATTGCAGATGACCTTGAAGAACACTCGAGTCTTTGAAGTAAATTAAATGAATTTATTGAGTAACGATAAAACTAATAAATGAGTTCGACACTCCACTGAACTAACTCCAGAAGTAATGAGGAATAACTGTACAAATTATATCTGAACTACACGTGGTGGCTAGGCTGTGACCTGACTCTGTTACACGACTGCTATCTAACTACTGCTGCGTGGAAAGAGACCAAGACCCTCTAGGAGCTCGGTTATATAGTGTGGTTTAGTGGTGCCTTCTCATGTTAGTATCACAATGAAGTGTTGTGATTAACCCTTTAGTTACATGTCTGTCTATATATCATTACAATTAGCACCCCATTTCCCTGGGATTCTGTGGCTATGACTCATCTTTAATTCTCACTCCACAGTATAAATATTTCCCACTTTCTCTGTCTTTTAGCTTTGACAAAGGGTCATCTGGACTAGAAGCGTTAGCTCTTTTCTCTCTCTACAGATGCTGCCAGACCTGCTAAGATTTTCCAGCATTTTCTCTTTGGTTTCAGTAATTGGAAAGGGCCAACATGGCTTTGTAAAAGGGAAATCATGTTTAACTAACTGATTGGAGTCCTCTGGAGGAGTAACATGCACTATGCATAAAGGGGAGACTGTCGACATACTGTACTTGGATTTCCAGGCTTTTGATAGGGTGCCACATCAAAGGTTATTGTGAAAAATAAAAGCTCATGGTGTAGGGGGCAACCTATTAGTATGGATAGAAAATTGGCTCACTGAAAGAAAATAGAGTATGCTTAAATGGGTATTTTTCTGAGTGATAGGATGTGATGAGAAGAGTCCCACGGGGGTCTGACCTGGGGCCTGAACCTTTTCCAATTTTTATCAATGACGTTAATGAGGTGAGTGAAGGCAGATGACACAAAGATACGTAGAAAAGTGTGTTGTGGAGGACAAAAGGAGGTTAAAGACAAATATAGATAGGTGAATGAGTGGGGAAAAATATGTCAGATGGAATACAATGTGGGAAAATATGAAGTTGTTCACTTTGGCAGAAATAATTTTTTAAAAAGAGAATATTTAAGGGAGATCTGCAGAATTCCGAAGTGCAGAGGAGGGATTCAGGTGTTTCAGCGCACGAGTCACAAAACGTCAGTCTGCAGGTACACAGCAGATAATTAAGGAGAGTGGAATGCTATTCTTTATTATAAGAGGGATTGAACATAAAAGTGAAGATTTTATGCTTCAGTAAAACGGGTCTTTGGGGAGACCACATTTCAATGCTGTGTGCAGCTTTGATGCAAATGTGTCAGAGGTAGTTCAGATGAGGTTTACTAGATTGATACTGGGAATGAGCAGGTTGTCTTATGAAGAAAGGTTGGACAGACGGCACTCGTTTTGACTGGAATTTAGAAGACTTTAGATCAGGGTGATTTGATTGCCATGTGCAAGATCCTGTCTTGACAAGGTGCATGCGGAAAGGCACATGCGGAAAGGTAGTTTCCTCTTGTGGTTGAGTTCAGTATTAGGGGGAATTGTTTTAAAATTAGGGGTTACCCTTCAAAGATAGAGTAAGGAGGGCTGTGCAACTTTGATACTCCCTGCCTCAGGTGGCAGTGGAAGTGGGGTCATTGAATATTTTTAAGGCGGAGGGCGATCCATTATTTTTAGGCAAGGGAATCAAAGGTTATCAGGGGTAGATGGGAATGTGGAACTGAAAATACAGAATGGCAGAGGAGGCTTGAGGGCCGAATGCTCTACTTCTACTTCATATGTTCACATGTCATTTATAAAAAGAGGAAGGCATTCAAAAAATAAACTTGGAAGGAAGGAAGGCTTTGATGACTGGATTAATCCAACATTAAAACAAAGCAAAGAATGCTTCCCAAAGACCAGAAAAACAGAGATAATTGACAGAACATCAACATTTTGTAGACAAGACTATCCAGCAACTTGAAATTTGAGAGCAAATGAAGTTGAAAACAAGTTTAGTCTATTTTGGCCTCTCACCAACACGGAGAAAGAGGTTGTCCTGATTTTATATTCTGTGCATGGAAACATACTAGTATATTGCAAAGGGGTTTGCAATAAAAAGATAACTACAATACTGCACAACCTGACACATTGTCCAATTAATCAGCGCTGTGAAATTTACATTTAAATTGGAATTTGTTTTCAGCAGACTAATTGATAATTTCTATTTCTGGAGCTCCATAGCCAAGATTATGATTGAGTGCCTTTTAACAGTGCCTGTGTAATTTCAGAGACGAACAAAAATGTAAAAGAAATCACAACTGTGAAACAAAGTTGAATTCCTCACCCTTGTATATGAACTGCAGCACCACATCTGGTGCCAATGGCCCTTGAAACGTTTAAAACAAATTATGCTGAGTACAAGATAATACAGTAACATTTCCTATAACCTCCACCAAAATGAAATCTAATACATTGAAGTGCGACAGCTTGTATTTACATAGGACATTCAACACAGTAAATGTCCCGATGCATTTTACATCAAGTGAAAAAAGGCCCAATGCAGCTTTGGGAGAAATGATTGAAAAGATAGTCGAAAAGAAGTTTTGACCATATTTAATGGTTGGGCAGAAATGACAAGGTTGGAGTCTCAAGGAAAAGAACTCTGAAGAATGGCACTGAAGCAGCCAAAAGTTCAGCTGTTAAGTATTAAAGCGGATAAAAGAGGACAGAGAAAATTGACAGCAGGCCAGAGCTGGAGAATCAAAAGATATGGGCTGACATTTGAATCAGAGTAGATTGCAAAAGGACATAAAAACAAACAAATGACAGGCAGGAAATGACCAGCTAGTCCGTCAAGCTTGTCCCCATTTTGTCATGGCTCAGCTAAGCATGCCAAGTCCCAAACGCTATCCACTCACCAACATAGGCGTGAAAACTTGGATTAAGAGTTCAGTGCAATGCTGGGTAGAAATTTGGTGAAAAATTAGTAAGATCAGAGGCAAGAGGCACAACATTGGGGAAATAAAGTCTGAAGTCAAAAGCAGAATAAGGGTTTCAGTGGTGGTGTGATAGATAATGGTGGAGCCATTCCTTCTTTTCTTTCTTGTGATAATGTCAAATCTATTCTCTCATTGATGAACTGGAATTGGTAATCCGTGAAAACAATGGGCTTTAACATCCAGTGGAGTGGCAATGGAGTCAGAGTGTCACTTTGCACATTGATACTTAACATGCCATTCGCATGTCATCTGACCTTCCAACTCAGGCCAGGGGAGATGTGTGTAGTGCAGGAGATTCTCAGGGCATTCTGTTCAGGGCTGCAGCGTCGAAGGGAAAAGGTCACACCCCTTTATAATCGCACTGGCTGCAAAAAAGCAGGTTGATTTAAAAGGTCCAGCCACTGAGCAGCCAGGGAGACGGTCCATTTAGAAGGTAAGAGGGCAGGATGAGTCGATTGCTTTCAATTATTCCAACTTTTTCTGCATATCTATCGATTTAGATCACGTTATTGCATGATTCCCAGTGATGGTTCCCATCAGGAGTTTGAACTTCCCAAGCAATTGCCATGCAATCCTTTCCAGGGATTGCCTGGCAGCGGGGGTTCCAAAGCACATATTTAGATATATATTCAGATATATCTCCTCAGAGTTCAGAAGTTACGGGCCAATCAATGGTGTCAAAATGCCACGAAGTAGCCAGCTCATTTCAACAGCAACTTACAGTAATATATACATTAACTTGATGAAGGAGCAGTGCTCCAAAAGCTAGTGATTCAAAACAAACCCGTTGGACTTTAACCTGGTGTTGTAAGACTTCTTACTGTACACTGATATAGCAACTGTAATGTAAAAAATGCCCCAAGGTGCTTCACTATGAAACAAAACGACACCAAACAAAAAAAGGATACATTAGGGGTGGGATTCTCCTGCTTCCCAGCTACGTGTTTCTCGGTGGCGGGAGGCAGCGCTCCTTTTGCTGGTGGCGGGATTCTCTGCTCCTGCTGCTACCAATGGGAATTCCCATTGAAGCCATCCCACGCTACCAGGATACCCACAGCTGGTAGTGCGCTGCCAGCAGGACCAGAGAATGCCACCGCCAGAGAATGGCCAGAGAATTCTGGCCAAGGTCAGATGACCTACAATTTGGTCAAAGAGGTAGGTAAGAAGTGTCTTAAAGAAGGAAAACTAGAGGCGTAGAGAGGCTATTCTTGACCTTGGGGCCGAGGCAACTGAAGGCACAGCCACTAATAGTGCAGCAATGTAAATTGGAGATGCACACAAGGCCAGAATCAAAGGAGCACAGATATCTTGAAGAATTGTGGGGCTAGAGGAGATTACAGAGATGGGGAGGGGTGAGGCCATGGGATTTGAAAACAAGGATGAGAATTTTAAAACCAAAACATTGCTTGACTGGGAGGCAATGCAGGTCAGGGGTCAAAGGGGTGATAGGGAATCGGGACTTACTGCGTGATGACACGAGTTTGTTGGAACATTCACGTCTAGTAACAAAGGCAGGAATGAGCTGAGACAGGGAGAAGTCAGGCAATGCTACAGAGGTGAACATAGGCAGCCTCAAGGATGGCATGAATATGAAGTCAGAAGCTCATTTCAGGATCAAATGTGAGATCAAGGTTGCGAGTCGACTGACTTAATCTCAGACTGTTGCAAGGGAGAGGGACAAGAGTTAGTTGCTAGAGAATGAACTTTGGAGCAGAGACCAAATACAATAGTTTTGATCTTCAAAGTATTTAATTTGAAGAATTTTTTGTCCATCCAGTATTGAATGTGAGATAACAGTCTGATAATTTAGCAATGGTGCAGAGGTTGAGAGAGGTGATTGAGCATTGGAGCTGGGTGCCATCAACATACATGTGAAAATGAATGTCATGTCTTCGGATGATGTTACTGAGGGGCAGCTTGTAGATGAGAAATAGGAAGGGGCCAATTATAGATTCTTTGGGGACGGCAAAACTAATGATGCAGGGGCAGAAAGGAAAGCAATAGCAAATCAATTCTCTGGCTTTGAATGTTAGCTCGATAAGAATGATAATATAAGAAGAGGAGATTAGGATGTGACCAGGGAGAGAAGTCGCACACAGCTGGACAACATTGGTGAAATGTTAGAAGAGAATGGTGCAGTCATCAAAGGCTGCAGGAGAATGAGGAATGCCAGACATGACCCACAATATACGTCATTTTAGTATTGATAATTTTTTCTATAGGCACACAGACAACAGCATGCGCAGATATCACTACGGACTCGCACAACTCTTGAACGTCAAATTAATTTGTACCGAAGATTTCATATCACCACATGCTACGCCCCTTCCTCCCATTGTCACTGGGCTAGTAATCCAGAGACCCAGGGTAATGCTCTGGCGAATTGGGTTCAATTCGCACCAGGGCAGATGGTGAAATTTGAATTCAATAAAATTCTGGAATTAAAAGTCTAATGATGACCATAAAACCATCATCAAAACCCATCTTATTCATGAATGCCCTTTAGAGAAGGATATCTGTTAGCCATACCTGGTCTGGCCTACATGTGACTTCAGACCACAGCAATGTGGTTGACTCTGAAATGCCCTCAGAGATGAGCAATAAATGCTGGCCCAGCTAGCGACGCTCGCATGCCATGAATGAATAAAAAAAAACTAAAGCTAGTCTTCAGAGCAATTTAGGACAAGGAACCTAGCAGATTACGCACATAACGGCTTCCGGTGTGCACCATGGAGTAAGTGGTCACACACAAGGCAGCTCCTGCCCAAGGTTACAGAAAAGAGCTCTTTTTTAAGCAACATGGGGTGGAATTTTGATGAAAAGGCGTAGGTGAATGTTGGAGGAGTACTTTCCCCCAGGAATGGTATGTTTCTTGGTTACCAGACCCGCAGAAACAGTGAAAGATTTGGCTGAAGCTACAGCAGAGACAAAAGCCTCTTCCAGCATGCAGACGGGGGAAGGGCGAGTTTAAAGGCCTCAAGCTGACTTGAGGGCCTATATGAAAGCTGAATTCTAGCAGCAGAGGGAACAACTGTGAAAAGATCTCACCAAGGCCATTGAAGAAGCGGTGACGGCTGACTTCCGGTGACAGCGGGCAGGAGGCAGCCACGCGTTGGAGGGCTCCCGTTAGGGAACGGCATTGTTGGGGATTGACGCCCGGTCCTAGGGGCAGCGAAGGCCAGGAGAAAGTACAGGGGAGGGATATGTCGACGTCCAGTAAGAAAACGGCTGTGAAAACAGCTGAAAGTTCGTCGGGGAGTAGAAAGGTCACCGTGGGGTCACCAAGGAAAATGGAGGCTGGAGCATCAGGGGAGGCCGCATTGCTTACGCCTGCAGAAATAACTAAGGTAATGGCTGCGGAATTCGAAAGGCAGTTTACAAAATACATGGAGACAATGAGGAAGGAGATGAGGGAGGTTTTGAGTGTGCTGGTGGAGCAGGCGATTTCCCCGGTGACGACGGCGGTGGCGAGTGCAGTGGCGGAGGTGCGGGAGCAAGGGGAGGCGCTGAAGGAAGTGGAGGAGACATTATTGCAGCATGGTGATCAACTTACGTCGATGGGGAAGGAGATGCGGAAGGTGGTGGAGGCGAACAAGGATCTGCGAGGAAAATTGGAAGACCTGGAAAACAGGTCCAGGCGACAGAATTTGAGGATTGCGGGGCTGCCCGAAGGAGTTGAAGGGCTGAGACCGACTGAGTATTTTGCTGTGATGCTGCCGGAACTATTGGGGGAGGGGAAGGATCCCTCCCGATATGAACTGGATCAGGCTCATCGGTCGTGGAGGCCTATACCAAAGGCGAGTGAGCCGCCAAGGGTAGTGACTCTGTGCTTCCGTAGGTACAGTGTGAAGGAGAAGGTCCTGTGCTGGGCCAAGCAGAAGTGGGTGGTGCAGTGGGCTGGAGCTGGTATACGTGTATACCAGGACTTTACGGTGGAGCTGGCGAGGAGGCGGGCTGCTTTCAACCGGGTGAAGAGGGCACTGTACGTTAGCAAGGTGCAGTGTGGCATTGTATATCCAGCGAAGCTGAGGGTGACTTACAAGCTCAAGGACTTTTATTTTGGAATGGCGGAGGAATTTGCGAAGGCAGAAGGACTGTGGCAGAACTGAGAAATTGAGAAATGACCATGTGCCGATGTAACCTCATGACTGTATTTCATTCTTTCTTTTCTTTTTGTTTGTTTGTTTGTTTCACTGCGTGCGGGTGTATGGGCTAAAGGAGCCGGTGTTGTATATATTTGGACAAGGGAAGTGATGGGACTTTCACTCGAAGTGAGGGCTCTTTGGGGTGTAGGTGGATATGCGGGGTTTGTGCGCTAAAAGGGAGATTTTTGGGCTTTCCTAGGGTCGGGCAAGGGGGAAAGGAACCCGGGAGGGGGCCTCCACGCTGGCTGGTCTAAGCCGGCCAGCGAACGGGAGTGAGGTGGGGAGAGGGGTTGCAGCCATCGGAGTCTGGCAGAACAGGGTCCGAGTGGTCTAGCCAGGGTGGAAAGTTAGAAGGGAAGGAACAGAGGTTGGGGGAAGGAGTTTTACAAGAAGCAGTGGACGGGAGGAGTTGGAAAGGAGTGGGGGGGGGGGGGGGGGGGGGGGGGGGGGGGGAGTTTTACAACTCTTGGGTACCATGGGAGGGTTTGTTTTATTGGATGCACATATTGACAGGTGGGCCGTTGTTGTTGTTGAGGGGATTGATTTTGTATTTGTTACCATTTACTGTTTGTGGGTGGGGTGTAAATTTTGTAGGAAGATGTGAAAATGGAGAATAAAAACATTTATAAAAAAAAAGATTACGCACATAAAAAAATACAGTAAAAATGACTGGAAATGTTATCAGTAGAATTATGTTTGGCCATATACTGTATTACTTACTGTGTGCACAATTTGCAAGTAAGCTGCTCAGTTAGCTGGCGAAACTTACCATTCCATTATTCTGATGACCTTCTCGTTCCAGGATAAGCTGCGTCACACGCCTTTCTTGGTACAAGAGATTCCAAATAGTTTTTGTGTTTGCGTCAGCTATTCTGGCAAATCTTCCATCTTGACAACTGGAGATGCGAACTGGTTGCAGAGTAACTTCCACCATCACTGGAGCATGTAATTTGCTTAAATAAGCACACGTTTTTGTTCACTTCAGTCCCAGGACCTTGCAGCACTGGAAAAATTAATTCGTTTTTAATACAGTGTTATTGTGGTTACAGTTTAATATGCAAGGTTACTGAAACATTTCTACAAAAAGATTAGAACTGGGAATTAAACATTGCATGTTATAACATATTCAGAAAAGGTAAAGTGGGGGGGGGGGGGAGAAAGAAAGAGATGGAGTAACTATGTTTATTAGGAATAACATAATGGTGATGGTAAAAAGGATCAGCATATAATCCATATGGATAGACATAAAAGATAATGAAGGATCAATCATACTAACAAGTGTAGTCTACAGATAACCTAACAGTGGATGAGAGATGAAACAAATATGTAGATAAATTGGGGAATTGAGTTGAAAACATAAGAATGAACATCATAGGGTGTTTCAACTACCCTGATATTAATTGGATAGAAGAGCTAGATAAAAGGGATAAAGGAATGGAGTTCCAACAATGTGTAGAGGACTCGTTTCCAACCAAATATTTTAAAAAACTAACATGGAAAATGCGATCTACTAACAGGAATGAACCAGAACAGATAAGGGAAGTACAGGAACATCTAGGCATCATACCGGACTGGTACAGAAGGTGAAGTTGCACGGGATCAGATGGATACATTGCAAGATGGATATAGAATTGGCTCGGTCACAGAAGACAGAGGGTAGCAGTGGAAGGGTGCCTTTCTGAATGGAGGGCTGTGACTAGTGGCATTCCTCAGAGATCAGTGCTGGGACGGTTGCTGTTTGTAATATATGTATAAATGATTTGGAGGAAAATGTAACTGGTTTGATTAGCAAGTTTGCCAATGACACAAAGGTTGGTGGAATTCCGAATAGCGATGAGGACTGTCAGAGGATACAGCAGGATTTAGATCGTTTGGAGACTTGGGCAGAGAGATGGCAGATGGAGTTTACTCCAAATGGGAGATAATGCATTTTGGAAGGTTTAATACAGATGGGAAATATACAGTAAACGGCAGAACTTTTAAGAATATTGATAGGCAGAGGAATCTGGGTGTACAGGTACTCAGGTCATGGCAATGCAGGTGGCGAAGGCATGCTTGCCTTCATCGGCCGCGGCATTGAGTCTAAAAATTGGCAAGTCATGTTGCAACTTTATAGAACCTTAGTTAGGCCGCACCTGAAATATAGTGTTCAATTCTGGTTGCCACACTACCAGAAGGATGTGGAGGCTTTGGAGAGGGTATGGAAAAGATTTACCAGGATGTTGCTTGGTATGGAGGGCATTAGCTATGAGGAGAGGTTGGAAAAACTTGGTTTGTTCTCATTGGAATGACAGGGGTTGAGGGGCAACCTGATAGAAGTCTACAAGATTATGAGTGACATGGACAGATGGATAGTCAGAAGCTTTTTCCTGGGGTGAAAGAGTCAATTAGTAGTGGGCATAGGTATACGGTGCGAGGGGCAAGGTTTAAAGGAGATGTTTTTTTTTTTTTTTTTTACACAGAACGTGGTGGGAGCCTGGAACACGCTGCCGGGGGAGGTAGTGGAAGGAGATACCAGTGTCTTTTAAGGACCTTCTTGACAAATACATGAATAGGATGGGAATAGAGGGATATGGCCTCTGGAAGGGTAGGGGGTTTTAGTTCAGAGGGGCAGCATGGTTGGTGCAGGCCTGGAGGGCCAAAGGGCTATAATATTCTTTGTTCTAGTGACCATAATATAATACACATTAAAGTGATTATAGAGAAGAATGCAAGTATGGTGTAATCTAGGCTAATATAATCGAAAAGCTGATTTCAAGGGGATGAGAATAGAAAATAAAATGGGCAAATATATATGTTGAACAATAATGGGAAACATTAAATAGAGTGTGTAAGAAAAATAAATTCTGCTAAAAGGAAAGAACAAACTAAACTTATGAGACGCCATGGTGAATAAAGACTTAATGGAAAAAATGAAGGTTGAGAAGCAAAAGTTAAGTACATAGATAGCAGGGGAGTGGGTCATAAGAGAGAATCTGAAGAGAGCAAGAGAAAAGTCAAAAAATAATTAGGAAGGCGTGGAATTATGGACACCTTAACATGGTAGAAGAAGAAAATAATGGATTCCCTAATAAAAAAAAGGAGAGACTGGAAGAACATCTACTTTTCACTGTGCCTCAGTACACGTGACAATAAACAAATTAAATTTAAAAAAGCTAGAAATAATAATAATAATCTTTATTAGGGTCACAAGTAGGCTTACATTAACACTGCAGTGAAGTTACTGTGAAAATCCCCTAGTCGCCACATTCCAGCACCTGTTTGGATACATGGAGGGAGAATTGAGAATGTCCAATTCACCGAACAGCACGTCTTTCGGGACTTCCTCCGAGCACCCGGAGGAAACCCACGCAGACACGGGGAAAACTTGCAGACTCCCCACAGACAGTGACCCAAGCCAGAATTGAACGTGGGACCCTGGCTCTGTGAAGCAACGTGCTAACCACTGTACTACCGTGCCTCCCTCAGAAATGTAATCATGAATAGTCAGCAAAGATTTATAAGGGAAAATACTACTTCACCAACATTGAACGTTTTGAAGGGCTAACGGTAGACAATGGCAATGCAGTAGATGTAATTTATCTGGATTTTCAGAAAACAACCTTGATAGGGTGCCCCATAATAGATGAATGAATAAGGTCAGAAATCCGGAGTCAGAGGTCAAATGGTAGAATGGATTGATAGTTGGCTTTAAGACAGAAAGTAGACTTGACTTCCGGGCGGCGAGCGAGGAGGTCGCAGGGAGAGGGGCTCCCGCAAGCGGTGGACAGCAGAAGGAACAGCCCCCCCCCCCCCCGACAGGCCGGACGGCGGAGGAGGAGCGCCGGCGGAGGAGCCGGAGCCGAGGAGCCGAGGAGCCGGAGCGGAGGAGCCGGGGCGGAGGAGCCGGAGCGGAGGAGCCGAGGAGCCGGAGCGGAGGAGCCGAGGAGCCGGAGCGGAGGAGCCGAGGAGCCGGAGCGGAGGAGCCGAGGAGCCGAGGAGCCGGAGCGGAGGAGCCGAGGAGCCGGAGCGGAGGAGCCGAGGAGCCGGAGCGGGAGCGGAGGAGCCGGAGCGGAGGAGCCGGAGCGGCGACAGGGGGGCCCAACAGCAGCAGGTCCATCCCCTCTCCCTTCCCCCCCCCCCACGCGGGCCAGGAGCGGTGCGGCGGCGGCGGCCCCTCTTCTCCCCCCCCCCCCCCCCACGCGACCCAGGAGCGGTGCGGCGGCGGCGGCCCCTCTTCTCTCCCCCCCCCCCCCCCACGCGGGCCAGGAGCGGTGCGGCGGCGGCGGCCCCTCTTCTCTCCCCCCCCCCCCCACGCGGGCCAGGAGCGGTGCGGCGGGCGGCGGCCCCTCTTCTCTCCCCCCCCCCCCCCCCCCCCCGGCCAGGAGCGGTGCGGCGGCGGCGGCCCCCCTTCTCTCCCCCCCCCCCCCACGCGGGCCAGGAGCGGTGCGGCGGCGGCGGCCCCTCTTCTCTCCCCCCCCCCCCCCCCACGCGGGCCAGGAGCGGTGCGGCGGCGGCGGCCCCTCTTCTCTTCCCCCCCCCCCCCAGCCAGCAGCGGGGACCCCCCCCCCCCCAGCCAGCAGCGGGGACCCCCCCCCCAGCCAGCAGCGGGGACCCCCCCCCCCCCCAGCCAGCAGCGGGGACCCCCCCCCAGCCAGCAGCGGGGACACAACCCCCCCCCCCCCCCCCAGCCAGCAGCGGGGACACAACCCCCCCCCCCCCAGCCAGCAGCGGGGACACAACCCCCCCCCCCCCCCCCCAGCCAGCAGCGGGGACACAACCCCCCCCCCCCCCCCCAGCCAGCAGCGGGGACACAACCCCCCCCCCCCCCCAGCCAGCAGCGGGGACACAACCCCCCCCCCCCCAGCCAGCAGCAGGGACCCCCCCCCCCCCCCCAACCAGCAGCGACCACCGGCCCACTCGCCCCTCCCTCCCCCCCCCCCCCCCAACTGCTGTAACCACCACGTGGCAAAGACAAAGGGACTCTCTCTCCTGGTTGAGTGGGGAAAAAAGAAAAAAGAGACTTGTATTTCTGTTCTTCCCAAAAGAAAACTGGTAAAGAGAAAAGGGGTAGGGGAAATAAATTAAAAAAAAAAAAAATATATATATATACATATATAGATATATAATAATAAATAAAATAAAAATAGGGTGCGGAAAAGGGGGAAAAAGAAGAACAAGGAGAGAAGAAAAGATGAAGGGGAAGGGGGAGAAAAAAGTGCCAGAAAGGAGCCAAGAGAAAGGGGGCACCGGAAGTAGACTGGGCAAAGGGAAAGCCAGCTCGGGCGAACGAGTCAACACGCGAAGCGGCGGGAAGGATGCTTCGCCGCATCCAGAAGAGCTGGACGGGCGGGCAACCTCTCCCCTGGGGTTAGAGGGGGGTGTGAATTGGAAGGAAGCCTTTGCCGAGGTGGTGAGGGAGCAGCTGCAGGCATTCAAGGCAGAGTTAAAAGCAGACGCAGAGGCCGCAGCACAGGCAGCAGTGACCAGGGCCATGTCAGGGGTGCAGCAGGTTCTGACCAGATTGGAGAAGAAAGTGGATGCCCAAGGGAAGATACTGGAAGCCCAGGGGAAGATACTGGAAGCCCAGGGGGCAACCATTAAAGAGCTGGAGAAGGCAGCGACTGACGCGAGCGACCGGGTCATATCCCTGGAGAGGGGAATGGTGAAACTGAGTGCAACACAGGGGAGCCTGAAGGGCAGGGTAGACGACCAGGAGATCAGCTCGAGAAGGCAAAATATCAAGATAGTGGGCCTGCCAGAGGGGATAGAGGGTAGAAATCCCACAACATTCGTGGCTGCGATGCTGGGCTCCTTAGTGGGGCGGGAAACTTTTCCCACCCCACCGGAAATGGACAGAGCTCATCGGTCACTGCGCCCGAAGCCCAAGGAAGGGGAAAAACCGAGAGCAGTTATAGCCAGACTGCACCGGTACCGGGATAGGGAGACAATCCTGCGCTGGGCCAAGGAGAATAGAGCCTGCAATTGGGACGGGCACGCCATCCGAATCTACGAGGATTTTGGAGCGGACATAGCTAAGAGACGGGCGGAGTTCAACAGAGCGAAAGCAGCTCTCTATAAGAACAAAGTACGTTTTGGTATGCTGTACCCAGCAAAACTCTGGGTCACATACCAACACAAGGAATATTTCTTTACAGCCCCTGCCGAGGCGAATAGATTCGTCGAGGAGCACGGGCTGGAAAAACGCCATGGGAAGTAGGGACGAGGGGCCCATGGCAAGGAGACACGTCATGCCGACGGGGGGGTGGGGAGGGGCGAGGCAAAGCCAGCCCCCTCCCCCCTGGCAGGAACACCCAGAACGGAAAACAACCCAATGCCCTAGGGCCCGCTCCAGGTGGGAGGCCAGGCCCCGGCACGAGGGAACGGGAGTACTGGAGAGGGGAGAGGGGAAGCGGGACAGCAACCTCCGAGAGGGGAGCCACCGTGCTAGCAGGAAAGCTAGCGAAGGGGGCGCGCAACAGAGCAGGGCCGCAGCGCACCCCCAACAGGGGGGAAGGCGCCAGGCAGGGGAGGGGGGGGATCACCCATCAAAGGTGGGAGAGCAAATGGGGACAGGAATGGGGGAGAGAGGGGCAATGGAGGGGTACACAGGGGTATCCCCGAAAGGGATAGCGCGGGGGGGGGGGGGGGGCACCCGGGGGGCGAGAGACCAGGGAGGGGAAACGCAGGGACGAAGGGACAAAAGAGGCCAGTAAGGGAATAGGGCCACAAAGTGCCACAGACAAGGGCTCGAAACAGGGAACTGCTGCAAGCACCCACCCAGTACGGTCTGTGGGTGAAGGGGCCCCCCGGAGTGCAGGGGACTACCCGCGTGGCGGACACAAAGTGGACGGCCATGGCGGGTGTCCCCGGGACAAGGGGGAACCCCGGAGCGCAGGGACCCGACCGCATGGGGAGAGCAGTGATAGTGGACATCCTGGACGGCCCCCTAACATAGGGAAACCCCAGAGGGCAGGGGCGCGTCCACCGGACAAATATGGTTAACCCCACAGGAGCAAGGGGGCAGAAGCCCCCCACCAGAATAGTCACCTGGAACGTAAGGGGACTTAACGGCCCAGTGAAGAGATCTAGAGTCCTCACCCACCTTAGAAACATGAGGGCCGACATAGTCTTCCTCCAAGAGACGCACTTGAGGGAGCAGGACCAACTGCGGGTAAGAAAGGGCTGGGTGGGACAAACCTATCATTCCTGTTATGGGGCAAGGGCCAGGGGGGTGGCGATCCTGATTGGCAAGAGGACAATGTTTAGGGTGACAAAGACGGTTACGGACCCAGGGGGACGGTATGTCATGGTCAGCGGGGCCCTGGATGGGGCGCCGGTAGTTCTAGTTAACGTGTACGCGCCCAACTGGGACGACACGAGCTTCATCCAAAAGACCATGGCAGAAATCCCGGACATAGCGACGCACCGACTAATCATGGGGGGGGACTTCAACTGTGTACAGGACCCAACGACGGACAGATCAAACCCCAGAACGGGGAAAACCTCAAACATGGCAAGGGAACTCAGCCACTATATGGAGCAGATGGGAGCAGTAGACCCCTGGAGATTCGCCCACCCGGGGGAGAAAGAATTCTCTTTCTTCTCCCCAGTACACAACGTGTACACCAGAATTGACTTCTTTGTGGTGGGGAAAACGGTGCTTCCAGAGATAGACAAGGTGGAATACTCCGCAATTGTGATATCAGACCACGCTCCACACTACATGGATGTGCGGCTAGAGACGGGAAGGGCCCAGCGCCCCAAATGGAGGTTGGACGGTGCCTTACTAGCTGACAAGGCCTTCAGCGAAAGGATAGCGCAGGCCATAGCGGAGTACACTGAGATCAACCAAAACGGGGAGGTCTCACCCTCCACGTTCTGGGAAGCGCTTAAGGCCGTACTAAGAGGGGAAATCATAGCCTACAAAGCGCAAAGAGATAGGGAGGAAAGGGTGGCTAGGCAGAAGCTGGTCGACTCCATACTGGAGGTAGACCATAAATACTCCGAGGCCCCGACTGTAGAACTCCTGGCGGAGAGAAAAGAATTACAAAGGAACTTTGACCTGCTCTCCACCAGGAAAGCAGTACACCAACTCCGCCAGGCACGCGGGGCCCTATACGAACACGGAGACAAAGCCAGCCGCCTGTTGGCCCACCAGCTGAGAAAGCAGGCAGCCAGCAGAGAAATTGCGCAAATCAGAGATACCAGAGGCACGTTGGAAACAGAACCAGAGAAGATTAACAAAACCTTCAAGGCCTTCTACCAAGAGCTGTACACCTCAGAGCCCCAACGGGGAAGGCTGGGATGAACCGGTTTCTTGACGGACTGAACATACCAGTTGTGGGAGAGGGCAGAAAACGGGATCTGGAAGCACCACTAGCACTGGGAGAGATCATGGAGAGCATTAGCTCCATGCAGGCGGGGAAGGCGCCGGGACCGGACGGATTCCCGGCGGACTTCTACAAAAAATTTGCGACAGCGCTGGCCCCGCACATGCGGGAGATGTTCACAGACTCGCTAGCTAGGGGCACGTTGCCACCCACGTTAGCACAGGCCTCAATCTCGCTGATACCTAAGAAAGACAAAGACCCAACGGAATGTGGGTCATACAGACCCATATCTCTGCTGAATGCAGACGCCAAAATACTGGCCAAAATCCTAGCCAAAAGGCTAGAAGACTGTGTACCTGAGGTGGTCACAGAGGACCAGACGGGCTTTGTCAAAGGTAGACAGCTGACCGCGAACATCAGGCGCCTGCTGAACGTGATAATGACCCCCTCCGGGGAGAGAACACAAGAGGTGATCGTCTCCCTGGACGCAGAAAAGGCCTTCGACAGAGTCGAATGGATATACCTCATAGAGGTACTGGAGCGGTTCGGGCTTGGAACAGGGTTCACAGCTTGGGTAAAGCTCCTGTACAACGCTCCCATGGCGAGTGTACAGACCAACAATACCAACTCCCAATACTTCCAGCTGCACAGGGGCACCAGACAAGGATGCCCACTGTCCCCGCTGCTGTTCGCACTAGCAATCGAACCGCTAGCAATCGCGCTCAGGGCAGCAAAAAATTGGAGGGGGATCCGAAGGGGAGGTAGAGAGCACAGAGTCTCACTCTATGCGGATGATCTGCTCCTCTATATCTCGGACCCACAAAGCAGCATGGACGGAATCATCGCGCTCCTGAAAGAGTTTGGAGCCTTCTCGGGCTACAAACTCAACATGAGCAAAAGTGAGATCTTCCCATTACACCCGCAAGGGGGGGGGGGGGGGGGGGGGGGGGGGGGGCAGCACTAAAGGGGCTGCCGTTCAAACAAGCCCGACATAAATTCCGCTACCTGGGGATCCAAATAGCCCATGACTGGAAAGGGATCCACAAATGGAACCTCACCAGCCTGACGGAGGAAGTTAAAAAGGACCTGCAAAGATGGAACACACTCCCGCTCTCCCTCGCGGGGAGAGTTCAGACGATCAAAATGAACGTACTGCCCAGGTTCCTCTTCCTGTTTAGATCCATTCCGATCTACATCCCCAAGGCCTTTTTCAAAGCGCTGGACAAACTCATCATGGCGTTCGTATTGGGGGGTAAAAATGCTAGGATCCCAAAGAAGGTCTTACAAAAAACAAAACCAGGGGAGGGTTAGCCCTCCCGAATCTACAATTCTACCACTGGGCAGCAACAGCCGAGCGAGTAAGGGGATGGATCCAGGAGCCAGAAGCTGAGTGGGTGCGTGCGGAGGAGGCCTCCTGCATGGGAACCTCCCTCCGGGCCCTCGCCACGGCAGCACTCCCATCCCCACCCAAAAAACACTCCAGCAGCCCAGTGGTGACAGCCACCCTCCAATCCTGGAACCAACTGCGGCAGCAACTTGGCCTGACCAAAATGTCGAACAGGGCTCCCATCTGCAACAACAATAGGTTCAAACCAGCACTGACCGACGCCACCTTCAAAAGGTGGAGGCAGGACGGGGGGACACTGACAGTCAGGGACCTATACACGGACGACAGGATCGCAACACTGGACGAACTGACAGAGAAATTTCAGCTAGCTGGGGGGAACGAGCTACGGTACCTGCAGCTCAAAAACTTCCTACGAAAGGAGACAAGGACGTACCCACAACCGCCACGACAGACACTACTGGAAGACCTACTGGACGCAAGTATCCTAGAGAAAGGGAACTGTAGTGACATGTATGACCGACTGGTAGATAGGGACGACACCGTACTGGACGCAACAAGGAGGAAATGGGAGGACGACCTGGGGATGGAGATCGGGTGGGGACTCTGGAGCGAAGCACTGCATAGGGTCAACTCCACCTCCACGTGCGCAAGGCTCAGCCTGACGCAACTAAAAGTGGTACATAGAGCCCACTTAACAAGAACCCGTATGAGTAGGTTCTTCCCGGAGGTGGAAGACAGATGTGAACGGTGCCAAAGAGGCCCGGCCAACCACGCCCACATGTTCTGGTCCTGCCCCAGACTCGTGGAGTACTGGACAGCCTTCTTCGAGGTAATGTCCAAAGTGGTGGAAGTGAGGGTGGAGCCATGCCCGATAGTGGCGGTCTTCGGGGTTTCAGAACAGCCAGATCTATTCCTGGGGAGGAGGGCGGATGCCCTTGCCTTTGCCTCCCTGATCGCCCGCCGTAGAATCCTGTTTGGCTGGCGGTCAGCAGCACCGCCCAGAGCTGCGGACTGGCTGTCCGACCTCTCGGAATCTCTCCAAATGGAGAAAATCAAATTTGCCATCCGAGGGTCGGACGACGGCTTCCACAGAACGTGGGAGCCATTCATGCAACTGTTCCGGGACCTATTTGTGGCCAATGTACAAGAGGAAGAATAGTCGGGGGAAGGTAGCGGGAGGGGGGGGGGGGGCTACAGGTTCGTTACGGGGGTTCGATGGCTAGCTAAGGCCCAAAACCAAGCTAAATAAACATGTTGAGGGGGGGGGGGGGGGGGGGCGCAGTTACTACTACGAAGATGCTTACCTGTAAATATGTATGTTAATTTTTGCGTGTTTGTTTTTGTTTGTTTTTTTTTTCTCTCTCCTAACAATTTGTAATTTGTTCAATATAAAATACGAAAACTGAATAAAAACATTTATAAAAAAAAAAGACAGAAAGTAGACGAGATGTAAAGAGTGATTATTCAGAGTGGCAATAAGATTAGTGTTGGGATCACTGTGCTGTTCAAAATTTATGATTTGAACTTTGGAATTAAAAAACAATTTCTAAATTTGCAGACAATGCCAAATTTGAGGATGGTAGTCAATACTGAGGAAAACTGCCAAAAATTATAAGGAAATTACTAAACTGGCAAAATTGAAAAATATTTGGAAAATGCAGTTCAATACATAAATGAGAGGTGGTACATTTTGGTAGGAAGAATAGGGAGGTCAATTATTATTTGGAAGGACCAAGTCTAGCGGAACAAAAGGATCTTGCAGAACAGTTGAGTGGGAGGGTGAGCTGTGAGACGGATGCAGAGATGCTTCAGCATGATTTGGACAGGCTGAGTGAGTGGGCGTATGCATGTCAGGTGCAGTACAATGTGAATAAATGTGAGGTTATCCACTTGGGTCGCAAAAATAGGAAGGCAGATATTTGAATGGGTGTAAATTGAGAGAGGTGGATACTCAACGAGACCTTGGTGTCCTCATTCATCAGTCGCTGAAAGTAATCGCGTGGGAACAGCAGAAGGGAAATGGTATGTTGGCCTTCATAGGGAGATGATTTTAGTATAGGATTAGGGATATTTTACTGTGATTGTATAGGGCATTGGTGAGGCAGTAGTATTGTGCAGTTTTTGGTGTCCTTATCTGAAGGAGGATGTTCTTGCTATGGAGAGAATGCAGCAAAGGTTTACCAGGCTGATTCCAGGAATGGTGGGACTGTCGTATGAGGAGCGACTAAATCGGTTAGGATTATTTTCATTGAGAAGAGTGAGGGGATCTCAAAAACTTGCAAAATTCTAACAGGATTAGACAGAGTAGATTCAGAAAGAATGCTCCCAATGGTGGAGGCGTCGAGAACTAGGGATCATAGTTTGAGAATAAGGGGTAAACCTTTTAGAACTGAGGTGAGGTGATTCATCACCCAGACAGTGATGAATCTGTGGAATTCACTGCCACAGAAAATAGTTGAGGCCAAAACGTTGTGCAATTTCACGAAGGAATATGATATAGCTCGTAGAGGGGGACGGGGGACGGGGGGACGGGGGGGACGGCAGGATCAGGGTATTGAACTTGATGATCAGCCATGATCATAATGAATGGTGGAGCAGACCCGAAGGGCTGAATGGCCTCCTCCTGCTTCTATTTTCTATGTATGTTTCCATGTGCACACACCAATCATGAAAGATGGGCCAAAAGCAAACCAAGCACTCAGCTTTATTTCTAGAGAATTGAAAAGTAGAGTCATTATGCTAAATATGTACTGAACCTTGGTTCGACCACACTATGGGCCACATCAGAATTGCGTGCACTTCTGGTCACTATATTATAGGATGGATGGAGAGGGTAAAGATAAGATGTACAAGGATGATTCCTGAAATACTTGCGCATCCATATCAAGAAAGAGTCGCTGTGATGGATCTCTTTTCTCTCGAAAAGAGGCCGAAGGGGCCTGACTGAATTGCTTCAGCAATTGCTGATGTCAACTTAAAAGTAAAAAGTGTGTTGACAGCAAAATTCCTTCCCCATTCTCACCAGAACACATGCTGGATGCTGGACTTCAACAGCCTCAGTTAGCAGGAATAAGAGTTACTGATTTCTGTAGAGACTGAGTTCACCATGGTCGCAGAAAATCATAACTTAACTTTAGAACAGGAAATAAAAGTGGCATTTCAAATGTTTACGGCACAAGTGGTGTGGTGAATGAAAATATTATAGGCTAGATTCTCCATCCTGGGACACCCGGATCACTTTCCCCGGTGGGACAGAGAATCGGGCATTGGGGCAAAATCAGGACCCGCACCGAGTGCCGACCCGATCCCAATGCTTCGACCTCCCCCTGGCAGCAGAAACGAGGTCCATGCCAGCAGCAGCATGCAAATAAATGCAGGTAGGTTGCAATGACCTATTTGCATCCATTTAGCAGGCCTGACGCCCTATTCCTTGGCCTCCCATGATTCTCTGGTCCCCACAGCCAGGAATCACGTGGGCGTGGATCACTTGAGAACACCAAAGGCCCACCCGTCCCTACAACAATGCATTGTCCAACCAGGCCTCCTCTACCAGAGATCAACACCCCCCCCCCCCCTCCCCCCACCAATGGGGGACTGAACACCCCCCACCCCCCCAAACAGGGTCCCATCCCATATGGGGACCAACCCCCCATGCCTCCAGGGACTCCTGTAATGGGGGGACCCCCCTCCAACAGGGACCCCTGTAATAGGGGGACCGACCCCCCCCCCCCCCCCCCATCCCCCCACCAGGGACCCCACCCGTCCCATAGGGAAGCCCTCATTGTCCAAGCTATGCATAAATTTGCATGGCAAGGAATATGGAATTGCTTACTGGTTTATGTTCCCAGGGGGATCGTAAACCGGCTGCAATTCAGCTCGGCGGAGGACCATAGTCTCCCAAATAGGGAATCCAACCCTATCTGTTTCACCTCTTAAACAGCCTCCTCACCCTGGCATCTACAAGTCTTTAAATAAAGTATGATTGGTTCGTCCTAGCTCTCAGGTTTCTAACCAGCACACTGAAGCAGATGGTTAGTTGCCCTGACAAGCCATAAAGGCCAGTTAAATCTTAAAGTGGAAAGGCTATACCAGTAGGAGTACAGGAAATATTTAATATTTGAAATAATAGAATTCTGATCACATTATTCAGATGAATCTCAAAGAATCTCTCAATTAATTTCTATGGAATTAAATGACTTATGCAAGGGAAATGACACACCCTCACAATCACACGAACAACACATGAATTTATTTTAGTGGGTTAAGTGATGATAGCGAGAGAACTTCATGGACTAGTTCAAATCGAACAAGAACTTCACATCCATCCAAACAGTCAAATAGTATTTCTGGTGACTGACTTATCCCAAGGGCAGCATCCTAAAATGCACCACTCTCCCAGTACTGCAGTTGTGAGCAAGCCTGGATGATATGCTTATAAAACATGCAATACTTGTCCTTGGAATGCTTGACACTTGAAAAATTTAGAGCACAGAAAAATTAATTTCCAATTGTTGTGCAAAATATGCCAGCATGTTAGCACAGCACTGTTGCTTCACAGCTCCAGGGTCCCAGGTTCGATTCCCGGCTTGGGTCACTTTGCGGAGTCTGCACGTTCGCCCCGTGTGTGCGTCGGTTTTCTCCGGGTGCTCCGGTTTCCTCCCACAGCCCAAAAGATGTGCAGGTTAGGTGGATTGGTCATGTTAAATTGCCCTGTCCAAAAAGGTTAGACGGGGTTACTGGGATAGGGTGGAGGTGTGGGCTTAAGTGGGAGTGCTCTTTCCAAGGGCCTGTGCAGCTCGATAGGCCAAATGGCCTCCTTCTACACTGTAAATTCTATGAAAATTCAAAATTAATACATTTTATTTCCTCATATGTTTGAAGAACACATCAATGCAAACTTATGCACAGGCTAATTTTTTTGTATGGCTACAGCTCGAGTAGATGCTTGAATAAAAATGAAAACAGTTGCAGGCTTCATAACATTGTATTTTTCAATTTTTAAAAAGATAAATATACAATGGATTGATTAAAGTCCAACCACCCAAAATAAGTTAGGTGACTAAAGGCCTCATTTCAATTTAATTTCTTACACCTTCTCTTACTGTTATCAAATATCATTTGTCTGCATTTTGCAGAACATACATGGAACTAAAAAAAAAATTTGTAAAGTTTTACTTTGATACCTGGAGTGCATTCATTGAAGTGATTTGGGAGAGGTACAGGTAACTGTCATGAGCATTATGAAGCAAATGTAAAGAAAGTTGTTTGGGATCCATTCTGGACTGAGAATGGCAAATTGGAACATCTAATTCACGGTGACAAAATAGGTTCTGTGGATGAGCAAAGGGATTTTTTTAGTCCCCTTGTACACAAATCAACAAAAGCTAGCACATTGGTACAAAATGTAATCAAGAAAGCTGGTGAAATGTTTGACCCAATCACAAGGGGGTTGGAATTCAAATCTGAAAAAGTGATGTTTTTGTTTCACAGAGCCGTCAGATGCCAAGACAGGGAGCATCAAGTACAGTTTTGGCATCAAACGTCAGAAATTGGCCTCGGAAGGCGACACAGTATATATTCACCAGAACAAAACTGGGGCTTAAACAGTTAAATGATGAAGGCAGGAGGCATAAACTTGGCTTGTATTCACTGGAATTAGAAAGTTGAGCGATGATTTAAGTGAGGTATTTAACATGATAAAGGGATTCAATGCAAGAGAAATTAACATAATTTCGAACAAGAGAGCATAATAGAGGAAAATGTGGTTGATAATAATAAGAAAGCTGTGGACTGCAGGAAGATACCAATGGACTGGTCAGGTGGGCAGAAAAGTGGCAATTGGAATTCAACTAACAGAACCAACTGGAGAAGTGCGAGATTATGGGTGGGACTTACCAACCACCCTACTGTATGTTTTTACGCAGGGGAGGCAGCCCGCCAGAGGGATTTACCGAACCCCGCCATTGTCAACGGAATTTCCTGTTGACAGCACCCTCGTTGCCGGGAAACCAGTCCACGGCACGGGACTGGAGTTTCCTGCCGGCAAATCCCACCCCCTATATAAACAAGGCAACACACAATCAATGATAGGATATTGAGGAGGGAAAAAGCAGAGACACATTGCAGTGCACATTCACAGAATCCTTACAGTGCAGAAGGCCATTCGGCCCATTGTGTCTGCACTGGCTCTCCAAAAGCGCATTCTACCTGTAGTCCCATTCCCAAGCTTTATCCCTGTAACCTTGCCCATTCTCTCTTTTCGGAAAAAACTTATTCGCACAACACTTTTACTCCTTTTTCTAATTATTTTGAATCTGCGCCCTCGAGCTCCTGATGCTCTCGAGTGACAACAATTTCTCACTATTTACACTGTTCACACCCATCAGGATCTTGAATACATTGTTTCAAGTCTCCTCTCAGCCTTTGTCTCTCCATTGAAAACAGTCCCACCTCTCCAATCCATCCCCAGAGTTACAGTTGTTTATCCCTGGAATCATTCTTGTAAATCTTTTCTGTACTCTCTCTAATATTTTCACACCCTTCCTCAAGTATGGTGCCCAGAACTGGATGCGATACTCCAGATGAGGCCTAAACTGTGTCTTATACAAGTCCAACATGACCTCCTTATTCTTGTATTCAATGCCCTGATTAATAAAGTCCAAGATATTATGTTTTATTAACTGGTCTCTCAACATGCCCTGCCATTTCCAATGACTTATGTACCTATACACAGGGGTCTTCTATTCCTACACCTCCAAAAGGACATTCAAAAGGGAGAAATTCTAAACAAGTTCAAGGCATTTCCAATCTTCATATCTCTACCAATTTTGGAATTATGCCTGAACCAACAGTCCGCAATCTGTCAGAATAGGCAACAGTACCTCCTCCACAATAGTCCTCAATACTGGGGCACCGCAAGGATGTGCCCTCAGTCCTCTACTGTACTCCCTGTGCACACACAACTGTGTGGCAAGATTTAACTCCAACTCAATCTATAAGTTTGCAGATGATACGACTGTGGTGGGTCTATCTCAAACAACAACAAATCAGACTACAGAAGGAAGATAGACCACTTGGCTGCATGGTGTACCGAAAACAACCTTTCTCTAAATGTCGGAAAGACCAAGGAACTGATCATCGACTTCACCCCCCCCCCCCCCCCCCCCCCGCATCAAAGTTTCCGAAGTGGAGATGGTTGATAGGATTATGTTTCTGGGGGACACCATCACCAACAGTCTGTTCTGGTCCCCTCACGTTGATGCAACAATCAAGAAAGCCCAACACTGTCTCTAGTTCTTCCTATGGAAGCTAAAGAAATTCTGCATCATCTGCATCGACTCTCACAAACTTCTACAGATGTGTCATAGAGAGCATCCTATCTGGTTGCATCACAGTTCGGTATGGCAACTGCTCAGCCCAAGATCGCAAGAAACTGCAGAGTGTGGTGAACTCAGCCCAGCGCATCACACAAGCTTGCCACCCTCACATTGATTCTGTATACACCTCTCGCTACCTCAGGAAGGCAGACAGCATTATCAGAAAACCCTCCCACCCAGGCATTGCCTTCTTCCAGACCCTTCCATCAGGCAGAAGGTACAGAAGTCTGAAGACCTGCATATCCAGACATAGGAACAGCTTCATCCCCACAGCTAGTAGACTCTTCAATGACTCCCCCTCGGACTGGTCTGTTCCCTGTAAGAACACTATTCACAATGCCCTATGCTGCTCTTGCTCATGTATTTGCTTTGTTTGACCCCTTTTTCCCCACTGTAACCAATCACTGTTTGTCGTTGTACTATTTGTCAATATACTCTGTTGATTATTCTTTTCTGTCTACTATGTACGTACTGTGTACATTCCCTTGGCTCCAGAAAAATACTTTTCACTGTACTTCGGTACATGTGACAATAAATCAAATCAAATCACCACAGTCTAGGTAATTAATATATGTAAGGAACGGCAAAGGTCCCTCACTGACCCCTGGGGAACTCCACCACAAACCTTCATCCAATCTGAAAAGCAACCCTTCATCACTACTGTTTCCTGTCACTCAGCTAGTTTTTTTCAATCCAAATGCCTACTTCCCCTTTTATCCTACGAGCTAGAGTCTGTCGTGTGGCACTGTATCAAATGCTTTCTGAAAATTCATATTCACGACATCAACAACCTTGCCCTCATCAACCTTTCAGTTACCTCCTCAAAAAGCTCCAGTAAGTTAGTTAAACATGATTATTAAAATTGGCCTTCCCCCAGTTTAGAAGTTTGATCTCAGGCCCAGCGTTGTCCTTTTCCATAAAAATCTTGAATCAAATGGAATTATGATCACTGTCTGCAAACTGCTCCCAGCTTGGTTACTGAATATTAAGTCCAGGACCACCCTTTCTCTTGTAGGTCCTTTTACATACTGGCTTAAAAAGATCTCCTGGATGCATTTTTAAAATTCTGCTCCCTCAAACCTTTCACACTTCGGCTTCCCTAGTTAATAGTAGGGAAGTTGAAATCATCCACTATCACTACCCTATTACTTGACACTTCTCTGAAATATATATTTATTAATCTCAGACTGTTTGGGGCCTATAGAACACTCCCACCAATGCATCTAAGGTGCCATCCCTCCTTACTGCTGTAATCGATTCCCTGATCAAAATTGCACCACCCCCTCCTCTTTTACTTCCTTTTGTATCTCACCTGAAGATTCTGAATCCTGGAATATTGAGCTGCCAATCCTGCCCCTCTCTCAACCATGTCTCAGTGACAGCAATAACATCATATCCCTATGTTTTAATTTGTGTCCTCAATTCATTTGCCTTGTTCAGCAGACTCCTCGTATTAAAATAAACACTATCCAAGCTTGCCAAACTCCCTGGTCTAGACAGTCTATGACTTCCTGACTCATTGATATCTCCTCGAATTTTAGCTGTGCATTTATCTATACCTGCTGAACCTTCTCTCAGGATCCCCGGTCCTTGCCAAGTTAGTTTAAACCCTCTTCAACAGCACGTGCAAACCTCCCTGGAGGGACACCGGTCCCATTTTGGTTCTATCGGCTTCTATTCCGAACAAAGAACAAAGAAAATTACAGCACAGGAACAGGCCCTTTGGCCCTCCCAGCCTGCGCCGATCCAGATCCTTTATCTAAACCTGTTGCCTATTTCCAAGGTCTACTTCTCTCTGTTCCCCACCCGTTCATATATCTGTCCAGATGCATCTTAAATGATGCTATCATACCCGCCTCTACCACCTCCGCTGGCAAAGCATTCCAGGCACCCACCATCCTCTGAGTAAAAAACTTTCCACGCACATCTCCCTTAAACTAATTCTGTGGGGGGGGAATCAGCCTCTGCAATTTGTGGAATTGACGTTGGAATCCGGCCCCGCTCAGCAGCCCCCATGGAGGTGGGGCACGGTATTGCTGACGGACAAGAGATTCTGTGAGCATATATCCTCCGTCATTGGGGAATATATGGATCCAAGACCCCCCCCCCAATCACAGAATTAGTTTAAGGGAGATGTGCGTGGAAAGTTTTTTACGCAGAGGGTGGTGGGTGCCTGGAATGCTTTGCCAGCGGAGGTGGCAGAGGCGGGTACGATAGCATCATTTAAGATGCAATATGAATGAGGCGGTTTCACCTTCCATGTTGTGGGAAGCTCTGAAGGCAGGGTTAGGGGAGAGATCATACCTTACAAGGCAAATAAGTATAAATCTGGTAGAGTGGAGAGGCAGAGGCTGGTGTATTCCATTCTGGAGGTGGACTGCAGTGCTCAATTGCTCCAATAATGGAGTTGCTGGCGAGTAGGAAGAAACTGTAGTAGGAGTTTGAGTTGCTCTTGAGGGCAAGGCAGTGACCAAGCTGTGGCACGAGAGAAACAGGCCCTTCTGCCCAGCTTGTCCATGCCGCCCAGTTTCTATCACTAAGCTAGTCCCACTTGCCCGCATTTAGCCCATATCAATTGAAACCCACCCTGCCCATGGAACTGGACAAAATTGTACCCGCCTCTACCACTGCCTGGCAGCCTGTTCCAGATGCTCACCATCCTCTGTGTGAAGAAATTTCCCCTCTGGTCTCTTTTGTATCTCTCCCCTCAGGGAAGGTTAATGCGGCGTTTGAGGTCTTTTGTCGAGAGCTTACAGGTTACACTGCGAGTGTGCGTACGAACGTGTCAATTGAAGAAGAATACATGGCAAGGTTGTCTATTGTCTCCTCTTTTGTTTGCTGGGCATGGTGTTGAGATCACGCAGTGGGCCACTGGGTGGGAGGGGATGGGGGGGTTCCTTCTCAGGGTAGAAGCTGAATTTGGGCAAAAGTGAATACTTTCTGGTGAATCCCCCAGGGAGGGAAGGGAGCTGATCTGGGGAGGTTGCTGTTCCGCCTGGCCATGACTAGCTTCTGTTATCTGGGAACCCGGGTGGCCAATGATTGGGCCTCACTCCAAAAACTTGCTAGTCTGGTGAATGGGGTCAAAGGTGGGATGTCCTCCCTCTGTCCTTCGCGGACAGGGTGCAGACTGTCAGACTCCTATTCATGGACTACAGCTCCGTCTTCAACCATAATCCCTGCCAAGCTCATATCAGAACTCCAAAACCTGGAACTTGGCTCCTCCCCCGCAACTGAATATTCGACTTCCTGAACCATAGACCACAATTAGTAAGGGTAAACAACAACAACTCCTCCACGATAGTTTCAATGTGGGAGGAAACCGGAGCACCCGGGGGAAACCTACGCAGACACGAGGATAAAGTGCAGACTCCATACAGACAGTAACCAGGGAGGAATCAAACTTAGGACCCTGGAGCTGTGAAGCAACAGTGCTACCCACTGTGCTATTGTGCTGCCCACTTCATCTTACGAAGCTGAAATCTAATTAACTCCCCAGGGAATCCCCATAATCAAAAATTCAAAATGAACATCCTCCCGAGGTTTTTGTTTTTATTTCAGTGTCTCCCAGTTTTTCTCCCTAAATCTTTCTTTTGTCGGGTCAATAAAATGGCATCCTCCTTTATTTGGTCGGGCAAGACCCCATAGATTCATACGATGTTTCTACAGAGAGAGGGGGATGTGGCACTACCGAATCCTCTTATTATTGGGGGGGCTGATTTAGGGATCCTATGTAGGTACAGATGGAGGCGGGCTCATGTAGAGGTTCGGTTCTGATGGCCCTGGTCACTGCTCTGCTTCAGGTTTCCCCTGCAAAACTCACAAGATAATGAAATGAAAATCACTTATTGTCGGTTGCCACTTTGAGGATTTGAAGGTAGTTTAGGCAGCATTTTAGACTGGGCTCCATGTCATGGTTGGCCTCTATTTGCAGGAACCATTTGTTTGTGCTGTCTGGCTTGGATTCATGGTTCAGCGTTTGGGGGAGGGAGAGATTTGGGGACATGGTTATTGAAGGGAGGTTCGCCAGTATGGAGGAATTGTTGGAGAAGTTCCAACTCCCGAGAACTAATGTATTCAGGAGGTGCTTGCAGGTTCACAACTTTTTGGGAAAGAGGATTCCTTTGTTTCTCGTGGTCTTGCTCTTTGACAGGGTCCTGTCTCTGGCTGAGTTTGGCGAGGAGAGGATTTCAGATATCAATGGCCAGATTCATAGATTCTCTGCAGTGCAGGAGGCCATTCGGCTCATCATGTCTGCACCGACCCTCTGAAAGAGCACCCTATCCAGGCTCACGTGCCCAGTCCATCCCTGTAATCCAGTAACCCTACATAACCTTTTGGGCACATAAGCGGCAATTTAACAAGGCCAATCCACCTAAACTGCACATCTTTTGGACCGTGGGAGCAAACCAGGGCACCTGGAATAAACCCACGCAGACACGGGGAGAACATACAAAGTCCCCACAGACAGTCACCCGAGGCTGGAATTGACCTCGGGTCCCTGACGCTGTGAGGCAGCAGTGCTAACCACAGTACCACTGTGCGCCCGCCAGATCCTGTCGACGGAGCAGGCTTTATTGGAGAGGGAATTATTGGGGGGGGAATGTGGAGTGAGGTTCTTCATGGGGTCAACTCCACATCCTCCTGTGCTAGGGTCAGTATGGTGCAGAGGATGCGGGGGAGTGATTTCCTCTTGGGGTGGAGGATAGGTGGGATTTTAAAAAAATATTTTTATTTGCCATATTTTCATCATTTTCACCATACAAAAGAGAAACAGAACCAAAACAACGGCAGGATAGGTGGGATTGCTGTGCTCGGCGACCGGCCAATCAAACTTGGTCTTGCCCTAAACTTGTACATTTCTGGGTCTCCCTTTTCAGCACCATGACTGATTTTTTAAAAAAAATGTGTTCATGGGATGTGGGCGTCGCTGGCTGGGCCAGCATTTATTGCCCATTCCAGAGGGCATTTAAGAGCCAAGCATATTGCTGTGGATCTGGAGTCACATGTAGGCCAGACGAGGTAAGGACGACAGATTTCCTTCCTTAAAAGAACATGAGTGAACCAGATAGGTTTTTACAAAAAGTGACAATGGATTTATGGTCTTCATTAGACTTTGAAGTGCAGGTTTGTTTTTATTGAATTCAAATTTCACCATCTGCCATGGCGGGATTTGAACCTGGATCCCCAGAGCACGACTCCGAGTCTCTGGATTACTAAGCCAGCAACAGTACTGCTACGTCACTGCCTTCCCTCAGTATTCAGCTGGAGCCATCTCGGTTGGTGGCTATTTTTGGTTTATCCAACTCGCCGAAGCAGCAGCAGACGGGGTGGGGCGTGGGGAGGGGAGGTTAAGGCGGATGTCCCTGCCTTCACCTCGTTAATGGGGGAGGGGGGGGGGGGAAAGAGAGAGATCCCCGACACCACCAAGTACCTCTGGCTGGCTGAGTGTTCTGACCATGAGTGGGTCGGTTGAAGGGTTTTAATCGAGGTGGCAGCCTGTTTGGGCAGTGGTTAGCACTACTGCCTCACAGTCCAGGGTCCCGGGTTTAATTCCAGCCTCAGGTGAGAATGAGTTTGCACTTTCTCCCCGTGTCTGTGTGGGTTTCCTCCGGGTGCTCCAGCTTCCTCCCACAGACCAAAGATGTGCAGATTAGGTGGATTGACAATGCTAAATTGCCCCTTAGTGTCCAAAATGTCTAGGTTGGGTTACTGGGTTATGGGGATACGGTGGAGGCGTGGCCTTAAGTAGGGTGCTCTTTCCAAGAGCCGGTGCAGACTCGATGGGCTGAATGGCCTCCTTCTGCACTGTAAATTCTATTCTATTTTATGATTCATCTTTTTCAGGGAATTAGTCACTATCTGGGGAGGGCTGATTTGTAAGTTTTGTTTGTTTATGAGAGTGTGGGGTTGGGGACTGATGTATTTTTCATGGGTGTTTGTTGTACATTATTGTTTGTTTTACCCTGCTATAATTAAAACATTTCTGAATAAAATTTTTTTTAAAAATAAGTCCTCCTTCACAACAATCCAATCAGTATCTGGACTGGAACCTTGAATTGAACATTTGCGGCAAGAACATTTGAATCATTCAACAAGCAATTGGATTCCGCTACATCAAAGATTTTCTTGTCTTTCTGGGTGCATGAACAGCCTTCCTGATACATAGCTACTGTGATCCAGGAATGGCAAGGAAAGAAGGTGCACATGAAAAAAACTTGCAGTTTAGAACCCAAGATGATCACAAGAAATAGGAGCAATGTTCAATTCAAGGTTCCACTTAACTTAACTCCTTACTGGGGTCCCTAAGTTCTAGACCAAAGCTGACCAAATATTGTCCCAACATCTACCATATCAAACCTCATAACTTTTGTGTGTTTCAATAAGATCACCCCTCATTCTTCTAAATTCTAGAGAATATAGCCAAGTAGGTTTCTTCTTCATTAGCTCACAGGGTGTGAAAGTCATTGGAAAGGCCAACTTTTATCCCTATTCCTCACTCCCTTGGATAAGTGGTGAGCTATCTTCCTGAATGCAACCTTGTGGCTTGCTAATCGATTTCAGAGGGCAATTAAGATTCAACCACATTACAGTGGATCTGGAGGCACATACAAGCCAGATCAGGTAAGGATGGGAGGTTTCCTTTCTTAAACGAAGATTAGAGAACTAGAGGAGTTTTATGACAATTCGCACGTTTCATGTTCACCATGGTCCCCATATTTATTTAGAAAATTGAATTTAAATGTCCAGGCAGCCATGGTAAAATTTGAAATCATGCGAGTGATCTTGCTGGAAGGGGGAAGCCCTGACATTAGAGAATTTTTCAGGAGTAGCAAAACTTCCTCTACAATCTTGGAAGGATGAGGCAATCAGAAACCAGCAGGCAGAGGAAGCAGCAATTAAGGAAATTGAACAGCCTTTCCATGCTGCCAGCCCAATCAAAAGACCAACAGCTGCAGTGCCAGAGAGAGGTGGCCATTGCTGAGGTAGTAAGGGAAACATGAGCCTCCATTTTGAGGCTTCTTGCAGGGGTTGAAGCCAATTCTTCCAATGATACCACAGATGGCCTTTTCCACTGACAGCCCTCTTTTTCATCATGGAACCTCGAGAGTACCTCAACGCCCTCAGGAAGCCGCTGGGAGGTTACGTACATACCGCTAGTGGTCACTGACGTTAGTGGATCTGGAAAAATGGCCCTTAATTGGGCTTTCATTCAAATTTGGTGCTTGCCTCCAATCAGTTGCTGTTCCCATCACTTCCTCATCAATGTTGCTGTGCCAGGGTGCAGCTCCCTGGCATTAGCGGTCCTCCTCCTAGCCCACTGTCCCAGGGTCAGTTAAGTTCAGCTCATGCCTCTGGATCATTTGTCAAATGTTTGGATTACTTGTCCAATTGTGTAACGTTATATTACTGTAACCAGGTCCACTGCTTCCCCTTGTGGGTCAAACCCCTCATCCCGGCAGTCGAGTGAACTTTTATTGCACTCCCTCCAAGGCAAATAGATCCTTCCCTAGGTCAGGAGACCAAAACTATATACGGTACTCCAGCTGTGGATTCATCAAGACCCGATACAACTGTCGTATGATTTGTTCTCTAATTCCTTTGTTATAAAAGCTTTCCTAATTGCTTGCTGTGTCTGCTTATGAACTTGTTTTGATGTGTCGAAGGCACTCCAATCCTTCTGAATACCAACATTTCTCAGCCTGTTACAATTGTGAGGCTTAAAAGATTTTTTTTGAAGATCTCTTTTATTATAGTTTGGATTGCATCTTTGAATGTAGGGTAGATGAAAGAGATTGCAAGGCCTATGCTGGAGTCTGTATGACAATACAGCTTGCGTGATTTAATGGTTAGAGATCAGAGAAGAACTCAAGGTTGGTTTATTGAGAGGAAGGTGAAGGTATTTACACATGGGGACAAGGACATCAGTTTTGAAGTCTATACTGAGTGAAACACTTGTCTCCCAAAGTCAGAAAGGTATTACAGATATTAAGTTGTAAACAGTTTACTGTAAACTGTTCGTTTACTTCCATGATTAAAAGAAATTAGGACCAATGATAATTAATTAGCTTTCTATGTATGCAAGTAGTGTATGTGTTAAATAACATGTGCCATGGGGATTAGGGTAGAAGAAGCCATTTAGAGGATGGGTCACAGACTTCCCTATAAATCAAAGAATATCAGAGACAGACAGCATTTGCTGTCTTTCAGCTAACTTGAGGCAGAGAGCAAGATTTAGAGCAAGCCAGGCTTGCACGCAAAGCAAGGAAATGCGGACTCGGTCATTCACTATGCAGAACGCTAGTGATAGCTTGTGCACAGATTGAGGATCAAGTTCATGGGTGGGGACGGGGAGGGGGAGGAGAGAGACTCTGGATTAAGGCACTGAACAAGACAAACTCCACCTCCACATGTGCAGAACTAAGCCTAATGCAACGAAAGGTGGTGTTCAGAGCGCACCTAACCAGAACCTGCATGAGCAGGTTCTTCCCGGAGGTGAACGGTGCCAGACAGACCCAGCCAACCACACCCACATGTTTGAGCCTGCCCCAGGATTGTTGGGGTTCTGGACAAACTTCTTTTTTGGTTTTTTTTCTTATAAATTTAGATTAGCCAATTCATTTTTCCAATTAAGGGGCAATTTAGTGTGGTCAATCCACCTTGCCTGCACATCTTTGGGTTGTGGGGGCTAAACCCACGCAAACACAGGGAGATTGTGCAAACTCCACACGGACAGTGACCCAGAGCCGGGATCGAACCTGGGACCTCGGCGCCAGTGAGGCAGCAGTGCTATTCACTGCGCCACCATGCTGCCCTTGGACAAACTTCTTTGAGGGAATATCCAGGGTTGTGAGGGCGAGGGTGGAGCCATGCCCAAAAGTGGCGGCCTTCGAGGTCTCAGACCAGCCAGAATTCTTAATGAGGATGGGGGCCGATGCCCTAACCTTTGCCTCCCTAATTGCCTGCCGAAGAATCCTGCTCGGCTAGCGATCGGCAGCACCATCCAAAGCTGCAGACTGGCTGCCCGACCTGTCAGAAATCCTCCAACTGGAGAAAATAAAATTAACCAATCCATGGGTCAGAAGAGGGCTTCCACAAGAAATGGAGGTCGTTCACCAACTTGTTGCAAGACCGTGCAGCATAGCCAGAAGCCAATAGAGTGGCAGTGGCCACAAGGGAAGGGGGTGAAAGAAACAGGGAGACAGCCAGAAAGTTGGTAGGATTTCGCAAGCCCAGGCCAGATGATGCGACATGAATCCCAGGTCCCAGTTGAGGCCACACTCATGTGTGCGGAACTTGGCTATAAGTTTCTGCTCGGCGATTCTGCGTTGTCGCGCGTCCTGAAGGGTGCCTTGGAGAACGCTTACCTGGAGATCAGAGGCTGAATGCCCTTGACTGCTGAAGTGTTCCCCGACTGGAAGGGAACATTCCTGCATGGTGATTGTCGCGCAATGCCCGTGCATTCGTTGTCGCAGCGTCTGCATGGACTACGCTGCAGGAAAGGATGTCCCGAAGCATGGTACATTGGCGAGAGGTGACAATGGGTTTGCAATCCAGGGTGAGGTTTGCAAACAGGGAAGGTGGGTCGACCTTAAGGGCCGCGAGGCAGCATACAGTAACGGGTGGTATGGGTCCGCCGAATTTTAGAGTTAGGCTTTGGAGGTTGCATTGGAAGTCCAGGCCGAGTAACAGGGCAGCGCAGAGGTTGGGAGGACGTAGAGTCGGAAGTTGCTAAACTCTACGCCCTGGACGGTGAGGGTGATGATGCAGTAGCCCCAGATTTCCATGGAATGGGATCCGGAGGCAAGGGAGATTCTCTGGTTAATGGGGTGCACCGCGAGGGAGCAGCGCCTTACCGTGGAGGGGTGGATGAAGCTTTCCGTGCTCCCGGAGTCAAGGCGGCAGGATATTTTGTGCCCATCAACCTTAACCGTCGTAGACGCGGTTGCGCGGCCGGGACGAGTCGAGCATGATGGAGGCAATTTGCGGCTGGTGTTGGTAGGCCCCGGGCTGGTCGGCGGCAGGTGATGAACGGCCCGATGAAGTCGCCGACGAGCAGGGGTCCTGAGGCGCCATCCAAAATGGCGAAGATGGTGGCGCCCACGGGGTCTACATGGCAGGCAACATTAAATATGGCGTGCCGACGGACTGCACGTGGTCTGCGGGGCGAAAATGGCAGTGCCCACGGGTCACACGTGGGGGATGCAGGAACAATGGGCCTGGGCACAGCGGCGATCAACTGGGCCTGGCACACCGCAGCGAAATGTCCCTTCTTTCCGCAGGTCTTGCAGGTTGCTCTCCGCGCCGGGCAGCGTTGTCGGGGGTGATTTGTCACCCCGCAGAAATAGTACTTGAGCCGCCCGGGGTTGGCTGGGGGTGGCCGCTGGTGGGGCCCATGATGTTCATGAGGGCGATGTGCGGTCGAGGGTGTATGCCGTGCGGTCGGGTGCATACAACTGTACGTTGCAGGAGGCTACCGTTAGTGAATTCGCTAGTTGCCTGGTCACCGCGAGGTGAAACATACCCCCTTCTAATAGGCGCTGATGTACACCGACTGCATGCCCGTAACAAAAGCAACCCTGATTAAGAGTTCTGTGTGTTCCATGGCCGAAACTGCCAATTGCAGTTCCTTGCCAGGATGTGCAGGGCACGCCAGAAATCGTCTAATGACTCACCGGGGAGTTGTTGCCGCATGAACAGGAGGTGCCTGGCGTAGAGTTTGTTGATCGGCCGGATGTAGTTCCCTTTCAGAAGCACCATGGCCTCGGTGTAGTTGGGCGCATCCCGGATGAGGGGAAAAATATCGGACCTCACACTGAGTACAGGATCTGGAGTTTGTGTGCTTCTGTGGGCCGTTCTGTAGCTGATCCGATGTAGGCTTCAAAGCAAGCTAGCCAATGGTCGAAGGCCGACGTGGCATTGTCTGCTTGAGGTTGCAGCTGCAGGCCATCTGGCATGATGTGTAGTTCCATCGCTGTAAAATCTCTGCTTAATAAATTGATGCACTATCAATTACGACGAGACGAGAGTAGAGAGTAATCAAGGCTTTATCAAGCAGAGATGTGTTGCCACCTGCAGCTGCTGCCAAAAAGGCTGTAGCTCGGTGAGCACACATTTATACTCTGCCTACTGGGCAGAGCCAGCATGCAGGGATCTACCCCTGTACCTGTAGGAGCCTTACCGTATTACCTCTCATATACGCATTATACAAATAGTGGTGACTACCACACAGGAATCACCCATGGCCACCACTAATACCCATTGCCCCCCAACTCTCCCACCCACCCCCCACAACGAATGTTCGATGTTATCCAGTTCTTGAAAGTGCATAATGAATAATGCCCATGAATTGTAGAACCCTTCTGTCCTTCCCCTCAGTTCAAACTTAACCTTCACAAGAGTCAACAATTCCAACAAGACCCCCACCACGCCAGGGCACAGGGTGGAGAGGCTGCCCTCCAACCCATCAGGTACCGCATTTGGGCGCTCAACGAGATGAAGGCTACAACGTCTGCCTCCGCACCCATTTCTAACCCTGGCTGGTCTAACAACCCGAATATGGCCTCCCTGGGGCCCGGGTCCAGTTTCACGTGCACCACTTCAGAAATTACCCTAAAAACCTCCTTCCAGTAATCCTCTAGCTTTGGACAGGACCAAAACATATGAACATGATTAGCCAGCCAGCCACCCCCCCCCCCGCCAAACGTTCACACACATCTTCTACGCCTTCAAAGAATCGGCTCATCCTCGCCCTCGTGAGATGTACTGTATACCACCTTCAGCTGCATCAGCCCCAACCTCGCGCACGAGGTGGAGGCATTCACTCTCCGGAGCACCTCACACCAGAACCCCTCCTCCTAATCCTCTCCCAACTCTTCCTCCCAATTTGCTTTGATCCCTTGTAGTGGTGCCTTCTCCTCCTCCAAAATAGCTCCGTAGACCCCTGACACTACCCCTTTCTCCAGTCCCAGAATGTGGCCGGCTCCTCCGGGAAGTTCTGTATCTCTTTTCTGGCAAAATCTCAAACCTGCATATATCTAAACATTTCCCCCTGCTCCAGCCCATACTTTGCTTCCAGCTCCTTCAATCCTGCAAACCGACCCCCGAGAAACAAATCTTTTAGTGTCTTAATCCCTTTCTCCTCCCATTTCCGAAAATTTCCATTCCACCTCCCTGTCTCAAATCTGTGGTTCCCCCAAATCGGCATTTTGCTTGACCCTGCCCCCAACCCGAAGTGTTGGTGAAACTGCCTCCAAATTCTCAATTAAACTATTATTACCGGACTCCCTGAGTATTTCCCCGGGGCCATCGGGAGCGGCGCTGTTGCTTGTGCTTTCAATCCCGACCCCCTGCACAAACTCTCCTACATTCTGACCCACTGGGAATCAACCCCTCTGACCCAGCTCCGCACCTTCTCCACATTCGCCGCCCAGTAGTCATACATCAGGTTCGGAAGACCCAAACCCCCTGCCTGCCTTCCCCTCTGTAGCAGCACCTTTCTCACTCTGGCCACTTTCCCTCCCCATATGAACGAGGTAATCCTTCCCTCAATCTCTCTGAAAAAAACCTTTGGCAGGAAAATCGGCAGGCATTGAAAAATAAACAGAAATCGTGGCAACACATTCATTTTAATCATCTGTACCCGACCCGTCAGTGACAGAGGGAGACCATCCCACCTTGCCAGATCAGCTTTCACTCTCCCCACCAAACTAGAACTGTTGTACCTGCGGAGCCCCCTTCACTCCCGGACAACCTGCAACCCCAGGTACCTAAAGTGAGTCCCTGCCCTACGGAATGGCAGCCCCCCCACCCGCCGAGATACCACAAAATACTCACTCTTGCCTAGATTCAGCTTGTACCCCGAGAAAGACCCAAACACTCAAAGCAGCTCCAATATTCCCCCTATCGACACACTCTGTTCCGACACATATAACAGCAAGTCATCAGCATATAAGGACACCCTATACTCTTATTGCCCCCAGCACTATTCCTTTCCATACCCCCGAACTTCTTAATGCGATGGCCAACTGCTCAATCGCAAGTGCAAACAGCAGGGGGGACATTGGACATCCCTGCCTAGTACCATGGTGAAGAGAAAAGTATCTCGAGCTGATGTTGTTTGTGCTGACACTCGCCCTCGGTTCCTTATATAGTAGCGTTAGCACATAACTCTGTTAATTACAGAATAGCCTCCATTATCCAACTCCAAGATAACAGGTTGGTGAAGGGAGATTGGGAAAAAAAAGTCATATTTCCTTCCATTCGCTCATTTCACTGACAATTTTACAGATTGGAATTGTCTGCCTAGTTTTCCAAAATATGCTACTTCACACTTTTCAAAGAATGCACTGAAATGCAAGTACAATCTACAAATTTTCTCAATGTGTCGTGCCTTTTTCAAAGCATTAGAAACATAGCAAACACGGCAATACAAAGGAACAGTGTCTCCTTTGACCTAAACTAATATTAACCAGCAAACCCCTCACCCGTTTTCTGCCCCCTATAATCTTGAGGGTTTTTTTTTACAAGCCAAGTTAGCATCACCTATTTCTCTGCTTCCTATTTGTTTCAACCCTGGTTGTGATGTTCACCTCGATTTTCCACAGTAAGAAAGTCAAAAATATTTAGGTTGTATATTAACATTGTTCAGTTTCAACACTCAGCAGTACTTTATCTGTATTTCTTTTCAGTATTAAAATTGGATTGTGTTAAAATTGGATTGGGCTGCTGCTGTTACACTCAAGTTTAGATACCCACTGACATCATAATGAAGTTATGAAATCATACAGGACGTAACTAGAGAGTGTGGAGATGGGAGACCATTCGTGGCAAAGTATTTAGTTAAATACATTCAAGAGGCATATTATTCCATGAATTAACTCATAATCCGACGTTCTAAAATGAAACCACACACAAGTGGATCAGACAAGTACAAGGTCATCTACTTTGGACCCAAGAAAGTTAAATCTGTGTATTTTCTGAACGGTAAGCAATTAGTAATTAGATAGAAATGAAGAAACATAAATCCAAGTAAACAAATCCAGAAGGCAGACAGAAAAATAAATCAAGGAAGCTAATGGAATTTTGGTCTTAATCTCAAGGAGGTGGGACTCCATAGAGGGGGAATTTATACCTTCGTTCTCTGGAGCTTTGGTTTTACTCCATGAAGGAGTACTGCATTCAGTTTCAGTCATCACATGAGGACGGATCTATTAGCCCCAGAGGAGGTAGAGCACAGGTTCACTGGAGTGATATCAGAGCTTCTAGGGTTAAATTAGGACAGGTTATTTAAAACTTGGCTTGTATTTCTTTGAGTACAGAAAATGAGGGTTGATCTGGCTGAGTGTTTAAAATGTTAAAATGATCTGATAGGAAACATAGCTGATGTATTTATCCTCAGATAGAGGAGTGAAGAATGGGGGCGAGGGGATGCATAATCTTACAATTAGAGTTACGCTATTCAGGAACGAGATCAGGAACTACTTTTTCCACATAGAAAAAGATTGTTGAAATCTGCAACTCCATCTTCCAAAATGATTTGGGTGCTAGCTTTCAGGGCTAAGATTGATAAATCGCAAAATCAAAGCGACAGCAACGGAGAGAAGTTCCACGCGGAAGAAATTCTGTACACCCCTCAGGTTGCTTTTATCGTTATTAAAATCTACTATCAGAACCTTGAAAGGTTTCAGAGTAGTTCAGTGAGCTCCTCCTCTCATTTCAACATTTTCTTGTCCTGATGTTTTCTGGAAGGGCATGACTCATTCTAATTCACAATTGCGTCAGCCTGCCAGTAAGTTACCAAAAGTAGCCATTGATCAAATGACCCTCGGTAGCAAGCATCAGCTAGTTAATTATTTGCCTATTAGGAAGATGTGGTGGAGGAAATCCCAGCAAGGCGTATATTGCACTTCATTTTATTTTTAAATTCATTTTTACAGGATGTGGGTTTTTCCGACAAGACCACCATTTATGGCCCATCCCCAATTGCCCTGGAGCAGATGGTGGTGAACTGCCATCTTGAATCACTGCAGCCCATGTGGTTTAGTTACACCTACTGTGCTATTAGGGAGGGAGTTCCAGGATTTTTACCCAGGGACAGTGAAAGAATGGCGATATAGGTCTAATTCAGGATGGAGAGTGACTTGGATGGGTACTTGCAGGTGGTGGTGATCCCATAGATCATAGAATCTCTACAGTGCAGAAGGAGACCATTTGGCCATCGGGTCTGAACCGACCCCCTAAAAGAGCACCCTTTCCAGGCTCACGAACCCTCCCTGGCCTCGTAACCCCAACTAACCTTTTGGGCACCAAGAGGTAATTTTAGCATGGCCAATCCACCTACCCTTTACATCTTTGGACTGTGGGAAGAAACTGGAGAACCAGAGGAAACCCGCGCAGACACAGGGATAACATGTAAACTCCAGTCACCCGGAGGTCAGAATCAAACACGGGTCTCTGATGCTGTGAGGCAGCAGTGCTAACCACTGTGCCACCATGCCATCGCATGTGTCTGCTGCTCTTGTCCTTCTAGATGGTAGTGGTCATAGGTTTGGAAGGTGCTGCCTAAGAAGCTTTGGTGAGTTACTGCAGTGCATTTTGTAGTTGGTACAAACTGCTGCTATTGTGCATCAGTGGTGAGGGAATTATTATTTGCGGAAGGGGTGCAAATCAAGCAGCTTGCTTTGTCCTGGATGGCATCGAGCTTGTTGGGGCTGCACGTATCCTGGTAAATGGAGAGTATTCCGTCACACCCTGACTTGTCTTTTGTAGATGGTGGACAGACTTTGGGGAGTCAGCTGGTAAATTATTTGCCACAGAATTACTAACCTCTGACCTACTCTTGTAGCCACAGTATTTATATGGCTCATCCAGTTCAGTTTCTGGTCAATGGTAACTCCCAGGATGTTGATTGTGGGGAATTCAGTGATGATAATGTCATTAAATGTCAGAGGTGATGGCTTGATTCTCTCCTATTGGAGACCGTCATTGCCTGGCACTTTTGTGACGCCAATGTTACTGGTCACTTGTCAGTCAAAGCCTGGATATTATCCAGGTCTTGCTGCATTTGTATGTGGACTGAGTCACAAATGGTGCTGAACATTGCACAATTAGCAAACATCCCCACATCTGATCTTGCGTTGGAAGGGAGGTGCCAAGAAACTACCTGAGGAACTCCTGCAGTGATGTCCTGGAGCTGAGATGACTGACCTCTAAACATCACAAGCATCTTCCTTCGTGCCAGGTATGACTCCAACCACGGAGAGTTTTCCTCCTGATTCCCATTGACTCCAATTCAACTAGGGCTCCTTGATGTCATACACGATCAAATGCTGCCTTGATGTCAAGGGCAATCACTCTCATCTCACCTCTGGCATTCAACTCTTTTGTCCATGTTTGAATTAAGGCTGTAATAAGGTCAGGAGATGAGTGACCCTAGCGAAACCCAAACTGAGCATTAGTGAGCAGACTATTGGCAAGTGCTGCTTGATAGCACTGTTGATGACTCCTTTCTTCACTTTGCTGATGATGGAGTGTAGACTGATAAGGTAGTAATTAGCCCAGGTTGGATTAGTCCTGATTCTTGTGTACAGGACACACTGGGGCAATTTTCCACATTGCTGCATGGATGCCAGTGTTGTAGTTGTACTGGAACAGCTTGACTCAGGGTGTGGCAAGTTCAGGAGCAGAAGTCGTCAGTACTATTGCCGGAATATTGGATTTGTTTTACTGTCACATGTGCCGAAGTACAGTAAAAAGTATTTTCTGCGGCCGAGGGAACATACACAGTACGTACATAGCAGACAAAAAGAATGATCAACAGAAAACATTGACAAATAGTACAACGACAAACAATGATTGGTTACAGTGTGGAACAAGGGGCCAAACATAGCAAATACATGAGGAAGAGCAGCATAGGGTGTTGTGAATAGTGTTCTTACAGGGAACAGATCAGTCTGAGGGGGAGTTGTTGAGGAGTCTTGTAGCTGTAGGGAAGAAGCTGTTCCTATGTCTGGGTGTGCAGGTCTGGAAGAAGGCAATGCCTGGATGGGAGGGTCTATTATAATGCTGTCTGCCTTCCTGAGGCAGCGCGAGGTGTATACAGAATCAATGTGGGTGTGGCAAGCTTATGTGATGCGTTGGGCTGAGTTCACCACACTCTGCAGTTTTTACAATCTTGGACCGTGCAGTTGCCATATGCAGGCTGTCATGCAGCCGGATAGGATGCTCTCTATCGCACATCTGTAGAAGTTTGTGAGAGTCGATGCAGACATGCCAAATTTCTTTAACTTCCGTAGGAAGTAGAGAAGTTTATCGGCCTTCTTGACTATTGCATCAACGTGAGTGGACCAGGACAAACTGTTGGTGATGGTGACCCCCAGGAGCTTAAAGCTATCTCATTATCAGGACCCATAGCCTTCACAGTATCCAGTGCCTTCAGCCGTTTCCTGATATTATGTGGAGTGAATCATATTGGCTAAAGATTGACATATATGTGATGCTGGGGACCTCTGGAAAAGACCAAGATGAATCATCCATTCCGCACTTCTGGCTGAAGATTAATGTGAATATTTCAGCCTTGTTTTTTTCACTAATGTAGTGGGCTCCCCAAAATTTGTGAAGTCTCCTCCTCCAAGGAGTGGTTTAATTGCCCACCACCATTCATGCCTAGATATGGCAGGACTGCAGAGTTTAGAGCTGATCCGTTAGGTGTGGGATGGCTTAGCTCTATCACATACTGCTCATGTCATTTGGTATGTAGTAGTCCTGTGTTGTAGCTTCGCCAGGTTGACGCATCATTTTTCGGTATGCCTGGTGCTGCTCCTGGCATTCCCTCTTCATTATACCAGGGTAAATGGTAGGGTGGGGAATATTCCGAGACATGAAGTTACAAATTGTGACCAAGTACAATTCTACTACTGATGGCCCACAGCGCCTCATAGATCCCTACAGTGCCTCAGTCGCTAGATCAGATCTGAATCTATCCAATATAGCATAATTGTAGTATCACATAACCCACAATGTGAAGACAGGACTTTGTCTCCGCAAGGATCTTGCAGTGGTCACCCCTGCAGATACTGTCATGGACAGATGTATCTGTGGCAGGCAGGTTGGTGAGGATGAGGTTAGGTATGTTTTTCCCTGTAGTTGGTTCCCTCACTACCTGTCGCAGACCCATTCTAGCAGCTATGTTCTTAGGACTCAGCCAGCTGGGTCAGTACGATATTAAAGTCCCCCACACAGAGTACATTCTCCAAGGGTGAACGTGGAAGAACACTGATTCATCAGTTGACAGTCGATGGTACATCATAATCAGCAGATTTCCTTGCCCATGTTTGATCTGAAGCCACGAGACTTCATAGGGTCCAGAGTAAGAAGGACTTTGAAGGATCGACAGGGCTGTGTTTTCCGTTGTTGTTTCCAGTGCCTGGGTTGATGCCAGGTAGTCCATCCTGTTTCTTTTCTATTTACTGGTTTTGATACAACTGAGTAGCTTGCTGGGCCATTTCAGAGGTCATCCGAGAGTCAACTACATCACTGTGGATCTGGAGTTACATGTAGACCAGACCAGGTGAGGACTGCAGATTTCCTTCTGTAAAGGTTACTAATGAACCAGCTGTGTTTTTTTTAACGACAATCGACAATTGTCTCATGGTCATCATTAGCCTTTTAATTCCAGATACATATTGGATTCAATTTCCACCATCTTCCATGACACGATTCCAACCTTGGTCCCCAGAGTAATACTCTGGGTCTCTGGATCACCAGTCCAGTGGTAATACGACGCCACTACTGCACACAAATGCTATGTGCATTTTCTAGGTCAAAAGGATATCATATCAAGGGCTATCTAGGAACCCCAGGCAATTTTATAAATGAACTTTTTTGCCTGAAATATGGGTGATGCTGGCAAGGCAGTACATTGCTCATTTCCTGTTGTCCCCAAGGACATTAAAAGTTATTTGCTTAGTGTGAGAGAATAACCTTTAAGCCAGGCTGACTAAGAGAGGCAGGTCTCCTCCCTTTGAGGAAATTTGTTTATCCTGATGGGAGTCAACGGTTAAATCAATTTTTTCCTTCCCTACTTGGGGGATACGGGAGCAAACTGTACCCTCTCCAGGTGTGATCACTTTGCAAACACAGGATTTAACTGGACTGTATCACCAGGAACAAAAATGTGAATAGCTTCCTTCATAAACTGTTTAGAAACGTGAAGGATAACTCAGTGCACAATTTAACAAAGAATAAATGGCAGTGAAACGCACTACTCTACAATAACAAGAGTTTGAATGATATTGAACCATTAAGGCAAACCTACATCAGTTTAACCTGTAATTTGAACCCGAGAGCCTATCACAGTTGATAATATTTTTTGGAAAAAAAAGATGTGCTGTTTACCTTTTCAAAGCTCCCTTGCTGCAGTATTACCAAAGCTCATATTTTCCGTCAGCAGTCATTATGGCCGCATCATATTTTGTGCAACAGGAATAAGTGAAATTTTATAATAATATTATGCTGGCCAAGGATACAATAGGGTCAGTTGGTGAAATACACCATTTTAGAAGCACAGAAACCCTTTTCTCTTTTGAAGGTGTTTAGTCATTTTGCAACTAAGCCATAGGTAGCTTGATTGAAGGACAAAAGTGCAGCCTGCTCATCCATTATTTGCTAATGCAGTCAGTCCCTCAGCAGGCCAGTCTCACTATGACATCAGAAGTCAGAAATGATCACTCATTAGACTCCTGGCCTATCCTTTGATTAAATTGTTGTTTTTCCAGTGACTCTGCAGGCAAGTGAAAACTGTTTAATTTCTCTAACTAGTTTTTAAATCAAAACACTTTTTGACTAACAATAAACAATACAAATTAACTTTAAAGAAAACATTTGATATTTTTGAACATGTACCTGCCCAAGTGATGTTAATTGAACACATACCTGATAGATAGATCTTTCCTGAATCTTAAGGAAGTCTACTGACAACAAGGTATAATAGTTCCAAGTCAAGATGCTTGGAGTGTTAGATCCTATTTGGTCATTCCAACTACAGGACCCGAGAGGATGGCATTGCAAACCTAATTGGTACAAACAATTACTTTTTTTTAAATGAAACATGCCCCATTTAGATCTAATTTCACTTCTGTTTCCTTAACTCAAAACTAGAGTACAAGCAATGTTAGATGTTGGCAAACTAGAATGTAGATATTGCCCCCTCAAGACAGGTTTGGAAAAAATGTAAAAGAACGGTAGAAATAACTTTAGAAAATTACCAAGCCTAACAAAGCAAATCTCAAACATACTGGTGTTACATGGAAGAGGCCAATCCATAGGTCACACTTTGCTTCGCTCAGTCCGCAAGCACATACCCAAGCTTCCTGTCACTTGCCACTTTGACTCAACATCTTACTCTCATGGCCACATGTCCATCCTTGGCCTGCTCCAATGCTCCAGTCATGCAAGTTGGAGCAGCAGTTGGCCTTCAGGACTCAACCTTGAGTTCAATAACTTTAGACTGTGATCTTTCTCCTCCATCTTAACCCCCTTTTTGAATATTCCATATTTATTGTCTCAATGCAACTCCCCCTGCCTCATCAGGCCATCTGTCTCTTGTTCTCAATGTTGCTACATGTTATTGCAATCTCTTGCTGCTACACTGTTTAATATCCAACACATTTTCCTCTCTTCAGTTCTGATGAAGAGTCCAACAGACTTGAGACTCTGTTTTCTCTCCCTACAGATGTTGCCAGGCATGGTGAGTTTTTCCAGCATTCTCTGTTCTTGTTCCAGAATCCAGCACCTTCAATATTTTGTTTATTTCAATATTAAATATTCCATGACAAATACAAGACACAATTATGCTTATTCCCTAATATAACTAAAGTAATCAATCTAATATTGCAACGATTTGACTAAATAGCACCAAAGAATTACTCAATAATGAAGTAGCAAGATTTAGATAGAGAAGAGAAAAAGGCGAAAAGGAGGGGGAAATAAAGAACACAAAAAATTATTCCACAAGATAGTAAAGTTATACTGGTCACAAGATCCTACTGTGGAACAAAATTGGAATAGTTACCATTTGAATGCATGCGACATTCAGAACAGCAAAACAAACAAACAAAAAAGACTGACAGTATATCAGTCAGTTTATCAATAACACTACCATTAAGAGTTCATAGACAGCTCTGCAGAACTAACCTTTGCATGAACATCATTTCTTCGTCATTTTCCCACTACCAAAAATTGGGCAACTCACAATACTCTGTGTAACGTTCAGCTTTGTACAACAATGTTCTCAAAAACACAGATTTTCAAGGAAAATGGTCTTCATTGCACCATCAGAACCTGTTGGCAAAAGAAATATTTTTTTATTAAGTACTGCGGATACCAGAAATCTTGGCATACTAAAGAAATAGGTTCAATAAAATTATGTTTAAACTACATCCTCTCTTTGTGGGCTCAAAATAAGCATAATTTAACACAATTGTTACAAAACGCAAGGTATATTACAAGCCATCCCACTCTGAGGAGCAAGAGGAAAGAGCAAAAACAGCTAATTTTTTTGGTATATTATACGAATGAAACCTAATGTTTCTTGCCTGTTTGTTACATAGTATCCTAAGAAGTTAATGGTTTTGGCTAACATATTTAGAGGCGGTTAAAATTAGACATTCTGGGAGCTGTTTAACAGCCTCATGCTCACAGCAGGCATGCAAATTGCACAGTGGATTGGAAGCACAAAGAAATTCCAATTTTGTGGCAATGCCTTCATGCTAAAATCCTGCACACTATTTCAGACTACTGTACCCGTAGCTTAGCTCTTTTTTGGTTTTCTCCCCGGATCCCTTCACAACCTTCTTCCCACAAGTCAGTTTGGATGACATGTAGAATTCAGAACATGTTATGCCAACAACTGTACCACAAACTGCCAAGGAAATAGCACCCGCCTGCAATTTATGTCTCTCACATCACTGGTTAAATGCTGGCCCCAGAAAGGTGCAGGTTCAGGCCTGATTAACATTCATGCCACACAAGTGACAGGCAATCATCTCCCACAAGAAAGAATCTAACAATCTTCCCTTGACATTCACTGGTATTGCCATTGTTATGTCGCCCCCATGAACAACATCCTGGGGTTTACCATTGACCATAAACTGATCTGGACTTGCTATATAAATACTGTGGTTACAAGATTAAGTCAGAGGCTGGGAATTTTGAAGCCAGTATCTCACCGCCTGACTCCCAAAACACTACTCACATTCTACAAGTCACAAGTCAGAAGTGTGATGGAGCACTCTCTACTTGCCTGGATGAACGCAGCTCCAACACCACTTAGGGAGCTCAACACCATCCAGGACAAAGCAGCCCATTTGATTGTCACCCTAAACGCCCTTAAATCTTCACTCCCTCCACCACTGATGCGACAGTGGCAACACTGTGCATCATCGCCAAGATGCAGTACAGCAACTCACCACAGCACCTTTGACAGCACATTCCAATCCCATGACCTCTACCACCTACAAGGAAACGGGTTTGGAAATACCAGTGCATTCAACTTCCCCTCCAAGCCACACATCATCCTGACTGGGAAAGATATTGGTGCTAATAAAGGATGAGAATACTACGTTAGTGAGAGAGCATTTTAGACTGAAAATCAAGATGCAGAATCCATTTGGGTGGAGCTAAGAAATAGCAAGGGGCAGCAAACATTGGTGGGAGTTATTTCTAAGCCATCAAACAATAGTAGTAAAATAAGGCAACGTAGAAAACAGAAAATTAGAAGTGCATGTAACAAGGATAATACAGTAATCATGGGGGCTTCAATCTACATATAGATAGTGTCAACCTAATTAACTAATTAACTAATTATGCTGTGCAGGACAAATTCCTGGATTGTATACAACGTGTTTTCCAGAATAGTTTGTTGAGAAACCAAATAGAGAAGGGGTTATTGTACACTGAGAAAGGGATAATTAATAAACTCATTGCAAAGGAGCCCTTTGGGAAGAATTATCATACAGAGCAAGATTTTACATTAAGTTGAAACCAATGTAGTTGAACCTGAAACTCGGATCTTGCATCTAAACAAAAAGAAACTACGAAGGCATGAGGGGCAGGTTGGCTGTGGTAGATTGGAAACTATGTTAATAGCTATGACAATCGACAAGTAATGGCCAGTTATTAAATCAATAATCTATGGTTTGCATGCAAGTATTTGATCATGTTTGGAATAAAATGTTGAAAAAAAATTGCATTCCTTTGAGGCATAAAGGTTTATCAGAAAAAATGATCCAATCATGGCTAACAAGAATTTGTATTTGATCAAAGGAAAAGGCTGATCAAGTTGCCTTTGATAGGAGCATTTAAGAATTCAGCAAAACGGGACCAAGAAACTGATAAATAAAAGGAGAATAGAATAGAATAGGAGAGTAATCTAGCGAGCAACATGAAATCAGACTCAAAAAGCTTATTGAAGTATGTAAGATTAACAAAGACAAAGGTGTGGCCATTACAGGAGAATTTATAATGGAAATAAGGAAACAACAGAAAACCTAAACAAATACTTTGCATCTGTCACCATGGAGGAAGATACAAAAACACCTTCCAGATATACTCAAGAAAGAGGAACGGAAAGAAATTAGTACAGCAAAAAAGTAGTATTGGAGAAATGGGAGTCAAAGTTTACAAAATCCCCTGGAGACGATTTTCTACATTCCAGAGTGTTGAACGAGGTGGCTGAAGACAGTGGATACATTGGTGGACATCTTTCAAAATTCTATAGATTCTGGAACCCTATTTCTGCAGACTGGAAGGTAGCAACTGTAATCCCATTATTTAAGAAAGGAGATAGAAAAACGGGACCTACAGACCCGTTAGCCTAACATCAGTAGGAGGGAAACCAGTGGGCACGAGTTTGGTACAGATGGTCCTTGAAGCATGATGAACTAAATTTCGATGTTTGCTTCCACAAGGGCCAGTTGCCTGCGGTGTTTTCCAAAATAGGTATTCTGCAAGGCAGAAGTTTGTAATGCACTTTTTTTTTTTAAAGTGCGTCTTTGTGGCATTTAGACTGACCACCTTGACATTGCTTGCCCAGTTCCCTGTAGAGTGTTTGCTTGAGAATTTTTAGTCATCCTTGTGGGGGACATGGCCTGCAATTCTAAGTTGAATTTTTGGCAGAGTGGTATGGAACCAAGCATGATGCAAGACCTGATTTGTGTTTTGTCCTAACATTGAATTCTTAGGACATACCTCAAAAATATTTTCTGAAGACTTTGAACAAGTTCCCACACAAGAGGTTAATAAGCAAAATTAGGACTTCCGGTTGCGGCTATGACTAGCTAAGTCGCACATTTGGAAGCTCCTGCAACAAAGGTGTTTTTGGGCCAATTGGAGGGCCCCAACGGCGCTGAAAAAACGAATCCCGGTGGGGGAAGGTCCCCTGAGGAGAACTAGACCGATTTTATGGTCGGTACCCGGAGTGGAGCGGCAAGAAAAACGGCAGCAGCTCCCCAAAAAAAGCGGGGGAAGAAAATCAAAATGGCGGCCGGCGGTGCATCGGAGGAGTGGAAGAAATGGGCGGAGGAGCAGCAGGCCGCTCTCCTCCGTTTTTTCACGGAGATGAAAGTGGAGCTCCTAGAGTCCATGAACGCGACGGCCACCAGGTTGGTGGGAGCCCAGGCGATCCAAGAGGCGTCGATTAAAGATCTGCAGCAGGAGATGACCGCGAGGGAGGAGGAGGCCACAGTCATCGGGGCAAAGGTGGAGGTGCACGAGGCACTCCACATGAAGTGGCAGAGCCGCTTCGAGGAGCTGGACACTCGGATGAGGAGGAAAAATTTGAGGATCCTGGGCCTGGAAGAAGGCCTGGAGGGGTCGGATCTCCCGGGATATGTGGCGGAGATGTTGAGCTCCCTGATGGGGGAAGGGGCCGGTCCGGCGCCCCTGGAATTGGAAGAGGCATACCGGGTCATGGCCAGGAGGCCTAGGGCAAACGAGCCCCCGAGGGCGGTGCTGGTGCGGTTCCAGCGGCTAAGTGATCGAGAGAAAGTCCTGAGGTGGGCAAAAAGGGAGAAAAGCAGCAAGTGGCAGAACTCGACGGTAAGGGTGTACCAGGACTGGAGTGCGGAGGTGGCAAAGCGGCGGGCCCGGTACAACCGGACAAAGGCGGTGCTACACGCGAAAAAGATCAAATTTGGAATGCTGCAACCGGCGCGCTTGTGGGTCACCTACAAGGACCAACATCATTATTTCGAGTCCCCAGAGGAAGCCTGGACCTTTGTACAAGAGGAAAAGTTGGACACGAACTAAAACCTGGGAGCACCGGCGGTCGTAGCCGCCGGGGGACTCTTGATTGAGCAAGTGGCCCTTTTCTTTTTCAGGCCAGGTCGGAACTGGGTAACAGTTTCGTGGATTGTTTGGGGTGTTTTTTCTCGAACGGTTGACTTTTCTGAATATTTTGAAGGTTTCGAGTTGTTGGGTGTTTCTGTATATTTGTACTGTTGAAATCTCTATTGTGGGTCGTTGGCTTCTTATGGGGTGTTTCTTCCCGTTTCCAATTTCCCTTAGTTATTTACCCCTCTTACCCTTTTTCTTTGGGTGCTTGGGGGGGTTTTTTTTGTTCTTTTTTTTTTTCTTTTCGGGTTATGGTTATCTGCGGTTATTTATACTGTTTGATGGAGGGTGATGGTTGGGCACACTGTTAGTTGATAGCTAGTTAATTATTTTGTTATTTAAGTATGTAGTTAAGTATTTATGTATTTAGTTGCCATTGGGTATTTATATCGTTAAGTTGGGGAGACGGGGCGGGGGGGAGCGGGTTGATTATGCGGGTCTTTCTCGGGGGTTTTAAGGGGATCTTTCACGGGCGCAGATGGGGTGAACCGGGAGGAGTCGGAATGTGGCAGGAGCAGCCGGGTCAGCGGAGACCAGCTGACTCTCGGGAGTACGATGTGGGGTACATCGCGGCTAGGAGGGGTCCTAGCCAGGGGGGGGGGGGGGAAGGGGGGGGGGGGGCGGGGGGGGGGACACCGGGTTGCTGCTGGAAAGACCAGGGACGAGAAGGGGAGAGCCGGGGGGGTGGGGGGGGGGCCATCGCTATGGGAAGCGGGTCAGAAAAGAAGGGATGACCCGGGGCGAGCAAGGGACAAGACATGGCTAATCGACAGGGAGTAGGGACGGGTCGCTCTGCGACCCGATTGATCACGTGGAACGTAAGGGGGCTGAATGGGCCGGTCAAAAGATCAAGGGTCTTCTCACACCTGAAGGGACTGAAGGCTGATGTAGCAATGCTGCAGGAGACTCATTTGAGGGTAGCAGATCAGGTCCGCCTGAGAAGGGGGTGGGTGGGACAGGTGTTCCACTCAGGCTTGGATATCAAGAACCGGGGGGTGGCGATTTTGGTGGGAAAGAGGGTGTCGTTTGTGGCGGCAGAGGTGGTGGCAGACAAGGAGGGCAGGTACGTGATGGTGAGGGGTAGGCTGCAGGGAGAGAATGTGGTACTGGTAAATGTGTATGCCCCGAACTGGGACGACGCGGGTTTTATGAGGCGCCTGCTGGGCCTCATCCCGGGACTGGAGGCAGGGGGCCTGATCATGGGAGGGGACTTTAATACGGTGTTAGACCCTGGGCTGGATAGATCGAGTTCCAGGACGAATAGGAGGCCGGCAGCGGCAGAGGTGTTAAGGGGGTTCATGGAGCAGATGGGAGGGGTAGACCCATGGAGATTTGGTAGGCCTAGGGCGAGGGAGTATTCTTTTTTCTCCCACGTCCACAGAGTGTACTCTAGGATCGATTTTTTCGTATTGAACAGGGGGCTGATACCGAGAGTGCAGGACACGGAGTACTCGGCCATTGCGATATCGGACCATGCACCACATTGGGTGGACGTGGACATGGGGGAGGCGCGAGACCAACGCCCGTTGTGGCGCCTGGATGTAGGGCTGTTGGCGGACGAAGAGGTGTGCAGAAGGGTGAGAACGGGCATTGAGAACTATCTGGGTACGAATGACACAGGTGAGGTGCAGGTGGGGACGGTTTGGGAGGCCTTGAAAGCAGTGATTAGAGGAGAGCTGATCTCCATAAGGGCACACAGAGAGAGGAAGGAGAGGCAGGAAAGGGAGAGGCTGGTGGGGGAGCTCCTAGAAGTAGATAGGAAATATGCGGCGGCACCAGAGGAGGGGCTATTAAGGGAGCGGCGTAGCTTGCAGGCCAGGTTCGACCTACTGACCACTAGGAAGGCGGAAATGCAGTGGAGAAGGGCGCAGGGTGCGGCGTATGAGTACGGGGAAAAGGCGAGCAGGATGCTGGCACACCAGCTTCGTAAGCGAGATGCAGCCAGAGAGATTGGGGGAGTGAGAGAGAGGGGTGGGGACGTAGTGCAGAAGGGGCAAGAGGTGAATAGGGTCTTTAGGGACTTCTATAGGGAATTGTATAGGTCTGAACCGCCGAAGAGGAGAGGGGGAATGAAGAACTTTCTCGACAAATTGGGGTTCCCAAAGGTACAGGAGGAGCTGGTGGAAGGGTTGGGGGCGCCGATAGAGCTGCAGGAGCTAATTAAAGGGATAGGCCAGATGCAGGCGGGGAAGGCGCCGGGGCCGGATGGGTTCCCGGTGGAGTTTTACAGGAAATTTGTGGACTTGGTGGGTCCAGTGCTGGTGCAAGCCTTTAATGAGGCGCGCGAGGGGGGGGTTCTGCCCCCAACAATGTCGCAGGCCCTGATCTCCTTGATTTTGAAGCGGGACAAGGACCCGGTCCAGTGCGGGTCCTACAGGCCCATCTCCCTCCTGAATGTTGACGCCAAGCTGTTAGCAAAGGTCCTGGCAACCAGGATAGAGGACTGTGTGCCAGGGGTAGTCCATGAAGACCAGACGGGGTTCGTGAAGGGACGCCAACTTAACACAAATGTCCGGAGATTGTTAAATGTGATTATGATGCCAGCAGTGGAAGGGGAGGCGGAGATAGTGGTAGCGCTGGACGCGGAGAAGGCATTTGACAGGGTGGAGTGGGAATATTTGTGGGAGACGTTGGAAAGGTTTGGGTTTGGGGAGGGATTTATCAAGTGGGTAAAACTGCTCTATTCAGCTCCAATGGCAAGTGTGGTAACAAACGGGAGGAGGTCAGAATATTTTGGGCTCCATCGAGGTACTAGGCAGGGATGTCCCCTATCTCCCTTACTCTTTGCATTAGCGATTGAGCCGTTGGCGATGGCACTGAGGGGTTCAGGGGGGTGGAGAGGACTGACAAGGGGAGGGGAGGAACATCGGGTCTCGCTCTATGCGGATGATTTGTTGTTGTATGTGGCAGACCCGGAGGGGGGAATGCCGGAGGTAATGGGGATACTAGCGGAGTTCGGGGACTTTTCGGGATATAAATTAAATCTGGGGAAAAGTGAGGTCTTTGTAATACACCCGGGAGACCAAGGGGAGGGAATTGGGAGGCTCCCCTTCAAAAGAGCAGTTAAAAGTTTTAGGTATTTGGGGGTGCAGGTGGCAAAGAACTGGGGGACCCTCCACAAGTTGAACTTTTCCAGACTGGTGGAACAGATGGAGGAGGAGTTTAAGAGGTGGGACATGGTGCCGCTGTCGCTGGCAGGGAGGGTGCAGTCAGTTAAAATGACGGTCCTCCCGAGGTTCTTGTTTTTGTTCCAGTGTCTGCCCATCTTCCTCCCCAGGGCCTTTTTCAAGAAGGTAACGAGTAGTATCATGGGGTATGTGTGGGCACATGGCACCCCGAGAGTTAGAAGGGTCTTTTTGGAGCGGAGTAGGGATAGTGGAGGGCTGGCGTTACCCAACCTTTCAGGATATTACTGGGCGGCAAATACATCGATGGTACGAAAGTGGATGATGGAAGGGGAGGGGGCAGCCTGGAAGCGCATGGAGAGGGCGTCCTGCGGCAACATAAGCTTAGGGGCACTGGTAACGGCACCATGGCCGCTCCCTCCCACGAGGTATACCACGAGCCCGGTGGTGGCGGCCACCCTCAAGATCTGGGGGCAGTGGAGGCGACACAGGGGGGAAGTGGGAGGTCTGATAGGAGCACCACTAAGAGGGAACCACAGATTTGCGCCGGGAAACACAGGAGGGGGATTCCAGAGCTGGCAGAGGGCGGGTATTAGACAACTGAGGGACTTGTTTATAGAGGGGAGGTTTGCGAGCCTGGGAGAGCTGGAGGAGAAATTTGGGCTCCCCCCGGGGAACACGTTCAGGTACCTCCAAGTGAAGGCATTTGCCAGACGACAGGTAGCGGGGTTCCCCGCGCTCCCCGACAGGGGGGTGAGTGATAGGGTGCTATCAGGGGTCTGGGTCGGGGAGGGGAAGATCTCGGACATCTATAAGATTATGCAGGAGGTGGAGGAGGTACCAGTAGAGGAGCTGAAAGATAAGTGGGAGTTAGAGCTGGGGGAACAGATAGAGGACGGGACATGGGCAGACGCCCTGGAGAGGGTCAACTCGTCGTCGTCATGTGCGAGACTAAGTCTCATTCAATTTAAGGTACTGCATAGAGCCCACATGACGGGGACAAGGATGAGTCGGTTTTTCGGGGGTGAAGACAGGTGTATTAGATGTTCGGGAAGCCCTGCGAATCATGCACATATGTTTTGGGCATGTCCGGCACTGGAGGAGTTCTGGAAGGGGGTGGCAGGGACGGTGTCGAGAGTGGTGGGGTCCAGGGTCAAGCCAGGATGGGGACTTGCGATCTTCGGGGTTGGGGTGGAACCGGGGGTACAGGAGGCGAGGGAGGCTGGAATATTAGCCTTTGCGTCCTTGGTGGCTCGGAGGAGGATCTTGATTCAGTGGAGGGACGCAAGGCCTCCAAGTGTTAACACCTGGTTAAACGACATGGCAAACTTCATCCAATTGGAAAGGATCAAATTCGCCCTGAGAGGGTCGGTGCAGGGGTTTTTCAGGCGATGGCAACCCTTCCTGGACCTCTTAGATCAGAGATAGAAACTGAGGCCGCGACAGCAGCAACCCGGGAGGGGAGGGGAGGGTGGGAGGGAGGGGGGAGGAGGGGGGGGGGGGGGGGGAGGGGGGACAAAGACGAAGGAAGTACGGTAGCGGTGGTGGCACGGGCAAGGCCTGCCCGAGGACGCTGCTAGAAATGATAAGTTGGTCTGACTGTCGGTTCGCCGGCGGGGGGGGGACGCGCGAGTAGGGGGGGGGACTTTTTTCTTTTTCTTGTTAAGTAGGGGGGTTTGACTTTGTTTTGTTATAATTTAAATGTAAATGTAGGGGGGGTTAAAATGTTTGTATTTTGAAAAATTTCTTCAATAAAAATTATTTAAAAAAAAAAAAAAAAAAGCAAAATTAGAACACATGGGATAGGGAGTAATACATTGGCATGGATTGAGAATTGGTTAACGAACAGAAAAGAGTAGGAATAAATGGGTCATTCTCAGGTTGGCAGGGTGGGCTCTGCAAGGATCAGTGCTTGGGTCCCAGCTATTCACAATCTATCAATGATTTGGTCATGGGGACTAAATGTAACGTTTCCAAGTTTGCTGATAGTACAAAACTAGGTGGCAATGTGAGTTGTGAATGGAATGCAAAGAGGCTTTAAAAGGATTTAAACAGGCTACACTGTGGCCAAGAACATGGTAGATGGAATATAATGTGAAAAGAGTAGAGCTACCCAATTTGACAGGGAAAAATATTTTATAAGTGGTGAGAGAATGTTCAAAGGGAACTGGGTGCCATTGCTCACGAGTCACTAAAAGTTAACATGCATGTGTAGCAAGCAATTAGGAAGGTAAATGGGATTTTGGCCTTATTGCAAGGGGATTAGAGTGCGGGAGCAAAGATGTCTTGCTGCAATTGTATAAGGACCTTGGTGAGGCCCCACCAGGAGTAGTGTACAGTTGTGGTCTCCTTACTTAATGATGTACCTGTCACAGAGGAAGTGGGATGAGTGTGTTCAAGACAGAGTTCACTAGATTTCTGGGGAGTAAAGAAGGGATATGGGGACGTGTGGAAAAATAGCACACGTAGAAGATCATCCATGGTCTAACTAAATGGCGAAGCAGGCTTAAGAAGCCAAATGTATCTACACCACATGAACTGGCAGCTCACCGCTACCTTCTCAAGGACAGTTAGGGAAGGATAACAAATGCTGGTCTAGCCAGAAACATCGACATCCTGTGAAAGTTTACAAAATAGCCAATTTTATCATCAGCTTTGCTCATTTGACAACCTGCTCTGGAATGAGAAAGCAATGGGTTCAAGCTTCACTTCACGCGTGTAACAGGAGTGCTACTTCATTGCAGCTGCTTCCTTTAAACCAAGGTACCACCTGCCTGTTCGGGTTAAGGTAATGGATGGATCCTACAGCACTGTTCCAAAGAGTAAAAGCAGCTTCTCTAATGTCATGTTCACACTGTTCCATCAATCCACAGCCCATGAGCAGATAATTATTCATCTCATTTGCTGCTTGTACAATCTTGCTGGACACAAAGAGACTGCTGCGTTTACCTATATTACAATATTTACTGTAAAAGAAAATTACACCATTGTTTGGGAAATGCTTTAGGATATTCTGAATAGTAAAAAAGCCACACAAATCATTTCTTTTTCTGAATTGTATTATTAGCAACTCCCCAAACGTTAGTTAAGTTTTAATTTTCAGTATCATTTAAACATTTCCAAGACCTGGAAGGTATTCCAAATTTTTTTTTAAAGAGTATTTAATAAAAGCCCCCCAAAAATGATTCAAATGCCTTGAAGCAATTTTGGATGATAAAAGAGTGGTGGTAGGTTCCTGTTATTCGAGTGCAGTAGGCTGTAAAGAAGGCTAATGGTATGTTAGCCTTCATTGCAAGAGGTTTCGAGTATAGAAGCAGGGCTGTGTTGCTACAATTGTACAGGGCATTGGTGAGGCCACACTTGAAGTATTGTGTGCAGTTTTTGTCTCTTTCTCGGAGTGAGGATGTTCTTGCTCTTGAGGCAGTGCAGCGAAGGTTTACCAGATTGATTCCAGGGATAGCGGGACTGTCATACAAGGAGAGATTGACTAGTTTGGGGATTGTTCTCGCTAGGGTTCAGAACAATGAGGGGGGATCTCATAGAGACTTATAAAATTCTAACAGGATTAGGCAGGGAAGATGTTACCAATGATGGGTGCTTCCAGAACCAGGGGTCACAGTCTGAGGATTCAGGGTACACCATTTCAGACAGAGATAAAGAGACATTTCTTCACACAAAGAGTGGTGAGCCTGTGGAATTCATTACCACAGAAGTAGTTGATGCTAAAACTTTGAATATATTCAAGAGGCAGCTGGATATAGCACTTGGGGAGAATGGGATCAAAGGCTATGGGGAGAAAGCAGGATTTGGCTATTGAACTGGATGGTCAGCCATGATCGTGATGAATGACAGAGGAGGCTCGGAGGGCCAAAAGGCTACCCCCTGCTCCTATCTTCTATGTATCTATGAGTATGTCGAAGCTGTAAGTGATCTCATTGCCATCTGTGGGTCCTCTCATGACCGAAGTATTCGATGCGAGATCAGCATAGATATTCATAGAACTGGCATTTCATGTTGCCTTTGCTTGGGGGAATTCCTGCAGCTGTGCCAACACTGGACCTCATCTGGGCTTGCCGGATATGAGTATTTGGCACAAATGGTCCTCGAAGAAAACCACCTTTCAGTGTTTGCCTTGTAGCCACCGAAGCTGGCCACTTCCCGACATAAAATGGAACATTGAGTTGCATGCAGGGAAAATTGGACAATGACAATGAGGCAAGTAGGTTGCAGCACCTCTCTGTGGATTCTGTCTGTGAAGAAACCAGACAGCATAGAAACTAACAAGCTGCGCATATTAATTAAGCGATTCCCGGGCACAATGGACACAATTAAGAATAACAAAGGCCACGCTAGACTCTTCGGCGCCAGCGGGAGTCCCAGACAATAAGATACAAACAGCCCCAAGAACCGCCCAGTGATGGAGGAACAGCCCTGTTATTGGGGAAATTCAAATCAATCGATTGGGAAGAGACCCAATCGATTGCAAGTTTATAGAGGGTCCGTCCAGATGGGTGCAAAACCCAAAACAGTATAAGACAGAGACCCCGACTCCAGCTCTCTCTCTCAGCCAGCCCTCCTCTCTCTTAGCCATCCCTCCCAGCACAACACCTTTGCAGCAGCTCTCCAGGAACTTGAACGCAAGAAGGAGAGGCCTGGCCAATTGCTACACCGACAAGTAAGTGTCATACAACACATGCTACGAGAGTAGACACTCCTGACCCCTTTAGTCCACACCAACTGGGAGCCTGCGGATCCAGGACAAAGCAAGAGGCCATTGTTCCCTGATCCGGCAGTTCCCTTATTCCAGATAAGTATTGGCCTAGTAGTGGTAGGAACAGTTTAGTCTTAGTTTATATGCATGAGTAGCAAATAACTGTGTAATAATAAACGTGTCTTGTTTGAACTTACTAACTGGTGTATTGAGTCATTGATCTGAACTTGAACCTCGTGGCGGTATCATAAGGATACCTGCCGACTCTAGAGCTAAGGAATAAAACAGAGCCAACTGAGTGTTAAGCACACTCACCCAGAACGAGCAACAGCCTCCACATGGTCCAGTTATCTGCAGTGTCTTCCCAAGGGAGAGGTATTCTGCAATGCATAAGTTTGTAATTCTCATATTTTTTCAGGATATCCTTGTGTCATTTCTACTGACCACCTTGATATTGTTTGCCCAGTTCCCTGTAGAGTTTTGCTTGAGGATTCTGAGTGGTCCTTGTGGGAAACACAGCCCACTATCTAAGTTTAATTTTCTGCAAAGTGGCTTTGTGATTTTGTCCCAACATTGAATTCCTATGACAAACCTCAGGTATCTTTAGTGGAAGCGTTTAGAACTTTGACGTGGCATCTATAGCAGACCGAGAATTCTGTACCATATAACAGGGTGGTAAGGGCAAGGACCTGGTAGAGTTTTGATTTTAGTCTTTAGCTAATTGCCATGCTGCTTCAAGACACGATCATGGAATTAGCCATCTGCAGAACCCGTGCACAGATATCTTCATCAGTGGTGGCATCCTTAGAGAGCACCCTATCAAGGTATTGACACTGTTTCCATCAAAACAATGGTTATGTCTCGAGCATATAACGTAGTCTGATGTTTGCTGAAACTTAAATTCGGTCCTGGAAACACTGATATGGCAGAGGCACACATTTTGGATGATTGAAGAGCTTCTCTGAACTGAACTCAATGTTGACGCCTGCAGACATGTCTCTGATGACTTCCATCTGTTTATTAGCTGCAATCCTTAAGGAAGTGCTTGAAGGCATGTTGCATACTTCCTTTTCATCATTGATTACCACAAAGACATCCAACCTCTTTCCATCAGCACAAACTCATCCAGTGATGCCATCTTGAACTTGTCAAACCTGTTTGGATATCATAGCTTGGAGAGCCTTAAGATCAGGTTGACTCAGTGTCAAACGCTTTAGTTAGGTCTATGAACAGCATATGTAGATCCTGATTTTGTTCTCTGCACTTTTCTTATTTTCTGGCTACAAACCACCATATTGGATGTCCCACGGTTTGCCCTAAAACTGCACTGTGATTCAGATTCAGGGAGGACATCATCGACAAGACTGTCCAGTTGATATTTAAGAGTCCTTGTAAAGGTGTACAAGTGAGAGGAGACTTGGTAGTTGTTGCGTACATTTATAGATTCTTTCTGCTGTCAAATGCTGACAATGTTTACATCCTGTGAACTTTTCCCTGATCCGAGATACTCTCGAAGATAGCAGTACGTTTGTTGACAGGCTCTGTACTATTACACTTCCAAATCCCTGCTGGTACACAGTCTGGGCCAAGGGCTTTGCCATGTCTGGTAGACTTAATTGCCTTTGTCACCTCATCCACAGAAGGAGGAAGAGACAAAGGCACCATAAATATTCTAGTACAGCAAGAAAATTGTTAACCTATATGAAGTTGAATAGTATGCCCAGAAGAATAACTTATTCCTCATTACATTCTGCTATAAAGCTATTACAACAATTGTAACAGAAATTGAAAACTGGAAGGTTAGGAAAAAATACACTTTCACAAAACATGCTCCCTTCGTCCCTTCTCCTCCCACCACTTCGCCAAAAACATTACCAAAACTGCAAATAATATTTCCTGACAGGAGTGCAAGTTTTTTTCCCTGCCATTTTTGCTCATAAAAGGAAAACCATTTTGCTAAGATTATTCAACATACTCATCAGCAGGTAGCTTTTTAAAAAATCATAAAAGGAACATTAAACTCCAATTGTAGAAAACTTAGCAAATATTTTCATTTTCATAAACTCATGAGAATTGGTGCAACCAGATAGCGAATATTACTGCATTACTATGGTAACAGGAAATAATTTAAACCAGAAAGTGAAATGCCAGTGTACTTTTAATGGAAGGAATACAAAGTATTTTCAAATTAGCAAACTCTGACTCGGGGCAACATGGTGAGATGTACTTCATTAAAAAAACACGAGTCAGTCAGGATATCTACATCACTGAAAAGCCCAACATTTTTTGACCCTGGACCTTTTTGAATCACTGCATTTTTTGTGGTGAAGGTGTTTCCACAATGTTGTTCATTAGGGCATTCCAGAAATTCAATCCAGGGACACTGAAGGAACAGCATTGTATGATAGTCATAAAGGCCTCCCTCTGTACTGCAACCATTTTATGTCACAGAAGAATCAGAGAATCTCCACAGGCAGATGGAGGCCATTTGGTCCATTAGGTCCACACCAACTCTCTGAAAGGGCACTCCACTCAGTCCTCTCCTCCACCCTATCTCCATAACCCTACCTAACCTTTGGACACCAAGGGGCAATACAGCACGGTCAATCAACCTAACCTGCGCATCTTAGGAGTGTGTGTGAGGAAACCGGAGCACCCGGAGGAAACCCACTCAGACACGGGGAGACAGTGCAAACTTCACACCGTCACCAAAGGCTGGAATTGAACCCGGGTACCTGGAGCTGTGATGCAGCACTGCTAACCATTGTGCCACCATGCTACCCATTTTTGTTTCCAAAAAATAGAAGAACCATAGAATCCCTATATCCCTTTCAGTTCTAGCTGGTGTGCAACTTGAGAGAAATGTGAAAGTGAAAATTTTCCCATGCAATTTCTGCCCTTATCCTTCCATGTAATGGGGGGGGGGGGGGGGGGGGGGTGTCACACACTTGGGATGTTGCCAAAAAGAAATCATGGCAAATTCGTGCAATGCAACCTGGAGACAGTATCGCTGTACCTACTGTAACCATGGTACATAGGTTGATAATATTTCAGCTACCAAAAAAAGTGGACAGCTTTATCCTGGATGGAGTTGAATTTTTTGAGGGAAGTTTTGTATTTAGTATCATCCAGGCAAGAATATTCCAATACACTCCAGACTTTTGATTCAGCTGAGGTTCTGGCCAATGATGAACACCTAGAATGCTGGCTGTAGGGAACAAATACTATAGAATGTCAAATAGAGATGGTTAGATTGGCTTTTGTACCTGGCACTTACATAGAAAAATTAACTTAGATGGCTGATCATAGCAATGCTATTTCCCTGTCCCACGCCCATGTCCCTTGATGTCTTAAATATCTAGAAATCTATCTCGATTTTGGTCTTGAATAGACTCAATAATTGAGCCTCCATAGCCCCTTGGTGGAAGAGAATTTCAGAGAATTCTGGAGTTAAGTAGTTTCTCTGCATCCTAAATGATCGGCTCCTTATCCTGAGACTGCCCCCATGTTTTAGATTCTCCGACCACTGGAAATAATCTCTCAAGTGTCCATTCTATCAAGCCCCTTCTCCAGAGAACATTGGTTCATCTCAGTCCTAATTGTCCTATGCCTTATTCGGAGACTGTGACCCCTGTTTCGAGGTTCCCCAACCGGTGGAACCATTCTTCCTGCATCTTCCCCATGGAGCCCTGGAAGAATTTTGTATGTTTCAATGGGGCCACCTCTCATTCATCTAAATTTCTGGAGAATATAGCCCCACCCTCCTCAGAGGACAATCCCACCATTCCAGGAATCAGTCTGGTGAACCTTTTATGGCAGGTAAATCTTTCCTTACATTAGGAGGTCAAAAGTGTGCACAATACACCAGGTGCGCTCTCAACAAGGTTCTATTCAATTGCAGGAAAACTTTTCTTCTGCACTCCAAACCTCTTACAATAAATGCCAATTTTCCATTTGCCTTCCAAATTGCTTTCTGCATCGACATGTTAGCTTTCAGTGACAAGGACACCCTGGTTCCTTTGGAAATCAACACTTCCCAATATCTCACCATTTAAGAATTACTTTGCATTTCTGTTCCTCCTTCCAATCTTGATTTTTCAATCACACATTTTCCATGCTATATTGTATCTACCACGCTTTTGCCCACCCACGTAGTCTGTCTAAATCCCTTTGAAGCCTCTTTGCATCCTCTTCACAACTCACACTGCCACCACATTATGGATATAAATTGTGAATAGCTGGAACCCAAGTATTGAACTTGGTGAAACCCCACAAGTCAATGCCTGCCAACTTGTGAGGGTCACTGGCAGAAGTTGTAGCCCATCCCCAATTACCCAAAGAAGGTGATGCCTTCTTGAACTCTGGCCCCATGTGGTGCAGCTACATCCATAGCGCTAATGAGGTGGTCGGGCGGGGGGGGGGGGGGGGGTTGTGGAGTGGGGTGCACGTTGGAGTTAAAGGATTTGGACCTAGCGATAATGAAAGAATAGTGATATTAGCATCTTCTGCCCTTATTCTTTTGTCCTTCTAGTTGATAGGGGTAGTGTTTGAAAGTACTGTTGAAGGAGCCTTGTTGAGTTGCTGTGGTGCATCTTGTAGATGCACCAATGATGGAGGGGCTGTGTTAATGTCCTGCAGTGACTACTTTCAAATTGTGTGCCCGATATCAGTAACCAAAAGCGCATGTGGATTAGCCTCCGATAACCACAGCCTCTTACTTTTATGCTCAGTATGCTCCAACCAAGGGAGAGTTTCCCCATGCATCCCATTAACTTCGATTTTGCTTGGACACCCGGTCAAATGCTGGCTTAACATCAAGAGCAGCTACGCTCGACTCACCCCTGGAGGTTAGCTCTTTTTTCCATGTTTGGACCAAGGCTGTAATGAGGTCTGGAGCCGAGTGGCCCTGCCAGAACCCAAATTCAGCATCGGCTTGCATGCTACATGCCACTTATCATCCATTGCCTGGACGTTGTCCAGGCCTCACTATATGTAGGCACAGGATGTTTCATTATCTGAAGAAGTACATCAGCATGTTCCACTACCTCAAGACACAGGAATTAATAATGGCTGGGGTCCATTGAGAATATGACCGAGTGATGCTTGGAGACCGCAGCTTTTTAAAAAAAAAAATCATTGGTTTACCCCAAACCAATGATTCCAGCAGCAGACAGAAAGATGACACGATTTAGTACAGGAAAGGAATATAATTACGAAGTCAATACTTTACATTGTAATATTCTCTCCGCCCGGACACCTCAACTCAGATCGTAGGAGCTTACCCTAAAACACAATCCAATTTACAAGGGAGTCCCAAAAAGGCATGCGTTAACATGGCTTAATGCGAGGAAGATGACCAAATAACAAACTGGCCCAGAATTTGAGACTGTAATGATTGCAGCAGTGCTAACCACGGCGCCATCCTGTCGCCCTTGATTTCTATACAATCAACTGGGAATTCTTTAAAAATATGCCGAGCCAGCGCTTTTGGTTACTGAAATCGGGCACACAATTTGAAAGTAGTCACTGCAGGACATTAAAGCTCTCGTCAGTGAACAGCTCTTACGCCCAGAAAGCACAATAGTCAATTCCAGACTAAAACACACCAAGAATCCAGACGAGAATCTTATTTGCTTACTGTTCAGGAGAATCGAAAAATGAAAGACATCTAAAACAAGCACTCCTACTGAAATTAATACTTCAACAATATAAAATTTGTTCAGGGGGGAATCACCCCAGCTTTTATGCACCTAATTTTGGTTAGGTTCCAGTAACTAGAAGCAGCTCTTCAAAGGGCGTGTGCCTCCTGACATTTTGTAGCCAATTCATTGTGGTCTGTCTGTTGTGTGCTTTGGAAACGTACCAGCAGCTGACACAAAAAAAAAATCGGACAATTAAGGCATGGCTGAAATGGGTCTTTTGTGTTCTTCAGACCAATTTGAAAGAAGTTATCCTGCAGTATAAAAAAGGTAAAGGCAATTACATATGCGATTTTAAGAGGTTTTTTTTGAGAGCAGGGGTAGAAAAAAGGACAGTTTATAAGTCTCAACCATTTACAAGAATGATATTCTAATCACAGGATAATATTATTTTGGACTGCGTTCACCTTGATGGCTTTTTAAAAAATTATTTCACGGATTGTGAGCATTTATTGCCCATACTTAATTGCACAGCAGCACAGATTCATTGGCAAGCTCACGGAAGGACATTTTTTGTTTAAAAACTTGTAAAACATTTAATATTCAAAAGGACTAAAACATTTAACCTGAATTAAGGCACCCGTCTTTAAGATTATACCCCATCTACTCCCACCCCATTCTCCTCGTGTTGCAGCTGCAATCAGCCGAATCTTAGCATCATGTGGGGCACAGACAGCTCAATGGCACTCGAAGAATGGCCATAAGTAGGTGAACTTTCCACGGAATGTCTGCTAATCAGCTTCTTCCACCAAAAATGGAGCAGCCCCACCAACCTTGCGTTTCACACTCCCTCCATATGCCTTTACTCCTTCAAAAATACACTTTAAAAAAAATAGAGACTCATAGAATCTGCACCGACCCTCCGAAAGAGCTCTCTAGCCTCACAAATAAAATATGACCTGCATAGACAAAATACCAGTGGGCTACCACCATCCATGGAACTGCAGCCCAGCACATCAGCACACATCTGGGCAAGGGAATAATATTTTTAAAAATTGAGGAATGGGTGGGAGGGGGAAGAAATGATAATCCTGAAAAGGAAAGAGCATTATTATAACTCAAATGTAAACCCTTCATCATGAAAGGACTTTTAAAAAATGTGTTACATTTACTTCATGATCTTCCCTAAATCTTGATTTCATCATCAGGTTTTTCAGCATTTGCAGTAATACAGAATATGAACTGATGAAGTGGAAGAGCCAAGTTTCAAGAGTAATACAAAACTACAGAGACTCAGAGGAAGTGAACAAACTGAGTTTCATTCTCTCCGTTTTTCTTCTTTAGTCGTTCATGTGGGCATAACTGGCTGGGCTAGCATTTATTGGCCATCTAAGAGTCAACCACATTTCTGTGCATCCGTAGTCACATGTAGGCCAGACCAGGAAAAGATGACAGATATCCTTCCCTGAAGGACATGAATGAACCAGATGGGGCTTTTATGACAATTGACAAGGGCTTTATGGCTGTCATCTGCCCTGGTGGGATTCGAACCCAGGACCCCAGAGTATTCCCCTGGATTATTAGTCCACTGAAATGTCACTACACAACTGCCTCTCCTTACTCTCAGTTTAGGATGTCTACACAACCTGGCATTTTTTTGTCAAACTTGACTGTTTACTGCCCTATATTGATCATACAGGCATCAATTTTTAATACAGGTATCATATCACAAAGTCTTATAAACCCATAGAAACATTAAGGAAATACACTGGACTGGCTTGCGTTAATTGTCTGAAAAGTTGATGAATTCAAAATAAGCTTAATGTGCTTTTTATTAAAAGAAAACACTAATGTGTGTCTTTTTCTCTGAAATTTGCGCTCACAGTATCCATTTCACAAAGGCAGGCATTGTAAATTGAAGTAATTACAGGAGCCCTACAATGGACCACAAAACATGTACTACCACTCAAACAAACATCCTCAAAGAATTTCCTTTCAAGACTAATGAACAATTGTGTAATTACAATGCATTTCCTGTAGCATCAAAAAAAAACTAAAGTATCATTGGCCCTGGAGACGGACAGAAATAATCAAAAGGAGGATCTGAAAAACGATTAACACACTCACAAGCACACATACACAGTTTGCATGGGTTAATTTATCCAATATCACAGGATGCTACTGGAAACGCGTATTACTATATTTGGTCCTTTAGGTAGCACTTTGCTGAATGATCACTTTAATATTTCATGCATTCAAATCGAGAAAGCCCTTAGGTGACATGCAAGTATGAACACCTACCAGCTTTTAAATATCATTCGTGCACATTTATCAATTAGGACAACCATTTCAGACCCTGCAAAATAACTAAAATAGCCCGCAACAAAAAACACAATTGTCAAGTTCAATAATTAAACATTTCTAAATATATTGCATGGAAGCAGCATATTGTAAATTTAGCAGCTCTTGGAATAATCAGTAACGCACTGACAACATTCCAAACAACTCCAAACACATGACGAATTACCCACTGCTTTGCCTCACATAAAGACCATAATCCAACAGCGCTCACCCAGTTAACTTTCCTATAGAATATTCTATTCCACTGACTGCTATCATAACCACACAGTGCCTGCCAGGAAGGCAACATAAAGCTTTATAACCTTACTTAAATACAGTTTGTGGCCGTCACAGACAGACTTTGAGCAGTATCATCAGTTATTAGTGACCCTTTGTGATTCTCACCCTTTCCTAGCGACAGTGAAAGAACGTTGACATACACCGCCTTGTTCGTGCTGGAAGCTTTCACTTCATTCCTACCAGCTGACTGAACAAGCTCATTCGTCAGCTCTGGCCTTTCAGCAGAGCACACAGCTGATTGGGGGAATCCAGCCTGCTACGATTGGCAATTTACACAGAAAACTCCTCTTTGTTGCCTTGCAGTGTCATGGTAGGTCACTAACAGAACAGAAAGCTCTAACATTATTCAGGCTAGAAAGAAGACAATACATTCATATGCAACTTTTAGTGTGCCATTTTAAAAACTTATTGCCCACAGTAGACCCACAACAAATTAGAAACTGAAGGAACAGGGCTCCAACAGAATTCGATAGATTTTAAAAATCAGCCATTTCTCTTTTTTAAACCCTTAAACGCAAGTCTATTTTTAAACAAAATCACAAATGTTCAATTTTGTTCAGTGAAACAAACCAAAGTTGAAGGGTAATTGCAGAACCAGGTGTAAAAATGCAATATCATGCAAATTTGTATCAAAACCTTCAGTTTTCATTGAGAAAATTACACTTCTCAATATGCCCCACATTGCACATGGGAATCTTGAGATACTTGTCAACTAACCCTCCTCGTTTTGAAAGCAAAGCAAAAAAAAGGAGAGCATTAAATAATCAAATAAATTATTGCTAGTATTTCCAGAATTGCTTTGATGAGCAGAAAGAATGCAAAACATCTATTTTAAAACAAATGCCAGTGGCCACTTAACATAGACTTGTAAACAGACAATAAAATATTCTAAACCAGAGTTATTACTCAAACATTTACAGCATGACAATGCTTCCCAGCAACATTTATTGCTCTTCATTTAATCATTCATTAATGGGACATGGGTGTCCCTGCCCAAGGCCAGCATTTGTTGCCCATTCAAATTGCCCTCAAGAAAGTGGTGCTGAGTCATCCCCTTCAAATGATTCAGTCTGCGTGGTGACTGCTGTTAGGACCTATAATATAAAACATAGCTACATGGCCTACTCCTGTTCCAATGAGATTATGTTCAGCCATTTAAAAGATGACTAGCTAATCCTCAGCCATAACGTCACTTGATCAGCAACAACCCCGAAGCTTAGTTTGGAACCCACCAGGTCCAATCAGCTACAGAATGCGACACTAACTTGGTCCAAAAATGGACAAAAGAACTGAACTATAGAGATCAGATAAGAATGACTGCCCTTAACATCAAAGCAACATTTGAGCAAATGTGGCAGCAAGGAGCTCCAACAAAACTGAAGTCAGTGGGAATTAGGGAAAGCTCTCCATTGGTTGGAGTCATGCCTAGCATAAAGGAATATGGTTGTGGATGTTGGAGGCCAACCATTTCAGCCCTAGGACATCACTAAAGGTGTTCCTCAGCATAGTGTCCAAAGCCCAAAAATATTTAGCTACTTCATCAATGACCTTCCCTCCAACACAAGGTCAGAAGAAGGGACATTTACAAATGACTGCACAATGTTCAGTTCCTTTTGCAACTCCTCAGATACTGAAGCAGTCTGTGCCCCCATACAGCAAGACCTGAATAACATTCAGGCTTGGGCTAACAAGTGGAAAGTTTATATTGATATCACGTAAGTGGCAGGCAATGATTGTCTCAAATCTAACCATCGCCTCTTGACATTCAACAGCTCGCCAAGTCTGCCACCATCAACATCCTGGGATAAAAAAGTTTAACTGGATCAATCACATAAATACTGTGGCTACAGTAGCAGAACAGAGGTTGGGAATTCTGTGGTAAGTAACTCAGCTCCTGGCTTTCCAAACCTTGCCCACCATCTAGGATGCACAAATTAAGTGTACAATGGAATACTTTCCATTTGCCTGGACTAGAGATGTTTGATACCAAACAAGATAAAGCAGCCCAATTGATCAGCACCCCATCCACCACTAAATATTCACTTCTTCCATCAGTGCTGCACAGTGGCAGCAGCGTGCATCATCTATGAGATGCTTATCACAGGGAAAACATTAGAAGCTCTTATTAAAGACATTGGAGCAGGTCACCTCAATAAATTCAAGTTACTCAGGCAAAGACAACATTGTTTTGTGCAAGTGAAATCATGTTTAACTAATTAATTGGAGATCTTTGAAGAAGTAGCAGTGCTGTGAATAAAGGGGAACCAGTGGATGTACTGTACTTGGACTTCCCGAAGACAGTTACTGAAGTGTCACATCAAAAATTGTGGGAAATAAAGTTCATGGTATGGGGGGGGTAACATATTAAAATGGATAGAATATTTGGCTAGCTAACAGGAAACAGATTAGGCATAAATGGGTTATTTTCTAGTTGGTAATATGCAACGAGTGGGATCAGTACTCGGGCCTCAACTTTTTACAATTTAGTTAAATTACTTGAATGAAGGGATTGAAGGTATGGTTGCTAAACTTGCTGATGACACAAAGATAGGGAGGAAATTAAGTTGTGATGAGAACATTTATCAAACATGCCTACCGCTCTATCGCCCGCCCACACTATGGCAAATCTGACCATAAGGCTGTGCTCCTGCTCCCTGCTTATAAGCAAAAACTGAAGCGGGAGAATCCGTCAAAGAAAGTTGTGCATTTTTGGTCTGAGGAATCGGATGATCTCCTACGGGACTGCTTAGAGTCAGTGGACTAGTCAGTATTTTAAAACTCTGCGACCAGCCTGAAAGAGTGCGTCACTACAGTAGCTGACTTCATTGGTAAGTGTGTAGAAGACGGTGTGCCAAAGAAGCAAATCCGCATGTTTCCCTACCGGAAACCCTGGATGAACAGGGATATCCACTGCTTGTTGAAGTCTAGCTCTGAGGCGTTCAAGTCAGGTGACCCTGACCTCGACAAGAAAGCCAGATATGATCTAAGGAGATCCATCAAAGATGCCAAAAGACAGTACCGGACCAAGCTCGAGTCCCAGGTTAGCCACAAGGATCCCCGCCGTCTATGGAAAGGTCAGCAAGACATAACAGGCTACAAGATGAAGGCATGTAAAATCGTCGGCTCCAACGCACTCCTCCCTGATGAGCTCAACGCATTCTATGCCCGCTTTGAGCAAGAGGTCAGCGAGTGCGAGCCCTCCACCCCAGAAGCCGCAGATGAACTTGTATCGGAGATCACCACTGCAGACGTCAGAGCAGGCTTCTCGAAGGCCAACCCACGGAAAGCCACTGGCCTGGATGGGGTACCCGGATAAGCACTCAGGTCTTGCGCGGATCAGCTGGCGGGGGTATTCGCAGACATCTTCAACCTCTCTTTACAGCAATCTGAGGTCCCTATCTGCTTCAAGAAGACGACCATTATCCCTGTACTAAAAGAAAGTCAAGCAGCGTGCCTGAATGACTATCGTCCAGAGGCTCTGACATCAATCATCATGAAGTGCTTCGAAGCACTCCCAGATTGCCTTGATCCACGACAGTTTGCCAACCGCTGCAATAGGTCCACAGCAGACGCCATCTTCCTGGCCCTGCACTCTACCCTGGAACACCTAGATAGCAAAGACAGCTATGTCAGACTCCTATTTGACGACTACAGCTGAGCCTTAAACACCATCATTCCTGCAAAACTCATTTCCAAACTCCGTGGCCTTGGCTCCTCCCTCTGCGACTGGATCCTGAACTTTCTAACCCACAGGCCACAAATCAGTAAAGATAGGCAACAACACCTCCTCCACGTTCATCCTCAACACCGGTGCCCCATAAGGCTGTGTCCTCAGCCCCCTACTATACTCCTTATCCACCTAGGACTGTGTGGCCAAATTCCCCTCCAACTCGATTTTCAAATTTGCTGATGACACCACTGTAGTGGGTCGGATTTCAAACAATGATGAAACAGAGTATAGGAATGAGATAGAGAATCTGGTGAACTGGTGCGATGATAATAATCTCTCCCTCAATGTCAACAAAACAAAGGAGAGGAAGCGTAGTGGAGAACATGCCCCTGCCTATATCAATGGGAACAAAGTAGAAAGGGTCGAGAGCTTCAAGTTTTTAGGTGATCACCAACAGCCTACCTGGTCGCCCCATGCCGACACTATAGTTAAGAAAGCCCTCCAACGACTCTACTTTCTCAGAAGACTAAGGAAATTTGGCATGTCAGCTACGACCCTCACCAACTTCTGCAGATGCACCATAAAAAGCATTCTTTTTGGTTGTATCACAGCTTTGGTATGGAGCCTGCTCTGCCCAAGACCGCAGGAAACTACAAAAGGTTGTGAATGCAGCCCAGGGGCAGCACGGTGGCCTAGTGGTTAGCACAACCGCCTCACGGCGCTGAGGTCCCAGGTTCGATCCCGGCTCTGGGTCACTGTCCGTGTGGAGTTTGCACGTTCTCCCCGTGTCTGCGTGGGTTTCGCCCCCACAACCCAAAAATGTGCAAAGTAGGTGGATTGGCCACGCTAAATTGCCCCTTAATCGGAAAAAAATAATTGGCTAATCTAAATTTATAAAAAAAAAGTGAATGCAGCCCAGTCCATCACGCAAACCAGCCTCCCATCCATTGACTATCTATAATTCCCGCTGCCTCAGAAAAGGTAGCCAGCATAATTAAGGACCCCACGCACCCCGGACATATTCTCGTCCAATTTCCTCCGTCAGGAAAAAGATACCAACGTTTGAGGTCACGAACCAACCGACTCAAGAACAGCTTCTTCCCTACTGCCATCAGACTTTTGAATGGACCTACCTCGTATTAAGTTGATCTTTTCTCTACACCTTGCTGTAACTGTAACATTATATTCTGCAGTCTCTCCTTCCTTCCCTATGTACGGTATGGATTGTTTGTACAGCATGCAAGAAACAATACTTTTCACTGTATAATAATAAGTGACAATAATAAATCAAATCAAATCAAATAAGGAGGTTACAAAGAAACATAAATAGATTAAGTGAGTGGATAAAGATCTGGAAAATGGAGCATCAGGTACGAAAATGTGAAATTGTCTATTTTGTCAAGAAGAATAAAATGAAACATGTAAGGAGCATATTCTCTAAATGGTCAGAGATTGCAGGTCTATGAGGTTGAGACAGATGTGGGTGTCCACATGCAAGGATAACAAAAGGCTCAAATACAGATATAGAAAGTAATTAGGAACATTAATAGAATGTTATTATTTATCGTGAGGGGAATTCATAACAAATGTAGGGAAGTTAGGTTTCTGTTGCACAGGGCATTGGTGAGACCACATCTGGAGTATTATATATAGTATTGGTCCACTTATTTGTACATGCATTGGAACCAGTTCAGAGGAGGTTGACTAAACTAACACAGGAATGGGACAATTATCTTATGAGGAAATATTGGACAGACTAGGCTTGTATCCCCTAGAGTTTAGATGAGCAAGACGTGACTTTGATTGAAACATACAAGATTCCGAGTGGTCTTGACAGGTGTACAGGTTTGTTCTTGTTTATGCCCTTATTTTTCCTTTTGATTTGCGCTGTTACATTTTTGATCCATGGATGTTTAATGGACCTGGAACTTTAAGTCAATGCAGCCTGCAAGCAACCTGTACCTTTTTAATGCAAACAGTAGGATCCCGGAGGCTGTGCTGTTTTAGACTGGCCTCCGTGATGACTCAGTTTAATTGATGTGGCTGGTGGCCAATGAATTGGTCTCAAAGGCTGTGCTCTGCCCAATAACAGGTAGTGACTGGATATTATCACACTGGAATATTTTTCAGACCAACGAGGTTCCATTTTAGTTTCCCGTTTGATTCTGAAGCTTGGAAGGAGGGTTTTAATTAATTCGCTCCTAAAGGATCCAGCTAAACGTTCTCCATAAGGTCACAGTGAAGGCTGAGTGTCTCTTCAGCAAGACTGGGTGTCATTCTCTCGAAACTGCCAAGGATTGAAGTCAAACCACGAGCTGGAAGCAGGGTCTGATGTGGATAAAGTGCCTCAAGAAAGAAATAGGCCCACAACAGACTGTGAGGAAAGCCTGCTACAGAACCAATGCATGTATAAATAAGTGGTTCTGTAGCAAGTTGGAAGCAAAGACGATCTTTTGACCTTCGTCCTTATTATTTTCCTCCCCTTCCCTCCTCTGTGTTTGTTTGTCTTGTGCGTGTGGGTAGAGGGTGGAACAGTTAAAGGGGGTAGCAGGTTGGCTTGTTATTCATTTGCATTTTCACAGTTATCCTAGTTATAAATAAATAGTAATTGTGTTTCAACTTACAAACCTGGTGACTATAATTATTGGGGAAACAAGGACCAAATATTTCAGGAATTTCTATAAGAATTATAAGTTAATTCACTTTTTTGTGACTCCGGGGCACATGGGGCTGGAATTCACCGTGCACTTACCCAGGGTGGTGTAACACAGGGTGGATGTGAAGAGGATTTTTCCTCTTGTGGGAGAATGTGGAACTAAAGGTCACTATATAAAAGTAAGGGGTAGCCCAGTTAAAAGACAGATGGGGAGAATTATTTGCCCTCAGAGGGGCGAGAGTCTTTGGAACTCTCTTCTACAAAAGACAGTGGAAGCAGAGTCTTGGAATATTTTAAGGAAGATAGATTATTCATAAGGGGGTGAAAGGCCAGCGGAAGTAAACAGGAATGAAGAGTTAAGGTGACGATATGTTCAGCCATGATCTTATTGAATGGCGGAGAAGGCTAAAGTGGTCCACTCCTGCACCTAATTTGTATGTTCCTCATATCTAATGAACTGCAATAACTCACCAAGGCTGCTTCGATAGTATCTTCTAAAATCATGACCTGTGCCATCTGGAAGAACAAGGATAGCATACACATGGGAACACCACCATTTGCAAATTCTCCTCCAAGTCACACATCATCTGGGATGAGAAGTATAATCGCCACTCCTTCACTGTTGTTGTGTAATATTCTGGAAATTCCTCTCCAGCAGCACTGTGGATGTAGCTACATCATGCGAAGTTTCAACAAGACAGCTCGCCATCACCTGCTCAAAAGCCATTTGCGATGAGCAATAAATGCTGGCCTTGCCAGTGATGCTCACATCTCAAGGATGAAAAAAGTGATGCTCCTTCTGGCACTTTGCACAGCTGCAATTGTTTCTTTAATCAATATTACAATCCCTCCTCCCCACTCCCATCTCTAACGTTCTTGTTGGGCGGCCTGATTTATATCAAAAGAAAACATATCGCGAAAGCGATAAACGATTAACTGTGGGTCAATTCTTTGAAGAGGTAACCAGTACAGTCGACAAGGGGGAGCCAGTCGATGTGGTATATTTGGACTTTCAGAAGGCATTTGACAAAGTCCTATACAAGAGATTATTGTGCAAAATTAAAGCACATGGGATTGGGGGAAATGTATTGAAGTGGATAGAAAACTGGTTGACAGAGAGGAAACAAAAAGTAGGGATTAATGGGTCCTTTTCAAATTGGCAGGCAGTAACCAGTGCGGTATCACAGGAATCGGTGCTGGGATCCCAGCTATTCACAATATATATTAATGATTTGGATGAGAGAACAAAATGTAACATCTTAACGTTTGCAGATGATACTAAATTAGGTGGGAGGGTGAATTGTGACGAGGATGCAGGTACCCTACAGCAAGATCTGGACAGGTTGGGCGAGTGGGCAAAACAATGGCAGATGCAGTATAATTTGGATAAGTGTCAGGTTATTCATTTTGGAAGCAAAAACAGGAAGGCAGATTACTACCTGAAAGGTTGTAAATTGGGAGACAGGAGTGTGCAGCGGGACATGGGTGTCCTTGTGCACCATTCGCTGAAGGTAAGCATGCAGGTGCAGCAGGCAGTAAAGAAGTCTAATGGTATATTGGCCTTCATTGCGAGAGGTTTAGAGTATAGAAGCAGGGATGTGTTGCTGCAATTGTACAGGGCATTGGTGAGGCCACACATGAGGTATTGTGTGCAGTTTTGGTCTCCTTCTCGGGGAGAGGATATTCTTGCTCTCGAGGGAGTGCAGCAAAGGTTTACCAGATTGATTACAGGGATGGTGGGACTATCATACGAGGAGAGATTGACTATGTTGGGATTGTTCTTGCTAGGGTTCAGAAGAACAAGGGGGGATCTCAGAGACTTATAAAATTCTAACAGGACCAGACAGGGTAGATGCGACCAATGATGGGCATGTCCGGGACCAGGGGTCACAGCCTGATGATTCAGGGTAAACCATTTCAGACAGAAATAAGGAGACATTTCTTCACACAAAGAGTGGTGAGCCTGTGGAATTCATTACCACAGGAAGTAGTTTGAATCTATTCAAGAGGCGGCTGGATATAGCACTTGGGGAGAATGAGATCAAAGGCAGTTGGGAGAAAGTAGGATTACGCTATTGAGTTGGATGATCAGCCATGATCGTTATGAATGGCGGAGCAGGCTCGAAAGGCCTCCTCCTTATCATAGAATTTACAGTGCAGAAGGAGGCCATTCAGCCCATCGAGTCTGCACCGACTTTTGGAAAGAGCACACTACCCAAGGTCAACACCTCCTCCTATCCCAATAACCCAGTAACCCCACCCAACACTAAGGGCAATTTTGGACACTAAGGGCAATTCATCATGGCCAATCCACCTGACCTGCACATCTTTGGACTGTGGGAGGAAACCGGAGCACCCGGAGGAAACCCACGCACACACGGGGAGGATGTGCAGACTCCGCACAGACAGTGACCCAAGCCGGAATCGAACCTGGGACCCTGGAGCTGTGAAGCCATTGTGCTATCCACAATGCTACCGTACTTTCCGGCCCGAACACCATGACCCTTAATCCCTTCATTCTTCAAAAAACTATCTATCTTTACCTTAAAAACATGTAATGAAGGAGCCTCAACTGCTTCACTGGGCAAGGAATTCCACAGATTCACAACCCTTTTTCCTCCTAAACTCAGTCCCAACTCTACTTCCCCTTATTTTGAGGCTATGCCCCCTAGTTCTGCTTTCACCCGCCAGTAGAAACAACCTGCCCGCATCTATCCTATCTATTCCCTTCATAATTTTATACGTTTCTATACGATCCCACCACATCCTTCTAAATTCTACCGAGTACAGTCCCAGTCTACTCAACCTCTCCTCGTAATCCAACCCCTTCAGGTCTGGGATTAACCGAGTGAATCCCCTCTGCACACCCTCCAGCGCCAGACGTCCTTTCTCAGGTAAGGAGACCAAAACTGAATGCAATACTCCAGGTTTGGCCTCACTAACACCGTATACAATTGCAGCATAACCTCCCTCGTCTTAAACTCCATCCATCTAGCAATGAGGGACAAAACTCCATTTGCCTTCTTAAATCACCTGTTGCACCTGTAAAACAACTTTTTGCGACTCATGCACTAGCACACCCAGGTCTCTCTGCACAGCGGCATGTTTTAATATTTTATCATTTTAAAATGAAATGAATGAAAAATGAAAATCGCTTATTGTCACAAGTAGGCTTCAATGAAGTTACTGTGAAAAGCCCCTAGTCGCCACATTCCGGCGCCTGTCCGGGGAGGCTGGTATGGGAATCGAACCGTGATGCTGGCCTGCTTGGAAAGCCAGCGATTTAGCTAAACCAGCCTCATTTAAATAATAATCCCTTTTTCTATTATTCCACCAAAATGGATAACCTCACATTTGTCAACATTGTATTCCATCTGCCAGATCCTAGCCCATTCACTTAACCTATCCAAATCCCTCTGCAGACTTCCTGTATCCTCTGCACTTTTTTGCTTTACCACTCATCTTAGTGTCGTCTGCAAACTTGGACACATTGCACTCAGTCCCCAACTCCAAATCATCTATGTAAATTGCGAACAATTGTGGGCCCAACATTGATCCCCGAGGGACACCACTAGCTACTGATTGCCAACCAGAGAAACACCCATTAATCCCCACTCTTTGCTTTCTATTAATTAACCAATCCTCTATCCATGCTACCACTTTACCCTTAATGCCATGCATCTTTATCTTATGCAGCAACCTTTTGTGTGGCACCTTGTCAAAAGCTTTCTGGAAATCCAGACGTACCAGATCCATTGGCTCCCCGTTATCTACTGCACTGGTAATGTCCTCAAAAAGTTCCAGTAAATTAGTTAGGCACGACCTGCCCTTTATGAACCCATGCTGCATCTGTCCAATGGGACAATTTCCATCCAGATGCTTCGCTATTTCTTCCTTGATGATAGATTCCAGCATCTTCCCTACTACCGAAGTTAAGCTAACTGGCCTATAATTACCCGCTTTCTGCCTACCTCCTTTTTTAAACAGTGGTGGCACGTTTGCTCATTTCCAATCCGCCGGGACCACCCCAGAGTTGAGTGAATTTTGGTAAATTATCACAAGTGCATTTGCAATTTCCCTAGACATCTCTTTTAGCACTCTGGGATGCATTCCATCAGGGCCAGGAGACTTGTCTATCTTTAGCCCCATTTGCTTGCCCATCACTACTTCCTTAGTGATAACAATCATCTCAATGTCCTCACCTGTCATAGCCTCATTTCAATCAGTCACTGGCATGTTATTTGTGACTTCCACTGTGAAGACCGACCCAAAAAACCTGTCCAGTTCCTCAGCCATTTCCTCATCTCCCATTATTAAATCTCCCTTCTCATCCTCTAAAGGACCAATATTTACCTCAGCCATTCTTTTTTGTTTTATATATTTGTAGAAACTTTTACTATCTGTTTTTATATTCTGAGCAAGTTTACGCTCATAATGTATCTTACTCTTCTTTATAGCTTTTTTAGTAGCTTTCTGTTGCCCCCTAAAGATTTCCCAGTCCTCTAGTCTCCCACTAATCTTTGCCACTTGGTATGCTTTTACCTTCAATTTGATACTCTCCCTTATTTCCTTAGATATCCGCGGTCGATTTTCCCTCTTTCTACCGTCCTTCCTTTTTGTTGGTATAAACCTTTGCTGAGCACTGTGAAAAATCGCTTGGAAGGTTCTCCACTGTTCCACAACTGTTTCACCATAAAGTCTTTTCTCCCAGTCTACCTTAGCTAGCTCTTCTCTCATCCCATTGTATCAGAGCTATCAACTCATTGGTCGTAATCAGTAGACCCCTTGCACTGAAGCATATAATATACAGCACTGTCAAACTCCTTTGTTGCCTATTTTGTAGCCTTGTTTCCTCTGGCTTCCCTTCTGGTGTTATGAATATCCAGCCTTCTGAATCTATATCCTCCTGACAAACGAGTTGAAACTCTCCCCAGAAGCAATAGTAAACCTTAATAAATTTTTGCAGCAATGATACTGGTCCCTGGCCCCATCAAGGTGCAACCTATCCCATTTGTATAGATCTCAGGTATCCGAGAACAATGCCATTATTCCAGGAATGTAAAGCCCTCTCTTTTGTACTATCTCCAGCACATATTTCATCTACATTACCTTCCTCCTTCTGTACTCACCAGCACGTAGCACCAGGAGGTCCCCAGTATTAATTTACTTCCTCGCTGCAGGATTTCAATTCTTTCTCCACCCATGTCATTGGTACCTGTGGACTCTACCCGTGACTGTTCACCCTCCTCATGTCAGAATGTTCTGCAGCCACACAGTAATCTTGACCGTGGCATCACGGAAACAACATACCATCACTAAATGCCCTTCAGCAGGTGGCAGTGAGCTCCCTTCTTGAACAACTAACGTCTGCGATGAAGGTACACCCAGAATGCTATTAGAAAGGGAGTTTCTAGATTTTGACCTAGCAAAAGTGAAGAAACAGCTATTCCAGGCCATGATAGTATGTGGCTGGGAAGGAACTTGCAGCTGGAGGTGTTGCAATGCATTTACTGCCCTTGTTTTGCTAGGTGGTTGAGTCAGAAGTTTGGAAGGTGCTGTAGATTCAGGCTTAGCCAGATGCTGCAATATATCTTGCAGATTGTATACATGACTGCCACTGAGGAGTAAATGTTTAAGATGATGAATGAGATGCCAATCGAGATTGTTGCTTCCTGAAGAGTGTTGAGCTTCAAGTATTGTCAGAACTGTGCTCATCCAGGCAAGCAAGAGTATTCCATCGCACTCCTGACTTGTGTTTTGTAGATAGTGGACAGGTATTGTGCAATCATGAGGTGAGTTACTCATCACAGAATTGCTGGTCTCTGACCTGCTCTTGTAACCTCAGTGTTTATATTGCTGGATTCCAGATAAATTTCTGGATGTTGATGGTGGGGATTCAGTGCATGCTGTTGGTAATCAAGGTTTAGGATCCTGTTGTTGTAGATGGCCATTGCCTGACACTTATGGCACAAAGATTACTTGCCAGTTGTCAAGCCAAGCCCAAATACTATCCAGGGTCTTGCATGCTTGTAGGCATGGACCATTTCAATACCCGAGGAGTTGAAAAAGGTACTGAACATTAACACACCACTTCTGACATCATAATGGTCATTAATGAAGCAGTTGAAGATGTTTGGACTTGGGGCACTACCTCAGCAAACTCAGCCCCAACACATTGTTGCAAGAGTTCATTAAGGTAGAAATGATTAGTCTCCAGCAACAGTAATCATTTTCATTGCTGGGTATGACCCCGACCAGTGGAGAGTGTTTCTGCTGATTCTCAATTCAATCAGTTTTGCTTTGGCTTTTTTATGCCACAGCCAATCAAATGCTGCCTTTATGTCACTCACACTTTCCCCTGGAATGAAGTTCTATTGTTCGTGTTTAGACCGGGGTTTAAATGAAGTCTGGAGTCAAGTGGCCCTGACAGAATTCAAAGTGAATACAGTAGTGAGGTTATTGTAAGCAAGCGCTGCTTCAAGCAGTGCCAATTGCATGTTCAACCTTTTGACAGGATTGAGGGTAACCTGATTTTTGTAGGGAGGAGGGGAAGAGAAATTGGATGTGCTGCTTTTTGTGGATAGGACATACATGGGCAATTTTGCAGTGTAGATGCCAGTGTTGTAGCTGTACTGGAATAGCTTGGCTAGGAGCCCCGGTAGTTCTGGAGCACAAGTCTAACATATTATGGTGGGATGTTGTCAGGACCCATAGCTTTTGCTGTATCCACTGCATTCAACCACTGCTTGATATCATGTTGAGTGATTCAAATTGGCTTAAGACTAGCACCAGTTATAATAAGGGCCTCAGGAAGGAGCCAAGATGAATCATCCACTCAGCATTTCTGGTTGGAAATGCTTTGGCACTGAGATGCTGCGACCCTCCTCCCCCTGTTAGGTGTTTAACTGTCCACAATCACTCACTGTGGGATATCGCAGGACAGCACAGCTTTGATCTGATGCCATAATGTGGCACCATTTAGTTCCAAGCATAGCATGTTGCTTCTGATGTTTAGCGTGCATGCATGCAATCCTGTACCTTATTTTCATTGTACCTTGGCATGCTCTCCTGCACTCTTCATTAAATTAGGGTTTATGGTAATGGTAGAGTGCACTATAAATCAGCCCATGATGTCACAGTTTGCGGCTGAATACAGTTTTACTGCTGCTGATTACCACATCAGATTTGAATCCGTTCCAATTAGTATGGTGATAGTGCAACACAACACTGTGAAAGTTGTTCCTACCAATACTGTCAGGGGTAGATGCAACTGTGACAGATAGATTGGCGAGGGCAAAGTCAAGTGAGGTTTTCCCTTCTGTTGAATCTCTCACCACCTGCTGCAGGCTAAATCTGGAGGCTTGTTCAGTAGTGGGGCCACCAAAGCCACTACGGCGATGGACACCCACTGTACATTCTGTGCCCTTGCTAACTTCACTGCTTCTTCCAAATCTTGTTCAACATGCTTCATCAGCTGAGGGAGGACAGTTGAAATTCAGCAGATTTTTCCTTACCCCATGGGGTCGTCAATGTTGAGGACTCTCAGAACCACTACCTCCTGATGGTATACCATTCTGCTGCCCCTCTGGGGAACTGCCCTGTTAGTGGGACAGGACATAGACAGGGATGGTGATGACCAGGGTTGGCTTAAGATCTGATTCCTTGAGTAGGACTATGTCAGGCTGTCACTTGTTTCATCAGTGTGACTGCCCTCCCAATTTTTGCACAAGCTCCAAGATGTTGTAGCCATCTGGGATGGCCACTTGCAAAGGAAACATGGATACTCGCAAAGACTCGAGGGAAATATGGCCAATACAGGATTCAGGTAAACTCAGAGCCTAAATGTACATTTGCTCACAGAGAACCAGACAGTATCGAAACCCCTCACCGATTTGCATTCTAATGGCCCATTTTCCCAGGACAAAGGACTTGTACTCAGGTATCAGATACAATTCCAAACACATCGACACCACTCCCTTCACCCAGGAAGCCCAAACAGCCAAGGCCAATGACCGCTCAGGGCACGCCCAGCCATCAAGGCACCCACCCCGTTATTGGCTCAAATACAAGGCAGTAATCGAAGCCTGCCGAATTATTGGGTCCAAAGCTAAGGACCGCCCAAAAGAGCGCAAAACCCCAAAGGATAAAGAGAGACACTGACATGTGTTCGATCTCTTTTGGCCCTGGCACACCGGCACTCTTCGGCCCGGCCTATACCTGAAGCCAACTGCAGCACCACGACCTGAAGCAAGTTCAAGATCAACGATCGCTACCAGACGAATGAGCCCAGCAGAACCAAAGTTACTTCTCCAGACCCAGCCACTCCAGATCCGAACAAAGGCCTTGTTCCTCTGCCAAAGCCGGGTGCCTGAAGTTAAGTACAGGTTGTTGTAGTGTTAGGTATAATTTAGCTTGTAGTGTTTTTATGTTGCATGTGTGAATTAATCTGGTGTGTAAATAAATTATTATTGAACTTGAACTAACTGATGGTTTTTGGGTCTTTCATCAATTTCCAGTTGAACCTAGTGGTGGTATCATCTGATACCTGGCGACTCTGGAAAGCAAGGTCACTCAATATTAAAAAGGGCAACCTTATTGGCGCCTCCGGTGCAAATTGGCAACAATGTTAACGAGGAGGACTTTGCAGCGTTAAATTGAGCAAGGTGTGTATTTGTCACTTCCCATTTTGCAAATGATGCCAGGTGGTCTGCTGAGTTTTATTCTTCCCCAGGCTTTCCTGGACCAGTTTTATATAACTGAGTGGCTTGCTCGGTCATTTCAGAGGCAGTTAAAAGTCAAGCACATTACTGTGGGTCTGGAGTCACATGTAGGCCAGACAAGGCAAGGACATGTGAATCAGATGAGTTTTTACAACAATCTGGTCATTTTTTGAACACCATAAATTAGGCTTTTCATTGCAGATTAAATTTATTACTGAATCGAATTTGAATTCTACCAGCTGTTGTGGTGGGATTTGAACTCATGTCTTCGGAGTATTAGTCTGCTGACATTGCAAGCATCCACCTGACTCGGAAACTGTGGCCACAAAACCACCCATCATTCCCCAAATTATTGAATCATTATTGCTTATCGGACTTTCCTCTTTCCCTGTCTCTTGGAGCTGAACCACTAAGTTGCAATGGACTTGACTCTGGGTGTAATCCTGAGATTAACCATTGCCCTCACCAGTATACAGAACTGAATATTTGTTAGCAACATGCCCCCAACGCAGGATGTGTTCTGTCTTCCTGGTCTGTCTGAAGTTCCATCATTGCCTGTACACTCCACGATGTGGAGATGCCGGCGTTGGACTGGGGTGAGCACAGTAAGAAGTCTTACAACACCAGGTTAAAGTCCAACAGGTTTGTTTCAAACACGAGCTTTCGGAGCACGGCTCCTTCTTCAGGTGAATCACCTGAAGAAGGAGCCGTGCTCCGAAAGCTCGTGTTTGAAACAAACCTGTTGGACTTTAACCTGGTGTTGTAAGACTTCTTACTGTGTACACTCCACGTAATACATTCCGAAATAGAAACTTACAAACTATTGACTTTCTTATGTCTTGTGCTCCAACCCACTTGCAACCAAGGCCAATGTACTATCTGCCTTCCTAACAGCTTGCAGGTACTTGCACATTAACTTTGCGTTCCATGTACAAAAACAGCCAAATCCCTCAGAATACAAACCTTTAATAACTTCTTGCCATGAAAAAATATTCAGGTTTTGTATTCTTTCCATCCTTCTTATCAAAGTGAATAACTTGATATCTCCCCACATGATTCTCCATCTACCACTTTCTTGCCCACTGATTTAAATTATCGACATCGGTTTGTAGACTCTGTCCTCATTACAGCTTAATTTCTGGCCTAGCTTTGCATCATCGGCAAACTTGGCTACGTGATCTCATCTATGTCATTAATATAGACAGTAAATAGCGGAGGTCCTAGCATTGATCCTTGGGGCACCACATTAGGCATGGCTCAACTACTTCAAAATGCCGTTTTTATCCTTGCTCTCTGCTTCCTGTCCTTCAGCTAATCTTCTATTCCTGCTGATATATTACTTCCAAGACCACAAGCTCTTATCTTCTGCATTAACCTTTTGTCAAATGCATTTTGGTAATCCAGGTATACTATATATCCTCTGGTTCCTTTTATTCTGTTGATTACATCCTCAAACAGCTAATAGATTGTCTAACACGATTTCCAATTCATAATACCATGTAAATATCATGCTTCTATGATAGGTGGGTCATGCCAAAGTTATTGAGCAGCAGAGTTAGAGAACTACTGTTTAGTTGTTTTAATTCTGCAGCTAGCTGTCTATATAATGTAAGTGTTTGTTGCAATTCCATTTAAGTACATGTGACATTTCCATGTCAATCTTCTTTAGAATATTCTTGTTGACATAGCAAACAAGCTAACAGCATTGCAAAGCCGGATGCTGTGCGACATCAAAAAGAGCGGCAAAAAAAGGTTTCAAATTGACCTCATTATGGTTTTAGTCATATAGGTGATAGGCCCAAATTAGAATGTCAATTAGTAAGCATTTAATTTATTTAAAAAATAAATAAATTTGGAGTACCCAATTCTTTTGTTTTCTATTTAAGGGGCAATTTAGCGTGGCCAATTCACCTACCCCGCACATCTTTTTGGGTTGTGGGGTTGAGCCACACACAGACACAGGGAGAATGTGCAAACTCCACACAGACAGTGACCAGGACCAGGAGCGAATCTGTGACCTCCGCAGTGCTAACCACTGTGCCACCGTGACGCCCCAATTAGTAAACATTTTAGGTACATTACAAAGTATGTCAAAATCACTGTAGGACAATAGCTTTAATTTTATTTCGAGTGTTTTGATCTGGCTGAAAAATCTCAGATCCCCCATAGTTGCAATATACTACGGTGAAATTATCAGAAACAGGATTCTTCAACACCAAATGTTCCTGTGGTTTTGTTTATGGAGAAAAACAAGCTTCCCTCTAACATTTTGATGAGAAATTTTGCTTTATAAAAGTAACTAGCCTAGTTTCCCAATGCATAAAACTAAATGCAGTCCTCTTATGATCACTTTCAATACCTTATCGAAAAAATATAATAGCGTGGGTTTCAAAAGCGAAAATATTGTTTGAAGAACTGCATTGAATTCTTTGAAGAGGTAACAAGAGTATATAAGGAGGTTTACACTCGGCTTTTGATACAATGCCTAGAATAGACTAATCACTAAGGTTAGAGCATGTGGAATCAGGGGAAAAATTGCAGAATGGATAGCTAGCTGGCTAAGAGAGTGACAGTACAGGCTAGACCTTCAGAGTGCTGGAAAGTGAGATGCCACAATTTATACTGAAGATGTAAACTTTGGAATTAAAAAAAACACAATTTCCAAATTTGCAGATAACACATTTTGTGACGGGCAAGGGGTGGGTGGTGGTGGTGGGAAAAGATAGTCAATATGGGGGAGGACTGCAAGGAATAACAAAATGACATTTTGCAAATACTTGCAAAATTGGCAAATTAATTTCAGCACACTACATTTTGTAAGATAAAAAGTAGGCCGTATATTAGTTGGAAAATAAGAATCTAAATGGAGTAGAGGAGCTGAAGAGTACAAATATATAAATTAAAGTTGTGCCACAGATTAATAAGGCCAGAAAGAAAGCAAACCGAGCTCTAGGACTGTGGGCCAAGTGGTGGCAAATGGGATTAAGATTGGAAGATCAAGTGGCTTTCATGTGGCGGTGCAGACTCGATGGGCCGAAGGACCTCTTCTGCACTGTTTGTTTCTGTAATTCTGTGAGTTTTGTCTCTGGAGGAATAGAGTTGCAAGGTGGATAACTTTGGTAAAAGCGCACTTGGAGTAGCATGTATAGTTCTGGTTGCAGTATTCGGTGTTCAGGGATGAAACGGTTAGCTTGAGGGACTACAGAAACAGTACCACCCACAAAATATTCAAGAGTCACATGACTAGGAGTCCAGTAAGAGAAAGCTCATGGCCTAGGATTACCTGTACGTTGTGTACATCTGTAAACAATTTATCTTTATACAATAAACCAGCTATTGTTCAAACATATCTATGTCTCCACACCCATTCCCAAGCCAATCACAACCAACAGACAACACAGTGCGGGCAGTGAATGGACCCCGAAATCGCCAAAAATCAACATTAAAAAGTCTTTGCATGTCTGACCTGAAAAAAAAGTTCAACAGAAGATGCGTAGGCTGAAAGGCAGAGAAGAAATGAACTTTCCCGCTCACTAAGGGCTACACCATGGTTAATAGAACAGTACAGCACAGAACAGGCCCTTCGGCCCTCAATGTTGTGGTTGTCCATCAAAAAGCAACAGCAGAGTTAAAGAACCTGGCAATAATAATAATAATCTTTATTAGTGTCACAAATAGGTTTACATTAACACTGCAATTAAGTTACTGTGAAAATCCCCAAATCGCCACATTCCAGTGCCTGTTCGGGTACACAGAGGGAGAATCCATAATTTCCAATTCACCGAACAAGAACATACGAACTAGGAGCAGGAGTAGGCCATCTGGCCCCTTGAGCCTGCTCCGCCATTCAATGAGATTATGGCTGATCTTTTGTGGACTCAGCTCCACTTTCCGGCCCGAACACCATAACCCTTAATCCCTTTATTCTTCAAAAAACGATCTATCTTTACCTTAAAAACATTTAATGAAGGAGCCTCAGCTGCTTCACTGGGCAAGGAATTCCATAGACACAACCCTTTGGGTGAAGAAGTTCCTCCTAAACTCAGTCCTAAATCTACTTCCCCTTATTTTGAGGCTATGTCCGCTAGTTCTGCTTTCACCCGCCAGTGGAAACAACCTGCCCGCATCTATCCTATCTATTCCTTTCATAATTTTTAATGTTTCTATAAGATCCCCCCTCATCCTTCTAATTTCCAACGAGTACAGTCCCAGTCTACTCAACCTCTCCTCATAATCCAACCCCTTCAGCTCTGGGATTAACCTAGTGAATCTCCTCTGCACACCCTCCAGTGCCAGTGCGTCCTTTCTCAAATAAGGAGACCAAAACTGAACACGATACTCCAGGTGTGGCCTCACTAACACCCTATACAATTGCAGCATAACCTCCCTAGTCTTAAACTCCATCCCTCTAGCAATGAAGGACAACATTCCATTTGCCTTCCTAATCACCTGTTGCACTTGTAAACCAACCTTCTGTGAATCATGCACTAGAACACCCAGGTCTCTCTGCACAGCAGCATGTTTTAATATTTTATCGTTTAAATAATAATCCCGTTTGCTGTTATTCCTACCAAAATGGATAACTTCACATTTGTCAACATTGTATTCCATCTGCCAGACCCTAGCCCATTCACTTGACATAACCAATTCCCTCAGCAGACTTCCAGTATCCTCTGCACTTTTCGCTTTACCACTCATCTTAGTGTCATCTGCAAACTTGGACACATTGCCCTTGGTCCCCAACTCCAAATCATCTATGTAAATTGTGAACAATTGTGGGCCCAACACGGATCCCTGAGGGACACCACTAGCTACTGATTTCCAACCAGAGAAACACCCATTAAATCCCCACTCTTTGCTTTCTATTAATTAACCAATCCTCTACCCATGCTACTACCTTACCCTTAATGCCATGCATCTTTATCTTATGCAGCAACCTTTTGTGTGGCACCTTGTCAAAGGCTTTCTGGAAATCCAGATTTACCACATCCATTGGCTCCCCGTTATCCCGAAAGAACGTCTTTCGGGACTTGTGGGATGAAACCGGAGCGCCTGGAGGAAACCCAGAGGAAACCCACGCAGACACGGGGAGAACGTGCAGACTCCACACACTGACCCAAGCCGGGAATCGATTCTGGGACCCTGGCACTGTGAAGAAACAAAAAGCGGCTGCTCAAAATTATTCCCCAACAGGAGGAAAGCAGTGAACTGGCCTTAACAATTACTTCCAGTGTTTAGTTTCAAACTCCGGGGAAGATTAGGAACGATTGCCAAAGTGGGTCAGTGACCAGAGCACGTACCAGTAAATGCTTGGTCAGTGTGGGGAAACTCTATTACTGCAACAATCGTTTAAAAAAATCCAGGCAAACAGTCTAAGAAATTAAAATACCTATGGATTCTAAATTCACCTTGCCAGACCAACCATGGAAGGGATTTTTTTTAAGATTCAGAATTACTTCCGGATTAATAATAAATCAGAGGGTGAACAAGTCAATACATTACTATATTCTATTTTATCTTATTTCTATATTATGTGTTAGCTTTTATTGGTAGAGGGATTGAGTTTCGGAGCCATGAAGTCATGTTGCAGCTGTACAAAACTCTGATGCGGCCGCATTTGGAGTATTGCGTGCAGCTCTGGTCTCCGCATTATAGGAAGGATGTGGAAGCATTGGAAAGGGTGCAGAGGAGATTTACCAGGATGTTGCCTGGTTTGGAGTGAAGATCTTATGAGGAAAGGTTGAGGGACTTAAGGCTGTTTTCGTTAGAGAGAAGAAGGTTAAGAGGTGACTTAATTGAGGCATACAAGATGATCAGAGGATTAGATAGGGTGGACAGTGAGAGCCTTTTTCCTCGGATGGTGATGGCTAGCACGAGGGGACAGAGCTTTAAATTGAGGGGAGATATATATAGGATAGATGTCAGAGGTAGGTTCTTTACTCAGAGAGTAGTAAGGGCGTGGAATGCCCTGCCTGCAAAAGTAGTGGACTCGCCAACATTAAGGGCATTTAAATCGTCATTGGATATGGATGATAAGGGAACAGTGTAGATGGGCTTTAGAGTGGTTTCACAGGTCGGCACAACATCGAGGGCCAAAGGGCCTGTACTGCGCTGTAATGTTCTATGTTCTATTGGAGCAATTACTGATGATTGCGGTAGCAAGACAAAGTATTAATGAAACAGATAAATTTGGATCGGTCTTAAAGGCTTTTGATAATTATCTTAACCTATGAAGTAACAAGATTGAAAGAGCAAAGTTTAATAAAAAAGAGTCCAGAAACCCGGTAAATTAGCAGGTATCTTTATCAACAACATGTATCAACCAGCTGAAGGTTGTGAATATGCTGGTCTTGGAGCTGATGCGAGACTGCAGTCCCTACAACAGATGACACCCTTTCCGATTGATTGCAATCAAGATTTAATTTTGGAGAAGGTGGTACAGATGGTCATACAAACAGAGGTTCATCAGCAAAATACAGCCATACTAAGACGGGAAGACAAACAATTGTTTAATAAGCTGTACCATCATTGGGAGGTGTTCTGGACCAAAGAATGCCAAAGACACTCCGGGGCACAAAAGACCTATGGAACAAAAGCTCAAGAAGCTGATAAACTACACTGGCACTGTGGCACCAAAAAGACCCACAGGTAAAAACAGTGTCCTGCAAGCATTGTTGAAGGCTTTCAGTGTAAAAAGGCTGGGACACTTTGGAAAGACCTGTAGACAATGAATTACGAGAAAATCTTTGCACACAAGGCCATCAATGAAATAAGAGTCGTCTCACCAAAAGAGGAAAAACAATGCTTTCTAGGCAAGATCGAAGATCCAAGATCGAATGCATTTAGGTCAATGGATACATCAGTAATTTCAAATCAGATACAGGAGCAAGTGTAACAGTCCTGTCTGATAAAGAATCTGGGTTAGCAAACCTATGGCTGAGGACAACTAAACACCGTTATATGGTCCAGAAGGGGTCTAACTACCAGTCACTTGGCATGTTAGAAGCAACACCCCACTACAGGAGCAAACAGATACTAAAAACATTATATGTTATTCGCAATTAGGAATTTTCTCTTCTGAACTGAAACGCCTGTGTCAATTTCAAATTTGTTAAAACAGCGGAAGACATTAATGAAATGACAGTCAACAATTATGTCAAATTGGAGCCTCTCAAACCATCCAGCTACTCTGACGATCTTGACTGGGACATAGTGCTAATTTTTCAACACTCTTAACGGAGGTCTCTTTTTTGCAAGACGGTACCCAAGAGACGGAAAATAAACTTGTTTTTCCTGAGGTGGTACAGAACCAACTGGACCAACAAATACGGCCATGATCCTTTGTGACTTGATGCGTTGGCAGAGAGGGTGGAAAACGAAACTCAGGTAATGGAGTATGCTGGTACAGTGCCTCATTCATCTGACAGTGGTGCCCTTGGTAAGTGTATCCAACCTATCCAACCACCAAAAGTGCTAGTCCAGGGTGCAAGTAGTCAAACAAGTCCAGAATCAAACCAGGCAATGTCCAACTCTTTCCCTTTGGAGAACATTGACTTTCTCGCCACACCCGGTTTACGAATTTGAGGGACAGCAAAATGTTGCACAAGTGGCTTCCTCACAGCTTCCTGTATTGCCTACACAATTACCTCCAGAGGCAACAAACTAGAATCCTGCAAAACTTCACAAACCAGAGGGTACAATGATTCATCGCTCCGGAGGTAAAGAATGGAGGATGAAACAGTCAAAAGGAACCAAGGTCAACTCAACAAACAAGGATAGGTAACATAGTAATGAAAGGGATAAACACACAAAATCCAGCAATAAAAGAAAAACAAAAGTTAGAGAGGGTTAATGAGGAGAGGAAGAAGTGGATAATAATCTTTATTAGTGTCACAAGTAGGCTTACATTAACACTGAAATGAAGTTAGTGTGAAAATCCCCTAGTCTCAACACTCTGGCGCCCATTAAACTTAGGGAGAATTCAGAATGTCCAAATACACCTCACAAGCACGTCTTTCAAGACTTGTGGGAGGAAACCGGAGCACCCGGAGGAAACCATGGAAAGCGCACCCCACGTAAGCCCAAGCCTCCACTCCATACCCCTACCCAGTACCACCACCTAACCTTTCTGGACACTTAAGGGCAATTTAGCATCGTCATTCCACCCAACGTGCACATCTTTGGACTGTGGGAGGAAACCGGAGCACCCGGAGGAAACCCAGGCAGGCATGGGGAGAACATGCAGATTCCGCACAGACAGTGAACCAAGCTGAGAATCGAACCTGGGACCCTGGCGCTGTGAAGCAACAGTGCGAACCAACTCTAGATCCAGATAAGAAAACCTACCATTATACATTTGAGAAGACCAAGATGTACCGAGTCAAACTGACAATGCACCAGATATTGCAAGATTTACCGAAGACAAACCAAGTTAAGACCATAAGGCATAGGAGCAGAATTAGACCACTCTGCATATCGAGTCTGCTCCGCCATTAATCATGGCTGATATTTTTCTCATCCCCATTCTCCTGCCTTCTCCCATAACCCCTGATCCCCTTATTGATCAAAAACCTATCTATCTGGGTCTTAAAGACACTCAGTGATTTGGCCTCCACAGCCTTCTGCGACAAAGAATTCCACAGATTCACCACCCTCTGGCTGAAGAAATGCCTCCTCATCTCTGTTTTAAAGGATCGTCCCTTTAGTCTGAGATTGTGCCCCCGGCTTCTAGTTTTTCCTGCAAGTGGAAACATCCTCTCCACGTCCACTCTATCCAGGCCTCGCAGTATCCTGTATTTTTCAATAAAATCCGTCCTCATACTTCTGAACTCCAACGAGTACAGATCCAGAGTCCGCTACCGTTCCTCATACGACAAGCTCTTCATTCCAAGAATCAGTCTTATGAACCTCCTCTGGACCCTTTCCAAGGCCAGCACATCCTTCCTTAGATACGGGGCCCAAAACCGCTCACAATACTCCAAATGGGGTCTGACCAGAGCCTTATATACCCTCAGAAGTAAATCCCTGGTCTTGTATTCTAGCCCTCTCAACATGAATGCTAACATTGCATTTTCCTTCCAAATTGCTGACTGAACCTGCATGTTAATCTTAAGAGAATCGTGAACAAGAACTCCCAAGTCCCTTTGTGCTTCGGATTTCCGAAGCATCTTCCCATTTAGAAAATAGTCTATGCCTCCATTTCCCTTTCCAGAGTGCACAACCTCACACTTTTCCACATTGTATTCCATCTGCCACTTCTTTGCTCACTCTCCTAGCCTGTCGAAGTCCTTCTGAAGCCTGCCTGCTTCCTCAATACTACCTGCCCCTCTTCAGATCTTTGTATCATCTGCAAACTTAGCAGCAGTGCACTCAGTTCCTTCCTCCAGATCATTAATGTATATTGTGAAAAGTTGTAGTCCCAGCACAGACCCCCCGAGGTACACCACTAGTCACCGGCTGCCATCCTGAAAAAGACCCCTATATCCCCACTCTCTGTCTTCTGCCAGTCAGTCAATCCTCTATCCAAGCCAGGATCTTACCCTTAACACCATGGGCTCTTAACTTATTTAACAACCGCCTATGTGGCACCTTGTCAAAGGCCTTCTGGAAATCTAAATAAATCATGCCCACTGGTTTTCCTTTGTCTAACTTCCTTGTTACTTCCTCAAAGAACTCTAACAGAGTTAAAGCCAAGTCCAAGGACACAATCAGGGAGTGTCGCAAAACCTCCGGGCTGATTAAAATTACAAAGTCAGAGACTTGTGGGGGAGATGGGTAATAGGTAAATATAAATGTAAAATATATTTGGACAAAGACTTTGGGGGAGGTACAGTATTAGGGTGTCCAGGGCTGAAAGGGTTATTGTGTGGGACCGAGGAAACAGACCCACCCTCATGACTCATTCGAGAAGGAGAAAGCTCATGGCTTAGGCTGAGTAATATTTGTAGTCTTGTTCATCTGTAAATAGTTGTGTTCCTACAATAAACCAGTTAATGTTCAGACTCAACCAAGACAACGCTGGTCACCATATTATGTAAAGGAGGGGACTACATTTGCAAGGGTTATACCGGAAATGGGAGATTATACTCGTCAGAGAAGGATTAACAGGCTGGATCCTTTCTCTCTTGGAGAAGGTCGAGGTAACCTGGTAGAGATCTTGAAAACTATCAAGTATTTTAAATATAGTAGACGCAAAAGCATGGATTTCCACTTTGGGGAAAGTAGAAGCCATCAATAAAACATAATCACTCAGATATTAAATAGGAAATTCAGAAGAAACCACTTTACAGCAGAGTGATGAGAATGTGGAACCCACCACCACAGGCAGTGGTTGAAGGAAACAGAATAAATGCATTTAAGGGAAAGTTAGGTAAGCATATGAGGATTATGCTGATAGAGTTAATTCAGGAAGAAAGAATGGGAGGAGATTAGAGTGAAGCATAAAAGCCAACATGGGACTCTTTGGGTCAAATGGGTGTTTTGCGCAATTCTATGCAGAAATAAATATGGTTTTAAAAGACAGTTGGTCCAGTTTATGTTCTGTTGATTGAAATGAAAAAGCTCACTCTACTGATTTTTCTTCCAAAAGATATGGCTGGTTGTTTTCCATATGTTATTTTGTACTGAATCTAAAACACATGCTAGAGTGGTTAAATATCAGTGAAGGATGTTTCACGAACCCATTGCAATAAAAGCGGCGAAAGATTTAATATACAGGTATTAAATTGTCATTTTGGAATAAGATAGGAGACAGACTACATTTTATAGGACTGCAATGAAATATTCCTGGGGCAGCACGGTAGCATGGTGGTTAGCATAAATGCTTCACAGCTCCAGGGTCCCAGGTTCGATTCCCGGCTGGGTCAATGTCTGTGTGGAGTCTGCACGTCCTCCCCGTGTGCGCGTGGGTTTCCTCCGGGTGCTCCGGTTTCCTCCCACAGTCCAAAGATGTGCGGGTTAGGTGGATTGGCCATGCTAAATTGCCCGTAGTGTCCTAATAAAGTAAGGTTATGGGGGGGGGGGGGGGGGGGGGGGGTTATTGGGTTACGGGTATAGGGTGGATACGTGGGTTTGAGTAGGGTGATCATGGCTCGGCACAACATCGAGGGCCGAAGGGCCTGTTCTGTGCTGTTCTATGTTCTAAAAGTACACATGAGTGAATAACTTTTGAGGCCATAAGGAAAAACAGTTGAATAAAATTCATTGGAAATGGTTGGTACTGTTAACTAATTCCACAGTCAATCACGGAACTCAGGAGTGATTGAGGACAATATTCTCAGGAGATACTATATGCATGATCAGTTGCACATTCAAGAAAATCCAGAAAGAGACGATGGAGATTGAAAGTAAACGATTTAGAGTGACAATCACAAGGGCAGTGGAAAATTGTCATGAAGTCATTACAGCACAGGAGGAGGCCATTCGGCCCATGGAATCCATGCAGGTTTTCTGTGGTGGAATCCAATCAGTGCCATACCCCTTTCCCCACATAGCCCCACAAGTTTATTTCCTTCAAAATACCTATCCAATTTCCTTCAGAAATCATTCATTGCCAGTGCAGAACCCGAACAGGAGAGACAACAGGAACACATGGTAAGGTAGAAATGAACGACTGATTTATTACAGAATACACAGAAATAACAAAACTACTACTCCTCTCCCCAAAGAGCCACCATCCCTGACTTGCACCCAGGTCAGGGCTTTTATACAAAGTAGTTTCTCTTTGTTTGTGTGTTTTTTTTTAAAAATTGAGCGTACCAAATTCATTTTTTCCAATTAAGGGGCAATTTAGCGTGGCCTATCCACCTAGCCTGCACATCTTTGGGTTGTGGGGGCGAAACCCACAAAAACACGGGGAGAATTTGCAAACTCCACACGGACAGTGACCCAGAGCCGGGATCGAACCTGGGACATCGTGAGGCAGCAGGGCTAACCCACTGCATCACCGTGCTGCCAGTTTCCCTTTGTTAAGGGGAAAGCGTTAAGGGGAAAGCACCCCCCCCCCCCACCTCAATTCCTGCCAGAGTTCATACTCCGGTGTGGAAGGGGAAAATCGAATGGAGCACAATCCTTGGCCCCCAAGGAGGTCATAACAGCCTCCACTTCCACCACCCTCTTCCACAATGAGTTCCAAGTCATTACTATTCACTGCATTAAAAAGTTATTCCTCACCTTCTGCCTTTTAAATCTGTGACTCCTCGTCCTTGAATCATCAGTTAATGAGAACAGTTTTTCTTTGACTACCTTATCCAAACCTGTCATAATTCATCAAATCGCCCCTCAATCTTCTTCGCTCCGGGGAGAACAAACCCAGCTTATAAACGTTGTCGTTAAAATCCCTCATACCAAGAACCATTCTGATAGGTTTTTTTCTCTGCACCCTCTCAAGAACCCTTGCATCCTTCCTAAAGTGCACTAACTGGAACTAGGCGCAATACTCCATTTGTGGCCGATCCAGAGCCTTATAAGAAACAGCCCGCTTGATTGGCACCCCTTCCACAAACATTCCCTTCCTCCGTCACCAACAAACAGTAGCAGCAGTGGGTACTATCCATAAGATGCACAGCAGGAACACACCAAGGCTCCTCAGTCAGCACCGTCCAAACCAATGACCGTTACCATCTAGAAGGACAAGGGCAGCATACACATGAAAACATCATCACCTGGAAGTTCTCCTCCAAGCCGCGCACCATGCTAACTTGGAAATACAATACTGTTCCCTCACCGTTGCTGGGTCAAAATCTGGGAACCCTTCCTAACAGCACAGTGAGTGTACCTACATCACAATGAGTAATAATAATAATCTTTATTAGAGTCACAAGTAGGCTTACATTAACACGGCAATGAAAATACTGTAAAAATCCCTGAGGCGTCACACTCCGGCACCTGTTTGGGTACACTGAGGCAGAATTCAGAATGTCCAATTCACCTAACAGCACATATTTCGGGACTTGTGAGAGGAAACCGGAGCACCCGGAGGAAACCCAGGCAGACACGGGGAGAACGTGCAGACTCCGCACAGCCAGATACCCTAGCCGGGAATCGAACCTGGATCCCTGCCACTGTGAAGCATAGACATAGAACATACAGTGCAGAAGGCCATTCGGCCCATCGAATCCGCACCGACCCACTTAAGCCCTCACTTCCACCCCATCCCCGTAATCCAATAACCTCTCTTGACCTTTTTTGATCACTAAGGGCAATTTATCATGGCCAATCAACCTAACCTGCACGTCTTTGGACTGTGGGAGGAAACCGGAGCACCCGGAGGAAACCAACGCAGACACGGGGAGAACGTGCAGACTCCACACAGTGACCCAGCAGGGAATCGAACTTGGGACCCTGGCGCTGTGAAGCCACAGTGCTAATCACTTGTGCTACCATGTCACCACTCCGTAATTAACTCAAACTTCTCCAGTGCCGATCAATCTTATCTATTATTATTGTTTCTAAAACCTTACTGCTGCTAAACTGAAAAGCCAATAATTACTAGGAATATTCTTACACAGTGGGTCAAAATGTGGCAGATGGAGTGTAACGTGGATAAGTGAAGTCATCCATTTTGGTCGGAAAAATGGAAAGACAACTTATTATCTAAATGGGGAAATACTTTGGGGTTCTGCGGTGCAGAGGGATCTGGGTGTCCTCGTGCATGAGTCACAGAAAACAAGCATGCAGGTACAGCAGATAAAAGAAAGTGAACCCAGTTTTGACATTTATAGCTAAAGGAATAACGTGTGAAAAATAAGTGTTTTTGCAATTGCATACGGTATTGGGGAGATCGCACTTGAGAGTATTGTGCACAGTTTTGGTCCGTTTATTTGAGGAAAGATGTAGTGGCATTGGAGGCAGTTCAGAGAAGGTTCACTCAATTGATTCCAGAGATGAGGGGTTTGTCTTACGGAGAGAGATTGAGCAGTTTTAGAGTTTAGAAGAATAAGGGGAGATCAAATAGAGGTATACAAGTTGATAAAGGGTATGGATAAAGTAGACATGGAGCAGATGCTTTCTCTTTTTAAAAAAAAATTTGGCGTACCCAATTATTATTTTTCCAATTAAGGGGCAATTTAGCACGACCAATCCACCTAACTCGCACATCTTTTGGGTTGTGGGGGTGAAACCAAGAAGACACGGGGAGAATGTGCAAACTCCACACGGACAGTACAGATGCTTCCTCTTGTGGGGCATTCTGCAATGAGAGGTCATAGGATATCAAATTTACAACAGAGATGAGGAGAAACGACTTCTCCAAAAGGGTCGGAATTCGCTACCCCAGACTGCGGTGGCTGCTGCGACAGTGAGTAAATTTAAGGATTTTTCATTAGTAATGGGTTGAAGGGTTGCCGAGAAAGGGCAGGACAGTGGAGTTGAGGCCATGATGAGATCAGCCAAGATCATATAGAACGGTGGAGCAGACTAGAGAGGCTAAATTGCCTACTCCTGCTCCTCGCTCTTATGTTCTAAGAAATAACTATTCTGTCTAATTCCACCTTCCAGCTCTTGGTCTGTAGCCCTGTTGGTAACAGTACCTCAAACACAAATTTGGTGTTCTTGATTAATAGGGGGGGGGGGGGGGGGGGGGGGGTTGTGTGGATAAGGCAGAGGATGGGGATGAGGAACATATCCATCATGATCAAATGCTGGGGCAGACTCAAATGGCCCAGTTCTGCTTCTATATCTTATGGTCTACACACTTCATTGAACACATAGTGGCACAGTGGTTAGCACTGCTGCATCACAGCACCAGGGACCCGGGTGCAATTGACCTAGGTGGTTTCCTCCAGGTTCTCTGGTTTCCTCCCACAGTCCAGATATGCAGGTTAGGTGGACTGCTCATGCTAAATTGCCAGTTTTCAAAGGTTTGGTGGGGTTGCGGGATGGGGTGGGGGATTGGTTGTGGGTGGGGTGCTCTTTTGGAGGGTCAGTGCAAACTCAATGGGCCAAATAGCCTAATTCTGCACTGTAGGGATTCTATGGTTCGATAAGTATGTCACATTCCCCATTCTCCAATCCCATCAGATCAGTCATAATTTAATTGAATGGCGGAGCAGACTCGATGAGCTGAATAGCCTACTTCTGCTCCTTCGCATTTTGATCTTAAAGTTCAAAGATGTGCGGGTTAGGTGGATTGGCCATGCTAAATTGCCCGTAGTGTCCTAAAAAGTAAGGTGGGGGGGGGGGGGGGGGGGGGGGGGGTTTGGGTTACGGGAAGGGCCTGTTCTGTGCTGTACTGTTCTATGTTCTATCACATTCCCAGGAGGCTATCAGTGTTTGTAGCTCAATCTTATGTACTACACTTTGCGTGTTTATATACCTGTACTGTAAACCTGTCTTTGAATTTGCATTTCTCAGTCTGTTCTTAAAGAATATGGTACTTCCTTCTCTGGTAGCATTGAACTAATTTCTTTCTGCACCATATTCCTCTTTCTGACTTCTGTTTGCTGGCACCTATTCCTTGCCAATTTAGTTTAAAACAACAGCACAAGCAGCATCAAAAATAATTATTTAATCTCAGCATATATCAGAAATTCTTCACTGGTACTATGTGTTTCTCAAATCTGGTATTGGTTAGTGCAACATTTTCTTTTCAAATTACTGTGACATCAACTCCTATTGCCTCACTGTTTTTCATCAGTATTCAGGTTGTGTGCAAAACAAGAATCTAGAGACTAGAACATTTAAATGTCACTTTGTACTCTGTGAATGCAATTAAATTGATTTCAAGAGTCTGTCAATTTCCACCAAATGCATCTTCCCATGAATGTGGCAACGTACGAGGGAAATTCATAGCACACCGTGTACTTTCAGATATTAACCCATGAGGCATGTTCAAGTGCCCACAGAAGCTATAGCATTGCGTTATCTGACCCACCAGTACACACTGTCGTATCAGGAAACTAAAGACATTAACATCTGGCTAGTTAACATTTGCTCCGAAAATGGTGTTACTTGTACTCTATCTTTAAATTTAGAAAGGTATTTCTGCCACTGCAATAAATGCTGGGACTCGTTCACAGCTGTTTGTTTCATTCAACACAAACTAATGGTTTCGCTGCAACAACCAGACCATAGCATCGCCTGCCACAGATAGATGAACCACAGAAACTTTGATTGAGCAAAGTTATTTATGAAATTACCCAAATTAAAAATCCTCAATTTTCCTGCAGTGTGTTTGTGATAGAAAATATATTTAGACAATGTTTACAGGATTGTCCATTTACGTTCTATTTGTATTCATGCACAGGAGGTTGGAATTGCTCGAAATAATTTAGTCAAATTTAACCCCATAAATTTTATTACAAGTATTAAATTATTTTCAAAAAGATAACAGACTAGTGGTTTTAGTGCCACTGTAGGACAAATCTACTAGGCCAAGGTTTTCACCCCACCGCGGTACCAAAACTGTTCTTATCAAAGTCACAAATGACAACCTGCATAACTGTGATAAAGTTATACTATACCTCCTCGTCCTGCTTGCAGCCTTGACCACACCATTATCCTCCATAAATGCGTGTTAGACACGGTTATTAATGGTTAGGAGTCAAAGCAAGTGGGTGGAGTTAAATTATAGATCAGCTATGATCTAACTGAATGGCAGAATAGGCTCAAGGGCCAAATAGACTAATACTGTTCCAGTGTAGATCCAACATCTTGACATCAGTGTGGAAAAAACACAAAGGACGCTACTGCTCAGTTCATCATCTGCATCCCAGAAATGATTATTTCCATTGCGGCATGCTGAATCTGACCTTCTGAATCCCATGTGTAATGCAGGCATCTGTTTCATTATGGCACCACTCCAATTGGAGGTGATGGAGCAAATCCAGATAGTTGATTTCCCCATTCCACTCAGGGCACCGTCTGCCATATGATGCACAAGACAAGTGAGTGGTATGCATATTCATTTGAAAACTGCACCCCCAGGATATCTGAATTGCAAACATAGGAAGCAAGGACCAGTTGTCATATTGGCCTCCCATCCAGCAGTCAATCACTTTAGGCTGTACAGACTTAAGAGCTCCTCGTCTTCAGCGGACAAGAAGAAGCTAGCCTCAGGCTATAGATGAAGTCACCATGGGGATGCATGTAGTCAACAAATAGGATTATGCCCAATGATGGAACTCTCGCATAACAACAGTAATTAACCAAAGAGAGAAATAATTGCGCATATACTGACAGAAAAGAGTGAAGCCAAACTAAGGCAGTACCGTGTAGATACACTGCACAGGAGACACAGCAGAGGAGAATGGAGTTGTTTGCTTTGTGAAACACCATCAAGGAATGAATACAGTGCCACGGTCAGAGTCACAGGATGTTGCTGGTTGCGCTAACTAGGGCAGTAGAGATACTATTGATAGGCCAGAAATCAAAAAGGATGAAATGAGCACAAAGTGGAGTTACATCATTCATTCAGGAGATATGGATGCCATTGGTGGGGCCAGCAATTATTGCCCATCCCTAACTGCCCTTGGAAAGAGTGTGGTGAATGGTTTTCTTGGATACGTCAGAGTGGCTTCCAAGGCCATTTCAGAAGGCATTACTGGAGTCATTTATAGGCCAGACAAGTTTAGGATTTGAATTAGATAGGTTAGGAAGAATAAAGCAACAAATTATGTAAGCATAGAACTAGGTTAAATATCAGGAGATTTTCCTTTTCGCTGCAGATCAAGATTGCTGGCACAAATTGCAAACTCATGCAAATGTGCATTCGCTGCAAATGTTTAGAAGGGAGCGCTGAATTATTTCATGATTAAGGTTGGTAGCCTTGCTTACGAAAGATACATGGGATGTTGGGTTAAATGCTCGTGGTCACTGTGGTTTCCTGGAACATGTTTTGATCACCGTCAAGAGCGGATGTTGTTTGCCAGAAAGATTTCCCAGAATTCTTTCCCTGCCCAAATTGGTCCCGGGTTTTAAAAAACTGTTGTTGGGCCTCGAAGTTACAAGGCGGGTCAGGATGCTTGGGACAGACCCAATAGAGCACATGCATTTCCTCTGTCCACGAGTTTGTAGTAGTATCTGCAATGCCGAACAGTATTAACATTTTACATTTCACCATGAAAGCTATACTGAAAGCGAGTATGTGACCTGATGTATAAAACAAAGGAGAATCACTCCACAGAAGAAAAAATAAAACAGAATAATTTTCTTCATAGCCACCTTTTAGCCAGACAATTCGCTAAAAGTCCTCAAGTTATTCAATCCATCCGATAAACAAAGCATACACATTCATACTCTAAATAGCCACAAGGCACCATGTATATTAATCCTAATAATATACTTGTTTCTACTTCCCCATTCAAACTAACAGTCTTTGCATATTAATATGTTGAATTGAAATCATGACATCAACATATTTCTGCTATTTAACAAAATCTCTTCTTGATTCTTTTAAAAGATAAGTCAACTCAAATTTAGTTTGTTCATCACCAAACTGAATCAAATATATCTTGTATAACTTCAGTACTGGAGTCACAGAAATCAAACACCCCAATTTGTTGTTCAATGGTGCCTTCAGAAGTGCTTACCTTAGCCATGGATACCTGTCCTCAGTAACCTCAAAGATAGCATTGATGCATAGGACCCTGTGGACTTCCTCCCTCTCATTATGATATCAGTTTGTAGACTTCTGGTTGCAGCTATGCCTGGGTAGGTCGCACGGTCAGCAGCTCCCACCGATAACGGACTTTTGGGCCCTTTTAAGGAGCCTCAGCAGCATTTGTTCGACAATTCCCGGTGTGGGAAGGTAGCAGTGAGGGTCCCACAGCACTGTGTGGAGTGGACCAGGAGTGGAGCGGTCAAAAATGTGGCTTTAGAGCAGAGAGGAGAACGGACGTGAAAAAACAAGATGGCAGCAGGCAGGGACCAGGCGCGTGGTCTCGGGAGCAGCAGGAGTTTTTAAAAAGCTGCTTTGCTGACTTGAAGGCATCGATTGAAAGGTTGGTGGAGACCCAGAAGATGCAGGGGACAGCGATGAAGGAGGTGCAGCCGAAGGTCTCGGACAACGAGGACGAGATTTTAGGCCTGGCAGTTAAAGTAGAAGCACACGAGGCACTTCACAAAAAATGGCAGGAGAAGCTGGAGGACCTGGAGAACAGGTAGAGGAGGCAGAACCTGCGGATTCTGGGTTTCCCTGAAGGCGTGGAGGAGTCGGATGCTGGGGCGTATGTGACCACGATGCTGAACACGCTGATGGGTGCGGGGGCCTTCCCGAGGCCCCTGGAGCTGAAGGGAGCGCAGAGTTCTGGCAAGGAGGCCGAGGGCGAACGAACCGCCGAGGGCAATAGCGGTGAGGTTTCACCGTTTCGCCGACCGGGAGTGTACCCTTCGATGGGCGAAGAAGGAGCGGAGTAGCAGGGAGGAGAATACCGAGATCCGTATCTATCAGGACTGGAGTGCAGAGCTGGCCAAGAAGTGGGCAGGATTCAACCGGGCTAAGGCTATCCTCCACGGGAAGGGGGTGAAGTTCGGGCTGTTACAGCCAGCGAGACTGTGGGTCACATACCAGGACCGACACCACTATTTTCATACGCCGGATGTGGCGTGGACTTTTATCAAAAAGGAGAAGCTGGACTTGAGTTAATGGTTTTCAGTCTGTTATGTGGATTGTTGGTGAGGGAGTGGGGGCGATGCTTGTTCGGGTGGGGTTTGGGGAGGAATTCATAGGATGGGTCAAATTGTTATACCAGGTCCCGGTAGCAAGTGTTTCGACGAGCCAGCTGTGGTCAGAGTATTTCAGGTTATATCGTGGAACGAAGCAGGGGTGCCCTTTGTCCCCCCTGCTGTGTGCACTGGCGATTGAGCCACTGGCCATGTAGTTGAGAGAACGGGGGGGGGGGGGCACACCACGTTTCACTGTATGCGGATGACCTGCTTTTGTACATTGCAGGTCCGGTGGAGGAGATGGGGGAGGTTTTGCAGATTCTTAGAGATTTTGGAAACTTCTCGGGATACAAGTTAAATGTGGGAAAAAGTGATCTTTTTGTGGTGCATGCGAGGGGCCAGGAACAGAGATTGGGGGAGCTACCGCTCAAGGTGGTGGAGAGGAGCTTTCGGTACTTGGATATCCAGACAGCGAAGAGTTGGGGGGTTTTACACAAGCTTAATTTAGCCTGCCTGGTGGATCAGATGGAGGAGGACTTTAGGAGGTGGGATGTGTTGCCACTCTCCCTGGCGGGCAGGGGCAGTCCGTAAAGATGACGGTTCTCCCTAGGTTCCTGTTTGCCTTACAGTGCCTGCCTATTCTAATCCCCAAGTCCTTCTTTAAGCGGGTAAATAGGAGTATTATGGGATTTGTGTGGGCAAATAAGACCCCGCGGGTTAAGAAATTGTTTTTGGAGCGCAGTCGTGAGGGGGGTGGGTTGCCACTGCCGAACTTGTGCAGCTATTACTGGGCAGCGAATGTGTCTATGATTCGGAAGTGGGTAATGGAGGGAGAGGGGGCGGCGTGGAAACGGCTAGAAACGTCATCCTGTATAGGCAGTAGCTTGGGGGCACTGGTGACAGCACCGTTGCCGCTTCTGCCGACGCGGTATACCACAAGCCCGGTGGTGGCGATGACTTAGGGTCTGGGGGCAGTGGAGGGGGCATAGGGGGGAGGTGGGGGCCACAGTTTGGACCCCGATATGGAACAATCATAGGTTCGTTCCAGGTAGGATAGATGGTGGGTTCCAAAGTTGGCATAGGGCGGGAATCAAAAGAATGGAGGACTTGTTTATTGATGGCACCTTTGCCAGTCTGAGAGCATTGGAAGAGAAATTTGGGCTACCCCTGGGGAATGCCTTTAGGTACATGCAGGTTCGGGCGTTCGTGAAAAAGCAGGTGCGGGAATTCCCACAGCTGCCCAATCAGAGGATACAGGATAGGGTACTCTCGGGCGTGTGGGTTGGGGATGGCAAGATATCGGAAATATACCAGGAGCTGCAGGCGGCGGAGGAGATCTCGGTGGAAGAGCTTAAGGGCAAGTGGGAGGAGGAGCTGGGGGAGGAGCTGGATGAGGGCCTGTGGGCTGATGCCCTGGGCAGGGTCAATTCCTCCTCATCTTGCACCAGGCTTAGCCTGATTCAGTTTAAAGTGGTGCATCGGGTGCATATGACAGGGGCGAGAATGAGTACGTTTTTTGGGGTAGAGGACAGGTGTGTGAGGTGTTCAGGGAGCCCAGCTAATCATGCTTATATGTTCTGGGCATGCCCGGCATTTACGGAATTTTGGAAGGGCTTTGCAAAGGCAATGTCCAAGATCTTGGACACTCGGGTAAAACCGAGTTGGGGGATTGAGATATTTGGGGTATTGTATGATCCGGGAGTGCAAGAGTCGAAAGAGGCCGGAGTTCTGGCCTTTGCCTCCTTGGTAGCCCGGAGAAGGCTCTTGTTATTGTGGAGCGACGCAAAGCCCCCAACTCGGTGACATGGCGGGGTTTCTCAGGTTGGAGAAGATAAAGTTTACCTTGCGAGGGTCTCTGCAGGGGTTCTCCAGGCAGTGGCAACTTTTTTTGTATTGTTTTATAAAAATTATTGAAAATTTGGAATAAAAACATTTTTTAAAAAATGATATCAGTTTGTTGCATTTGCACATACAAAACTGTAAGTAATAGCAGAGTACTACAGTGCAGAAGAGGCCCTTTGGCCGACTGAGTCTGCACCGACGCATGGAAGGCCCTGACCTGGCCACCTAATACTATTTGCAAGCACTTGTGATGTTATATTCAATCTTAACAAGTTACTAGAATTTATATTTCAAACAGACTTCAACAATTTAGAGAATACAGCAAACAGTGGAGACGACGATAAAACAAAATTTAAGGAGACATGTAATTTAATGTGGATAAGTGCAAGGAGTCAGGGTGTTTAGTTTATTTTGAGAGGGGTTAAAAAAAAGAATGTGACTGTACACAAAATAGCACAAAAATACAAAAGGATATGGGTGCAGAGAGATACTATGTACTTGGATCCCTAGAAGTGCAAGTGCAGACAGATAAACATGTCATTAGAATGTTGGGTTGCATAAACAGGAGCATAAAGGGTATAGAAGTAATGTTAAATTTGTCGAGAGCATTGGTTTGGCCACATTACAGTTGCACGCATGTTGTATTGAAATGTCTATGTTCTTTATTTGGACTTGCAGAAGGTGCTCAATTTAGTTAGTCCCATTTAAGAGACTGTTGCCTGAAGTTTAAACTCATGGAATTGAAGGCAAATTATTGTCCTGCTTTGGAGATTGGCGAAATGGCAGGACAGAGAGTAGAATAGTTACAGTGGCAGATTCTTTAATTGTGACTTGTGGAGCCCACAGGGATCTATGTTGGGGCCTTAACTACTCCCTGCACTTCTAAAGGAGAGGGCAGAGCCACATCTCCAAGTTTGCCAATGGAACAAAGATAATTGGCACTGTAAGCAGTGTGGATGGAAGTACGGCATCACAAAGGAACATTGACAGATTTAATGAACGGACAAAACAATGGAAAATGGATTTCAATAAAGACAAATATGAAGTCATTCATTTTGGACCTAAAACAGATAGGAAAAAAAAAAGGTTACTTCTAAATGGTGAAAAACTAGAAACAGTGGGGGTCCAAAGAGCTCAGTGTACGCATGCCATGGACAGGTACAATGGCAATAACTAAAAAGCTAATGGGATACTGGACTTTGTATCTAGAGGACTAAAATATGAAGGATCAGAGTTCATGCTTCAGCCATACAAAGCCCAGGTTAGACCACACCAGGAATATTATGTTCAGTTCTGGATATAAAATTGCAAAGGATATATTGACCTTGGAGCCCAGGACAGTAAATCTATGCTGCACTGTCTTCGAGGTTTAAATTATGAGGATATCTTACACAAACTCTGATTGTATTGCCTGGAATTTAAAAGATTAGGGAGTGTTTTGATTGAAGATTAAGGCATTAAGGGGAATGGAGTGGGTAGATAGAGAGAACAAGTATTTTTATGGGTTGAAGAATCTAGAACGAGCGGGACTCGTCTAAAAATTAGAGTCAGGCCGTTTAGGAATGAAGTTAGAAAATGGTTCAATGTTCAAAGGGTTAGAGGAGTTTGGAACTATTCTGCAAATGGCAGAAGATGCTCAGTCAGTTATTAATTTTATATCTTGGATCGGTAATACCAAGGCTTTTTCCAAAGGCAGTGTCAATTGCAAGGGGGCACAGGTTCAAGGTGAGAGGGGGAAAGTTTAAAGGGAGATGTGCAGGTTGAGTTTTTTTTTAACAGAATGGTGGGTGCCTAAAATGCACTGCCAGACGATGTGGTGGAAGCACATTCAGAGGCATCTGGATGAGTAATAATAATAACAACAACAACTTATTGTCACAAGTAGGCATCAATTAAGTTACTGTGAAAATCCCCCAGTCGCCACATTCTGGCTCCTGTTCAGGGAGGCCAGTACGGGAATTGAACCCATGCTGCTGGTCTTGTTCTGCATTACAAGCCAGCTGTCTTAGCCCACTGTGCTAAACCAGCCCTTCATGTACCCAGGGTACATGAAAAGGGAGGAAATAGAGGGATACAGACAGAGTAAGGGCTGAAGGTGTTTTTTTTAAGTTCAGGCATCATGATCTGCACAGGCTTGGAGGGCCAAAGGACATTTTCCTGTGCTGCACTTTTCTTTGTACCATTGGTTAACAGAAATTTGAGGCACAGCCAGCTCTATGGAGTAAGGTTACAGCTCAGTCACGATTTAATTCAATGGTAGAGTAGGCTGGGAAGACAAAATGGCTCTCTCCTGCTCCAATGACAATATTTTGTACCAGAGCTATCAAAGTCCAGGATGATGTCAAGATTGATAAATGATAGTTATATTAGACTTGAATTGAGGGGTTGTAGTAGAGTGAATACACCAAGACAGCCTGGCAAAGAACTAAATACGAAAGCAAGTCAATGTGGACTCTGAAAATCTGAAATAAAAACAGAAATTCCGAAAGTGCTCAGCAAGCCTTGTAGCAGCTTTGGCAAGAAAAACAGTCAGCATTTCAAGTCGATTACCTTTCCGATGCTGTTAGTATTTCTAGCATTTCTTTTTAAGCAAACAAATATGATGAGCCATAGAAATTTCCGGTGCAGAAGCAGGTCCATTAGTTTGGGTGAACACTGCCTATAACAGGAATAAAAATTCAAACTCCTGTGAGTTGTGAAGTATTCAAAACCATCTGGAAATTATGAAATGCAGCGATCAGAAGATTACCATGAATAAATATTTTGAAATATGAGACGTACAGTAGAGCAAAAAATATTTCGCTTGACCAATGAAGAACTTACAAATTTTACTGATCGTTAGTCTAAATAAAAATACAGAATAAGTAAGCGTGCCATTGCTCATTACGAAACTCGTCATTTAAAATCGCAGAACTTGTGGTGTGAAATTTCCAGGTCAGTTATGGCCGTCATTTCCAACATCTGATTTTGACATCACACAATACAATCGCTTTCCTGGAGATTTCATGTGAAGAGCTGCCTTGTTGTTAGTACATAGTACAAATCAAATGCTGAAATCAGCAAGCTCTGTTGAGCAACAGCTGGGAACTTGTAGGTTAAGACATTTTAAAATAGGTCACAAACATTCAAGTGTTCCACGGTATCCACAGCACTTTTAACATACATTTTTCCTGATCTTTTAAAACTGTCCCATAAATTTTTACAATTAGAGTACCCAATTCTTTTTTTTTTCCAGTCAAGGGGCAATTTAGCATGGCCAATCCACCTAGCCTGCACATTACTGCAAATTACTGTTGTGGGGGTGAGACACACGCAAACACAGGGAGAATTTGCAAACTCCACACGGACAGTGACCCAGGGCCGGGATCGAACCCAGGTCCTCTCAAATTGTCCTATCATGGTGATGATGTGATGCGAGTGTTATATCCTGATAGCAAAGGCAAATCTACAGGGAAGAAAAATTTGAGTCATCAACGGAGGAACTCCTAGCTTTGTATGATTTTGGTGTGAAATTTCATATTACCTTGTTTAGAAGTAGAATATTTGGTGTATACTGCCAAGAACTATATGAACGCTCATGGTGCTTTGTCTGTCTCTTTAGTGTAATCAGTGGACGCAATTCTCCCAAAAGGGAACCAAGTCCCCTAGCGAACGTGTTTAGCCGCGTGTTTCCCGGCACTCGCGGTGCCAAGGAACACAGGGCTACTCAGGGGCCTGAACGGCGAACGCACGGCCAAGTTTGCACATAGCCCCGAGAGTGGGAGCTCAGCTCGCTTCTCGGCCTTTTGGCTAAGGTGAGCGTGAGGTCAGGTGTAATGCCTGGATCTGGTATGTCTCTCTTGTGGGGACCATGAATTGGGTTCAATTTGAATTGTTTTTTGGAGCATGCAAGGGGCTTGATTAGGGGTTTGCCCCTGTCCACAGTGGGCAGCAGGGTAGCACAGTGGTCAGCACAGTTGCTTCACAGCTCCAGGGTCCCAAGGTCGATTACCAGCTTGGGTCACTGTTTCTGCGGAGTCTGCACGTTCTCCCAAGTCTTCCTGGGTTTCCTCCGGGTGCTCCGGTTTCCACCCACAGTCCAAAGATGTGCAGGTTAGGTGGATTGACCATGCTAAATTGCCCTTAAGTGTCCAAAAAGGTTAGGTGGTGTTACTGGGTACGGGGATGGGGTGGAGGCAGGGGCTTAAGTGGGGTGCTCTTTCTAAGGACCAGTACAGACTCGATGGACCAAATGGCCTCCCTCTGCACTGTAAATTCTATGATTCTATAACTCCCATTGTAGTAAGAGATCGGGAGCCATGTATAAATGGCGACCCGATCGCCGAGGCTCCCAAAACAATCCCTGAGCTCCTCCCCCAACCCCAAACACAATATTGAACAGTTTCCACCCCCTGCACCCAAATAACACCCACACTGAGCAACCCCAGCCCAGTCGCGCTCACGCAAAAAAATGCCAGTTTTGCACCTTGGAACTGTCAGGGTACCCAGGTGGGATCAATGCCAGGGCACCACCCTGCCCAAAGAGCATGCAGCCCTGCCCAAAGAGCATGCAGCTGTAGGCCTCCAATCCCCTTGGAGACCCCCATGAGTGCAGCTCCATCTGGTTCTCACTTGTGGAGACCAGTGCTGAACGGCCCTCCCCCCCGAGGTCTCTGAGGCAAAGGGGCTGAATCCCAAAACCTCAGGTAACTCGGGAATCTGCACCTTAGAGTGGGACTTATTACCTCGCTCTATTATGCAGATTTGCTAAAAAGTGATCCTGGCCATTGTGTGCAGGATTTACATCGCAATGCCTTGCGAGATTGCGCTGAATCCCGCGAGGCATTGCTAGCCGGGCAGATCTCGGGAGGGGATGCTCCCAGCTTTTGATGGCCACGCTGTGCCGTGGTAAGTTGCTTTTCCGGCGCAGCGTGGATTCCTGCAGCTAACAACTTCAGCTAAACAGCTTCTGTGTGTAATACAGATTGATACAGAAGAGTTTTAACCCCTTAAGCACTTATTGGATAACTAAAGATTTTGAAATGAATTTCAAGGGGCTGGTTTAGCTCACTGGGCTAAATCGCTGGCTTTTAAAGCAGGCCAGCAGTACGGTTCGATTCCCGTACCAGCCTCCCCGGACAGGCGCCGGAATGTGGGGACTAAGTGCTTTTCACAGTAACTTCATTGAAGCCTACTCGTGACAATAAGCGATTTTCATTTTTCATTTTTTCATTCTTTTTCCATGAAACTATAAATTACTGACCTGGATTATTATTAATAGTTTAACACTGTAGTTAATTTTCAAGCCAAGGATGAAGAAAACGATGACGAAGAACGTTGTCTTTGTTCCCAATAGCCTGTAAGAACTGCATATAATCATAGAATTTACAGTGCAGAAGGAGGCCATTCGGCCCATCGAGTCTGCACCGGCTCCTGGAAAGAGCACCCTACCCAAGGACAACACCCCCACCCAACCCCCATAACCCAGTAACCCCACCCAACACTAAGGGCAATTTTGGACACTAAGGGCAATTTATCATGGTCAATCTACCTAACCTGCACATCTTTGGACTGTGGGAGGAAACCGGAGCACCCGGAGGAAACCCACGCACACACGGGGAGGATGTGCAGACTCCGCACAGACAGTGACCCAAGCCGGAATCGAACCTGAGACCCTGGAGCTGTGAAGCAAATGTGCTATCCACAATGCTACCGTGCTGCGCGTAGGTGGAAGGGAAGGGAAATTATACAGGAAGATAGAGTTGGGAGTTTGGAAAAAGGGTTATTGTGGATGAGAATGCTGGGATCTGATATAATCAAGAGTCAATGGTGTATGTGGAAGCAATGAGAAAGAGCAGTGTGTTTAAGAGCACATTGTTGGGGTTACTAGTGTCCGGTAGCAGTGGGAGATGGTGTCATGATATGACAGTACATGAAGAGGAGGAGGAGAAAGTGGAATGCCATTCTGGGTGTAGGAGGAGTAGAATCCAGCATCTGCAGTATTTTGCTTTTATTTAAGGGGTCCTGATGTCTTCGAACTGGAAAGAAAGTGCGAGCTTTAGTAAGGTCAGATAGTGTATTCAGCAATCTCATGGTGTGGGAACCGTAGCGAGAATTTCAGACTGTTGTTGACAAAAAACAGGTTGGCAATAAGAGGGGTAGGTAGCAGAAATGGAGTCAGGAAGTGGGACATGTGGTCAGGGTATAAATGGCGGGGTGGGACAATTTATCCATTTATGGTGCGGGAAATTTGGAAAAACTGACCAGATTTCCGCCCCCCAACACACATCTTCCAGACCCAAATTATAAATCTGGTGATAGTAGTCTCACATTCAATCACATCAGGAGGATGAGATTTCTCACAAGTGTGCTCCCAACAGTAAGTGGAGAATCCTATATTGTTTAATATAAATGGTGCTGAAAATATTAAGTAAGTTTAGACAGCAGTGGATTTTAAAAACAGGTTTCCCAACCTGGGGGAATTTTTTTTAACAATTTCTCATTCTTGACAATTGAAGCTCTTTCCACCTTTGCAATCCAACTCAACAGTGTATTGTGCTCCAAGCCTCCTAATTACTCCAAGCCTCATGTTTGCTAAAGTGCTAAAGTTTGCTCCTTGGAGACAGCCACAAATTCAAGAGCACCAGAAGCGTTTTTGAAAGATTACCCTCTCAATATTAATTGAAGGGCTAGACAGGGTGAGGAGAAAGGGCTGTAATGCAGGGAGCTTTAGGTCATTTTGTGAATCAATGGATGGAAAGATGTTGTGCAGTGAGAAAGGCACGGTAGCACAGTGGTTAGCACTGTTGCTTCACAGCGCCAGGTTCCCAAGTTCGATTCCCGGCTTGGGTCTCTGTCTGTGTGGAGTCTGTACATTCTCCCCGTGTCTGTGTGGGTTTCCTCCGGGTGCTCCAGTTTCCTCCCACAACTCCCCAAAGACGTGCTGGGAAGTGAATTGGACATTCTGAATTCTCCCTCAGTGTACCCTAACAGGTGTGGCAACTAGGGGATTTTCACAGTCACTTCATTGCAGTGTTAATGTAAGCCTATTTGTGACAATAATGAAGATTATAATTAAGTAGCAGCCATGAGAAGTAGCAAAGAGTAAGAAGCAGACAGTGGGAGAGCTCAAGAGGTAAGTGGCCCAGAGGAATACAGTGCCACCAATCTTGGATCCATGGCTGCAAGGTTTCAGGAGGCAGATAAGCAACAGTGCCAGTCACATTTCTCAGTTTTAAATGTCAGATATCTTCCTTGGGTTCACCTGGTCGCTTCTCTGAATGGATTGCATGTTACCTACACTCTGGAATACACCGATATGCCCAACATTTGAGTAAACAATAGCAAGACCCAGGGATATGAACAGAGAAGCCCTCACCCTACACTGGGTGTTGGAATGCATTGCATGACTCTCCTCAAAAGGCATAATGAATATGCATGTCTAACTTACAGGCAGGGGAATTTTTAACTTCCTCCACCCAGCAAACAGACAGACAGAAAATGATTCAAAATCAAAGTACAACACATAGTTGTTTACTGCCTCTCGGTCTGCCCAACTTCAACAGGAGCCTCATGAATACATCCACGTTGGGTCCAATGATCGACATAGGACACAAAGCACTTTAATGGCCTACTTGAACAAATGTCCACAATGGAGGTTCTACTTGGTAAAACCGAGTAGGCAAGATGTGTAGGCATTTACTGGATAATATAAAAATTCTTTGTGGGGTTAAAAAGAGCAAGAGTGCTCTTTCAGGTCCCACCAAAATAGTTTGCGATGTTGAAGTCCCAGGCTTGTCCCTGTAAGTTCTGCAGAAGCCTCCTGAATATCCCCAACCCATCACAATTTACGACAGCTCCAAAATGCCCAGTAGTTGCTGGCCAGAATCAACCTGCTACCACCTGCAGCCTGTTTCTGACAGGCGGTTTATCACAATGCTGTAAATGATGCATGGCCATTAAAATGGACAGGTTTTCTCACAGCACCTTGCAAGTGGCAGGCATACACGCTCCACCAGCTAACCATCAACAGTGAACAGTGCATAAAACAAGTGGAAAACTACTCACCTAGTTCACTCAAGAATATATGTTTTTTTTTAAAGTATAAACACATGTCACAGAATCACAAAATACAACAGTGCAGAAGAGGCCCTTCGGCCCATCGAGTCTGCACCGACACATGAAAGACCCTGATCTGCCCACATAATCCCACTTGCCAGCACTTGGCCCATAGCCTCGAATGTTATGACACACCAAGTACTTATTCAGGCACTTGTTAAATAATGTGAGGCATCCCACCTCTACCAGCCTCTGCATTCCAGACCATCATCACTCTCTGGGTAAAAAGGTTTTTCCACAAATCCCCCCTAAATTTCCTACCCCTCACATAATCCCCCCTAAATTTCCTACCCCTCACATTAACTGGTGTCCCCTCGTAACTGGCCCTTCAACTAAGAGAAACAGCTGCTCCCTATCCACCCTCTCCATGCCCTTCAATCTTGTACCCCTCAGTCTTCTCTGCTCCAGAGAAAACAACCCAAGCCTATCTAACCTCTCTCTATATAACTTAAATGTTCCATCCCAGGCAACATTCTGATGAATCACCTCTGCAACCCCTCCAGTGCAATCACATCCTTCCTGTAATGTGACAACCAGAATTGCACACAGTGGCCTCACCAAAGTTCTATACAGCTTCATCATGACCTCCTGTTTTTGTAATCAATGCCTCATTTGATAAAAGCGAGTATCCCTTATGCCTTTTTGGCCACCCTATTAACCTACTCTAAAAATCTGATGGCCCGAAATATCTTTACCCCATGCACCTACATTCCTGGCACTGTAGGTGGTCGAGATCATTGTTTTGGAAGACATGGTTAAAGGAGTCTTTTATGGTACGTTTTGCCACTATGGGCCAGTGGTGGAGGGAGTCAATGTTAAAAGGTAGTGGGTGGGTTGCTAATTAAGCAAGTTGCTTTGTCTTTATGGTGCCAAGTTTCCCCCCAGTGTTGTTGAAGCTGTATTCGCCAAGGCAAGAGGAGTGTATTGCATCACACTCCTGACTTGTGCCTTGTCAATTGTGGGCACACTTTGGGGAATGGTCAGGGTCTGATTCTTGAGACAGGAAGGTCACTTGCCATATCTAAGCCCAAGACAGAAAGTTGTTCAGGTCTTGCTACATTTGGGCACAGACTGATGACAGACAAGTGAGTCAGCAAGTGCATTAATAGCAAAAGACATGTGACAAAATAAGTATGCAGAAATATAGAGCTAACAATATTATTTGTATTGAAGTTTATGTATGGTGCAAAAATGGCACCAAATCAGAATTGGAAAAATAGTAAACGTACAACTCAAAAGAATACAAAACATCTGGAAAACTACCAAGACAAAATATTCTTTTTAAAGGATCCAATCTTGAATGGCTAATCATGGAAACCTAGAAGTCAAAGATGACAAATTAACTTCATTTGTAGTTACCCCCTCCCACTATAACTGACATGTCCAGGGCTGAATTTTCCTCATCCTATCTGGGGAGGTCAAAAGCAGGACTTGAACAGACTGCCCTGACTACAACTCCTATTTCTGGATCGGGAGTCATTCATTAAACAGAGTGAGTTTCAGATGGGATCTCTACCAGCGAGAGAGAACTCGCCAACGTCAACAACAGAAATTCAAGTGGTGCTGAAGCAGGAAACCCAGTGCAACACTGGTTCCAGCAAGGCCACAGAAGAATCAATTACTTACAGGTCAAGTGAGACCAGAAACTAGAGACGAGGGAGAGAGGTCCACTACTGCACACTCTCTTCTAATTAAGGATATTATTGTAGTTCCTGTCCCCTAGAACGATGGTCCTGTTGTCTCTAGAGCCGGCAGTGGCAGGAACATTGTGATGCAGACCTCCAGCACGATTGGCTATATTTTCTGATTTCATTTACTTTTAAAGGTCTCAGACAGTTTCAGAATCCTGGCTTTTAATTGAATATTTGCCCCCAAAACAGTTGATGCGAGCTACCAGCCACATCGCTGCAATCTAAGAATGTGTGGTTTACAGAGTTTCCCCAACATTCATCAGCAGGATCTCCCTCTGTTTTCCCAGCAAGTTTCAGCTTCTTGTTCTGTGACTGCATTTCTATATTTGCCGTGGGGAGCACTAAACCCAGATAAAATTTCACATTCCAATCATTACCAAATGTTTAATTGAGAAAGAATTTAAGTCACAAAGAGATGCAGACAGAGTGAGCAAAAGCATAATTAGAGAAAAAACAACATTTAATCAGGTAATTGGGAAATTATATTTTTCTCATACTTCTCATTCAAACATCATTTGTGAGGTTCTTAAAAATAAGTTTTGAGAAGTTCTTCGTCAAACAAACCAACCCAATTACATTACCAGTGTTACATCACCAGTGTTTTCATCTCAATTTCAGGAGCTAGCCAGTATTATCCAGTTAGTTGTAAACATTCTAACAATTCAACAGCTAATGTAGCTGTAACTAATGTAGTCCGCGACGGCAAGATTGATGCACATTTTGCACTTAAAACTATGGCAGTAAGGAATCAGACTTATAGCCCAGAATCAAAATTCATGCTTGCCCCAAAGTCTAGGATGGGCCAGGGTAGATTGACTCAGTTTCTCTTGCAAGTCTATTTCTTGCATGGTCCCAGAATCTGTCCCATTACCGCCACCTCTTCTCTTTACCTGCCTTCCTGGTCCCTCATAACACCCCCGAATGCTGAAAGATTCCAGACGTCAGTGGACCTGATTATCCTCTTCCCTGAATACTGCTGGTTCTCAGCCCAGAATAAATCCTGTGCCCTCGCTACCTTCAGTACTGCCGCCAAGTAATGTTCAACATGGAAGAGCACAGATTCATCAGCAGTATGTTTCTTTGCCCAATTTTGGCTTCAAGATACTTCGTGGACTCCAGAGTCAATGTTGAAGACGCCAAAAATGTCACGCCCTTCAATCCAGTGGGCCAGTCCTGCATCTGGGACAAGGGACGCAGAGAGATGTTGGCGGATGAAGCTGGGACATTGGCTTATGTGCATGATTCTATGTGCATGACTAGTCAGGATCTTGTTTGCCTAGTCTGTCACAGAGCTCTCCTAACTTTCACAGTCTCCAGTGTCAGCAAGACCGTTGCAAGGTTGACTGCGCTGTGTTCCTTTGTTGTGTCCTCATTCAATGACGAGGCTGCAGTTTTGACTCTTGTTCTTCTTTCCGAGTGGTTTGGTGCTATTGAGTAGATTGCTGGGTCACTTCAGATGATAGTTAATACTCAATTCTGTTCGTGTGGGACTAGAATCAGTTGTAGGCCAGACCAGGCCTGGAGTCACATACAGACCAGATGTGGTCAGGATGGCAAATGGTCTTCCTTAAAAGGAAGACAGTGAACTTGATGGATTTTTATAACAATCTTGTAGCTTCATGGGCACCATTATGGATACTACTTTTTGACTCCAAATTTAATTTTAGTTAAATCGATATTAAATTCCCTATAGGACTTGAATGTGTCTCACTGGGTGACGTGCCCATTAACATATCTATTACCAACTGTCTCTACCATCTTCGCTCCTCCATGTTGCCATTTCTGCCTTTCTTTCCCTCCCCTTCAGTGTTTTGCGTTTCTTTACTGTCCTTAACTCCTTCTCCGAGCCGGAATTCTTCTGCTGTTTGCTGTCTGCTATACTCTTTGGTCTTTGATTCTTCGGCAGCGCACCCCCACCAGGGGAAACTTCAATGGGAATTCCCAGTGGCAGCAGTTGGATAAGTGAATCCCACCGCCAGCTTACAATACACTGTCTCCCGCTGCCGACAAACATGCGGCTGGAAGGCAATTTCTTTTGGATGGGAAGAGAAGGGTGGAAATATGTTTATGGGGAAAGGACAAACTGTTGTAAACTGTATTTCTGGTGGTAATGTCAAGAAAAGTACAGTCCTCAAGAACCTCATTTTCAACTGCACATGCTTCCCTCAAACCCCCTTGGCTCACTTTCATCCCTTACCCTTTCATTATCTAGCACCAGCCTATGCTGTTCATAGGCTAAATGTTTAAACTAGTATGGCAGGACGGTGGGTAGCGGAGCAATAGATCAGAAGGTGAAAGCATTGAGGGAGATCTAGGGAATAGGGCCAGTATGGCTCTGAGGAAGAGCAGACAGGGCGATGTTGTTGAAAACAGTGGGTCTAGTGGCCTGAAGTGCATATGTTTTAATGCAAGTAGTATTACAGGTAAGGCAGATGAACTTAGAGCTTGGATTAGTACTTGGAACTATGATGTTGTTGCCATTACAGAGACCTGGTTGAGGGAAGGACAGGATTGGCAGCTAAATGTTCCAGGATTTAGATGTTTCAGGCGGGATAGAGGGGGATGTAAAAGGAGTGGCGGAGTTGCGCTACTGGTTAGGGAGAACAGTGGTTAGGGAGAATACGGAGCTGCACTACTGGTTAGGAATAAGAAGGGTGCAGTCACAATGTTGGGGGTTTACTACAGGCCTCCCAACAGCCAGCGGGAGATAGAGGAGCAGATAGATAGACAGATTTTGGAAATGAGTAAAAACAACAGGGCTGTTGTGATGGGAGACTTCAACTTCCCCAATATTGACTGGGACTCACTTAGTGCTAGGGGCTTAGATGGGGCAGAATTTGTAAGGAGCATCCAGGAGGGCTGCTTAAAACAATATGTAGATAGTCCAACTAGGGAAGGGGCTGTACTGGACCTGGTATTGGGGAATGAGCCCAGCCAGGTGGTAGAAGTTTCAGTAGGGGAGCATTTCGGGAACAGTGACCACAATTCAGTAAGTTTTAAAGGGCTGGTGGACAAGAATAAGAGTGGCCCGAGGGTGAATGTGCTAAATTGGGAGAGGGCTAATTATAACAATATTAGGCTGGAACTGAAGAACCAAGATTGGGGGCGGATGTTTGAGGATAAATCAACATCTGATATGTGGGAGGCTTTCAAATGTCAGTTGAAAGGAATTCAGGACCGGCGGCTTTCAAATGTCAGGTGAAAGGAATTCAGGACCGGCATGTTCCTGTGCGGAAGAAGGATAAATACGGCAAATTTCGGGAACCTTGGATAACGAGAGATATTGTTGGCCTCGTCAAAAAGAAAAAGGAGGCATGTGTCAGGGCTAGAAGGCTGGGAACAGATGAAGCGTGTGTGGAATATAAGGAACGTAGGAAGAAACTTAAGCAAGGGGTCAGGAGGGCTAGAAGGGGTCACGAAAAGTCATTGGCAAATAGGGTTAAGGAAAATCCCAAGGCTTTTTACACGTACATAAAAAGCAAGAGGGTAGCCAGGGAAAGGGTTGGCCCACTGAAGGATAGGCAAGGGAATCTATGTGTGGAGCCAGAGGAAATGGTCAAGGTATTAAATGAATACTTTGGATCAGTATTCATCAAAGAAAAGAAATTGGTGGATGTTGAGTCTGGAGAAGGGTGTGTAGTAGCCTGGGTCACATTGAGATCCAAAAAGACGAGGTGTTGGGCGCCTTGAAAAATATTATGGCAGATAAGTCCCCAGGGCCTGATGGGATCTACCCCAGAATACTTTTTTTTTATAAATGTTTTTATTCAGTTTTCGTATTTTATATTGAACAAATTACAAATTGTTAGGAGAGAGAAAAAAAAACAAACAAAAACAAACACGCAAAAATTAACATACATATTTACAGGTAAGCATCTTCGTAGTAGTAACTGCGCCCCCCCCCCCCCCCCCCCTCAACATGTTTATTTAGCTTGGTTTTGGGCCTTAGCTAGCCATCGAACCCCCGTAACGAACCTGTAGCCCCCCCCCCCCCCCTCCCGCTACCTTCCCCCGACTATTCTTCCTCTTGTACATTGGCCACAAATAGGTCCCGGAACAGTTGCATGAATGGCTCCCACGTTCTGTGGAAGCCGTCGTCCGACCCTCGGATGGCAAATTTGATTTTCTCCATTTGGAGAGATTCCGAGAGGTCGGACAGCCAGTCCGCAGCTCTGGGCGGTGCTGCTGACCGCCAGCCAAACAGGATTCTACGGCGGGCGATCAGGGAGGCAAAGGCAAGGGCATCCGCCCTCCTCCCCAGGAATAGATCTGGCTGTTCTGAAACCCCGAAGACCGCCACTATCGGGCATGGCTCCACCCTCACTCCCACCACTTTGGACATTACCTCGAAGAAGGCTGTCCAGTACTCCACGAGTCTGGGGCAGGACCAGAACATGTGGGCGTGGTTGGCCGGGCCTCTTTGGCACCGTTCACATCTGTCTTCCACCTCCGGGAAGAACCTACTCATACGGGTTCTTGTTAAGTGGGCTCTATGTACCACTTTTAGTTGCGTCAGGCTGAGCCTTGCGCACGTGGAGGTGGAGTTGACCCTATGCAGTGCTTCGCTCCAGAGTCCCCACCCGATCTCCATCCCCAGGTCGTCCTCCCATTTCCTCCTTGTTGCGTCCAGTACGGTGTCGTCCCTATCTACCAGTCGGTCATACATGTCACTACAGTTCCCTTTCTCTAGGATACTTGCGTCCAGTAGGTCTTCCAGTAGTGTCTGTCGTGGCGGTTGTGGGTACGTCCTTGTCTCCTTTCGTAGGAAGTTTTTGAGCTGCAGGTACCGTAGCTCGTTCCCCCCAGCTAGCTGAAATTTCTCTGTCAGTTCGTCCAGTGTTGCGATCCTGTCGTCCGTGTATAGGTCCCTGACTGTCAGTGTCCCCCCGTCCTGCCTCCACCTTTTGAAGGTGGCGTCGGTCAGTGCTGGTTTGAACCTATGGTTGTTGCAGATGGGAGCCCTGTTCGACATTTTGGTCAGGCCAAGTTGCTGCCGCAGTTGGTTCCAGGATTGGAGGGTGGCTGTCACCACTGGGCTGCTGGAGTGTTTTTTGGGTGGGGATGGGAGTGCTGCCGTGGCGAGGGCCCGGAGGGAGGTTCCCATGCAGGAGGCCTCCTCCGCACGCACCCACTCAGCTTCTGGCTCCTGGATCCATCCCCTTACTCGCTCGGCTGTTGCTGCCCAGTGGTAGAATTGTAGATTCGGGAGGGCTAACCCTCCCCTGGTTTTTGTTTTTTGTAAGACCTTCTTTGGGATCCTAGCATTTTTACCCCCCCATACGAACGCCATGATGAGTTTGTCCAGCGCTTTGAAAAAGGCCTTGGGGATGTAGATCGGAATGGATCTAAACAGGAAGAGGAACCTGGGCAGTACGTTCATTTTGATCGTCTGAACTCTCCCCGCGAGGGAGAGCGGGAGTGTGTTCCATCTTTGCAGGTCCTTTTTAACTTCCTCCGTCAGGCTGGTGAGGTTCCATTTGTGGATCCCTTTCCAGTCATGGGCTATTTGGATCCCCAGGTAGCGGAATTTATGTCGGGCTTGTTTGAACGGCAGCCCCTTTAGTGCTGCCCCCCCCCCCCCCCCCCCCCCCTTGCGGGTGTAATGGGAAGATCTCACTTTTGCTCATGTTGAGTTTGTAGCCCGAGAAGGCTCCAAACTCTTTCAGGAGCGCGATGATTCCGTCCATGCTGCTTTGTGGGTCCGAGATATAGAGGAACAGATCATCCGCATAGAGTGAGACTCTGTGCTCTCTACCTCCCCTTCGGATCCCCCTCCAATTTTTTGCTGCCCTGAGCGCGATTGCTAGCGGTTCGATTGCTAGTGCGAACAGCAGCGGGGACAGTGGGCATCCTTGTCTGGTGCCCCTGTGCAGCTGGAAGTATTGGGAGTTGGTATTGTTGGTCTGTACACTCGCCATGGGAGCGTTGTACAGGAGCTTTACCCAAGCTGTGAACCCTGTTCCAAGCCCGAACCGCTCCAGTACCTCTATGAGGTATATCCATTCGACTCTGTCGAAGGCCTTTTCTGCGTCCAGGGAGACGATCACCTCTTGTGTTCTCTCCCCGGAGGGGGTCATTATCACGTTCAGCAGGCGCCTGATGTTCGCGGTCAGCTGTCTACCTTTGACAAAGCCCGTCTGGTCCTCTGTGACCACCTCAGGTACACAGTCTTCTAGCCTTTTGGCTAGGATTTTGGCCAGTATTTTGGCGTCTGCATTCAGCAGAGATATGGGTCTGTATGACCCACATTCCGTTGGGTCTTTGTCTTTCTTAGGTATCAGCGAGATTGAGGCCTGTGCTAACGTGGGTGGCAACGTGCCCCTAGCTAGCGAGTCTGTGAACATCTCCCGCATGTGCGGGGCCAGCGCTGTCGCAAATTTTTTGTAGAAGTCCGCCGGGAATCCGTCCGGTCCCGGCGCCTTCCCCGCCTGCATGGAGCTAATGCTCTCCATGATCTCTCCCAGTACCCCAGAATACTGAAGGAGGCGAGAGAGGAAATTGCTGAGGCCTTGACGGAAATCTTTGGATCCTCATTGTCTTCAGGTGATGTCCCAGAGGACTGGCGAATTCCCAATGTTGTTCCTTTGTTTAAGAAGGGTAGCAAGGGTAATCCAGGGAACCAGGCCGGTGAGCCTTACGTCAGTGGTAGGGAAATTACTGGAGAGAATTCTTCGAGACAGGATGTACTCCTATTTTGAAGCAAATGGATGCATTAGCGAGAGGCAGCATGGTTTTGTGAAGGGGAGGTCGTGTCTCACTAACTTGATAGAGTTTTTCGAAGAGGTCACAAAGATGATTGATGCAGGTAGGGCAGTGGATGTTGTCTATATGGACTTCAGTAAGGCCTCTAACAAGGTCCCTCATGGTAGACTGGTACAAAAAGGTGAAGTCACACGGGATCAGGGGTGAGCTGGAAAAATGGATACAGAATTGGCTAGGTCACAGAAGGCAGAGAGCAGCAATGGAAGGGTGCTTTTCTGATTGGAGGGCTGTGACTAGTGGTGTTCCACAGGGATCAGTGCTGGGATCTTTGCTGTTCGTGGTATATGTAAATGATTTGGAAGAAAATGTAACTGGTCTGATTAGTAAGTTTGCAGACGACACAAAGGTTGGTGGAACTGCGGATAGCGATGAGGACTGTCAGAGGATACAGCAGGATTTAGATCGTTTGGAGACTTGGGCAGATGGAGTTTAATCCGGAAGAATATGAGGTAATGCATTTTGGAAGGTCTAATGCAGGTAGGGAATATACAGTGAATGGTAGAACCCTCAAGAGTATTGACAGTCAGAGAGATCTAGGTGTACAGGTCCACAGGTCACTGAAAGGGGCAACACAGGTGGAGAAGGTGGTCAGGAAGACATACAGCATGCTTGCCTTCATTGGCCGGGGTATTGAGTATAAGAATTGGCAAGTCATGTTGCAGCTGTATAGAACCTTAGTTAGGCCACACTTGGCGTGTAGTGTTCAATTCTGGTCGCCATACTACCAGAAGGATGTGGAGGCTTTAGAGAGAATGCAGAAGAGACTTACCAGGATGTTGTCTGGTTTGGAGGGCATTAGCTATGAGGAGCGGTTGAATAACCTCGGTTTGTTCTCACTGAAATGACGGAGGTTGAGGGGCGACCTGACAGAGGTCTACAAAATTATGAGGTGCATAGACAGAGTGGATAGTCAGAGGCTTTTCCCCAGGGTAGAGAGGTCAATTACTAGGGGGCATAGGTTTAAAGTGCGAGGGGCAAGGTTTAGAGGAGATGTACGAGGCAAGTTTTGTTTTTATACAGAGGGTAGTGGGTGCCTGGAACTCGCTGCCGGAGGAGGTGGTGGAAGCAGGGACAATAGTGACGTTTAAGGGGCATCTTGAAAAATACATGAATAGGATGGGAATAGAGGGATACTGACCCAGGAAGTGTAGAAGATTTTAGTTTAGACAGGCAGCATGGTCGGCACAGGCTTGGCGGGCCGAAGGGCCTGTTCCTGTGCTGTACTTTTCTTTGTTAACTGAAAGTGGCAACGCATGTGGATAAGGTGGTCAAGAAGGTATACGGCATGCTGGCCTTCATTGGTCGGGAGACTGAATATAAAAATTGGCAAGTCATGTTGCAGCTGCACAGGACCTTAGTTAGGCCTCATTTGGAATATTGTGCCCAATTCTGGTCGCCACAATACCAGAAGGATGTGGATACTGTGGAGAGGGTACAGAAGCTGTTTACTAGGATGTTGCCTGGTATGGAGGGCATTAGCTGTGAGGAGAGGTTGAATAAACTCGGTTTGTTCTCACTGGAACGACGGAGGTTGAGAGACGATTTAGACGTCTGCAAGATTATGAGTGGCATGGACAGAGTGGATCGTCAGATGCTCTTTCCTAGGGTAGGAGAGTCAAGTATTAGGGGACATAGGTTTAAATTGCGTGAGGAAAAGTTTAGAACTGATATGCGAGGCAATTTTTATTTATTTATTTTTTACACAGAGTGTGATAAATATATGGAACACGCTGTCTGGCAAGATGGTGGGAGCAGGTACGATAGCGGCATTTAAGGGGCATCTAGACAAATATATGAATAGGGTGTTAATGGAAGGATACGGACTCTGTAAAGGCATACGGTTTTAGTTTAGGCAGGTACCACGGTCGGCGCAGGCTTGGAGGGCCGAAGGGCCTGTTCCTGTGCTGTATTGTTCTTTGTTCTTTAAATCTCCACCTTCAACACCATTATCCCGACAAGAGTGATAACCAAACTCTGCAACTTTGAACTTGACCCCTCCCTGTGCAGTTGGATCCATGACTTCCTCACCAACAGACCACAATCTGTCAGGATAGGTAACAGTACCTCCTCAACAATAGTCCTCAACACCAGGGTCCCACAAGGATGTGTGCTCAGTCCTCTACTGTGCTCCCTATACACACACTACTGTGTGGCAAGATTCAATTCTAATTTAATCTATAAGTTTGCAAATGATATGACTGTGGTGGGTTGTATCTCAAACAACGACAAATCAGACTACAGAAGGGTTGCATGGTGTACCAAAAACAACCGCTCACTAAATGTTAGAAAGACCAAGGAACTGATCATCGACTTCAAGAAACGTAGTACAACACACAGCCCCCCCCCCCCCCCCCCCCCCCCCCCGGGTCTACATAAATGGCTCTTAAGTGGAGATGGTCAATAGCTTTAAGTTCCTGGTGGTCACCATCACCAACAGTCTGTCCTGGTCCACTTCCACTTACGTTGATGCAACAGTCAAGAAAGCCCAACAACGTCTCTACTTCCTACGGAAGCTGAAGAAATTCGGCATGTTTGCATCGACTCTCACAAACTTCTACAGATGTGTCATAGAGAGCATCCTATCCGGCTGCATCACAGTTCGGTATGGCAACTGCTCAGTCCAAGATTACAAGAAACTGCAGAGTGTGGTGAACTCAGCCCAACGCATCACACAAGCTTGCCATCCTCCCATTGATTCTGTCTACACCTCCCGCTGCCTCAGGAAGGCAGACAGCATTATCAGAGACCCCTCCCACCCAGGCATTGCCTTCTTCCAGACCCTTCCATCAGGCAGAAGGTACAGAAGTCTGAAGACCTGCACATCCAGACATAGGAACAGCTTCTTCCCCACAGCTACTAGATTCCTCAATGACTCTCCCTTGGGCTGATCTGTTCCCTGTAAGAACACTATTCACGACACCCTATGCTGCTCTTGTTTGGCCCTTGTTCCGTACTGTAACCATTCAATATTTGTTGATGTACCATTTGTCAATGTACTCTGTCGATTATTCTTTTGTCTACTATGTACGTACTGTGTATGTTCCCTTTTGGCCACAGAAAAATACTTTTCACTGTACTTCGGTACATGTGACAACAAATATCAATCAATCAACTCTCCCTCTCACTGGGGTGGCTGTCATCTTCAACCTGTAACCACTCAAAATCACAAAAATATCGTGCAGAACAGGCCCTTCAGCACATCAAGTCTGCACCAGCACATAAAAAACACCTGATCGACCGCTCTAATCCCATACAGAATCACAGAAAAATACCGTGAAGAGTCCACTCCCGCCCCAATCCCCCCACATTAATCTCCCTCCGATTCTTTACCCCCAAAAAAACCTTAAATTTGATTTCAAATGTCAACTTTTGAATAAAAATGAGTAAAAAATATGCTGCCTTCCTTACTCTTTTCTGCTCCGACATTTCAGCTGTTAAGTTAAAACCTGTCTGAATGGTGTAAATGATTGCCAAGTTAGATTTATGTAGGATCCTGGACATAATCAAATGACCTGATGAGACCATCAATTCACAAGACACGTGATTGGAAGTGAACAGTGGTTTTAATAGTCTTACAACTGAGCCTGCCTGCGACGAGATGAACTGGCAGCATGCTCACGACCGCAGAGCTTTATACTTCCGGTTAGTGGGAGGAGCCATGGGCGGAGCAAAGGGTGGAGCCCAGAACAAACTCCTCATCTCCCCCTATGGGCAGAGCCGCGCAACGGCTCGTATACAGTGCCCACAAGGACACAATACATATAATACAACGGTGTGAATTACTAGTTTTATAATTCACCACACGACCCAAGGCACTTCACAAGGACATCCAGTTTCCTCCCATAAGCCCCAAAAGACGCGCTTATTAGGTGAATTGAACATTCTGAATTCTCCCTCTGTGTACATGAACAGGCACCGCAATGTGGCGACTAGGGGATTTCCATGGTAACTTCATTGCAGTGTTAATGTATGCCTACTTGTGACAATAATAAAGATTATTATTATTCTAAGTGGGGACTGAAAACAATGGTTTTAGTCAGCCCAATGTTTCACTGGAAGAAACTTTGGCTCCTTCAGTTCTGGTTCAAGTAAGCAGTCTGATAATTTAGCAACAGTGGAGGACTCGATAGACGTGATGAGGTGGAGTTGGACGTCATCAGAAAACTAAAATTGTGCCTTCAAATTATGTCACTGAGGGGCACCACATAAATAATAAATTAGAGGGGGCCACGGATAGATCCTTAGGGGACACCACAGGTCATGGTGCAGGAGCAAAAGCCATTGCAAGTGATTATCTGGCTGCAATTAGATGGACAGAAATGAAACCAGGTGACAGCAGTACCACCCAGCTGGGCAAGAGTGGAGAAATTTTGATGGTCGATGATGTGGTCCTGTGTCAAAGACGACAGACAGGTAGAGAAGGACAAGGAGGGAAGGTTCTAACTTTATTGCAATCACACAGCATGTCATCTGTGACTTTGGTAAGATCTGTTTCAGGACTGTAGCAGGGTCAGAAACTAGATTAGAGTGGTTCAAATATAAGAATCCTGGGAGAGATGGGAACAGATTTGAAAAGTGACAACACTCAAGGGCCTCTGAGGAAAGAGGGGTTGGAAATGGGATGGTAGTTTAAAGGACAGTTGGGCCAAGGGTTCAACGCCTGAAGAGAGTGAACGGTTGACAATATCAGCCTCCATGGGGTTCAGGACGGGAGAGTTGGCTGCTCACCAATTTAGTGGGAATAAGATTGAGGGAACATAAGATGCACAGATGCACGCCATGGACAAGATGAGCTCAGGGAAAGCATTGGGTGGGAGGGGAGGGAAAAAGAGTAACAGAGAGAAAAAGGAGAAGAAAAATGTACGTTCACGGCTCGGGCAGCAGGGAGCATCAAAGGAAATTTAGTAAGCAGAAGATAGGGGTGCGGCTGTGGCATCTGAGAGGATTAGGATTGCCTCTACCTTAATGACAAAAAGTCCATGATCTCCTTGCACTTGAACTTTTCTATTAGCAAACACAAGTGGAGATTATAGAATCATAGAATTTACAGTGCAAAAGAAGGCCATTCAGCCCTTCGAATCTGCACCGGCCCTACATACGCCCACACCGCCACCCCATCACCACAACCCCACCCAACCCTTTTGGACACTAAGGGCAATTTAGCATGGCCAATCCACCTAACCTGCACATCTTTGGACTGTGGGAGGAAAACGGAGCACCCGGAGGAAACCCACGCAGACACAAGGGGAACGTGCATACTCCGCACACAGAGTGATGCAAACAGGGAAAAGAACCTGGGACCTTGGAGCTGTGAAGCGACAGTGCTAACCACAATGCTACTCCGCCACCCCAAATTGGCTTCAAATTTACTTGGGTGTTGTTGATAGCCAAAGGAACATTACAGGAAGACGAATGAACTTCCCTTCCCCCAAAAAATTTAAGGTTTGTGAAATGCAAAACAAAAGCTGGAACAGGTGTGCCCTCAGAACAACTGTCTTGGTTTTCTTTATTCATTCATGGATGTGGGCTTCACTGTGGTATCAGCATTTATTGTTGATGCCCCATTGCCTTGAGAATATAATGGTGAGCTGACGTCTTGAACCCCTGCAATCCCTGTGATTTAGGTCACCCAGTGTTGTTATAATAATAATTTTTATTGTCACAAGTAGGCTTACATTAACACTGCAATGAAGTTACCGTGAAAATCCCCTAGTCGCCACATTCCGGCGCCTGTTCAGGTACACAGAAGGAGAATTCAGAATGTCCTCATTACCGAACAGCACATCTTTCGGGAGAAAACTGGAGCACCCGGAGTAAAATCATGCAGGTTAGGGAGGAATTCCAGGATTTTGACAAGCAACAGTGAAGGAACAGCGATATATTTCCAAATCAGAATAGTGAGTGGCTTGGAGTGGAACTTCCAAGTGGCAGTGTTCCCAGCTGCCTGATGCCATTGTCGTACTATATGGTAGCGATTGTGGCTTTGCAAGGTGCTGCCCAAGCAGCCTTGGTAGACTCCTGCAGTGCAACTTGCAAATGGTACACATTATTGTCACTGTTCGTTGGCGGTGGAGTGAGTGAAGCTGCTTCTTGGAGATGCATTCACCAGAAAAGTTGAGGGTATTCCATTAAATTCCTGACTTGGAGAGGATGGACAGGCTTGGAGGAGCCAGGGGTGAGTTACTCGTTGCAGGATTCCAGGCCTCAGACCTCCTCTTGCAGCCCCAGCCACAGCATTTATATGGCTAGCCCAGTTCTGTTTCTTGTCAATAGTTAGCCCCAGGATTTTGATGGTGGGGGATTCAGCAATAGTAATGCCAATGAATGTCATGGGGAGATGGTTAGATCCTCTCTTGTTGGTGAAGGTCAGTGCCTTGCACTTGTATGGCATAAAAGCCTGCATATTGGCTAGGTCCTGCTGCATTTGGACATGGACTGCTTCAGTTTCTGAGGAGCTGCGATTTGTGCTGAAAATTATGCAAATATCCCCACTTCTGACCTTAGGATGAAAGGAAGGTAATTGGTGAAGCAGCTACAGATGGTTAGGCCTGGGCCACGACCCTGAGGAACTCCTGCAATAATGTCCTGGAACTGAGGCGATTAACCTCCAACAACCACTACCGTCTTCCATTGTTTAAGGGATGACTCCAACCAGCAAAGAGTTTGCACCTCCTCCCTCCCCCGATTCCCTTTGACTCCAGTTTTGCTCGGGCCACACTCGGTCAAATATTGACTTGATGTCAAGGGCAGTGATCCTCACCTCCCGATGTAACAAAACAAAAATCAACGTACATTTTACTGCAAAAATGGTCTTGAAATACGGTCTTTTGGTGTTTCTAAATTATTGGAGAGAAAAGTTGCTCGATAGAAATTCTTTGGAATTCTAGAAAATTATTCAATCAATAGAAATGGTTGAACAGCACTGATGCATCATGGGGAATATCATGGGAAATCAAGTAGACACACTCAAGACTGCCAGGGTCCAGTTTAGTTGGGAGTTAAAGCCACAACAAATATACCAACTCTAGGCCCAGGCTTTTGCAAGTGGTCATGACCTTGAAAATAATTTGATGAAGGAAAGCATTGTGGGCATATATTGAAACATGTTGTTGTGAGGTATCAATATTTGATATTTTCAATATTGATTCAATCCTTACTTTGGAGTTAGCAATTTAAAATTTTGAGGGGAAAAGTGGTGAATGGCATTTATATTCCAGAAACTTTGAGGGAACTGTGGAAACCCAATGGCTAACATGCCATCATAATTATAAATTTACATAGCCATTTTCCATTAGAAACATGTCATAACGTTTAATGGAAAAATTATAAAATATATGACAACTGAAACTCAAGTGCCGCTGTAGCCACCGAAGTTGGCCACTGCCCGACATAAAATGGAGAATTGAAATGCATGCAGGGAAAATTGGACAATGTCAGAAAGACAAGCAGGCTGCAGAATCTCCATGTGTATTCTGTCTGCAGAGAAACCAGACAGCACTGAAACTAACAAGTTTGAATACTAATTGAGCGATTCCCGGGCACAATGGACACAATCGTGAATAACAAAGGTCAAGCCAGACTCTTAGGCGCCAGCAGGAGTCCCGGACAATAAGTTACAAACAGCCCCAAGAACCGCCCAGCGATCGGGAAACAGCCCCAGTATTGGGGAATTCAAACCAATCGATCGGTATGAGGTCCAATCGATTGCACAGTGCGAAGTCTTACAACACCAGGTTAAAGTCCAACAGGTTTGTTTCAAACACGAGCTTTCGGAGCGCAGCTCCTTCCTCAGGTGAATGGCGAGGTATGTTCCAGAAACATTTATATAGACAAAGTCAGAGATGCTGGACAATGCTTGGAAAGCGAGCATTTGCAGGTAATCGCATTCCAAGCATTGTCCAGCATCTTTGACTTTGTCTATATAAATGTTTCTGGAACATACCTCGCCATTCACCTGAGGAAGGAGCTGCGCTCCGAAAGCTCGTGTTTGAAACAAACCTGTTGGACTTTAACCTGGTGTTGTAAGACTTCTTACTGTGCTCACCCCAGTCCAACGCCGGCATCTCCACATCATAATCGATTGCAAGCAGGTATAGGGGTCGCCCAGATGGGCGTGAAGCCACTGTGACCTATAAAGGACAGATCCCAAGTCCAGCCCTCTCTCTTAGCCAGCCCTCCCAGCAGAACATCTTAGCAGCTCTCGAAGAACTTGACCGTGAGAAGGAGAGGCCTGGCCAATTGCTGCACCACCAAGTAAGTGTCATACAACGCACGCTACGAGAATAGACACTCCTGACCCCTTAGCCCGTACCAACTGGGAAGCCTGCAGTCTCAGGACAGAACAAGAGGCCATTGCTCCCTGGTCCAGTGTGTTCCCTTATCGAAGGTAAGTATTGGCTTATAGTGGTAGGGATAGTTTAGTCCGTTAGTATTAGTTGCACGAGTATCCATTTACTGTGTATTAATAAATGTGTTTGATTGAACCTTACTAACTGGTGTATTGAGTCATTGATCTGAACTGGAACTTGAACCTCGTGGCGGTATCATAAAGATACCTGGCGACTCCAGAGCTAAGGAATAAAACAGAGCCAATTGAGTGTTAAGCACACTCACCAGAATGAGCAACATTTAGTGGCGACCTCTGACAGGACTCGACTAGAAGTGGCCCCCCCACTCCGAGAGAACCCAGCAATATGAATCAGAAATCCAATTGGGAAAAGGAACAACCACAAGTGTTCAAGTAGTTCACATCAATCCTCATAATTCGGAAGTGTGTTTTTGCATGCGTAACTAACAGGGTTATAAGGTAAAACCGAGAGATTTGTTGCGAAAAAACTGTCGGGAGTTTATACTTCGGAAATTAGCGAAAGCCGTACCCGTATTTTATAACACTGCCTTAGCATCCCTTGTTCTAAATTTGAGAGAGAGCATTAAGATGGCCATGCAGGCAATGGAACGCCTCATGCACCCCCAGGAATTTGTGGTCGCAGCGATCAGCAGCAGAGTAGGAACGTTTGGGAACAAGAGATCAGAAAGTACCTCAAAGGGAAAGGATGGCCCCTTTGGACCAAATTCTGTTCGAATGAGGAAACAGGCCCCGGGAGTATAGGACATACTTGGTGGGAGGACCCAAGCTCAATTCACAAAAGGATTCTAGGAAAAGCACGTAAGCCGATGGCAATTGTGTCCTGTTTGGCACAATTGCGAGGCACAGAGGAGATCGTTCGGACGCTCCGCGCAGATTTAGAGGAGTGAAACAGAATGAGTAATGTGGATGTCAGTGACATAGAAAGAGAGAATATGGAGTTAAGAAGGAGGCTTGCAGCAAAAGATATAGAGGTGGATGATGCCAAGAGGGCACACCAGTCTTGGCTGGCGCACTTAAGCAGCTCCCAAACACAATATGAATAGGCCTATCAGGATATGCAGCGCGCAGTCCTGGTAAAAGAGGAAACCAAGAAGCAGGTAGAGGCTTTGCAAAAGCAATGCAGCGACCTAAAGGCAGCTTTAAGAGCACTCCATGCTGCCACCACTGAGCAAAGGCAAAGCACAGTATACCACGTTAAATGTAGGAAGCAGATTGCGGAGCTGCAATCTCTGCTTTCTGTTAAAAATGGGTTCCGAGATACTTTTGGGAAGTAACTAGATGAGGAAGAAGGCCCAGATTGGCAGGAATTGCAGGAGACAGCCCAGCGATATGTTCAGGGAACATGTGCGCTAGAAACGCAGCAGAAGAGGGAAGCACCCCAACCCCCCACAGAACAGATAGCACCAGCACCAATGAACCCAGTCACCACACAAAGGAAAGCAACCGTAGACGGCGCACCCAAGATCACTTATACCACCCCCTTAACCGTGACCCAATTACGGGACGCCTGCGAGAAAGTCACACCGTTCCTCCCTACTTCAGACCCCCACCATTTCTTTGCGAAGGTAAAACAGCAGGCGACCATGTACGGCCTGGACGAAAGAGAGCATGTTAAGCTCAAGGTTTTGTGTTTAAACACGTCCGTGGTAGCAGCCCTTCCCGACCCACAGAACGTTGGAGGAGGAACCCTAGAGCAAATGCATACAGCGATACTGGATGCAATCGGGTATAATAGAGGAGACCCCGTTGAAGGCCTGAACCGATGTAGGCAGAAAAAGACTGAGCACCCCACAGCGTTTGCAGGAAGGCTGTGGATTCACTTTACTGCAGTTTTTGGAGACTTAGAACGCGCTTGTTTGGCCCCAGATAACATGGCCAAATGGACCCGCACCCTTATCTCCCACGCCACAGAAGCAGGACAGAAAGCCTGCTCTAATTATGACCCACAGAAGAGGCCCATAATGAAAAGTGGGTACTTAAGAGATTGTCCCGCGCTTGGGAGCAATCTGTTCATGGCAAAGCAAGATTTAAGAAACCCGAGGAGGCTCAAGCTGATGTAGACATTCAGGCAGTAAGAGCACACCAAAACCCCGCCTGGGTAAATGAGGGACAGAACAGCCCCCCACAGAAGTCGCAGGAATGCTATAACTGTGGACAACTGGGACACTTTGCACGGGAGTGCAATGCCCCACAGAAATCGCAGAGGCCCACAGACAGGCACTGTGAACCGCAATAGGTCCAAGCCTATACATAGCGTCAGCACCATTCAAGATGATATGAACGGCACGAACACTGCAAACAAGTACTAGATTGTATTAGAGAGGATAGAATATTGAGGCACAGTAGGGCCCTATCAAAACAGCATTTATGTCACACTGATTCCTGTTACAGACATCCAGCCTATGCAGCCTAATGGCACAGAAAACCCTAGGTTCAGCCTCCCTCTGATACTTCAGCCAGCAGTTGTATGAAGAATCAGCAAAGTGCTAGAGTGAAATCCCAATTTCAATCTGACTTCAGGAGATAAGCAAAATCTACAAACCTAATAAGTTGTCCTCTCAACAGCAGGGCACACAATAGAAGGAGTCCTTGCATGTTCTACAATTCCTATCGCAATATATTTATATCTTTAAAGTAGGATATAATGTTTACATTTGAGCAGCTGACTGCTGCGGTGGAACGGAAAAGGGGCAATTGCACTCTTTCTTCCCACACATCCCAAAATGGACTGCTGGGCGGGAGGGGCAAAACATTGCATTTCTATTGTTGATGGTTTCCCAACCAGGTCTAATTAATCAGTTTAATTAATTGTAAAATTACTGCTCATAAACATGAACTTGGATTTTCTATTGAAATTATTTCAAGTATTTCAAGGAGCAGACAATTCAATGTCAGCTTCAGCAATAACTTATTTAAAATTCTGTACATTATCCCTACGTTTATGACATTTTGGCTATTCTCAATCACTCCACTAATACGTAGAGTTCAAACTATTTTTGAACATCCACATCTGTAATCAATCAAATTCATTTTTCTGTTGTTATATCTTCACCCTCATCACCTTTGAGAATTGAGTGAAGTATTGGAAGGATTTGCAAGTTGATCAGCTACCTGACAAGAAGCAACATGGATGACCTTCTATGGGCACTACCATAATTACACCAACAAATAAGATAAGTCATTAGTCCTATACAGCCTCAAGCTTTTGGGGTCCTACAACCAACATAATGAGGGATCCACCAGGAACTCTCCACTCTGGGTGTCAACCCAGAATTCAGATTTGGTCATCTGGTCTTTATTTGCCAGTACATTGCAACTTTTCTCTCAAAAGGGAAAATGCCGCAACTCAGCCAAGGACTTGTTCCAGATTTTGCGCAATTTATTCTCTTCCAGCTTCATTAACTAACTGGAATGTTTCAATAAATCAATTGCTCCATAACTACTTTTCAACACTGTTCTAAATTTAAAACATGTCAATTTTCTCATATAGTATTGGTTTAAGAATATTATAAGATTATTTGCAGAATTATATTCTCTCTTCAGAATTATGTTCTTTTTAAAAAATGTTTTATTAAGGCATTTAGAATTTTAACAACTTTAACCACAAGGTATCAAAAGAGCAAGATGAACACCCCCCCCCCCCCCCCCCCCGCCCCCAGCCAACAACAAAACCCATCCAGAATGGCTTACAGAAACTCCCCAATCCCAATTTCCCATTAATCTTCCCCCTCTACCCAATGCCCACGCCTCCCTCCCTCCCCCCAACCCCGTCCCGCCTCACACTACCCAGCCCTTACTCCCACTTTCGCTTCAACTCCCATATCGGGACTCCCTCCCACTCCATCTGCTCCTTATAAATCTTCGATACCTTCCCCTCCCCCACTCCCGTTTTCAACACCACCTTATCCTGTAGCCCCGGGAGCAGCAGGTGCGGAAGAGTCAAAACCTGCCTCCGCACAAATTCTCTCACCCGTGGGTAGCTGATCCCATTCTCACCAGGCAGCTCAAACGCCTCCGCCAATTCTTCCAAACATGAAAATCCCCCATCGATAAACAAATCCTCAATCCGCTTGATCCCCGCCCGCTGCCACCCCCGACACACCCATCCAGCCCCTGCGGAGCAAACCGGTGGTTGCCACATATCGGTGGCCACATCGACGCCCCCTCCAGCCACACGTGCTCCCGCCACTGTGCCCACACCCTCACGGCTGCCACTACTACCAGGCTTGTGGGGTAGCTGGCCGGCGTGAATGGCAACTGACCCTTCCCCCACTACCTCACCATCGCTATGTTTGCCGCCCAATAATAATTTCTAAAATTCGGAAGGGCCAGCACCCCCCCTCCACTTCTCCAGGAGATAAAAATTGGAAGGCTCTGGAAAACAAGTAGGAACCTCAGGAGTCCCGTCATCTTCATCATCTCTCCAATGACAATGAGAGCACTCCTACCTTCTAAAGTCCCCCTTCATCTACTTCACCAACCGAGCCAGATTCAACTTCTACAGCTGCTCCCACTCCCGTGCCACCTGGATGCCCAAATACCTAAAGTTCCACCCCCACCACCCTGAACAGCTTCACCCCAATCTCTTCTCCTGCCCACTTGCCTGGATCAGAAAGACTTCGCTTTTACCCATATTCAATTAATACCCCAAAAACCGTCTGAATTCTTCTAAGATCCCTATAATTCCTCCAATCCCCCCCCCCCCCCCGCCCCCACCCCGTGGGTTCAAAATGCAGATTGTCCATGTAAAGCGAAACCCTACTACTCCCCCCTACTATCTCCTGCCGGTCCGTCAGCACCATCCCCGACGGCTCTATAGCCAAGGCACAAAGCAGTGGGGAGAGTGGACACACCTGCCTCGTCCATTGGTGCAGCCCAAAATAATCCGAGCCCACACGGTTCGTCCTCACACTCGCCATCGGTGTCTGATACAGCAACCGGACCCAGTCCACAAAACCCTGCCCCAACCAGAAGTGCCCCAGGACCTCCCACAAATAGTCCCACTCCACCTGATCGAAGGCCATCTCCACATCCATGGCGACCACCACTCCCACCTCTCGACCCTCGGAGGGCTTCATCATGATATTTAATAGCCTCCTGATATTTGCCGCCAGATGCCTCCCCTTAATGAACCCCGTCTGGTCCTCCCCATCACCTCTGACACACAATCCTCTATTCTCGAGGCCAAGATCTTGGCCAGTAACTTGGCATCCACATTTAACAGGGAGATTGGCCTGTCGACACACATTGCTCCAGATACTTTTCAGAATTATATTTTTAAATCATCTAAATGATAAATACCAAGTATCAACTGGAACCACGTTACAATTTGATGCACCATACTCTCTTTACATGATTTTTCCTTTCAGTACTTCGAAATTGCAGTACTGTTCATATGTGGTATTGTCTTCTGTAACACAAATTTAATATCGAAGAGCTTTCAGAGCATCTAAAAAACCTACTTTTGCAAGATCATCTTGAACAGTCTCCCAACTGAGACGCAATTAGGGTTGGATTATACATGTAGACAAACCTGGCTTGTCAGGGGACTTAAAAAAAAACAAGTTTGGCCCATCAAATCTGCACCAATTCTCCGAAAGAGCACCCCACCCATGCACACACCCCGGGCCCATCAAGTCTGCACCAATTCTCCGAAAGAGCACCCCACCCATGCACACACCCCACCCTAAACCGTAACTCCACCTAACCTGCACATTAGGGGGCAATTTAGCATGGCCAATCCACCTAACCTGCACATCTTTGGACTGCGAAAGGAAACCAGACCATCCAGAGGATACGCACACAGACACGTGGAGAATGTACAAACGCACACAGTCACCCAAGGCCGGAATCGAACCAGAGGGCTACCCGCTGTGGCACCCCTTGAACTCAACTATCAGTCCAGCAAATATCATAAAGTTAGAAAACTTGGAAAACAATTCAGGAGATAACATTACATACCCCCATATCGATTGAAAGAAGAAATTAAATTCAGGGATATTCCCCAATGGAACAAGTACATACAAGTCCGTTTAAAAAAAAGAAAACAATAATATTGTGGTGAAATATCACAGAACTGAAACATTAAAAGTTTGTTTCTCTCTCCACGAATACTCTGGCCTGAGTATTTCCAGCATTTGATCTTTCAGATTTCCACATCCCCACCTAGTATTTGGCTTTTGACAATACTTCTGCACTTCATTGGGCAGTTTTTATGTCATATTATTTCAGTGATTTGATGCTGAAAAGCAAACGTGCCTTGGAGAGTAGGCCCAATAAACTGAAACCCAGAACTCAGTGGGTTAACCAGCCGGTGCCAGGACTTTTCATAAACCCTTCATAAGGACGTCTGTTCCTATGGTCACCCGGGGGATCCAGTCTCTTCCCAGATATTAAGAAAAAACAAAACAACCCGTGAAATGCAGCCCACAGGAACACCCATGTTTGCAATTGTCTGCTCAAAAAGATCATCTGACAAGTTCCCCGGAGTCACTCTTTCTCTCTCTCCCCCCCACCCGCTTATTATTAATGCATCGGCTGACACACAAGTTGACAGATTAAAAACCGTCACTGATACCACCCTTCACGTTGCCAACATCACAGCCGTTGTGCACGGATATTTCCCTGTCAATGGGTTATAAATGTCTCTGTTCATTCCTGGAACCACTCCACCCCCCCCCCCCCCCCCCCCCCCGGACCATCACCTCACTGAATTGCACAGAGAAAGAGGGTCAATGGTCGGAATTTAAACTAGATCCAAACCTGCAAGTTTCCCCATGGCCACAAATCAACACAAAGACAGGATCCAACATTTCTTCCCCGGCCAATCGCTCCACTGAATAGCTTCAGGACAAGAGGCGGCGAGCTGACAGACAAAAAGCCCCACGGTTCATACCTCCAGCGAGCAGCAGCAGTCAGTGCTCACAGCTGATCTGTTGCGGCAAGTCGGGAGTTTAACTCCTTCCTGAAACTCACCATCAACAGTCGGTTCCAGCAGCTGGGAAAACAAGGCAAAGACGAACACCCGCCCCTGCCCGCCTCTCCTCCCCACCCGGCACTAAACTCAGCTCCCCGCGCCCCGACACCCAGCCCCCTTACCACTCACCCAAACACTCTGCTCCTCAAGTGCCTTCCACTTCGATACAACAAACCCAGCTCAGAACGCCGCTTGACCCTCACTGGTTTCCGTACACATTGCATTCCTTCCGGCCTGTTGTCAGGCGACCGCGCTTCGCTCACCCGCCCCGCCCCGCCCCCTTCCGAGCTGGAAGGTGATTGGACGCCGAGATCCCTGTTTTGCATTTCCACGCGGGATGGAGCGGGACGTCGGTCGAGCGCGGCGTCCGCTCGTGGCGCGTCAATCATCCTACGTCACAGATTGGCCGGACCCGGTGCACGTGCTCGGCCTCGGGGTGTTGCTGCTGGGGCGCGCGGAGCCGAACCTGGGGGAGGGAGGGTGACAATCAGAATACTTTAACCCCCTGCTGCCAATGGGGGTGTGGAGCTAGCCCGCCTATCGCTTGACACCTTCACCACCACGTGCCGGGAGGGTGGGTCATTTGGTCCCTGTGCAGGAGGTGAAGTGGGCAAGGCGCCTTTGAGCACATGCTGTGTGCAGTGTCCGTTATCAAGGAAGATTTGCATCGACGTAACACCTTTCACAATCACTGAACACCCCACAGTACTTTACAGCCAATAAAGTACTTTTGAAGCCCAGATAATCCTGTAATGTAGACAAACTGGCAGCCAATGTGCCCACAGCAATGGCAAGGTAATCTTTTTTAGTAATGTTGCTTGCAAGATAAAGTCAAGGCATTGGGGTAAACGCCAGTTTTGATTAATGATCTCCGACTGGTGACTAGCTGTTTCTCTCTTCACAGATTTGGCCAATCTACCTGAGTGTTTTCAGAGTTGACCGAAAGGCCTAAGGCACAATTTCAAAATTTATGGGTGACACAAAACTTGAACTGTGTGGAGGTTAGTGGTAGAACTTGAAGGCAACATGGACAAGTTGGCAGATGAAGTTTGATACGGAGAAATGTGAAGTGATTTTGGTTTGAAGAACATGGGGAGATAGTATAACATAGGCGTACAACTCTAAAGGAGTTGATACAATGTTGAGGAAAGATATTCGTGCAGATTATGTGGAATCTGGGTGGAGTTCAGAAACATCAAGGGGCAAAAAACATTCATGGGGTGGTAGACCACCAAACTGCAATGGTAATGTTGGGAGCAGCATTAGACAGAAAATCAAAGATGCATGTGATAAAGGAACATCTGTGATTATGGGGGACTTTAATCTGAATAAAGATTGGGTGACTCAAATTAGTCACAGTACAATAGAAGAGGAATTTCTATTCCTCGTTTGTATTTATCGTGTGTACGGTATGGTTTTCTGGCCATTATGTTGAGGAACCAACAATGGAACAGGCCACCTTGGACTGGGTGTTGTGCAATGTAAAGGATTAATTGGCAAACTGGTATTGGATGAGTGACCATAATTTGGTAGAATTCTTTATCAAGGTGAATAGTGAGTTAGTTGATTCTGAGATCAAGGTCGTGAACCTCAATAAAGATAACTATGATGGTATGAGGCATGAGCTGGCAATGACGTACTGGGAAACATCACTGAAAGGAAGGACAGTGGACAGGCAATGTCAGGCATCAAAGGAATGAATAGGTGAACTCCAAAAGTTATTCATTCCTATTTGGCGCAAGAGTAGAAAGGGAACTGTGGCCAAATTATGGCTTACAAGGGAAATTAGAGATAGTATATTCAAAGAAGAGACCTACAAATTAGCAAGAAAAAACAATAGACCTGAGGATTGGGAACAGTTTAAAATGCAGCAAAGGCAAACCAGGGGATTGATTAATAAGGGGGAAATACAATTTGAAAGTAAACTAGCGGGGAACATTAAAACTTACTGTAAAGGTTTCTATAGGTGTGTAAAGAAAAAAAGATTAATAAAAATAAATGTAAGACCCTTACAGTCAGAAATGGGGGAATTCATAACAGGGAACAAAGAAATAGCTGAGGAACTAAATTCATACTTTGCTTCTGACTTCGCAAAAGAAGACATGAATAATGTACCGGAAGTTCTGAGAAGCACACGTTTTAGTGAGTATTAGTAAAGAAATAGTTTTGGGGAAATTAATGGGACTGAAGGTGGACAAATCTCTAGGTCCTGATAATCTGCATCCCAGCGTACTTTTTAAAAAATAAAATAATTTTCATTGAAATTTTTTGAAAAATGTATTGCAACAGAACAATAATAATAACAATAATAAACAGCCCCCGGCACCCGTAACAACGCATATAACGAACCCCCCCACCCCCCACCCTCCCAACCCAGTAAACAACAAAATAAATTAACGATAATTAAATTAATATAAACAATACCCCCTGAAACCCCCCCTTTCCCCCCCCCCCCCCCCCCCCCCCCCCCCCCGGGTTGCTGCTGCTGCTGACCTAGTTCCTTATCGTTGAGCCAGAAAGTCGAGGAAAGGCTGCCATCGCCTAAAGAACCCCTGTACCGACCCCCTCAGGGTGAATTTGACCCTCTCCAGCTTAATGAATCCCGCCATGTCATTGATCCAGGTCTCCACGCTTGAGGGTCTTGCATCTTTCCATTGCAACAAGATCCTCCGCCGGGCTACTAGGGACGCAAAGGCCAAAACACCGGCCTCTTTCGCCTCCTGCACTCCCGGCTCCAACCCAACCCCAAATATCGCGAGTCCCCAGCCTGGTTTGACCCTGGATCCCACCACCCTCGGCATCGTCCTTGCAGAATTCCTCCAGTGCCGGGCATGCCCAAAACATATGGGCATGGTTCGCTGGGCTCCCCGAACACCTGATGCACCTGTCCTCACCCCCAAAAAACCTGCTCATCCTCGTCCCGGACATATGAGCCCTGTGCAGTACCTTGAACTGGATGAGGCCAAGCCTCGCACATGAAGAGGAGGAATTCACCCTCTCCAGGGCATCTGCCCATGTCCCCATCTCAATCTGCTCCCCCAGCTCCACTTCCCACTTAGCCTTCAGCACCTCTACCGATGCCTCCTGCATCACCTGGTAGATGTCAGACACCTTCCCATCCCCGACCCACACCCCCAAAAGAACCCTATCTCTTACCCCCCGCGGGGGCAGCAAAGGGAACCCCTCCACCTGCCGCCTAGCAAATGCCTTAACCTGATGGTACCTGAACATATTCCCCGGGGGAGCTCAAATTTCTCCTCCAGCTCACCCAGGCTCGCAAACCTCCCGTCAATGAACAGGTCTCCCAACTTCCTTATGCCCGCCCTGTGCCACCCCAGGAACCCGCCATCAATGTTCCCTGGAACAAACCGGTGGTTCCCCCGCAGCGGGGCCTCCACCGAGCCCCCCACTTCCCCCTGTGTCGCCTCCACTGCCCCCAAATCTTGAGGGTAGCCGCCACCACCGGGCTCGTAGTGTACCTCATTGGAGGGAGCGGCAACGGCGCCGTTACCAGTGTCTTCAGGCTCGTGCCTCCACAGGACGCCATTTCCATCCGTTTCCATGCTGCCCCCTCCCCGTCCATTACCCACTTACATACCATCGAGATGTTAACCACCCAATAGTACCCAGAGAGGTTGGGCAGCGCCACCCCCCCTCTATCCCTGCCCTGCTCCAAAAAGACCCTCCTCACCCTCGGAGTCCTGTGCGCCAAACAAATCCCATGATGCTGCTGTTCACCCTCCTAAAAAAGGCCCTCGGAATAAAAATGGGGAGGCACTGAAACAAAAACAAAAACCTCAGGAGCACGGTCATTTTCACGGACTGTACTCTACCCGCCAACGACAGCGGCAGCATGTACAACAACAGCTCGCTCTTGCCCAGGTTCAACTTGTAGCCCGAGAAACTCCCAAACTCAGCAAGAATCTCCATCACCTCTGGCATTCCCTCCACCGGGTCTGCTACATACAGCAGCAAGTCATCTGCATAAAGCGACACTCAGTGCTCCTCCCCACCCCGCACCAGACCCCTCCACCTCCCCGACTCCCTGAGCGCCATGGCCAGAGGCTCAATTGCCAACGCAAAAAGGAAGGGGGCACCCCTGCCTCGTCCCACGGTAGAGCCTGAAGTACTCGGACCTCCTCCCGTTTGTCACTACACTCGCCATCGGGGCCTCGTACAGCAATCTCACCCATTTAATAAACCCTTCCCCAAACCCGAACCTCTCTAACACCTCCCACAGGTACCCCCACTCAACCCTGTCAAAGGCCTTCTCCACATCCAATGCCACCACAATCTCCGCCTCTCCTTCTGCCATCGGCATCATTATCACATTTAGCAGCCTTCGCACGTTAGTGTTCAGCTGCCTCCCCTTCACGTATCACCCCCGGCACACAGTCCTCTATTCTAGTGGCCAAGATCTTCACCAGCAACCTGACGTCCACATTCAGCAGTGAAATTGGCCTATATGATCCACACTGCCAGGGGTCCTTATCCCGCTTCGGGATCAGGGATATCAGCGCCCGTGACATCGTCGGGGGCAAAACACCCCCCTCCCATGCCTCGTTAAAGGTCCAAACCAAAAGGGGGCCCAACAGGTCCACGTATTTCTTATAAAATTCAACCGGGAACCCATCCGGTCCCGGCGCCTTCCCCGACTGCATGTGGCCAATCCCTCTAACCAGCACCTCCAACTCGATCGGCGCCCCAAGTCCCTCCACCTGCTCCTCCTGTACCCTTGGAAATCGCAGCCAGTCCAAAAAGCTCTCCTTTCTCTCTTCTCCCCCCCACCACCAGCACCGGCGGCTCCGACCGGTACAGTTCCCTGTAGAAGTCCCTAAAGACCCCATTGACCTCTGCCCCCTGCCGCACCACATTCCCACCCCTATTCTTCACTCCACCAATCTCCCTGGCCGCGTCCCGCTTGCGAAGCTGATGCGCAGGATCCTGCTCGCCTTCTCTCCATACTCGTAGACCGCTCCCTGCGCCTTCCTCCACTGTGTCTCCGCCTTTCTGGTGGTCAATAAATCAAACTTGGCCTGCAGGCTACGCCGCTCCCCCAGCAATCCCTCCTCCGGGGCCTCCGCATACCTCCTATCTACACACAACAGCTCCCCCACCAGTCTCTCCCTCTCCCCCCTCTCCCCCTCTCCCTATGGGCTCAGATGGAGATCAGCTCCTCCCTAATCACTGCCTTCAGAGCCTCCCACACCATCCCCACCCGGACCTCCCCAGTATCATTGACCTCGAGGTACCTCTCGATACATCCCCGGACCCTCCTGCACACCTCCTCATCAGCCAACAACCCCACGTCCAGACGCCAAAGTGGGCGCTGGTCCCGCACCTCCCCCATCTCCAGATCCACCCAATGCGGAGCATGGTCCGAAATCGCTATAGCCGAATATTCGGCATCCTCCACCCTCGGGACCAGCCCCCTACTCAGGGCAAAGAAATCAATACGTGAATAAACGCTGTGCACGTGGGAGAAAAAAGAGTACTCCCGAGCCCTCAGCCTCCCAAACCTCCAGGGATCCACCCCTCCCATCTGGTTCATAAACCCCCTCAACACTTTGGCCACTACCGGCCTCCTGCCTGTCCTTGAACTAGAACGATCCAGTAGGGGATCCAGCACCGTATTGAAGTCCCCCCCCCATGATCAGGCCCCCCACCTCCAGGTAAGGAATGCGGCCCAACATACGCCTCATGAAACCAGCATCATCCCAATTTGGGGCATACACATTTACCAACACCACCCTCTCCCCCTGCAACTTACCGCTCACCATCACATATCTGCGCCACTATCAGCCACCACCTTAGATGCCTCAAACGCCACCCTCTTCCCCACCAGGATCGCCACCCCCCGGTTCTTCGCATCGAGCCCTGAATAGAAAACCTGCCCCACCCACCCCTTCCTCAGACGAACCTGGTCCGCCACCTTCAGGTGAGTCTCCTGGAGCATGGCCACGTCCGCCTTCAGCCCCTTCAGATGCGAAAACACCCGGGCCCGCTTAACCGGCCCATTCAACCCCCTCACGTTCCACGTGATCAGCCGGATCAGGGGGCACCCCACCCCCCTCCCCCGTCGACTAGCCATAGCCCATCGACTGCTCGCCCCTGGTCAGCACCCCCCACTCGGCCCGTTTCCCACGGCGATAGAACCTCACCCCGACCCACACCAGCTCCTCCCTGGCCAATCCAGCAGCAACCCGGTATCCCCCCCCCCCCCCCCCCCCCCCCAGGCTAGGACCCCCCTAGCCGCGACGCTCCCTCCATAATACTCCCGTGAGCCAGCTGACTTCTGCTGACCCCGGCAGCTCACGCCCTAACTCTGACCCCTCCCGATATGGGGTCACCCCTCCCCCCCTGCAGCAGCTCCTTGGCACCGCTCCAGCGCGGGAAAACGGATCTGATATCCACGCCCCTTCCCTCCAGCTCCACCCCCCTCGTCCCGCAGCGCAGGAAACCAGAGGAAAGCCCGCGCTTTCCCACTGCCCCACCCCACCCCCTCAACGCAGCTCCCAAATAACAGTCCCAACCCATCCACCAACCCCGTACAAACAAAAACAGAACAACCACAGACCCCAACACCCCCCTTAAAACACAAAACCATAACCAACATCATCCGGAAGCGGGGGGAAAAAACCAAACAGAATAACCAGCAACATCATAAACAGTGATACAAAAAGCCCCCACAGCCCCCAATCCCTAGTTCGAGTCCAACTTTTCAGCCTGCAGAAAGGCCCACGCCTCCTCCGGTGACTCAAAATAGTAATGCCGGTCCTTGTAGGTGACCCACAAGCGCGCAGGCGGCAGCATGCGAATTTCACCTGCTTGCTGTGGAGCACCGCCTTCGTCCGGTTGAACCCGGCCCTCCGCTTAGCCACCTCCGCACTCCAGTCCTGGTAGACGCGCACTGCCGAATTCTCCCACTTGCTGCTCCTCACCTTCTTGGCCCATCGCAGCACACACTCCCGGTCACTAAACCGATGGAACCGCACCAGCACCGCCCGCAGGGGTTCATTCGCCTTAGGCCGCCTGGCCAGTACTCTGTGGGCCCCCTCCAGCTCCAGGGGCAGATGGAAGGATCCTGCCCCCACCAGCGAGTTCAACATCACGGCCACATAGGCCGGCAGGTCCGACCCGTCCAGCCCCTCCTCGAGGCCCAGGATCCGCAAGTTCTTCCTCTGTGATCGAAACTCCATCTCCTCGAAACGATCTTGCCACTTTTTGTGGAGTGCCTCGTGCATCTCCACCTTTCCCACGAGGGCCGAGACCTCATCCTCGTGCTCAGAGGCCTGCTGCTGCAACTCAAGTATCGCTGCACCCTGGGTTGTCTGGGTCTCCAGCAGCTTACTTGTCGTAACCTTCAGGGATTCCAGCAACTCCCCTTTCAGCTCCGTAAAGTAGCGCAGAAGGGCCGCCTGCTGCTCCTCAGCCCACTGCCTCCACTCCTCAGGGGCTCCACCAGCCGCCATTTTGTCCACCTTCCCCCGCTTTTCCAGGGGAGCTGCTGCCGTTTTTCTCCTCGCCCCACTCCGGGTCCGCACCATAAATCCCAGGGGGTTTTGCTCCAGACCCCTTTATACACCGGGAATCGTCGAATCAGCGCCGTTTGGGGCCCTTAAAAGAGCCCACAAGTCCTATAAAAGCGGGAGCTGCCGAACGTGCGGCTTAGCTCCGCATAGCCGCAACCGGAAGTCCCCATCCCAGCGTATTTAAGGAAATGTCCCTAGAAATAGTACGTCCATTTGTGGTCATTTTGGAATGGTACCTACAGATTGGAGGCTCACGAGTGGAAGCCCACTATTCAAAAAGGGAGGTGAAGAGAATACATAGAATCATAGACTCTACAGTGCAGATGGAGGCCATTCAGCCCATCGAGGGAGCTATAGACCAGTGAGTCTAACATTGGTAGTAGGGAAGTTGCTGGAGTCCATGATCAAGGATTTCATAGCACAGCGTTTGGAAAGCAGTGGTGTAATCAGACAAAGTCAGCATTTACAAAAGGAAAATCATGTTTGACAAATCTACTAGAATTCTTTGAAGATGTAACTAGCAGAGTTGACCAGGGAGAACCGGTGGATATGGTTTATTTAGACTTTCAGAAGACTTTCGACAAGGTCTCACAAAGCAGATTACTATCTAAAGTTAAAGCGGGTTAGGATTATGAGTAGTGTCTCGAGATGGATAAAAAGCTCGTTAGCAGACAGGAAGCAAAAAGTTGGAATAAATGGATCTTTTTCTGATTGGCAGGCAATGAGTAGCGGGGTACCACAGGGATCTGTGCTCGGATCCCAACTGTTCACATTATATATTAATGATTTGGATGAAGGAACTAAAATTTGCAGATGATACAAAGTTGGGTGGACGGGTGAGCTGTGAGGAAGATACAGATGCTTCAGCGGGACTTGGACAGGCTGAGTGAGTAAGCAGACGCAGTATGATGTGGATAAATGTGAAGGAATCCACTTCAGTAGCAAAAATAGGAGGGAAGATTATTGTTTGAATGGGTGTAAGTTGAGAGAGATGGATACTCAGCGAGACCTTGGTGTCCTCATGCATCAGTTGCTGAAAGTAAGCACGCAGATACAGCAAGCAGTAAAGGAGACAAATGGTATGATGGTCTTCATAGAGAGAGGATTTGAGTATAGGAATAGGGATGGTACTGCAATTGTATAGGGCATTGGTAAGGCCACACCTGGAGTTTTGTATGCAGTTTTGGTGTCCTTATCTGAGGAAGGATGTTCTTGCTCTGCAGGGAGTACAGCAAAGGTTTACCAGGCTGATTCCTGGGATGGCAGGACTGACAAATGAGGAGAAACTCAAGCATATTCATTGGAGTTTTTTTATTCATTTACGGGATCAGGGCGTCGCTGATTAGGCCGACATTTATTTCCCACCCTTAGTTACCCTTCAGAAGGTGGTGATGAGTTGCCTTGAGCCGCTGCAGTCCTTCATATGTAGGTACACCCACTATGCTGTGAGGGAGGGAGTTCCAGGACTTTGCCCCAGCGACAATGAAGGAATGGCGATATATTTCCAAGTCGGGGTGGAAGTGACTTGGAGGGGAACGTCCAGGTGGTGGGCTTCCCAGCTATTTGCTGCTCTTGTCTAGATGGTAGTGGTCGTGGGTTTGGAAGATGCTGTCTTAGGAACTTTGGTGAGTTACTACAGTGCATCTTGTAGATGATACACAAGGCTGCCACTGTTCGTAGGTGGAGGGTTTGAATGTTTGTAGAAGGAAGAGCAATCAAGCGGGTTGCTTTGTCCTGGATGGTATGCCCTGGTAGCCACAGTATTTGAGCCAGGTATGACTCCAACCAGTGGAAAGCTTTCCCCCTGAGTCCCATTGACTCCTATTTAGCTAGGGCTTCTTGATGCCATACTTGCTCAAATGCTGTCTTGATGTCAAGGGCAGTCACTCTCACCTCACATCTGGGATTCAGCTCTTGTCCATGTTTGAACCAAGGCTGTAATGAGGTCAGGAGCTGAGTGACCCCGGTGGAACCCAAACTAAGCGTCTGTGAGCAGGTTACTGCTGAGTAAGCACCACTTGAGAGCACTGTTGATGATACCTTCCATCACTTTGCTGATGGTGGAGAGTAGAACGATAGGGTGATAATTAGGTGGGTTGGATTTGTACTCTTTCTTGTATATAAGACACACCTGGGCAATTTTTCACCTTGCCGGGTAGATGCCAGTGTTGTAGCTGTACTGGAACATCTTGGATATGGGTGCGGCAAGTTCTGGAGCACAAGCCTTCAGTACAATTGCCAGAATATTATCAGGACCCATAGCCTTTTCAGTATCCAGGGCCTTCACCCGTTTCTTGACATCACGTGGAGAGAATCGTATTGGCTGAAGACTGATATCCGTGATGCTGGGGACCACTGGAGGAGACCGAGATGGATCATCCACTCGGCACGTCTGGCTGAAGATTGTTACGAATACCTCAGCCTTGTCTTTTGCACATATGTGCTGGGCTCTTCCATTATTGAGGATGGGAATATTTGTGGAGCCTCCTCCTCCAGTGAGTTTTTAAATAGTCCCCCATCATTCATGGCTGGATTTGGCAGCCATGGACTGCAGAGCTTAGATCTGATGCGTTGGTTGTGGAATCGCTTAGCTCTGTCTATTACTTGCTGCTTATGCTGTTTGGCACACAAATCATCCTGTGTTGTAGCTTCACCAGGTTGACACATAATTTCTCGGTATACCTGATGTTGCTCCTGGCATGTTCTCCTGCACTCTTCATTGAACCAGGAGCCCATTTCGTACAGTGATAGTGCCACACAACACGATGTAGAGTGTCTTCAATGTGAAGACGGGACTTCGCTCCACATGGACTGTGCGGTGGTCACTTCTACCAATACTGTCATGGACAGATGCATCTACAGCAGGCAGATTGGTGAGGATGAGGTCAAGTATGTTTTTCTCTCTTTTTGGTTCCCTCACCACCTGCCTAGTCCCAGTCTAGCAGCCATGTCCTTTAGGGCCTGGCCAGCTCGGTCTGTGGTGGTACTACCGAGCCACTCTTAGTGATGGACATTGAAGTCCCCCACCAAGAGCAAATTATGCATCCTTGTTACCCTCAGTGCTTCCTCCAAGTGGTGTTCAACATGGAGGAGGATTGATTCATCAGCTGTTGGTGGCCGGTACGTGGTAATCAGCAGGAGGTTTCCTTGGCCATGTTTAACCTGAAGCCATGAGACTTCATGGGGTCCAGAGTCGATGTTGAGGACTCCTAGGGCAACCCCCTCCCGACTGAACACCACTATGGCGACACCTCTGCTTGGACTGTCCTGCCGGTGAGAAAGGACGTACCCAAGAATGGTGATAGTGGTGTCTGGGACATTGTCTGTAAGATATGATTCTGTGAGTATGACTATGACAGGCTGTTGCTTAACTAGTCTGTGAGACAGCTCTTCCAACTTTGACACAAGCCCCCAAATGTTAGGAAGGAGGACTTTGCAGAGTCATCAGGGCCAGTGCCTGGTGTTGTGTAGTCCGTCCAGTTTCATTTATTTTTTGTGTTTTTGTAGGGGTTGAATACAACTGAGTGGCCTGCCAGGCCATTTCAGAGGGCATTTAAGAATCAACCACATTGCTGAGGATCTGGAGTCACATGTGGACCAGACCAGGTAAAAATAGCAGATTTCCTTCCCTAAAGGACATGAGTGAACGTTTAGAAGAGTGAGAGGGGATCTCATAGAAACATACAAAGTTCGGCGCAACATCGTGGGCCGAAGGGCCTGTTCTGTGCTGTATTTCTCTATCTATCTCTATACAGGATTGGACAGGGTAGATTCAGAAAGAATGTTCCCGATGATGGGAAAGTCCAGAACTAGGAGGTCACAGTTTGAGGATTAGGGGTGAACCTTTTAGGAGTGAGGTGAGGAGAAATTTCTTCACCCCGAGCGTGATGAATTTGTGTAATTCACTACCACAGAAAGTAGTTGAGGCCAAAATTAGATATAGCTCTTGGGGCTAAAGGGATCAAGAGTTCTGAAGGGAAGGCGGGATCAGGGTATTGAACTTGATGATCAGCTATGATCATAATGAATGGCAGGGTAGGCTCGAAGGGCTGGATGGCCTCCTTCTATTTTCTATGTTTCTATAAGCAGAGGGACCTGGGTATATATGCGCATACGTCACTGAAGGTAACAGGACAGGTTGTGAGCATGGTTAATAAAGCATACAGTGTCCTGGACTTTATTACTGTTGGCATAGAGTACAAGAGCTAGGAGGTTACATTGAACTTATAAAGGGCAATGGTTTGGCCTCAGTTGGAGTATTACATCAATTTCTGGGCACCACACTTTAAGAAGGATGTGAAGACATTGGAGAGAATGCAGAAAATATTCATGAGAATGGTTGCAGGGGTGAGGAACTTCAGATATGAAGGAAGATGAAGAGGTTTTTACAAATTCATTCATGGGGTGTGTGCATTGCTGGCTTCTGCCAGTTGCTCCCCCACACCCCTGCCTTCAGCGGCTCTGGGTTGCGCCAACACAGCAAAATCCGTACCCGGTCTATCAGGGGGCAAAGGCCCCTCTCTTCCCCCCCACCCTCATCAGCCTCTCTCCCCCCACCCTGGACTCCCGGGTCTTTCGACACACCAAATATCACCATCTCTCGACTTGGGGCCACCCCCATACCCTGAACCTCGGACATCACATCCAAGAAGCCTGCCAGAACCCCCTCAGTCTTGGACACGCCAAGAACACGTGAACGTGATTTGCAGGCTCCCCCGCACACCACCCACACCAGTCACCCACCCCCACAAAAAACTAGCTCATCCTCACCGCCGTCATGTGGACCCTTAGCACCACTTTAAACTGGATGAGGCTTAACCTCGCACACGACGAGGACGCGTTCAACCTTCACAAGGACTCTGCCCACGTTCCAGCCCGCATCCCTCCTCCCAGCTCCTCCTCCCACTTGCGCTTGATATCCTCTACTGGAGCGCCCTTCCTCTCCATCAATTCCTTGTATATATCTGATACCCTCCCCTCCCCTATTTCGTCCTCCAACAACTGATTATCCTGGAATACCGGAGGTGGCAGCCCCGGGAAGGTCGGCGCCTCTCTCCTCACGAAATCCCTCATCTGCAGGTACCATAAGCCATTTCCTGTGGGCAACTCATACAATTCCTCCAACTCCTCCAGCCCCATGAATTTGCCCCCAATAAAAAAGTTCCTAAAATACTCGATCCCCATCTTCCACAAGCCCCCAGAACCTCGCATCAAGCCCTGCCGGCACAAATCTATGGTTGTCGCATATCGGCGCCCACAACGACATACTCTCCAGCCCAAAATGTTGCCTGCGCTGACTCCACACCCTTAATGTCAACACCACCACTGGCTCACAGAGTACCTGACTGGCGAGAACGGAAGAGTTGGCAACATCAGGGCCCTCAAACCCGTCCCCCTACACAACGCTGCCTCCATCCGCTCCCAAACTGATCTCTTCTCCATTGCCCATTTTCTCACCATCGTGATATTTGCCACCCAGTAGTAATTTATAATGCCAGCACATTGCCCTGTCCCCTCGCCAAGAACATTGGGCAGCACGGTAGCATAGTGGTTAGCACAATTGCTTCACAGCTCCAGGGTCCCAGGTTCGATTCCCAACTGGGTCACTGTCTGTGCAGAGTCTGCACATTCTCCCCATGTCTGCGTGGGTTTCCTCCAGGTGGTCTGGTTTCCCCCCACAGTCCAAAAATGTGTGGGTTAGGTGGATTGGCCATGCTAAATTGCCCTTAGTGTAAAAAAATGTTAAGTGGGGGTTACTGGGTTACGGGGATAGGGTATATACGTGAGTTTCAGTAGGGTGCTCTTTGTAAGGGCTGGTGCAGACTCGATGGGCCGAATAGCCTCCTTCTGCACTGTAAATTCTATGATTCTATGATCCACCTCACCCGCCCACACAAACCCCCAAACTATCCCATTAACCTTCCTAAAAAAGGACTTGGGGACAAAGATAGAGAAGTTTGGATACAAACAAGACTTGGACAGCACCGTCATTTTAACCATCTGCACGCACCAAGCCAGTGACAGCGGCTACATATCTCACCTCTTAAAATCCACCTTCATTCTCTCTATCAATTGTTCCAAGTTCAATCTATATAACTGTACTCAGCTCCGTTCCCCCTGGATTCCAAAATACCTAAATCTCGATCCACCAATCTGAACAGAAACTCCCCTAACCTCCTCTTTTGCCCTCTGGCATTGATCGGGAACACTTTGCTCTTACCCATGTTCAATTTATACCCTGAAAACCAACCAAATTCCCCCAAAATTTCCATAATTACTCTGATGCTGCCCAATGGATCCAAGATATATAATCACAAATCATTCGCGTACTACAAAACCTCAAGCTTGGAATGCCCCACGCTCAATCTCTTTCCAATCCTTCAGTGTCCTCAGCGCCATTGCCAATGGCTCTATCACCAAGGCGAAAAGCAACAAGGAGAGCAGCCACCTCTGTCTCATCCGATGATTGCAGCCCATAGTATCCCAAACTCTACTGGTTCGTCCGAACGGTCGCCACTGGCACCCTGTACAGGAACCGGACGCAATCCACAAACCCCTGCCCGAACCTAAACTGCTCCGCACCTCCACCCGATCAAAAACCTTCTCCGCATCCATCACCACCACTACCTCTACCTCCTGCCGCTCCGAGGGCATCATAATTACATGAAGTAGCCTCCGCACATTTAGCAATAACTGCCACCCCTTCACAAATCTCATGTGGCCCTACCCTATCAGGCACTCAGTCCTCAATCCATGATGCTAGCACCTTTGCCAACAGCTCAGCGTCAATGTTCAGCAGCGATATTGCGCGGTATGACCCGCACTGCTCTGGATCCTTGTCCTTTAAAATCAGAGATGGAAGCCTGTGTAGGGAGGAGTTCCCCCTTTCCCTCACCTCGTTGTACGTCCTCACCAGCAGCAGCCCCAGCTCCGCCCCAAACCTTCTATAAAACTCTACTGGGAACCCATCCGGGCCCGGGGCCTTTCCTGCCTCCATCACACCCATGCCACCCATAACCTCCCTCAGCCCAATCAGGACCCCCAGCCATTGAACTCTCTCCCCTTCCACCTTGGGGAACCCCAACCCATCCAGGAACCAGCGCATCCTCTCCTCCCTCATACATCCTCCTATAGGGGGCTTCAAATGCCACATGCACCTCGTCTGGGTCCCTCACCACCTTACCTCCCTCGTCCCTTATCCTACCAATCTCTCCCGCTGCTGCCTGCTTCCTCAGCTGGTGGGCCAACATCCTACTTGCCTTCTCCCCGTACTCATACACTGCCCCCTGGTCCTCCGCAACTGCACTGCCGCCTTCCCCGTGGACACTAACCGAAACTCCATCTGGAGTCTCTGTCCCTCCCTTAACAACCTTAACAAAGAGTACCTCCGAGCCACCCTCAAAATCTCCTCCTGCATCCTCTCCCTCTCCTCACGCTCCACCCTCTCCCTGTGTGCTCAAATCAAAATTAATTTGCCCCGACTACAGCCTTGAGTGCCTCCCACAGCATGGCAGCTGTGACCTCCCTTGTGTCGTTCAACTCTACATAGCCTCTCACCCTCTCACACACACGCTCACCCACCAACAGCCCCACATATAACCTCCACTGCGGCCATTGGGCCTCCCGGTGAACCACCCAATGCGATGCCTGGACAGAAAGCACAATCGCCGAGTACTCTGAGTCGGCCACCCCAGCCAGCAGCGCCTTGTCCATCACAAAAAAGTCGATCCGATAGTGCACCCGGTACACACGGGAGAAGTATGAAAACGCCTTCACCCTCGGCCTCCCAACCTCCACATGTCCACACCCACCTTGTGTTCCATGAACCCCCTCAGCTCTCTCACCATTACAGACGCTCTCCACAACTTAGGACTCGACTGATCCAGACTCGGGTCCAGGACCGTATTGAAATCACTACCCATAACCAGCTAATGCTTGTCCGGTTCCAGGATCTTCCCTAACACCCACCTCATCCACCACCTTGGCCAAAGCATCTTTCCTCTGCTGCTGGAATTTGTTTTTCAAAAATTCCACCTGCTGCTCCGTTGACCACTGGGTAGGCAGTGCTGCCCCTTGCCCTCTGCCATCTTCACCTGTGGCACACCACAACAACATTTCTGCTCCAGCTGCTCTCTTTCTCACGCACTTCTTGCCCGCTAAGCCAGACACCAACCTCACTGGAGTATTACCTTCCCTGTACACTCATTCACCTATTTGCCTTCAAATACGACACCATTCGAGTGAGGAAGGGTCAAAAAAATCCACCTTGAGCGGGAGCCACCAAATGTGCGACCACTCATTCCATGGCCATCACCGGAAGTCCCCCAAGCAAATGTGTTGACATCATCAACAGAGAATACATAATTATCAGGGAGCAAAGTCCAGGATAATAACTGAGTTGTGAGGCTGTTATCAGGATAAAGACTTTTCCACTGGCGCACGAAGAAAGTAGAATCAAGGGTAAAACAGAATCAAAGATCATGACCAATTTTCAAGCAGAATAGTATATTCAGAAGAGACCATCGTCTGTTGGTATACACCACACTGTCATGGCGGGGGACCTCCCAAAAGTAGCTGCACAACTGAAGACTGCCCGCCCCAACTCCTTCTGGCAACCATAGATCAACAAGGATTTAAGAATTTTGTCTCGACTCACTAAGTGCCATAATACCTACCAACCATAATAAAAACCAGGTAGACCAAGAAAAGACAAAAGAAATGTGCACATGGATAAAAAAATAGGCTAAAAGATGAACATTGCCAGAGCTCGTAAAAACACAGCTGCTCCTGTGCTCACATCATGGGACCCCAGCCAATAATTTTTAATGCTGATGTAACTTCAACTTCCCTATAGCCCTTTTTTGTAAGTCTGATAAAATGTGAGAGCAGGAAGTGACACAGGTCTGGTAATTTGTATGTAGTTGTATACATCAGGCCATAATTTGCTTTCAAAACAATAACTTACATCTACATAGCACCTTTCACAACCTCGGGTGTTATGTTCTGTGTTATGGCCGTGGTAAAGATCAACACAGAACATCCAGTTCTTTGAGAAGTATTTATAAACAAGATGAACACATGGAAAGATAACCAACAAACTATAACACAAACGGTAACTAATAATTGAATTCAGTGAATTTTCCTGTAGCTACATCCAGTGCAACTGTCCTCTCGGACAACTTACTACCAACTGCCGAATCTCTTGAGGACATGGTGGATCTCTATCATCACCTGCTGGTCAGAGGTCATATCGATAACTATGCACATTGATGTGCACATTCATATCACCACATTGGGAAGTTCCAAAACTCTATACCGTCCTTAAAGTACTTTTAAAGTGCAGTCACTTGTGGAATGTAGAAAACATGACAGTCAATTTGTGCATAGCAAGCTCATAAAACAGCAATACCACAAAGACCAGATTAATCTGTTTTATTGATGTTGATTGGGGACTAAATATTGGCTCGGACAATGGAGATAATGCCTCTGTTCTTCTTTGAAATAATGCCATGTGATGTTTTGTGTCAGCCTGAGGGGGCAAGCAGGACCTCTCATCGAAACAACAGCACCTCCAACGCAGCACTTCCTTTGTTCTGCACTGGAAGGTCAGCGTTAATTTATGTGATTTGAACTCATAACTATCTGAATCAGAGGCAATGTATTTTGTTCTTTGAGGAAATTTGGGCATCGCTGGCAAGGCTAGCATGTTTTTCCCATCCCTAATTCCCTTGAACTGAATGGCTTGCACAGTAATTGCAGAGGGCAGTTAAGAGTGAACCACATTGCTCCAGGTGAGGAAGTACTGGCCAGAAGAGGTAAGGGTGGTAGATTTCCTTCCCTAAAAGGCATGAGTGAACCAGATAGGTTTTTATAACAATTGATGTTAGTTGTCACGGTCACCATTACTGACACCAGCTTTATATTCCAGATTTATTAATTGAATTTAAACGGCACCAGCTACTCTGGTGGGATTTAAACCCATGTCCTCAGCGCAACAGCATGTCCTAGCCTGGAGCACAAATCTCTCCACTACCGACGAACTGTGGCAGCAGTGCGTACCATCTCCAAGATTCAGTGCAGGAACTGAACAAGGTTCCTTCGGCAACATCTTCCAAACCCACAACCACTACCACCTGGAAGGGCAAGGGCAGGAGACACCTGTGAACACTTCCACCGAGAGGTTCCCCTCAAAGTCACTCACCACCCTGATTTGGAAATATATCACCGTTCCTTCACTATTGTTGGGTCAAAATTCTGGAATTTCCTCCTGAACAGCACAGTGGGTGTACCTGCACCTCAGGGACTGCAGCGGTTCAAGGAGGGAGCTCACCACCACCTCCTCAAGGGCAACTAGGAATCGGCAATAAATGCTGGCCCAGCCAGTGACACCCACATCCTGTAAATTTATTTTAAAAATTAGTAACATGACTGTTCTGCCACCATTGTCTCCAAAGAATGTGACCAACTGAGCCACATAATAGCAACAGTATGGTCTAATGGTAATAGTGCGGAGGGCAAGTTCATGGTATGTATTTAAGATAATTTTCTAAATTAGTGTGTCCTGGAACCAACTCGGGAACAGTGTATTTTAGACCTAGTATCCTGCAATGAGAAATGGTTAATTAATAACCTTACAGTAAAGGAACATTTTGGGATAGTAAACAAAATGGTTTGATGTTTATATTGAGTTTGAGAATAATTTAGTTAGGTACAAAACTAAGGCCTTAAATCTGCACCAGACAACATAGGTAGTGAGTTGGTTATGGTAGATTTGGAAAATAGTTTAAAAATATGACAGCTGGGGCTGAATGGCGGCGCAGTGGTAGCACTGCAGTCTCATGGCGCCGAGGTCCCAGGTTCGATCCCGGCTCTGGGTCACTGTCCGTGTGAAGTTTGCACATTCTCCCCGTGTTTGCGTGGGTTTCGCCCCCGCAACCCAAAGATGTGCAGGGTAGGTGGATTGAATATGCTAAATTGCCCCTTAATTGGAAAAAAATAATTGGGTACTCTAAATTTAAAAGAAAAAATATGACAGCTGAAGTCCCGTGACATTAATGTGCGGAGTAGTCGCACATCAGGTGGCTCTCCGGCAAAAGACAAGATAATAGCCACTTTTAGCTGAATTTAGCTCACAAAATCAGATTAAAACATCTCCTCACTCTCAACAGCATGAAATACAGCAAGGATGCCAGGAAGCAGCAGTTCGAGAGGCCGCAGAGACCCCAAAAAGTAGGAATAAGGGACAGGAGCGGCAAGCCCACGAGGTGAGGGGTCCCCGGCCTCTCGCAAGAGAGGGAGACCGGTGACCCGAAGGATGAGCTGACCGCCGTCCCCACCACCACCACCATCAGGCAATGGATGGATGATGTTCCTCATCAGGGAACTGAAGAAGCTGAGGGACGACATTAAGGTCAAAATAAATGCAGCGTTCGCGATGGCGGAGACACTGGCCACCATGCGGGTGGCCCTTGACAGTATGGGAAAGAGTTTGGAGACCCGGGCAGCACGATAAAGGAGCTGGAGAAAGCCTTGATGGACCAGAACAACGAATCGTCGTCCTGGAATTGGTCGAGGCGACAAAATATTAGATAAGTGGGCCTGCTGGAAGCAATTGAGGGCAGGGTCCCCACCGACTATGTGTCCTAAATGCTGGGTAACCTTTGCGGGGAGACAGCTTCCCCAAGCCGCCAGAAATCGACAGGGCCCACAGGTCGCTCCAGCTGAAGCCCAAGGCGGGGGAGCAGCCGAGAGCGGTCATGGCCAAGCTGCACAGACACCAGGACTAGGCCAGACAAACGAAGGCTTGTAGCTGAGAGGGACACAAGATCAGAGTCTATCAGGACATTGGGGCAGACCTGGCAAAGCACAGGGTGGAATTTAATAGGGTGAGGTCGGCCCTATACAAGAACAATATTAAATTTGGGATGTTGTACCCAGCCAGGCTCTGGGTAACATACAAGGGCAAGGAATATTGTTTCACTGCCCCTACAAATGCGGAGAAGTTTGTCCAAAAAAAACGGACTAGACAGACAACAAGGAAGATGGCGATAAGGAAGACCCAGAGGGGGCAGAGAAAACCCAATGGACAATTTGCGTGGGAAAGCATCACTCGTTATGAACAGTGGAGCCAGTTCGCAGAAATGAGGTGGCGAGTATAGCAGAGCGCAGGAGAGGGTGAAGAGGAGATAGAGGGTATACCAACATAGTGGGCGTAGAAGGGGATCAGACCAACCCCAGGAAGGGGGGCCACCACACTAGCACCAGGAGATATGAGTGAGAGGGGGCCGCGACGCATCTCCCACCAGGGAGAGAGTGCCTGGCAAAGGGAGAGACACACAACACCAAGCACGGGGGGGGGGGGGGGGGGAAGCAGAGGGGTAAACAGGAGGGGGGGAAATGGGAGGGGAGGGCTATTGGGGAGCAAGGGGGGCAGCAAGAGGGGGGAAAATAAATCCGCTGGGGGAACAAAACAGAAGAGGGAGAAGGGCTCTAGACTGGCATCAGCAGGTTACTCTTGGAAACATGGAACAAGATGGCATTGCAAGCAGCCACTTTGGAGGGTCCGAGAGCAAAGAGGAACCCCGGAGTGCACAGGCTCACCCACATGGAGTACACACAGTTGGCGGCCATGTTGGGTGGTCCCTGGACAAAGGGAAACTTCGGAGCGCAGGGGCCTGGCCTCATGGTGAGTACGGTGGCCACAAACATGTTGGATGGTTTCCAACAAAGGGAAATCCTGGAGTGCAGAGGTACATCCACAAGGTAAGTATGGTTGATCCTACAGGAGGTGGGGGGGGGGGGGGGGGGGGGGTACAAAAGACCCCATCAGAATAGTCACCCGGAACATTAGGGAACTTAACGTCCCAGTGAAAAGATCCATAGTTTTCGCCTACCCGAAAAGTATGAAAGCCGACATAGTCTTCCTCCAAGTAACGTGCCTGAAGGAGAAGGACCGACAGCGGGTAAGAAAGGGGTGGGACGACATGGAGTTCATAAAGAAGACCTTGGCAGAAATCCACGACATAGACACCCACAGACTAATCATGAGGGGGGATTTCAATTGTGTACAGGACCCACTGACGGACAGGTCAAACACCAAAACGGGGAAAATGGCAGGCAACCGCCTATTTCCATCTCTGTAACATCATAAACTTTACCCCATCTCAGCTCATCTGCTGCTAAAACCCTCATTCATTCTCTGCTACGTCTATTTGAATGCACTCCTGGTTGACTTCCCACATTATCCCCTCCATAATCTTTAGGGCATCCAAAACTCTGCTGCCCATGTTTTAACTCGCAGCAAGTCCCATTCACTTCTCACCCCTGTGGTCGCTGACATATCTTGGCTCCTGTCGGAGGAACATACTGATTTTAAAATTCTCATCCTTGTTTTGAAATCCCTCCATGGCCTCACCTCTCCCAATCTGTAATGTCTTCCGGCCTCACAAACCTCCTGGATATTTGTACTTCTCTATTCGTAGATCATAGAATTTACAGTGCAGAAGGAGGCCATTTGGCCCATCAAGTCTGCACCGGCCCTTGGAAAGAGCACCCTAACTAAGCCCACACCTCCACCCTATCCCCGGAACACAGTACCCCCACCCAAACCTATTGGAGACTAAGGGCAATTTTAGTGTGGCCAATCCACCTGACCAGCATATCTTTGGAGGGAGGAAACTGGAGCACCTGGAGGAAACCCACACACACACGGGAGAACGTGCAGACCCCGCACAGACCTCTGGCCTCTTGTGCATCTCCAATTTTAATTGCTCCACCATTGATTTCAGTTGCCTAGGCCCTAAGTTCTGGAATGCGCTCCTTACACCTCTTTGTCTCTCTACCTTGCTTTCCTCCTTTTTAAGTCACTCCCTAAAACCTGCTTCTTTGACCAAGCTTTCGGTCATCTGACCTAATATCTCCATAAGTGTCCTGCTTTGCTTTATAATGCTTCCATGGAGTACCTTGGAACATTTCATTATATGAGAGGTGCTATAAAAAATAGAAGTTGAGATTAATTTCCAATTGAAGGTGTACAGAGGTCAGGTTTTCATCCCTGTTTGTTTGTCTGCCCTCAAACAATGTAGCTCAAATTCAAATTGACAGATTTCAATTAAATCTGCTACTCAGAAATGGAATGATCCAAGGAAGAAATTATTCATTTTTGGCAAATGATCCATATCCAGATACAATAATTTTTTTTTTTAAGGATCCATTAACATTTAGTAAATTTTTTTGTGGCACCTAATCACAATCCAAATACACTGGTCTGAATTTCAAAACAATGGAGTGGGACCTGCAGCTTAGACAAATTGGCACTGGAGTTCTGGAATTCCCACCCCCGATTCCGGCACCCACCATTTTCACTGGGGTGGGGAAATGGGGGTGAGTTGTAGATTGCACATCATGTTCATGGAGGCAGCTAAACATGTAAACCTGCAGCTGACTTCGAACAGATCCAATTTTTGTTTGCAGGATGTCCAAATTATGTCTTGTGGGCTTTACACTTTCCAAGAGAATATCTTAACTTACTAGAGCTCTTTGGAGTGGTGGAGAACTCTTTTGGATAGGTTCAGGGACACTTTGAGAGAGGTCCCGTGCCCTTTGTGATTGTTAAAATAAGACATGAATGTGCGTAATAAGTGGATAAACTCATTGGGCGCAATTCTCCCCTGCCACTGCCAGTAGGATCAGCGCTGGGTGGGGGAGAGTTCTGTGGGAGGCCCAAAATTCAGTTTCACATTGGCATGAATTTACAGTGGGATCTTCCAATAGTGCCCGTCGTGGCAGGTGGGAAATCCTGCTGCATGATGGTGCGAAACAGATTTGCATCCCTTTAATGATATCCAAATGAAGGCCCAACCAGAATCTTCCCGATTCTCAGTAACACCAGTGGGAAAAAATGCCTGTCCAGAACACATCTGGTCCAGCGTGGTGTGCAAAAGTAAGGATTCACTTGAAGAAGGCTTGGGGCTGCCCTCAGAGGGCGCCAGCTATCCTGGACCTTGGGGCACCACAGCAATGGGTGGTGAAATAGCTTTCAGGTGGATCTTCCAGCTTCAGTGTCTTCGAGGAGGTCCATCTTCTTTCTTCAGGAGGTCCATATTCTTTCTTCAAAGGTTCATCAGTAATGTCAGTGCCTTTGGAACCTGGGTATGCAGGCAGGATGCTGTCAAACCTATTCCAACATAGAATATGGCGCAAACCCCCTCATCTGCAGTGAGAAACACTCCCTGTCTCGCTCTCTCTCTCTCTCTCTTTCTCTTTCTCTTCTCTCTCTCTTCTCTCTCTCCTCTCTCTCTCTCTCTCTCTCTCTCTCTCCCCCCCCCCCCCCCCCCCCCCCCCCCCCCCCAGGGCTGAAACTCAAAAGCAGTGTTTGCTAGTTCATAATTACCGTTGACAAAAGCCTGAGAGCTGTTGTTATAGAATTTGGACCACCTGATTCTACAACCTATCATCACAGTTGGGTACCTGTCAATACACAGTTTGATTAACAGATCCAGATGGTTTCAAAGCCTGTGAGGAAAATATGATTGTTTTTAATAAAGGATTAAGTAGTTGAATGATTTTAAGTATAATTAATGTATTCCTGATCAGCAAGAATTTTTTGAAATAATTATGTCATCAATCGACACTTTGAACTTTATTTTACTTCATCGCTGCATGAGTCCTGAGGTCGGCCCTTGGTAGACACTGGATGAATTAGCATGGAGGGTGTCAGGGGAAAAGGTTGTGAGTGGGTGGCATGAATTGGCGTTAATTGATACTCAGTTGACAAGGATTAATGGTTATGCTAGTTTGACAATGATTTTAATGATGATGTAAGCATAATATAAGGGTCAGATGACAAAAAGAATTAAAGGGAGAAAGACACAGTGTAGCCTGTGTCCAGAGAATAATGTACCTGTTGTCTTGGATGTAAAGGGTTGGAAATAAATAATTTTAAGAAGATCTTAATACAGACTATATCCAAGTCATTCATAGAGTAAGAGAAACCTCGTATATCTGGAAGACAACACAAGTAAAGGACAAGTCAAATTGGCATAGGAGCTAAAAAGAGCACACAGGGGTTAGTAGAGGGCCATAGTTTGGCAGAGGGGGTAAGGGCTGTACTTTGGATTAGGTAGAGGGGCATAGGCTTGTTTGGAAGGTCTTGAGGCACTCGGGTTGCACATATTGGCATGGAAAGGACGGGGTTGTGGGGGGGGGGGGTGTGAGGGAGCATGAGAGGTGAGGGCTGTTTCTTTGTTTTCTTATTTTTTTTACAGCTGGGACAGAACCCAGTCCACCTTCGCAGTCAGCAACCGAGAGTGGGCCAGATTCCCCACCGGATTGAAATTTACTCCTTCCAGGGTACCTTCTCCTGAATCATGTTTGCAGAGTCAGGAATTTTCACAACTCTTCACTCCTGATTCAGGAGTAAAATTTCAGGCCTGATGAAGTTTGTATAAACATTGCAAAGAGGGAATTGAAAACTTGATTTGAATTCATACTGCAACCCCATCACTTACATTATCAATATTTCTTCCATGAAAGATGGCTGCATTCAAAAGCTAGTAAGAGTCAGAAAAAGCCAATGAAAGCAGCTGGAGAATTGAGTAACTCACAAAGACTGCAGTTAAGTGTAACGGCATTAGTATGAAATCCCAGATTGAGTTCTGATGAAAGGTCATTGACCGAAGAGTTAACTGTTTCTTTCTCTGACCGACTTGCTGAGTATTTCTTGCATTTTCTGTTTTTGTTCCAGATTGATTGCTCAATGACTTAAAGGAAACACAATGTCAAGAGGAGAGTGCAATCTTTATTAAAGTGCTACTTATTTGCTGACCTAAAATGCAAAGATCTGGCAATGAATTAACAGTCACTTTCATCTTTGTTTAAACTTGATTCAAGCCTTGTCCAAGGTCATATAAAGCATAAAGGCAACAAAACCGATTCAGTTATTTGTCTCTCAACCTACCTGTGATCTCTGGAATAAAAAAAAATTTCCCACTTTAAGTGCGATTAACCATTAGTTGTTGATGCCTTGACCCTTTCACAACGTTATCAGCATACAATCTATTTGAATAAGGGGTGCTATCCAACAAAAAAAGTCAGTTCTGAGCAGGATTAGAGGGGTCATTCCCAGCCCTTGTGGCATGGTAAATGACCCCGCTATCTTTTGTTCAGACTTCAGTGGGGAATGAACTGCAGAGGCCGAATTGTCAGTGCAGGAAGAGATTGGGGCACGACCCGGGCACCCCCCCAATGCCCCAATTTACCTCTTGGGGGATTCTTGAGCCCCTGCACCCCACCTCATTTGGGTAGGGCACCCCGGGCCCGATCCCGGAGTGGGCAAAATGTCATCTGGGCACCTTGGCACTGCCAGGCTGGCAGTGTTCCTGGCAGCCTGCCAGTGCCACCTCGGTACCTTGAGAGTGCCAGAGTGGCACTCAGGTGGTACTGCCATGGTTCCCAGGTGGCACTGCCAATGTGTCAGGCTAGCAGTGCCAAGGTGCCACCCTGCCCAGATAGCAACTATCCAAGGACATCTGATTGCCTTGGAGACTGCCCGCCCCCCCCCTCCCCTGGCAAGTGCCATTCTGCCTCTCCCCATTTGTGGGGACCAGTGCTAAACGGCGTTGGGCTGGTATCTCCTCAGTGAGGCCCGTGATCCCAGGAGTTGGTTAAGTGAGATTTAAGCTTACTTAACTGTGCAAGTATGGGACCTGCCCATTGTGAATAGGATCCAGGCTGCGGAATCACTCCTTTTAGATCTCATGAGGCGTAAAGACCATCGGGTAACCCGGAAGAGGCCTCTCGCGGGAACTACCAGCCACATCACATCCCCATTCCGGCAGGACATGGCCGATAAATCGCGCCCACGATTCTTCATATCCAACCTAAACCTCTTTCTGTTGCAAGATTGCTATAGCTAGCAAGGGCAGATTTAGCTCACTTGGCTAGACCACTGGTTTGTGATACAGCGCATGGCCAGCATCGTGGGTTCAATTCCTGGACGAGAGTACAAGGGAGGACAATGTTCTGGTTATACCACACCTGGATACTGAATACCAGCCAGTAGGAAGAATATATTGGCCTTGGAGGGAGTGCAGCGTAGATCTCTAAAGGGCATGAGTGAACCAGGTGGATTTTTACAACAATCGACAAGGGTTTCATAGTCATTTTTGTGAGGGCCACGAAGAATCCAGCACGAATTGAAGGATAGAAAGAAATAACATTTGTTTACAGTAACATATATATACAACAGCAGCAGCAGCAACTCCTTGCTGCTCACTCTCCTCTAGCCGGTTCCAAACTGGCCAGCTTTATTTAGGCAGGGAATCTGCAAATGATTTCTCCGCCCCCCCTCATTGGAGAAGCTCATACTCCCTAAAGATTTTGGGATTGCCATTAGTCCCCAGCCAGTGGTAAGCAGGCAGTTTGTAATATCCCTCCCCCACAAAGTCTAAGGAATCCACCAAAGACCCAGGTGAAGGAGGGCATCGGACTCGTCTTGCCGCAGGCCGGAAACCATTTGCACGAGGCGCCGGATCAGGTGGTGTGTAACGAGACGGAGAACGGCGCTTCCGTGATGAACTGCGTAACGGTTGAACATCCACGGCCCGTGGGCCTGAGGTGTCCTGTGTCTCCATCTCGGAGTCGGAATCCGCTGCCTCGGTCATCTCGGCGTCATTGCATGTACAATTGGTGCTGGGCAGTCAGCGAAACAGACGGGCCTGATAATACCCAAGGTCTCCAAACGAGTGAGCTCCCCTTCTACCTTCTCGAGCAAGGCGCAAGGCAACGGCCGTGCCTGGAAATAACGCGGCGTGGCTCGTGGTTCGACTTGGATCCGGGATACGGCCCCTTTTATTTTCCCCAAACCGGGCTGGAATACATCTGGGTATCATCCTAGCACCTCAGTCAACCCTCCAGAACCTGTTTGGAGGATGTGCTGCCACTGCAGCCGCAAATGGCGCAACCAGTCCTGACCCAACAGGCTGGGCCCGTGGCCGCGTACCACGATAAGTGGGAAACACCCTCCTGGCGTCCATAAACAGCAGGGATCATCGTAGTTCCTGCAATGTCCAATGGTTCCCCCGTGTAGGTGGCCAACCTGGCCTGTGTGTTGGTTAATGTCAGGATTTGTATACCCTGCTTGATGCGGTCGAATGTCCTCTGGGCGATCGCGGAGACCGCTGCGCCAGTGTCCAACTCCATCTCAAGCGTGTGATCATTGACCTGTACTGTCACCTTAATGAGGGCCACACGGGGAGCTGCCACACAATGCAGCTGCAGGCAGTCATCCTCCTTCTCCACGTCCTCGGGAGTAGTCGCTGCAGGTTCATCCAAATGGAAGGTACGGCCCCAGGGCTGGCCCCAGGGCTGGCCCCAGTTTCGGTTGGAACGACGGTGCCTCTGGCGCCCCCAGGACCGGCGTCCGTGACGGGGTCAGCGACCACAAGTCTGACACGAACATGGCTCCTCATCCATTAGTTCTGGAGAAGGCTCCCTTCAGGGTGGAACGTCCGATGGCCACTGGCGTCAATCCAGACATCGCCTTGCCCAAGGTACCACAGGGGTGCGGGGAGACACTTTTGGATGGAAGGGTTTGTGCCCCAAGGCATGCACCTCCATTCCCTGTAGCTCCTGCACTCCCCATTCTGTGCTATTTCAGGAGAGTACTATTTGAATGGCCTGTTGAAAAGTCAATGTTGGCTCAGCTAACAACTTTCCCTGGGTGGCCGCATTGTTAATACCGCAAACTAAACGGTCGCGTAACATTTCTGACAAGGTGACACCACAGTCACAGTACTCCGCAATCCTGCGTAGCCTGGATAGAAACTCTGCAAGGGATTCTCCTGGGGTCCTCTCACCGGTATTAAACTAGTAACGCTGGCCTATCGTGGATGGGGTTGGGTTAAAATATTGCCCCACTGAGGTCACAAGTTCATCAAATGTCTTGATGTCCGGCACAGCTGGGTACGTAAGTCTCTTAATCACCCCAAACGTATGCGGGCCACCAGGCGGTGTGCAAAATGACCACCTGGTGCTAGTTTTCGGTGATGTTGTTTGCCCGAAAATAGTAACACATCCATTGTGCGTACTGGTTCCAACTTTCCAGCGCAGCATCAAAAACATCCAAACGTCCATAAAGAGGCATGGTGTAACAGAAAAACAACTTCCAACCTGTATCCAACAAAAATCCAGGCAGGTGACTTCAGCAGAGTAGACAGCTATCCACTATAACCCTCGTCGCCAGTTTTGTGAGGGCCACGAAGAATCCAGCACGAGTTGAAGGATAGAAAGAAATAACATTTATTTATAATAACACACACATGCATACATATGAGTCTTTATGGAGATTGCAACATAAACAACAGCAGGACAGTACAGTAATGAAACAATTATAGGCTGGTGACCCTGACATCAATGGTGTGGAAGCTTTTGGAAAAGATACTGAGGGACAGGATGTGCACATTTGGAGGAAAATGAACTAGTGAGTGACAGGCAGCATGGTTTTGTACGGGGAAGGTCACATCTCACCAACTTGATTGAGTTTTTTGAAGAGGTGACAAAGGAATTGATGAGATCTGTGGATGTAGTTTATATGGACTTTAATAAGGCGTTTGACAAGGTCCCAATGGCAGACTGGTACAAAAACTAAAATCACTTGGGATTCGGCTAGATGGATACAGGAATGACAGGATAGACAGGATGAATGCGTGGCTTGAGAGATGGTGCAGGAGGGAGGGATTCAGATTTTTGGGACATTGGAACCGGTTCTGGGAGAGGTGGGACCATTACAAATCGGATGGTCTACACCTGGGCAGGACTGCAACCAATGTGCGAGGGGGGTTATTTGCTAGCGCTGTTGGGGTGGGTTTAAACAAATGTGGCGGGGGATGGGAACCAATACAGGAAGTCAGAGGGTAGTAAAGAAAGGATAGAAACAAAAGCCAGCAAGGAGAAAGGTGGAAGGCAGAGAAACAGAGTGAACTGCATTTATTTCAATGCAAAAGGCCGAACGTGCAAGGCAGATGGACTCAGGGCATAGATAGATACATGGCACTGTGATATTATAGCTATTACTGAAACATGGCTAAAGGAGGGGCAGGACTGGCATCTCAATCTTCCAGAGTACTAATGCTATAGGAAAGATAGACCAAGAGATAGGAGAGGAGGGGGAGTTGCGTTTTTGATTAGGGACAACATCACGGTAGTACAGAGAGAGGATATCTCCAAGGGCTCGCCCACTGAGTCTGTAAGGGTGGAACTAAAAAATAAGAAGGGTGAGATCACTTTGAAAGGACTGTACTATAGGCCTCCAAATAGTCAGCGGGCCATTGAGAAGCAAATATGTAAGGAGAATACAGATAGATGCCGGAAAAAATAGGGTGGTAATAGTTGGGGACATTAACTTTCCCAACATTAACTGGGATAGCCATAGCATTAGGGGTTTGGATGGAGAGAAATTTGTCAAGTGTATTCAGGAAGAATTCCTCATTCAATATGTGGATGGCCCAACTGGAGAGGGGGCAAAACTTGATCTCCTCTTGGGAAATAAGGAAGCGCAGGTGACGGAAGTGTTAGTGAGGGATCACTTTGGGACCAGTGACCGTAATTTCATTAGTTTTAAGATAGCTATGGAGAGGGTGGCACGGTGGATCAGTGGTTAGCACTGCAGCCTATGGCGCTGAGGACCGGGTTCGAATCCCAGCCCTGGGTCACTGTCCGTGTGGAGTTTGCACATTCTCCCCGTGTCTGCGTGGGTTTCACCCCCATAACCCAAAGATGTGCAGGGTAGCTGAATTGGTCATGCTAAATTACCCCGCAATTGTAAAAAAATAATTGGGTACTCTAAATTTATTTTTTTTAAAAGATAGCTATGGAGAATGATAGTTCTGGCCCAAAAGTTAAAATTCAAAATTGGGGCAAGGCCAATATCAATGGTATTAGGCGGTAATTTTCAAAAGTTGATTGGGGGAGCCTGCTTACAGGCAAGGGGACAGCTGGTAAGTGGAAGTCTTTCAAAAGTGTGTTAACCAGGGTCCAGGGCAAGCACATTCCTCTTAGAGTGAAGGGTAAGGCTGGTAGAAGTAGGGAATCCTGGATGATTCGGGATATTGAGGTCATGGTGAAAAGGAAGAAGGAGGCATATTACATGCATCGGCAGCTGGGATCAAGTGGATCCCTTGGAGAGCATAGTGCTTGTCGGAGTAGAGCTAAGAGAGGTCAAAAAGGGGACATGACATTGTCTTTTCAGATAGTCACAGGAAAATCCAAAGAGTTTTGACAGATACATAAAGGGCAAGAAAGTGATGAGGGAGAGGGTAGGGCCTCTTAAGGGTAAACAAGGTAATCTATGTGCGAGAGGGATGCGAGAAGTCCTAAAAGAATATTTCTCATCAGTATTTACTGTTGGGAAAGGCATGAATGTTAGGGAAATTGGGGAAATAAAAACTGTTGTCTTGAGGTGTGTACATATTACAGAGAAGGAGATGCTGGAGGTATTAAAGCACACCTAACCCGCACACAGAACATAGAACAGTACAGCACAGAACAGGCCCTTCGGCCCTCGATGTTGTGCCGAGCCATGATCGCCCTACTCAAACCCACGTATCCACCCTATACCCGCAACCCAACAACCCCCCACCCCTTAACCTTACTTTTTAGGACACTATGGGCAATTTAGCATGGCCAATCCACCTAACCCGCACATCTTTGGACTGTGGGAGGAAACCGGAGCACCCGGAGGAAACCCACGCACACACGGGGAGGACGTGCAGACTCCGCACAGACAGTGACCCAGCCGGGAATCGAACCTGGGACCCTGGAGCTGTGAAGCATTTATGCTAACCACCATGCTACCGTGCTGCCCCATCTTTGGACTGTGGGAGGAACTTCTCAACTCAAAATGGCAATTTACAAAGCACGCAGGGAAAACTGGACACTTTAAGAAAGACAAGCAGGTTGCAGAATCTCCCTGTGTATTCTGCCTGCAAAGAAAGCAGACAGCACCAAAACCAGCAGTTTGCATATTAATGAGCGATCCCCGGGAACAATGGATACAATGATTAGCTACATTTGGGACATTCTATAGCAGGTCAGACTTCTCGGCGCCAACGGGAGTCTGAAACAAAGGAGACAAACAAGCCAGGAAGAACCGCCCAGTGATCGAGGGACAGCCTCAGTATTGGGGGGATTCATACCAATCGATTGGTATGAGATCCAATCGATTGACAGTAAGCACGGGGTCCGCTCTCTTAGTTCGCTCTCTTAGCCGGCCCTCCCAGCAGAACACCTTTGCAGCAGCTCTCTAAGAACTTGACCATGAGAAGGAGAGGCCTGACCAACAGCTACACCGACAAGTAAGTGTCCAACCAACGCACGCTACGAGAATAGACACTCCTGACCCCTTAGCCCGTACCAACTAGGAAGCCTGCAGTCTCAGGACAGAACAAGAGGCCGTTGTTCCCTGATCCAGTGGGTTCCCTTATCCAGATAAGTATTGGCCTGTTAGTGGTAGGAATAGCCTAGTCTTTTAGTATTATAGGGGCTTTTCACAGTAACTTAATTGAAGCCTACTCTTGACAATAAGCGATTTTCATTCATGAGTAGCGATTAACTGTGTATTAATAAACATGTCTTGATTTGAACCTTACTAATTGGTGTATTGAGTCATTGATCTGAACTTGAACTTGAACCTCGTGGTGGTATCATAAGGATACCTGGCGACTCTAGAGCTAAGTAATAAAACAGAGCCAATTGAGTGTAAAGCACACTCACCAGAACGAGTAGGGCTGCGTAGTGTCCTAAAATGTAAGGTTAAGGGGGGGGGGGGTTGTTGGGTTACGGGTATAGGGTGGATATGTGGGTTTGAGTCGGGTGATCATGGCTCGGCACAACATCGAAGGCCGAAGGGCCTGTTCTGTGCTGTACTGTTCTATGTTCTATGTTCTAATTTGAATCAGAAATCCTATTGGGAAAAAGGAAAACCCACCAGTGTTCAAGTAGTTCACATTAATCCTCACAATTCGGAAGTGTGTTTTTGCATGCGTAACTAACAGGGTTATAAGGTAAAACCGAGAGATTTGTTGCGAAAAACTGTCGGGAGTTTATACTTCGGAAATTAGCGAAAGCCGTACCCGTATTTTATAACACCGCCTTAGCATCCCTTGTTCTAAATTTAAGAGAGAGCATTAAGATAGGAGAGATGGCCATGCAAGCAATGGAATGCCTCATGCACCCCCAGGAATTTGTGGTCGCAGCGACCAGCAGCAGAGTAGGACAGTGTCCCGTTTGGGAACTGGAGATCAGAAAATACCTCAAAGGGAAAGGATGGCCCCTTTGGAGCGAATTCTGTTCGAAAGAGGAAACAGGTCCCGGGAGTATAGGACATACTTGGTGGGAGAACCTGTGTGAGATACATAAAAAGAGTTTGAGTAAAGCACGTAAGCCGATGGCAATTGTGTCCTGTTTGGCACAATTGTGAGGCACAGAGGAGGTCGTCAGGACGCTCCGCGCGGATTTAGAAGAGAGAAATAGAATGAGTAAAGTTGACGTCAGTGATGTCGAAAGAGAGAATATAGAGTTGAGACGGAGGCTTGCAGCAAAAGATGCAGAGGTGGATGATGCCAAGAGGGCACACCAGTCTTGTCTGGTGCACTTAAGCAGCTCCCAAACACAGTATGAAAAGGCCTATCAGGACATGCAACGCACAGTCTTGATAAGAGAGGAAACCAAGAAGCAGGTAGAGGCATTGCAGAAGCAATGCAGCGACCTGAAGGCAGCTTTAAGAGCATTCCATGCTGCCACCACTGAGCAGAGGCAAAGCTCAGTGGACCACGCTAAATGCCGAAAGCTGATTGCGGAACTACAATCTCTGCTTTCTGTTCAAAATGGGACACAATTAGATGAAGAAAATGGCCCAGATTGGCAGGAATTGAACGAGACAGCACAGCGATATGTTCAGGGAACATGTGCGCTAGAACAGCAGCAGAAGAGGAAAGCGCCCCAACCCCACACAGATCAGATAGCACCAGCACCCATGAATCCAGTCACCACCCAACGCAAAGCATCCGCAGACGGCGCACCAGATTTCCTTAACCGTGACCCAATTATGGGACGCGTGTGCCAAATTCACACCGTTCCTCCCCACCTCAGACCCTCACCAATTCTTCGCGAGAGTAAAGCAACAAGTGACCATGTCCGGCCTGGATGAGCGTGAGCAGGTGATGCTCACCGTTTTAAGTCTAGACCCCTCAGTGGTAGCAGCCCTTCCAGACCCACAGAACGTTGGAGGAGGCACCCTAGAAGAGATGCACACATCGATCCTCGATGCGATAGGATATAACAGAGGTGACCCCGTAGAAGGCCTAAACAAGTGTAGGCAAAAGACCGAGCACCCCACAGCATTTGCAGGAAGGCTGTGGGTACGTTTCACGGCAGTATTTGGGAACTTAGATCGTGCCCATCTAACCCCAGACAACATGGCTAAATGGACCCGCACCCTTATCTCCCATTCCACAGAGGCAGGATAGAAAGCGTGTGCGAATTATGACCCATCGGAAGACGCACATAATGAGAAATGGGTACTAAAAAGGTTGTCCCGCGCTTGGGAGCAATCTGTACATAGTAAGCCCACAGTTAGGAAACCCGAAGATCAGCAGTCAGAGGCTGATATTCAGGCAGCCAGAGCGCACCAAAACCCCACCTGGGTGAATGAAGGAAAGAACAAACCCCCGCAGAAGCCACAGGAATGTTACAACTGTGGTCAGTTAGGACATTTTGCAAGAGAGTGCAACGCCACGCAGAAATCACAGAGAGGCCAACAGACAGGCACTCTGAACAGAAATAGAGCAAAGCCCATTCATAGTATAGGGACTCATTCAGGACAGACAAATGTGGACGGAACGGACTGACGGTGTTCGGGCTCCCCCACTTGGGTCTGTGACACCCTTTGTGACAGGTCCGGACGACCGGTAGCCACAGCAAAGATCTGGGGACAGTCCATAGAATTACTCTGGGACACAGGAGGGTACTGCACGACCATAGATTCCTCCAATATGTATCAAAAGGACACGTGGCCCACTGCAGCCACAATCACGCTCAGCGGCTTTACAGGCCACTCACAGCAGGGACACATTACAGCCCCTGTACCCATTCAGCTAGGGGACATTACCACCAAACACCCCATTGTGTTAGTAGATTTGCCCCACACAGCAGAACACATACTAGGCATAGATTTCATGAATACACACAGCCTGTCGTTCGACCCAGTCAATCAGTGTGTCTGGCGAATGGCAAGGTCAGAAAGAGCCCCTGCAACGCTCACAGTAGGTGAGGACGAAAACAGGATTAGCGCAGTAGGAGAATATTGTTTTGATCCGACCACGCTCTCCACAGACAAACAGGTTAGGACAGTTTTGAAAAACAACAGATCAGCATTTGCCAGTCACAGGCACGACTGCGGCAGAATGAAATGAAATGAAAATCGCTTATTGTCACGAGTAGGCTTCAATGAAGTTACTGTGAAAAGCCCCTAGTCGCCACATTCCGGCGCCTGTCCGGGGAGGCTGGTACGGGAATCGAACCGTGCTGCTGGCCTGCTTAGTCTGCTTTTTTAAAAAAAAGCCAGCGATTTAGCCGAGTGAGCTAAACCAGCCCCTCTGGATCAGCAAAATGTCTGGATCGGTTCAAATTACAGGACGTGACCCTAGACCCCAACGGCAACATGGATTTCCCCAAGAGGCGGAGGGAGAAATCACGAAAGTTATAGACAGCTTATTAGAGCAGGGCGTACTCCGATCAGTAGCCTTAACTAATAATGCCCCAATTTGGCCAGTGAGGAAGCCCGATGGATCATGGCGACTGACCATTGATTATCGGGAACTCAATAAAGTCACCCCCCGCAGTAGCCCCCACGGTAGCAACAAGTCCCGAGACCATGCTCAAGCAGGGACTCAATTCACGATTCTTTACGGTTTTGGACATTAGCAACAGCTTCTGGTCCATCCCATTGGCTAAGGCATGCCAGTACAAATTCACATTCACTTTTAAAGGTCAGCAGTACACGTGGACATGCCTTTCAAAAGGATTCCACAACTCCCCCTCCATTTTCCACCGACAGCTGGCAGATGGTTTGTCTAAATTCCCTCGCCCCGAATGTCTGGTACAGCATGTGGATGACCTATTACTGCAGACAGACACCAAGGCAGAGCACATCACGCTCCTATCTGAACTCCTGGAAATACTACAATCAATTGGATGTAAAGTGAACCCCAAAAAGGCCCAAATATTGGAGAGTAAAGTGATGTATTTGGGTACGATCATCACGCACGGCAAACGCGAGATTGAGTACAAAAGGATTGACTCAATCGTCAAATTGCCCTTTCCCCAAAATGTTTCAGCCCTCCGGTCGTTTTTAGGACTGGTTGGCTACTGTCGGAACCATATTGACGGTTTCGCGACAAAGTCATCCCCTCTTTCAAACCTCCTAAAGAAAGGAGCCACTTGGGAATGGCTTCCGCAGCATACGGATGCTGTGGGCGATTTAAAAAGAGCCCTTATCGCAGCCCCCGCACTCCAAGTTCCAAACCCATTTTCCCCCTATGCAATTGAGGTAGCAAGCACAGATCTGACCCTTTCGGCCGTGCTCCTTCAGGAACGGCACGCACAGCTAAGACCAGTGGCTTTTGCCTCCAGAATATTAGGTCCAGTAGAGCAAGGATTTTCAGCCTGCGAAAGGCAGTGCTCGCAGTTTTCTGGGCAGTGCAGTATTTCTCTTACATTACCGGACTGAACCCCATCACGATTCTGACCGAACACACCCCCACACAGCTTCTATTAGACGGACGACTGAAGGACGGTTCAGTTAGTCAAATCAGAGCAGCTAGATGGACCCTTCTTTTGCAGGGACGACACATCACTGTGAAACGGACAAAGACACACACTTTTTTAGCAGATAACCTCCAGTACCCAGGAACACCCCATGAATGTGAGATAATATCCCCTCTTTACAATACAGGACCCTTTATTGCGAAGACACCCCCCAGGAAGATAGGAAGTTCACCCCAGTGCCCCCAGCACACAGACATGTGCGCACCTTTGAGGATTTATGTGGATGGTTCATCCACCGTTTTAGATGGCAGACGTATTACTGGATGCATTATATATGTGGAGGACGCGCAGGGCCGCGCCCTTGAAGAGATCGCATTGCAACTTCCAGGTCACTAAGGCGCGCAGGCAGCAGAACTTGCTGCAATCGCATATATAGTGGACCACCCAGATTCGTTCCCCAGCCCGGCAGATATATATTCGGATAGTCTATATGTCTGCAACAGTTTAACTGAGTTCCTACCCCTGTGGAAGACAAGAGGTTTGTTTCCGCAGACGGTACGCCCCTCCCATCAGCCCCATTACTCCGACATTTTAGAGAAGGCAAAGGTCAGGACTTTCGGTATAATAAAAGTTAGAAGTCACCATCGTTCTTCCCCACCCGGGAACGTGAAAGCAGATGCATTGGCAAAAGCAGGTTCCAGACGTGGTTACTTTTGCAACCCCCCCCCCCCCCCCCCCCCGCCCCGCCGATGCGCCCCAGAAAGCGCACCAGTTAGTGCAGTACAGATATCACAGACTAATATTGAGGATTTAGTCACAGCCCAAAAACAGGATAGCCACCTCAGGGAGATTGTTAAAGGAAAGTACCCAGCTCCGTTCGAAAGATTTAAAAGATCACTGACCACCCATGAGGGTGTTGTTTTAAAAGACACTTTGTATGTGGTTCCTGAACAGGACAGGAATCAGCTAATTTGTTTATTCCATGATGGTCATGGACACCAGGGAATAGACCCCACCACTGCCCACCTCAGACAGCTCTGTTGGTGGCCAAATTTAAAAGACGATGTAACACATTACATTGAAAATTGCCTTATCTGTGCACAGAATAACCCAGAGAAATATTCAAGGAAAGCACAGCTTAGCCACACTCGCCCTGTTAATGGCCCCTGGACTAACCTCCAGATCGATTTTATAGGTCCATTGCCCCCGTGCAGGAATGTCTATAAATACGTTTTGGTAGTTTTTTTTTTTAAAACAATTTTTATTGAAATTTTTACAAAATATAAACATCTCAACTGTATTAACAAAACAACCGCGGTAACACCCCAAGAACAACACCCACCCATCTTCAAACGCAACTACAAACAAAAGAAAAAAACAAAAGAACACCCAAACAACAAAAGGGAAAGAAATAACACCCGCCACATCCCACAAACCCATGTACACAGTTCTCCCTCCCACCGAACCGGACCCCCCCCAGGTTGCTGCTGCTGCCGGCCCATTTCCCTACCGTTCCGCCAGGAAGTCCAGGAAAGGCTGCCACCGCCTAAAGAACCCTTGTACTGAACCCCTCAGGGCAAATTTCACCTTCTCCAATTTAATGAACCCCGCCATGTCATTGATCCAGGCCTCCACGCATGGGGGCCTCGCATCCTTCCATTGGTGCACGATCCTCCGCTGGGCTACTAGGGATGCAAAGGCCAGAACACCGGCCTCTTTCGCCTACTGCACTCCAGGCTCCACTGCAACCCCAAAAATTGCGAGTCCCCAGCGGATTGCGGATCCCACCACCCTCGACACCGTCCTTGCTGCCCCCTTCCAAAACTCCCCCAGCACTGGGCACGCCCAAAACATATGGGCGTGGTTCGCTGGGCCCCCCGAGCACCTAGCACACCTGTCCTCGCCCCCGAAAAAGCTACTCATCCCCGTCCCAGTCATGTGGGCCCTATGCAGCACCTTGAACTGTATAAGGCTAAGCCTTGCACAGGAAGAGGAGGAATTCACTCTCTCCAGGGCATCCACCCACGTCCCCTCCTCAATCTCCTCACCCAGCTCCTCTTCCCATTTACCCTTCAGTTCCTCCACCGAGGCCTCGTCTACCTCCTGCATCACCCGGTATGTGTCCGAAATCCTCCCTCCTCCAACCCACACCCCCGAGAGCACCCTGTCCCGCACCCCACGTAGGGACAGCAAGCCCCCCCCACCTGCTGCCTGGCAAACGCCCTCACCTGCATGTACCTAAACATGTTCCCCGGGGGGAGCCCAAACTTCCCCTCTAACTCCCCCAAGCTCGCGAACCTCCCCTCCACAAACAGGTCCCTCAACCTCCTAACCCCTACCCTGTGCCAGCCCAGAAATCCGCCATCAATGTTCCCTGGAACAAACCGATGGTTCCCCCGTACCGGGGCCTCCATCGAGCCCCCCGCCTCTCCCCTATGCCGTCTCCATTTCCCCCAAATTTTGAGGGTAGCCGCCACCACCGGGCTCATGGTATACTTCGTTGGAGGGAGCGGCAGCGGCGCCGTTACCAGCGCCTCCAGGCTCGTGACCACACATGACACCGCCTCCATCCTCTTCCATGCTGCCCCTTCCTCGTCCATTACCCACTTACGCACCATCGCTGCGTTGGCAGCCCAATAGTACCCACAGAGGTTGGGCAACGCCAGCCCCCCCCATCCCTGCCCCGTTCCAGGAACACTCTTCTCACCCTCGGAGTCCCATGCGCCCACACAAATCCCGTGATACTCCTGCTGACCCTCCTAAAAAAGGCCTTCGGGATAAGGATGGAGAGGCACTGGAACAGGAACAAAAACCTCGGGAGCACCGTCATCTTAACGGACTGCACCCTCCCCGCCAGTGACAGCGGTAACATATCCCACCTCTTAAACTCCTCCTCCATCTGCTCTACCAACCTTGTGAGGTTGAGCTTGTGCTGGGCCCCCCAACTCCCAGCCACCTGGACACCTAGGTACCTGAAGCTCTTCCCTGCCTGCTTCAGTGGGAGCCTACCAATCCCCTCCTCCTGATCCCCCGGATGCACCGCAAACAACTCACTCTTGCCCAGGTTCAACTTATACCCAGAGAAACCCCCGAATTCACTAAGAATCCTCATCACCTCCGGCATTCCCCCCACCGGGTCCGCCACATACAGCAACAGGTCGTCCGCATAAAGCGACACTCGATGCTCCTCCCCACTCCGCACCAGGCCCCTCCAGTTCCCTGACTCCCTCAACTCCATGGCGAGGGTCTCAATCGCCAACGCAAAGAGCAAGGGGGACAGGGGGCACCCCTGTCTCGTCCCCCGGTACAGCCGAAAGTACTCCGACCTCCTCCTTTTTGTGGCTACACTTGCCATCGGGGCCTCGTAGAGCAGCCTTACCCACCGGATAAACCCCTCCCCAAACCCAAACCTCTCCAACACCCCCCACAGATACTGCCACTCAACCCTATCAAAGGCCTTCTCCACATCCAATGCCACCACTATCTCTGCCTCCCCTTCCACAGCCGGCATCATAATGACATTGAGGAGCCTTCGCACATTCGTATTCAACTGCCTTCCCTTCACAAACCCCGTCTGGTACTCATGAATGACCACGGGCACGCAATCCTCTATTCTTGTGGCTAGGATCTTTGCCAGCAGCTTAGCGTTGGCATTTAGCAGCGAAATCGGCCTATACGACCCGCACTGCAGAGGGTCCTTGTCCCGCTTCAGGATCAAGGAAATCAGCGCCCGTGACATAGTTGGGGGCAAAGTCCTCCCCTCCCTTGCCTCGTTAAAGGTCCGAACCAACAGGGGGCCCAACAAGTCCACATACCTTTTATACAATTCCACCGGAAACCCGTCCGTCCCCGGAGCCTTCCCCGACTGCATGCTCCCTATCCCTTTAACCACCTCCTCCAGCTCGATCGGCGCCCCCAATCCCTCCACCTGCTCCTCCTCCACCCTCGGGAATCGCAGCTTGTCCACGAAGCGCCCCATTCCACCCCCCTCCACCGGGGGTTCCGACCGGTACAGTTCCCCATAGAAGTCCCTGAAGACCCCATTAACATCTACCCCCCTCCGCACCACCTTCCCAGCTTTATCCGTCACTCCCCCAATAAATAGGTTTTGGTAGTGATTGACACATTCACTAAATGGGTAGAAGCATTCCCATCTCGAACCAATACAGCGAAAACAACGGCAAAGATTTTGACACACCACATCTTTACAAGATGGGGACTCCCCAGAAGTATTGAATTGGACCAAGGTTCTCATTTCACAGGACGGGTCATGAAGAACGTCCTGACTATATTTGGCATTTCACAAAAATTCCACATCGCATACCACTCTCAGTCGAGTGGTATCGTGGAGCGCATGAATCGGACTCTAAAATCAACCCTTAGAAAGATGGTCCGGGAGAATAACACGACTTGGGATTCGGTCCTCCCATTCGCGCTAATGTTTTTGAGAAACACTGTTTCGACTTCAACAGGTTTCACCCCACACACGCTCATGACCGGACGCCCCATGAAAGGTTCGGAATTCCTTTTTGGACTTGACTTGACCAGCCCCGAGGTGACGGCCCTCACCCACGAGACAGCAGTCAAACAATTGGTAGAAAATGTAAGATTGGCTCAGCTCGCAGCACGGTAAAGTTAGGGACAAGAAAGAAACAGAGCAAGGCATGTTTCAACATAACGGTACACACCACTGAGTTTGCAGTAGGCCAGCAAGTCATGCTCTCTGTCTACAACCCCAGTACATTCCTTTCACCCAAATATTCTGGCCCCTATTCCATTGCAGATAAAGTTAGCCCTTCCGCTTACAAAATAAAGTACCCCAACGGGAAGATTGCCTGGTTCCATATCAACCAGTTAAAAGCATATGGAACACAGTCCAACCACTCTCATCACGTTATGCTTGACGCAGCAGACCTCCACGCTACGCCCCCAAGAGACGTTTTTCCACCCTCCCCCTCACAGACCAGCACCTCCACGGACTCGACCTCGACTCCGCCCATTGACTTTAGACTCCGCCCCAACACGCCCACAAGCAGCTGCAGCAGAGACAGCGACTGTGACTCTGACGACAGCCACAGCACTCCTCTCTACTGCCCCGAAACCACAATCCACACACTCTGCGACTACGACCCCGACTCCAGTGATTCCTTGGAGATCACCTACATTAAAACACCAAAGCCACACCCAGACCCACCGCCCAACTATGACGACCCCGACAACGTTCATACGAACTTAGATACCACCATTTGGCACCGAGACAACTCATACAGACTCGTCCAGAATGACGAGCTGGACCCACGGTCACACAATGCAGTCTTAGCGAGCCTGATCCATACAAGGGTATGGGATCCGGGAGAAGAGGATGACATTACGTCTGATTCCCGACATGGCAACCCATTTGCAACCCTGTTCGCAGAAGACGAATGATGATGATTAAAAGGAACCGCTTGAGAGAGAAACGGTGTCCTTTCTGATGGAAACGGTGTCCTTTCTTATGTTGTTGCATGTTTGTTTGGTTTGTTTTGTACGTTCTTTGTTACCGTTCAGAAAGCTCTGCGGCCAGGCGCCAAGTTTGTCCACAGATACCTATGAGAATTTGCCAGCATGCTTCTCGGCCAAAACCTCTGAGAGCTTGCTAGCTTCCCTTTCATAATTGCTCTTCTGGTTCGAAGGTAGAACCATTACAGCAACCCCCCATGATGACTACACACTTCCCCGTTCGTTTCAGGTCATTCAGGCAGTGGAGACACGGCATTGAGGACCCGCCCTGTCAGAGGACCACCCCCTCTGGTCAGCTACGCTCGGGTACGGCAAAGCACGCCCTACCCGGGGATTCCACCCAAATCTTACCCGTCGCGTCCCATACGCACCTCATTTTGGCTCTTTTAGTTTCAAAATCTGATTTTGCTTATTTTGCTTTCAGGTAATCCTTTGGTTGCCAACTCCCCATGCTATTTACATCCAGGAACATTAGGATGGTAAATCGCAAAGCCTGCGAGATGGCTCAGTATTTAAGTATATGTCTGGTCCTAAATTCGTTTTTGAAAAAAAACAACAACAAAAAAAATGAGGGAGTCACAGAGAGTGACCAATCATAAAGGGAAACTTGGCACAAGAGGACAGACATACTAAAATTCGAGATATTAAGCGGAACACTAACAGACACTATGCTTGATCGCATAGATTTTCGGACGCTCCGAGGAGGGACCAAAGCAAGAGAAGAGAACAGAACAGAAGGAAGATGAAGACGACGTTGTTCATTTTTGTATTATGGATTATAGGATCCATATGGTTGCGCGCGGACGCAAACCCCCTTACCCCCACTCCACCAGCCGTTAATGTTTCACATTCACAGAACACTCAAAGCCCAATAACAAGGAGCAGTACCCCGACCTGGTGTACCAGATTTATGACTTGGTACTCCTTGTCATACGTAGTTGAATCACTTTTAGCGTTAGCAATAATCTGCATCATAGTGCAGACCTGTCGAATGAGGAAATGGCAGAAGGAGAGCCTACCGCTCTCGTACCTCGGCGGTATATAGGATGAGATCCCCTATCTACGGTTTCCACCAGTACCCCGAACCCCTTGAAATGTAATAAAGGATTTTTTTCGTTGTTGTTGTACTGTAAATAAAGAAATGTGCTTTTGAATGCTTATGTACCTCTGAGCTTGACTGCTGAGCCAGAGAAATGAACCATGAAGGCTGCCATCATTATTGTACTGATAGGAAGTTAGAGTGATTGAATGTAAGTTGAGTATAGTTTATTAAGGATAGTTAGAGGTCCCGTTGTGATTTGGTAATGCATGTCCCTTATGACATAGCACCACTTAGGAATTGTTAGGTAAGATTTTTCTGCATAGTTGAGGGAATGAAGACAACATAGTTATGTGATCCTTCAAGCTTCGCGTTAGGATCACAAGGAGGGAGTGTAACCACCGAAGTTGGCCACTTCCCGATTCAAAATGGCGATTTACAAAGCACGCAGGAAAAATTGGACACTTTAAGAAAGACAAGCAGGTTGCAGAATCTCCCTATGTATTCTGCCTGCAAAGAAAGCAGACAGCACCGAAACCAGCAGTTTGCATATTAATGAGCAATCCCCGGGAACAATGGATACAACGATTAGCTACATTTGGGACATTCTATGGCAGGTCAGACTTCCCGGTGCTAACGGGAGTCTGAAACAAAGGAGACAAACAAGCCAGGAAGAACCCCCCCCCGCGATCGAGGGACAGCCTCAGTATTGGGGGGATTCACACCAATCGATTGGTATGAGATCCAATCGATTGACAGTAAGCCCGGGGTCCGCCCAAAAGGACGCAAAGCCCCTGGGACCTATAAAAGTCAGGTCCCAAGTTCAGTTTGCTCTCTTAGCCGGCCCTCCCAGCAGAACACCTTTGCAGCAGCTCTCTAAGAACTTGACCGTGAGAAGGAGAGGCCTGGCCAACAGCTACACCGACAAGTAAGTGTCCAACCAACGCATGCTACGAGAATAGACACTCCTGACCCCTTATCCCGTACCAACTGGGAAGCCTGCAGTCTCAGGACAGAACAAGAGGCCATTGTTCCCTGATCCAGTGGGTTCCCTTATCCAGATAAGTATTGGCTTGTTAGTGGTAGGAATAGCCTAGTCTTTTAGTATTATAGGGGCTTTTCACAGTAACGTCATTGAAGCCTACTCATGACAATAAGCGATTTTCATTCATGAGTAGCGATTAACTGTGTATTAATAAACGTGTCTTGATTTGAACCTTATTAATTGGTGTATTGAGTCATTGATTTGAACTTGAACCTCGTGGACACCTGGCGACTCTAGAGCTAAGTAATAAAACAGAGCCAATTGAGTGTAAAGCACACTCACCAGAACGAGCAACAGACCGAAGCCAAAGGGTGGTTGTGGAGAGTTGTTTGTCAGACAGGAGGCCTGTGGCCAGCGGTGTGCCTCAGGGATCGGTGCTGGGTCCATGTTATTTGTGATATATATAAATGGTTTGGATGAGAATGTAGGAGGCATAGTTAGTAGGTTTGCAGATGACACCAAGATTGGTGGCATAGTGAATAGTGAAGAAGGTTATCTAAGATTGCAACAGGATCTTGACCAATTGGACGAGTGGACCAATGAATGGCAGATTGAGTTTAATTTGGATAAATGTGAGGTGATGCATTTTGGTAGATCAAAGCAGGGCAGGACATATTCAGTTAATGGTAGGGGTTTAGGACAGTTACAGAACAAAGAGATCTAGGAATACAGGTTCATAGCTCCTTGAAAGTGGAGTTGCAGGTGAAAAGGATGGTGAAGAAGGCATTCAGCATACTAGGTTTTATTGACAAGAATATTGAATACAGGAGTTGGGACGTCTTGTTGAAGTTGTACAAGACTTTGGTAAGACCACACATGGAATACTGTGTTCAGTTCTGGTCACCCAATTAAAGTAAGGATATTGTTAAACTAGAAAGAGTGCAGAAGAGATTTATGAGGATGCTACCAGAGGGTGGTGAGCACCAGGAATGGGCTGCCAGAGGCAGTGATAGAGGCGGGTACAATTTTGTCCTTTAAAAAGCAATTTGAGTTACATGGGCAGCGTGGGTATCGAGGGATAAGGTCAAATGCAGGCAAGTGGGACTAACTTAGTGATAGAAACTGGGTGGCATGGACCAGCTGGGCTGATGGACCTGTCTCATGCTGTAAACATCTATGACTATGATAACTGGCTTGATTATAGAAGACAGAGTAGCGGTGGAAGGGTGTTTTTCAGAATGGAGATCTGTAGCTAGTGGTGTTCTGCAGGGATCAGTGCTGGGACCTCTGTTGTTTGTAGTGTATATAAGTGCTCTGGAGGAAAACGTGGGTGGTCTGATTACTAAGTTTGTGGATGACACGAAGATTGGCGGAGTTGCTGAAGTGTGCCGAGGATTGTCAGAGGATACAACAGGATATTGACAGATTGGAGACTTGGGCACGGAAATGGCAGATGGAGTTTAATTCAGACAAGTGGACAGCACGTTAGCATAGTGGTTCGCACTGTGGCTTCACAGCGCCAAGGTCCCAGGTTCGATTCCCGGCTTGGGACACTGTGTGCGGAGTCTGCACATTCTCCCCGTGTCTGCATGAGTTTCCTCTGGGTGCTCCAGTTTCCTCCCACAAGTCCCAAAAGAGGTGCTAATAGATAATTTGGACATTCTGAATTCTCCCTCTGTGCACCCGAACAGGTGCTAGGATGTGGCGACTAGGGGCTTTTCACAATAACTTCATTGCAGTGTTAATGTAAGCCTACCTGTGACAATAAAGATTTTGGAGGATCAAATCTAGGTATGAATTATACCTAGATTTGTAAATGACAGAACCCTTAAGAACATTAATGTAAGACCATAAGACAAAGGAGCAGAATTAGGCCACTTGGCCCATCGAGTCTGCTTCTCCATTCAATCATGGCTGATATTTTCTCATCCTCATTCTCCCCGTAACCCCTGATCCTCTTATTAATCAAGAACCTATCTACCTCTGTCTAAAAGACACTCAGAGAATTGGCCTCCACAGCCTTCGGTGGCAAAGAGTTCCACAGATTCACCACCCTCTGGCTGAAGAAACTCCTCCTCGTCTCTGTTTTAAAGGATCATCTCTTTAGTCTGAGATGGTGTCCTCTGATTCTAGTTTTTCCTACAAGTGGAAACATCCTCTCCATGTCCACTCTATCCAGGCCTCGCAATATCTTGTAAGTCTCAATAAGATACCCTCTCATCCTTCTAAACTCCGAGTAGAGACCCAGAGTCCTTAAATGTTCCTCATATGACAATTCTTCATTCCAGGGATCATTCTTGTGAACCTCCTCTGGACCCTTTCCAAGGCCAGCACATCCTTCCTTCGATACGGGCCCAAAACTGCTCACAATACTCCAAATAGGGTCTGACCAGAGCCTTATACAGCCTCAGAAGTACATCCCTGGTCTTGTATTCTAGCCCTCTTGACATGAATGCAAACATTGCCTTTGCCTTCTTAACTGCTGACTGAACCTGCACATTAACCTTAAGAGAATCGTGAACAAGGACTCCCAAGTCCCTTTGTGCTTCTGCTTTCCAAAGCATTTCCCCATTTAGAAAATAGTCTATGCCTAAATTCCTCCTTCCAAAGTGCATAACCTCACACTTTTCCACATTGTATTTCATTTGCCACTTCATTGCCCACTCTCCTAGCTTGTCCAAGTCCTTCTGCAGCCCCCTTGCTTCCTCAATGCTACCTGCCCCTCAACAGATCTCTGTATCATCTGCAAACTTAGCAACAGTGCCTTCAGTACCTTCTTCCAGATCATGAATGTATATTGTAAAAAGTAGTGGTCCCAGCACAGACCCCTGAGACCACAGACCTCTAGTCACCGGCTGCCATCCTGTAAAAGACCACTTTATACCCATTCTCTGCCTTCTGCCAGTCAGCCCATCCTCTATCCATGCCAGGATCTTACCCTTAACACCAAGAGCTTTTAAATTATTTAACAGTCTCCTATGCGGCACCTTGTCAAAGGACTTCTGGAAATCTAAAGACATCACGTCCACTGGTTTTCCCTTGTCTAACGACTTTGTTAACTCCTCAAAGAATGCTAACAGATTTGTCAGACACAACCTCCCTTTAACAAAGCCTCAGTCCTATTTTATCATGCACTTTCAAGTGCTTCGCGATCTCATCGTTAATAACAAACTCTAAAATCTTACCAATGACCGAAGTCAGGCTAACCGGCCTATAATTTCCCGTTTTCTGCCTCACTCCCTTCTTAAACAGTGGTGTTACATTAGCCACCTTCCAGTCCCTGGAGCCCTTCCTGCCTCCAGTGATTCCTGAAAGATCATCACTAACGCCTCCACAATTTCCTCAGCTATCTGTTTTAGGACCCGGGGTGTAGTCCATCCGGCCCAGGTGACTTATCCACCTTCAGACCTTTCAGTTTTCCCAGAACCTTCTCCTTAGTAATGGTCACTGCACTCACCTCTGCCCCCTGATTCACCTGGAGCTCTGGCATCCCATTGGTGTCTTCCACCATGAAGACTGATGCAAAATAAGTATTCAGTTTGTCTGCCATTTCTTTGTTTCCTATTATTACTCCTCCAGCCACATTTTCTAGTGGTCCAACGTCTATTTTTGCCTCTCACCTTTCCTATATTGAAAAAAATCTCTTCCTTTCTTCCTTTTATATTACTAGTTAGCTTGCACTCATACTTCACCTTCTCCCAACTTATTGCTTTTTCAGTTGTCCTCTGCTCGTTTAAAAAAAATAAACATTTTATTGAGGTATTTTTGGTTTTACAACGACAAAGTAAACAATATACAATATAGTGCAAAAAGCCTGCTTCCTCCCTTACAGGTCCCAACTTTATTAACCCCCTTCTCTAAACTAAACTAACCCCCCCACCCCCGGCCCCCTTCTGCTCACTATTAAGTTTCTGCAAAGGAGTCGACTAACGTTTGCCACCTCCGAGTGAACCCTAACAGTGACCCTTTCAAGGCGAACTTGATTTTCTCCAAACAGAAAGCTAGCCATGTCAGATAGCCAGGTCTCTGATTTTGGGGGCTTTGAGTCCCTCCAAGCTAATAATATCCGTCTCTGGGCTACCAGGGAAGAAAAGGCCAGAATGTCTGCCTCTTTCTCCTCCTGGATTCCTGTTCCTTCTGACACCCCGAAAATCGCCACCTCTGGACTCAGTGCCATCCTTGTTTTTAACACTGTGGGCATGACGTCTGCAAACCCCTACCAAAATCCCCTGAGTATTGGGCATGTCCAGAACATGTAGACAAACCGGTGGTTATTGCAAATTGGAGACCAGACCGATGCTCCCTCCGCTCCCACATGCTTCCTCCATTGCCCCCAGACTCTCAGGGCTGCCACCACCATGGGGCTGGTGGAGTACCATGCCAGCGGGAACAGCAGAGGCGCCGTTATCAATGCCTCCAAACTGGTGTACTTACATGAGGCCGCCTCCACACGCTCCCATGCTGACCCTCCCCCCACCACCCACTTCCTAATCATGGCTATATTCGCCGACCAATAATAGTTACTGAAGTTTGGCAGCGCCAGCCCACCCTTTCCCCGGCTCCGCTCAATCATTCCCTTTTTTACTTGCGGGGTCTTGCCCGCCCATACAAAGCCCGTGATAACTTGTTAATCCGTTTAAAAAAGGTCTGCAGAATAAAGATGGGGAGTTCGTGATAATGGGAGCGCATCCAATCTCCGAAAATCGTTCTTCGTTTGGTCCACCAGACATGCCAGATTAATTTTGTGCAACTTGGATGCCTAGATACCTAAAACCTCCCTCTACCACTCGAAGCAGAAGATCCCCCAGTCGCCTCTCCTGTCCCCTTGCCTGGATTGCAAACATCTCACTTTTCCCCATATTAAGATTGTACCCCGAAAACCAGCAAAATGCCCCCAGAAACCTCATGATTTCTTCCATCCCCTCCACTGGGTCCTTTACATATAGGATCAGGTCGTCTGCATAAAGCGAGACTCTGTGTTCCACTCCTCCCTGGACCAACCCTTCCAGCCCCTTGAGGCTCTCAGCGCAATTGCTAGCTGCTCTATAGCTAGCGTGAACAACAGTGGGGAGAGGAGGCACCCCTGTCTCGTCCCTTGATATAGCCTAAAATAGTCCGATGTCGTCCTATTCATCCATATGCTCACCACAGGAGCCCGATACAGCAACCTGACCCAATCAATAAAGCCCCGACTAAATCCGAACCGCCCCAGTACCTCCCACAGATATTCCCATTCTACTCCATCAAAAGCCTTCTCTGCTTCCATTGCAACCACTACCTCCACATCCCTACCTTCTGGGGGCATCATGATCGCATTTAGCAACCTTCTTACATTGGACACCAACTGCCTTCCCTTAACGAACCCCGTCTGGCCCTCCCCAATCACGTCCGGAACACAGTCTTCAATCCTCGAGGACAAAATTTTGGCCAGCAGTTTGGCGTCCACATTCAATAAGGATATCAGCCTGTAGGACCCAGACAACTCCGGATCCTTATCCCGCTTCAGAATCAGCATCAGAATCAGGCCTGTGACATCGGCGGGGGACTCCCTTGCCTCATTGAATGTCCTCATCAACAGCGGCCCCAATATCCCAGCAAACTTTTTATAGAACGCCGCTGGGTACCCATCCGGCCCCGGGGCTTTACCCAACTGCATGGCCTTCAGACCCTCCACTATCTCTTCGATCCCGATTGGGGCCCCCAGCCCTTCTACCAGCTCCCGTCCACCTTCGGGAAATTCAGCCCCCTCGAGGAATTGCGTCATCCCCTCTGGCCCAGGTGGGGGTTCCGACCCGTACAGCCTCCTATAAAGCTCCTTAAACGCCTTATTCACCCCTGCTGAGTCTCCCACCAGGTTCCTGTCTCCATCCTTTACTTTCCCTATCCCCCTGACTGCCTCCCTCTTTCTAAGCTGCTATGAAAGCATTCTGCTGGCCTTCTCTCCATGCTCATAAATCGCCCCCCTCACCTTTCTCAGCTGCTCCACCGCCCTCCCTGTGGTTAACAAGCCAAACTCCGCCTGTATCCTCCGTCGTCCCCTTAAAAGCCCTGCCTCTGGGGTCTCTGCATACCTCCTATCGACCTGTAATATCTCCTTTACCAGTCAGTCCATCTCTGCCCTGGCTACTGAAGTTAAAACTCACCACTATTCTTAGAATTCCCCCTATACCAAAAAAAAAGGTCGCTATTCTAAATGGTGAACAGGGATTCTCACTCCCTGACTCCGATGCAGGCTTCGGTGGGTGCTATTTAGGTCAAACTATATTTTCAAGTTATCCCCCAGTATAACCCATACCTTCACCGAAGAATTTTACCTACTTACCCCTTAGTAGCATCGATGTCATGGGTCCTGCGTTGTTAAGGAAGTAAAGTAGGCTAATAACCACTTTTTCAGGTTAAGTTAAGTTATTTTATTATTATATTTTTTCTTTTAAAAGCTGAAAACACTTTCTTTACAGAAAGGAAAAAAGATCTTGCTTCTGGCTGCTGCTGGTTGGTTGTAGAGACCTTCAGGCCCACCTTGACAATCAATCTTCTTAAAATCTGGTCTTCTTGAGTTGTATTCGCTGGTGAACCCGGTTGCTGCGTCCTGTCCTTCCCATGCACCGAGCTGTGAGAGCTGGCTCTGGCTCTGCTGGCTGTACCCTTTCTTCCGGTGGTTTATATTCTCTTTCGAAGAGTTATTAAGTTTTAACGACTTTATTGTAAATGGGCTTGTTTCACTTTGATAGTTTAAAAGTATCTTTGATGTAAACATTTTACTACAACTAATTATTCATTTTGGGCATATCGTCTCCTCTCAGATCTGATTAAAAATGCTTTGGTTTCAATAGTTAACTTTTATTTCTGTGATTTCGAATCGTTTAATTTTCCAATTGTCCCCAGCTCATAACTTTGCCTTTGATTTTGACTTAAATTATGTTTCTCGTAGATAGGTCGTCTCCAATTTTCTTTTAATTGACTTGATGTTCATAGAATTTTACACTTTAGAATTGACACCAAATTCGACTGAGCATCATCGATCCTTTCCAGCTGTTTACTAAGAGAGTTTATTTCAATTAAGGTGTGAAACTTTGCTTTTAGCTGTATGTTAAAATTTAACTTGGTTATGACTTGAAAGACTTGCCTGTTTTAAACATTCGTCACTTAATGCAATTGAAACTCTCATCCATGCTTTTCCAGATGCTTCCTGAGATAGTTACATTCCATGAAGGTGTGAGCCATTGTTTTAGCTTACCACATGAAACCTGTATGTTTGCTAAACCTGCTTGTGAGCAAGAATCTGCATTTTATAACCCTGCTCTTTGAAACTGCTATTAAACTTTCGTGGGATCTTTCCCTGTATCCTCTCAAACCAGATATTGCCAGACTTCCATGTTTCAAATGACACATTTTTCTGTATTTTCAAGAACACTACCTTCTTCCTGTGGGCCCGTATCGAGATCAGTTCCCCTCCAACCACCGCCTACAATGCCTCCCAGACCACTGCTGCTGAAATTTCCCCCTTGTCATTGAGGCAGGTAGTTCTGAATACGTTTCCTCAACCACCCGCACACCTCCCATATCTCCCAAGCAGGAGCTACCAAATGTGCGACGTACTCCTTCATAGCCGCCACCGGAAGTCTGGTTTCCCCCTAATCCTACCAACCACTACCAACCTGATTTTCCCAGTCCACCTGCATATTGAAGTCCCCCATGATGATTGTAATATTGCCTTTTTTACATGTCCTTTCTATCTGTTGATTTATTTTCTGCCCCACATCCCGACTCCTGCTGGGGGGCCTGTACATAACTCCTGTCAGGGTCTTTTACCTTTGCGATTCCTCAACTCTACCCACAGAGATTCTATGCCTTCTGATCCTATATCACTCCTTGCTATTGATTTAACTTCAGTCCTTACTAACAATGCAACCCCGCCCCCTTTGCCATCTGCCTGTCCTTTTGATAGGACATATATCCTTGGAGATTTCGATCCCAGCCCTAATCCCCTTGCAGCCACGTCTCTGCGATGCCCACAACATTGTACCGGACAAATTTTCAATGTGTGGAACAAGCTCATTTACCTTGTTACCATATACTGCACGCATTTAGGTACAACACCCTCAATCCTGCATTGACCACCCCCTTTTCACACTCTCCTCAGTCACTGTACCCTGTCCTGGTTCCCATCCTCATACAGAAGGATCTGGGTGTGCAGGTCCACAGTTTTCGAAAAGTGGCAACATGGGTGGCCAAGGTGATTAGGAAGGCATATGGCATGCTTGCCTGCATCAGCCGGGGCATTGAGTACAGGAGTTGGGAAATCATATTGCAGCTATATATAACCTTGTTTCGGCCACATTTGGAGCATTGCGTATTGTCACCACATTATAAGAAGGACATGGAAGCTTTGAAGAGTGCAAAGAAGGTTCACCAGGATGTTGCCTGGTCTCAAGGTGTTGGCTATGAGAAGAGGTTGAATAAACTAGGATTGTTTTCACTGGAAAGACGGAGGCTGTGGGGAGACCTGATCAAGGACTGCAAAATTATGAGAGGCATAGACAGGGTCAGAGACATTTTCCAAGGGTGGAAGTGTCAATTACAAGGGGCACAGGTTCAAGCTGAGAAGGGAACATTTAAGGGAGATGTGTGGGGTAAGTTTTTCACGCAGAGAGTGGTGCGTGTCTGGAACGCGCTTCCAGAGGATGCGGTGGAAGCAGGCACATTAGAAACATTTAAGAGGCATTTGGAGGGGTACAGGAATAGGGAGGAAATAAAGAGATAGGCACGAGGAAAGGCAGAAGGTTTTTGTTTTAGTTATGGCATCATGATCAGCACAGGCTTGGCGCGCCGAAGGGCCTGTTCATGTGCTATACTTTTCTTTGTTCTTTGTTCTTTCTTGAGAACTCAAGTCCTATCATCCTCAAAGAGGACAGCAAGTTTGAGTTCCACAATGTCATTATCACTCCACTTGAAGGTCTTGTGCCACAGTAGTCGCATTCCTATCTCTGGACCAGAAGCTCCAGGTTCAAGTCCAATGCCAGGATTTGTTGGCCACAGTACATGGGCAGCACGGTAGCATTGTGGATAGCACAATCGCTTCACAGCTCCAGGGTCCCAGGTTCGACTCCGGCTTGGGTCACTGTCTGTGCGGAGTCTGCACATCCTCCCCGTGTGTGCGTGGGTTTCCTCCGGGTGCTCCGGTTTCCTCCCACAGTCCAAAGATGTGCAGGTTAGGTGGATTGGCCATGATAAATTGCCCTTAGTGTCCAAAATTGCCCTTAGTGTTGGGTGGGGTTACTGGGTTATGGGGATAGGGTGGAGGTGTTAACCTTGGGTAGGGTGCTCTTTCCAGGAGCCGGTGCAGACTCGATGGGCCGAATGGCCTCCTTCTGCACTGTAAATTCTATCTTCTATCAGTAGCTGTTCAACATGCTGATAAGCAGCTCTTGAATCCTTCCATTACTTCCTCCCACTATTCCAAAAAGGGAAAATCAGTGTGGTGTGACGATATGCTGAAGAAAAGCTATTACTTCCCCCTTGGGCATGTCTCAACAGTCCTAATGCTGGAGGGGATATTCCTGGACAGCTATCAAAGTCTGCCTGCTTCTTTAATCATTGAACTGACCCTGTTTGGGGCAGAGCCGATGTTGATGGCGATTCGAGGGACTCACGGGTTTGAGCCGGCGAGGTTGGATGCTAGTTTTTGGGGATGGGAGGAGTGGGGAGGGTGAGGGAGATGAAGACTTATTTCTAGAAGGGTGGTTTGTGAGTTTGGAGGAGTTGATGGACATGACCATGTGGGAAGCCTTTAGGTACATACAAGTGTTGCTGTCCTCTTGCTGTCCTCTTTGAGGATGATAGGATCTGAGTTTACAAAGTAGGTTTTTCCGACTTTTCCGGTGAAACCGCCTTCCTCATTGTTGGAGGGGTTGTTGGCAGTAATGGGGCTAGCTGAAAGTGGGGTGGTCATCTCAGTGATTTATGGGAAGATGTTGGAGAAGGAAAGGATATTGTTGGAGGGGGCCAAGGTCAAGTGGGAGGAGGAGCTGGGGATGGCACTGGAGGAGGGGTTGTGGGATGAGGAGGTGCGGAGGGTGAACACCTCAACCTGTGCACAAGGCTGGGGCTGGTAAAGCTAAAGGTGGTGTATAGAGCACACCTGACGTAGTCGAGAATGAGCCGGTTGTTTGAGTGGGTAGAGGACATTTGTGAATGGTGTGGGAGGGGTCCGGCTAATCATGCACATATGTTGTGTCCTGCCCAAAGTTGGAGAGATGTTGGAGGTTGTTTTTAGCACCATGTCGCTATCTTGCACGTGGATTTGGAACCCATTCCCCTGGGGGCCATATATGGGGTGACGGACTTGCCGGAGCTGCAGATGGCAGCAGGGCAGATGTTATAGCCTTCGCCTCACTGATTATTCACAGGTGGGTCCTGTTAGACCATAAGACATAGGAGCGGAAGTAAGGCCATTCGGCCCATCGAGTCCACTCCACCATTCAATCATGGTTGATTTCAACTCCATTTACCCGCTCTCTCCCCATAGCCCTTAATTCCTCGAGAAATCAAGAATTTATCAATTTCTGTCTTAAAGACACTCAATGTCCCGGCCTCCACCGCCCTCTGTGGCAATGAATTCCACAGACCTACCACTCTCTGGCTGAAGAAAGTTCTCCTCATCTCTGTTCTAAAGTGACTCCCTTTTATTCTAAGGCTGTGCCCCCGCGTCCTAGTCTCCCCTGCTAATGGAAACAACTTCCCTACGTCCATCCTATCCAAGCCATTCATTATCTTGTACGTTTCTATTAGATCTTCCCTCAACCTCCTAAACTCCAATGAATATAATCCCACGATCCTCAGACGTTCATCGTATGTTAGGCCTACCATTCCTGGGATCATCCGTGTGAATCTCCGCTGGACCCGCTCCAGTGCCAGTATGTCCTTCCTGAGGTGTGGGGCCCAAAATTGCTCACAGTATTCTAAATGGGGCCTAACTAGTGCTTTATAAAGCCTCAGAAGTACATCCCTGCTTTTATATTCCAAGCCTCTTGAGATAAATGACAACATTACATTTGCTTTCTTAATTACGGACTCAACCTGCAAGTTTACCTTTAGAGAATCCTGGACTAGGACTCCCAAGTCCCTTTGCACTTTAGCATTATGAATTTTGTCACCGTTTAGAAAATAGTCCATGCCTCTATTCTTTTTTCCAAAGTGCAAGACCTCGCACTTGCCCACGTTGAATTTCATCAGCCACTTCTTGGACCATTCTCCTAAACTGTCTAAATCTTTCTGCAGCCTCCCCACCTCCTCAATACTACCTGCCCCTCCACCTATCTTTGTATCATCGGCAAACTTGGCCAGAATGCCCCCAGTCCCGTCATCTAGATCGTTAATATATAAAGAGAACAGCTGTGGCCCCAACACTGAACCCGGCGGGACACCACTTGTCACCGGTTGCCATTCCGAAAAAGAACCTTTTATCCCAACTCTCTGCCTTCTGTCTGACAGCCAATCGTCAATCCATGTTAGTACCTTGCCTCGAATACCATGGGCCCTTATTTTACTCAGCAGTCTCCCTTGAGGCACCTTGTCAAAGGCCTTTTGGAAGTCAAGATAGATAACATCCATTGGCTCTCCTTGGTCTAACCTATTTGTTATCTCTTCAAAGAACTCTAACAGGTTTTTCAGGCACAACCTCCCCTTACTAAATCCATGCTGACTTGTCCTAATCCGACCCTGCACTTCCAAGAATTTAGAAATCTTATCCTTAACGATGGATTCTAGAATTTTGCCAACAACCGAGGTTAGGCTAATTGGCCTATAATTTTCCATCTTTTTTCTTGTTCCCTTCTTGAACAGGGGGGTTACAACAGCGATTTTCCAATCCTCTGGGACTTTCCCTGATTCCAGTGACTTTTGAAAGATCATAAGGGGCAGCAGGGTAGCATGGTGGTTAGCATAAATGCTTCACAGCTCCAGGGTCCCAGGTTCGATTCCCGGCTGGGTCGCTGTCTGTGTGGAGTCTGCACGTCCTCCCCCTGTGTGCGTGGGTTTCCTCCGGGTGCTCCGGTTTCCTCCCACAGTCCAAAGATGTGCGGGTTAGGTGGATTGGCCATGCTAAATTGCCCGTAGTGTCCTAATAAAAGTAAGGTTAAGGGGGGGGTTGTTGGGTTACGGGTATAGGGTGGATACGTGGGTTTGAGTAGGGTGATCATGGCTCGGCACAACATTGAGGGCCGAAGGGCCTGTTCTGTGCTGTACTGTTCTATGTTCTATAACTAACGCCTCCACTATTTCTTCAGCTATCTCCTTTAGAACTCTAGGATGTAGCCCATCTGGGCCCGGAGATTTATCAATTTTCAGACCTTTTAGTTTCTCTAGCACCTTCTCCTTTGTGATGGCAACCATATTCAACTCTGCCCCCTGACTTTCCTGAATTGTTGGGATATTACTCATGTCTTCTACTGTGAAGACTGACGCAAAGTACTTATTAAGTTCCTCAGCTATTTCCTTGTCTCCCACTAGATTACCAGCGTCATTTTGGAGCGGCCCAATGTCTACTTTTGCCTCCCGTTTGTTTTTAATGTATTTAAAGAAACTTTTACTGTCATTCCTAATGTTACTGGCTAGCCTACCTTCATATTTGATCCTCTCCTTCTTTATTTCTCTCTTTGTTATCCTCTGTTTGTTTTTGTAGCCTTCCCAATCTTCTGACTTCCCACTACTCTTTGCCACATTATAGGCTCTCTCTTTTGCCTTGATGCATTCCCTGACTTCCTTTGTCAGCCATGGCTGCCTAATCCTCCCTCTGATAACCTTTCTTTTCTTTGGGATGAACCTCTGCACTGTGTCCTCAATTACTCCCAGAAACTCCTGCCATTGCTGTTCTACTGTCTTTCCCACTAGGCTCTGCTTCCAGTCGATTTTCGTCAGTTCCTCCCTCATGCGCCTGTAATTACCTTTATTTAACTGCAAAACCTTTACATCTGTTGGGGTGGAGTTCAACTTCTTTGCCCTGTGCCTCGGTATGGCTGGGGGATTTGATGGATTTCTTATATTTGGAGAAGGTCAAGTTTATTTTGAGGGGTACGAGTGAGGGGATCCACAAAAGATGGGGTTTGTTTATATTCATTTTGAAGAGTTAGTTACCATCAGCTGCTGGTGGGAGGGAAGTGAGTCTTCTGTTGGGTGTTATTGGGGTACTGGAATGTGGGGGGGGGGGGGGGGGGGTTGGTGGTATTTGGTTGTTTTGTTGTGCTGTATGCTTAAATGTAAAAATGTTAAAAATAAAATAAATATATTTTCAAAAGAAAAGAAATGACATCAAACATGGATCCCATGATCTCAGTCTGAATTTTAACTGTGGCACTCAGATGTTGGGAGGCTTCTTCCTGTCCGGCAAGATGGGAAAAGAAAGGGGTGAAGGAAATGAAGGATTTGTTTTTGGAGAGGCAGTTTGCAAGCTTGGAGGGGTTGAGGAGGAAGTTTGGGTTTCCATGTGAGGAGTGTATTCGGTATATGCAGGTTTGGGACTTTGCTAGAAAGGTTTTTCTGACCTTTCAGATAGCGCCTGCCTCCTTGGTATTGGAGGAGGTGCTGTCGGTAATGGGGTTGGAGGTTGGGCCGTCTTGCTGATATTTGGGAGGACTTTGAGAGAGGATAAGGTGTCGATGGAGGGGGTTTCGGCCAAGTGGAGGAGGAGTTGGGGATTGTGCTGGAGGAAGGACTGTGGTGTGAGATGCTGCAGAGGGTGAATGCCTCAACCTCATGCACGAGGATAGGGTTGATACAGTTGAATGTGGTGCACAGGGTGCATTTGATGAAGTCAAGGATGAACGGCTGTTTGAGGGGGCAGAGGATACTTACGAACGATGTGGAAGGGGCCCGGCTAATCATGTGCAAATGTTCTGGTCCTGCCCAAAGTTGGAGAAATTTTGGGGGCCGTTCTTCAGCAACATGTTGGCGATCCTGCATGTGGATTTGGAGCCAGTCACCTGTGGGACATAGTCAGGGCATCGGACCTGCGGAGCTGTGGACAGGAGCCGGGCAGAAGTTTTAGCCTTCACCTCTTGATTGCTCCCATGCGGGTTCCATTGGGGTGGAGGTCAGCTTCTCCAGCCTGTGCCATGGCATGGCAGGGGGATCTAATGGAGTTCTTACATCTTGAGAAGGTAAAATTTTATCCGGAGGGGGGCAAATGAGGGGTTCCACAAGAGATGGGGTTTGTTTATTTTGCATTTTGGAGAGCTAGCTACTGTCAGCTATTGAGGGTGAGGCGATGTTGGTGCAGTGTTTATTATATTTGGGGGTGTAATATTTTTGTTTTGTTTTGTAAAATGTTAAGTGCTAAAAATTTGAATAAAAATACTTTTTGAAAAAAGATTGCAACTTCTTATGTAAGGCTTTCCTTTCCTTTGGCGCCAACCTCTTCCTGACTAAGAGGATTCTGTCCCTGGCTTGGCCTGGCAAAGGGTCTATTTCAGACTTTTTTGGCCATATTTTTTCATTGGATTCAACTTCGCTAAGCGGTGTGAGGGCAAAATGGGAAAGTGAATTAGGCCTTATACTTACTAATGAGATTCAGAGTGAGGCCCTTCACTGGGTCAACTCCACATCCTCATGTGCTCGATTAAGACTAATTCAGTTTAAGACATCACACAGGATGCATTTGGCTCGGGCAAGGATGAATGGATTTTTCTAAAATGTTGAGCATAGGTGTGATTGCGTTTCTCTTGGCCCGGCTAGCCACACATTTATATTCTGGTCCTTTTTTAGTATCATGTGGATTTAGACCCATGGCCACTGGTGGCCATATTTGGGGTCTCAGATTCACTGGTGATTCAGTCGGGGATAGAGGTGGATGTTTCGCCTTTGCCTCGTTCATAGCCTGGAGGTGAATATTGCTTGGTTGGAGGTCTCCCACTCCGCCCACTGCCTCTACTTGTTTGGGTGACTTAATGTCATTCCTCCACTTGGAGAAAGTCAAATTCACCATCAGGGGGTCGATGGTGGGGTTCTACCTAAAATGGCAACCATTTACTTCCTTTTTAAAGGATTTAGTTACCGTCAGTTGTTGGAGAGTTTAGGTTAATTTTAATATTTAAGTGAATTATGTGTTGTATTTTGTTTTACTTTCATATTTGTTTGTGACTTTTTGTATTCTTTTGCTCTGGTTTCTGTTGAGTATTGTGAAAAGATTCTCATAAACATGTTTTTACAAAAGAGCCCTTTCTCTTCCCTGGTGTTCATTTGTGCAGTTTCTATTGCAGCTCGTGTCAGTACAGATAGGCAGCAGCAGCTTCCTTCTAATGAGCACAGCTCCCTTTGAGGGAGGCAAGCTGCTGTTATGAGGAACAGGCTAACTGCACCATATGCTATTAGCATATGCTGCTAGGCCTTGTGCTGAACCCTTAGCCAGACAGCAGCATGGAGCCTGCTTGGGCCAACAAACCAATCACTTAATTGAGGAGGCAGCACAGATGTGAACTGCTCATGCCTCCCAGCCCCTGCACCCGAAAACAGGACTGATGGAAATTTTAGTCCATATTGTTTGTCTGTCAAGCCATTCCATGAATGTGAGAAATAAAGCATGTTTTTGTGTAATAAAGTAAAGTTGTTTTTTATTCATGTGTGGGATGTGGGCATCGCTGGCTGGACCAGCATTTATTGCCCATCTCCAGTTGCCTTTCAGAAGGTGGTGGTGAGCTTGCTTCTTAAACCGCTGCAGTCCCTGATGTGTAGATGCACTCACAGTGCCATTAGGGAAGGAGTTCCTGGATTTTGACCCAGTGACAGTTAGGAAACAGTGATATATTTCCAAATCAGGATGGTGATGTGGTGATATGCCTGTAAGCAGTATCACAGATGGATGGTGCGACTTCCAACCAGCAGGTGGTGGTGCCACCATGCAGTCTCAAGACTGCGGTCATTTGAACAGGGGCTCCCATATAAAGGAAGACACATCCAGCCATCATCATATTACGGGAGGAACAGTAGCACAATGGTCAGCACTGTTGCTTCACAGTGCCAGGGTCCCAGGTTTGATTCCCGGCTTGGGTCACTGTGCGGAGTGTGGTGGTACGAATGGGAGCACTGCCATTGGTGCAGAGCACTGGTTTCCCATTGGCTCTGGCTGGTCATGTGCCTCTCGGCTGATTGGCTGGGACTAGTCATGTGACTGCTCACCAATTGGTCGAGAGGCTAGTAGACCCCGCCTCCGAGGTACCCAGAGTTCCCGGCGGTCGGCCTTACACTGTAGTTGACCACCGGGCTAATATCTAGCTGATTAAAGCCTAAGTTTGGACCTTCATCGTGTCTCGCGTCCAATTGATGGTACATCACGGAGTCTGCACATTTTCCCTGTGTCTGCATGGGTTTCCTCCGGGTTCTCAGTAACTTCATTGCATTGTTAATGTAAGCCTACTTGTGACAATAAAGATTATTATTAGTAAATGGTTGTCAGAGATGGTAGTGAGACATACAATGAACAGTCATACTAGGTGGTGTTCCAAAGAAACTCCATGACAGGGGCTGGTTTAGCTCACTGAGCTAAATCGCTGGCTTTTAAAGCAGACCAAGCAGGCCAGCAGCACGGTTCGATTCCCGTACCAGCCGCGCCGGAATGTGGCGACTAGGGGCTTTTCACAGTAACTTAATTGAAGCCTACTTGTGACAATAAGCGATTTTCATTTTTCATTCATTTCATTTTAAAATGATAAAATATTAAAACATGCCGCTGTGCAGAGAGACCTGGGTGTGCTCGTGCATGAGTCGCAAAAAGTTGGTTTACAGGCGCAACAGGTGATTTAAGAAGGCAAATGGAGTTTTGTCCCTCATTGCTAGATGGATGGAGTTTAAGACTAGGGAGGTTATGCTGCAATTGTATAAGGTGTTAGTGAGGCCACACCTGGAGTATTGTGTTCAGTTTTGGTCTCCTTACCTGAGAAAGGACGTACTGGCGCTGGAGGGTGTGCAGAGGAGATTCACTAGGTTAATCCCAGAACTGAAGGGGTTGGATTACGAGGAGAGGTTGAGTAGGCTGGGACTGTACTCGGTAGAATTTAGAAGGATGTGGGGGGACTAGGGGCTTTTCACAGTAACTTCATTGAAGCCTACTTGTGACAATACGCGATTTTCATTTCATTTTCATAACATGCTCTGCAACAGATCAATGTCTTGCCACGTGTGATTCAATAATGACCCTGGTTTGGACAAGTCTAAGTTTAGTGGATTCCTTTGAATCCTTTGCATAGATGACCAAACGCAACAGGTGAGTGACTTGGAGGTGAATCGCCAGGTGGTCGTTGTAGTAGGGCAAATCCAGGGTGTGATACACCATCAATAATAGACGGCGAGTGATAAACGTAACTGAGGCTTTAATACACTAAACAGCAAGCCTCCTGCCTCTGGACCCGAGCTGGGTCTGGAGGTGGAGACTTGCCACTTTTATACAGAAGCCCGAGGGGAGGAGCCACAGGCGGAGCCAGCCTGGACAAGCCCAGGCATGTACAATTCAGCACAGTGAATACAATACAATAAACACAATAACGTGATTTACCACATTCACCCCCTGTTTAAAAAAGTCCGGCGGGGGTGAAGTGGTCTTAAAGGTCCAGTCTGTCGGGGGCCTTGACCTTCCTCTGTGACCACCTCAGTCCCGGCTGTGGTGTTGGCGCCGGCGTCGAGACCTGCGCATTCAGGAGCTTGTTGTCATCTTCTTCATCCAGATGTTAAGTTGGCGAAGTGGGGGGCGGTGTATGGGCAGGTGATGCTTGTCCTTGGTGAGCCTGTGGGAGTCAGTTTGTGAGGGAGGTGGGCGGAGGTGGGGGGGAGACGGTGTAGGGTCAGGGGTGGTGGTGATTGTCGACGGGGAGCCTGCAGGAGCCAAATCCCGAAGGGAGACCGTGTACTACCGCCCGTCCTGGTGTGTCACGTATGCATATTGGGGGTTCGCATGGAACAGCAGGACCTTCTCGACGAGGGGGTCGGTTTTATGGCTCCTCACGACAGCCAGGACGGAAGTGAGACCCCAAAGGTTAACTTCCTGGGGAAGGCAAACTCATGAGGAGTCTGGTTAGTGGCCATACATAGAAGCGACTGGATGGAGTTGAGCGCATGGGGGAGGACATGCTGCCAGCGGGAGACTGGGAAACTTTTCAACCGTAGGGCCAGGAGGACGGCCTTCCAGACCGTTGCGTTCTACCTCTCCACCTGTCCGTTTCCCCGGGGGTTAAAGCTGGTCGTCCTGCTGGAGGCGTTGCCTTTGCTGAGCAGGAACTGACGCAACTCGTCGCTCATAAAGGAGGAGCTCCTCTCACTGTGGATATAGGCGGGGAACCCGAACAGGGTGAAAAGGCTGTTCAGGGCCTTGATAACGGAGGCAGAGGTCATATCAGAGCAGGGGGTGGCGAAGGGGAATCTGGAGTACTCATCAACAATGTTGAGGAAGTACACGTTACGGTCAGTGGAGGGGAGGGGCTCTTTGAAGTCCATGCTGAGGCGCTCAAAAGGGCTTTTACCAGATGTGGTACCAGACCTGGCCGATAGAAGTGCGGTTTGCACTCCGCGCAGACCTGGAGTCCCTGGTCACCGACCTGACCTCCTCGATGGAGTGGGGCCTTGATAAATTGGAAGAAGCAGGTGACCCCGGGTGACAGAGGTAGCTGCGGAGGGCCCTGAGTCAGTCTACTTGTGCGCTGGCACATGTACCGTGGGAGAGGACATCCGGGGCCTTATTGAGCTTCCCAGGTCAATACAAGATATCATAGCTGTTGGTGGAGAGCTCAATCCTCCACCTCAGGATCTTGTCGTTCTTGATTTTGCCCCGCTGTGTATTGTTAAACATGAAGGCAACCAACCGTTGGTCAGTGAGGAGAGTGAATCGGCTACCGGCCAGGTAATGCCTCCAATGCCTCACAGCTTCTACTATGGCTTGGGCCCCCTTTTTGACAGAGGAGTGTCGTATTTCAGAGGCATGGAGGGTACGGGTGAAGAAAGCCATGGGCCTGCCCACCTGGTTGAGGGTAGCGGCCAGGGCAAAGTCCGACGCATCGCTCTCCACTTGGAAAGGGGTGGACTCGTCCACCACATGCATCGCGGCTTTGGCGATGTGTGCTTTGATGTGATTGAAGGCCAGTCGTGCCTCAGTCGCCAGGGGGAAAGTGGTGGACTTGATCAGTGGGTGGGCCTTGTCCGCTTAGTTGGGGACCCATTGGGCATAGTAAGAGAAGAACCCCAGGCATCTCTTCAGGGCCTTGGGGAAGTGGTGAAGGGGGAGTTCCATGAGGGGGTGCCTGCAGACGGGCCCTCGGAATCCGTGTTCCACGACGTAGCCGAGGATGGCCAGGCGGGTTGTTTGAAAGACGCATTTTTCTCAATTGTAAGTTAGGTTTAGGAGTTTTGCGGTGTGGAGGAAGCACCGGAGGTTCTCGTCATGGTCCTGCAGGTAACGACCGCAGATGGTAACATTGTCTAGGTACAGGAACGTGGCCCGCGGCCCGCGGCCCGTACTTGTCACCCATTCGGTCCATTTCCCTTTGGAAGACCGAGACCCCGTTGGTGCCGCCCAAGGGAACCCTGAGGAAGTGATAGAGGCGTCCGTCAGCCTCGAAGGCAGTGTATTGGCGGCCCTCCAGGCGGATAGGGAGCTGATGGTACGCAGACTTCAAGTCCACTGTAGAGAAGACTCGATACTGCGCAAACTAATTGACCATATGCGGGGGAGGGGGTACGCATTGAGCTGCATGTACTGGTTGATGGTCTGGCTATAATCGATGGCCATCCGGTGCTTCTCCCCAGTCTTGACGACCACCACTTGGGCTCTCCAGGGGCTGTTACTCGCCTCAATGATCTCCTCTCTCAGGAGTCGCTGGACCTCTGCACCTGATGAAGGCCCTCTCCTGGGCACTGTCTGCTTCTGGTAGCGACAGGCTTACAGTACAGGGTGAGGTTTGCGAAGAGGGAGGGTTGGGCGACCTTAAGGGACGTGAGGCTACAGACAGTGAGGGGGGCCAGGGGTGCATTGAACTTTAGGGTAAGGCTCTGGAGGTGGCACTGGAAGTCGAGCCCCAGTAATAGGGCAGCGCAGAGATGGGGGAGGATGTGGAGCCTAAAGTTGGTGTACTCTACGCCTTGCACAGTGAGAGTCGCAACACAGTACCCGGATCGCCACCGTGTGGGATCCGGAAGCCAGGGAGTTTTCCTGGGTCACGGGTAGGATGGGGAGGGAGCAACGCTTTACCGTATCTGGGTGTATGAAGCTGTCTGTGCTCCCAGAGTCAAAAAGGCAGGCCGTCTCGAGCCCATTGATCCGGACGGTCATTGTAGACTTTGCGAGGTGGTGCGGCCGGGACTGGTCCAGTGTGACGGAGGGCGAGTGTCGGAAAGCGGTCAACGGTAGCGGCGGTCAGCGTACGGTCGAGCTAGCTGGGTTCCCGGGAGGCAGCAGAGGGGTCCCATGAGGTGCACGTGGCGGGCGAGGTGCAAAATGGCGTCCAGGATGGCGGTCCCGTGGGTCGCAGGTGACGGGTGAGGTGCAAGATGGCATCCAAGATGGCAGCCCCCGTGGGTCGCACGTGTCGGCTGTGATTAGAGATGGCGGCGCACACGGATCGCACACGGCGGGTGGTGCGGCAGCTGGGGGTGGCCCTGACAGGCAGCAGGCACGCTGCTGGGCCTAGAAGATTTAGGGGGAGGGTCAGGCCTGGCCCTTCTTCTTCCCACAGCCGTTACAAGTCGCGTTCTGTGCCGGGCAGCGTTGTTGGGGGTGATTATTCTAGCCGCAGTAGTAGTACTTCGGGCTCCGGCATTGGCGGCCGGTGCGCGGCGCAGGCTTGAGTCGCACCGGGATCAGCTGATGGCTGCACCCATGAGGCCCACGCGGATGCCATGTGGTCGGAGGTGTAGGCCCCCATGTTCTGGGAAGCCACCTCCAGTGAGTTGAAGAGCTGGACTGTCTCTGGGAGGCCGAGTGACCCCTCTTCTAATAAACGCTGGCGGATATAGTTCAAGTGCATGTCGCGACATAGGCATCCCTGATCAGCAGCTCCGCATGCTGGGTAGCCAATATCGCCCCGCACTCACAATTTCGACAGAGGATGCACAAGGCGCGCAAGAATTCAGCGAGTGATTCCCCAGGGCCTTGGCATCTCGTGGCGAGGAGGTGCCGAGCATATACCTCATGCATGTTGAATAAATCAATTTTTGTTGAAGTTCAATATGGTCTCAAGGACTCTGTTTGTTTATTCCCGCCTACAGCGGTGTTTGCAGGTATCTGCTGCTCTTGTCCTTCTGGTGGTCATGAGTTTGGGAGGTGCTGCCCAAAGAACCTTGGTGACTTTCTGCAGTGCATCTTGAGGATGCACAGCTGCCACTGTTCGTCGGTGATGGAGGGATTGAATGTTTGTGGACAGGGTAGCAATCAAGCAGTATGTTTTGTCCTGGATGGTGACAAGCGTCTTGAGTGCTGTTGGATCTGCTAATTGAATTAACTAAGTCTGATTATGACCATTGTTTCTCATTGTGTCTTTACTTAATTTGCTCTGTTTAATCACCTGCTCTAGAGTCGCCAGGTATCTTTATGATACCACCACGAGGTTCAGGTTCAAGGGCTGATCAATAACTCAATACATCAGTTAGTAAGGTTCAAATCAAAACACATTTATTATATACACAGTCAATCGCTACTCATGCATAAAATACTACTCACTAGACTATCTCTAACACTAAAAGGCCAATACTTAGCTTTGGAAATTGGCCGACCAGGTCAGGGGAACAAATGGCCTTTCGTTCGATTCTGAGTCTGCAGGCTTCAAGCTTGTATGGACTGGTAGCTAGGAGCGCCTATCTTGTAGCGTGCGTTGACTGGACACTTACTTGGTTGGTGCAACTGCTAGGCAGGTCATGGTCAAGGGTTGTTTCGAGCTGCTGAGAGACCCTGCCAAGAAGCTGTTAGGCCGGTCTCTCCTCGCTGAGAGCCAAGTGCCAAGAAGGACGAACTGAACTTGGGGACTCTATTTTATAGTCCCCAGGGGCTTTGCACCCTTTTGGGTGGACCCCGGACATGGTTCCAATTGATTGGACTAAGTTCTGATCACTTGGATCGATTCCTCCAACACTGGAGCTGTTCCCTGATCGCTGGGCGGTTCCTAAGTGTCCGTTGGCCTTCCTTTGTCTTGGCTCCTGCTGGCGCCGAGGAGTCTGGTTTGGTCTTGATTACTTTAACGTATCCAATTGTTCCCGGCAGCGCCGGCCCTAGGGTTGCTGGCGCCCCGGGCAAGCTGAGCTTCGGCGCCCTTGGGGGGGGGGCGTGGCCGGGGGGGGGGGGGGGCGTGGCCGGGGGGGGGGGGCGTGGCCGGGGGGGGCGTGGCCGGCGGGGGGCCGGGGCCGAGAGGGGGGGCGGGGCCGAGAGGGCCTCCGACCTTTTCCGCATTCTCAACGTCGAACCCGCTTTCAGTTGTCCAGGACTTGAAGCTCCGGAATGCTCTCCTCAAATCTCCTTTACGACACTCCGTTAGTCTACTTTTTTGATGAATGACCAAGATTCCTGTCACCTGATCCAACCGCGCCTCATGTGACTTGATGTCAAATTTTGTTTGATAACCATTCTGTGCAGCACTCTCGACTTTAAAGATGCAGTGAAATGAAAGCGGTTGTTGACAACATCATGACTGTTGGTGACTTCCTGTCTATGACATAAAAACATCTGCCAGTTTACAATAATAACCCTTCACTTACTTTCCCATTTAGTAAAAATAGGAAAAGAAAAACCCTACGTCCAAAAATAGTATTTTCCCAGCACCGCGGCGGAGTCTGTTTATTTACTTTTGTTAATAAATCCACAGATGAAGAGCACTTATACAAACAAGTAATGGCTTACTTCTATCTTTATTCTCGCACACATGGGGGGGGGGGGGGGGGGGGTGGTGCGGGTGTGTGGGGAACTGGTGAGCGAATGTCTTCAGTAAATGTGGCAAGACTTTACATCAGGGCGTCAGACGTTTGTGTCTCGGGCTTCTGACGATATTGTTAAACCCATAAGCTTTGCCCAAGGCCTTAACGAACTACCACTGCTCAATGGGCACTCCACTGCTTCATAAAATGGCTGTATTCCAACACAGATCTTAAGGTCTCAGAACAGCAGCCACGCAGTGAGCTCTGTAGCATCTGCCCGCATCACATACTAAACAGGGGAGAGAAAAAATATTACAGTTTAAAATCTGTACCCGGTGGGGGAGCGGACCCGAGGGGGGGGCGGGGCGGGGGGGCGGACCCGAGGGGGGGCGGGGCGGGGCGGGGGGGGCGGACCCGAGGGGGGGGCGGGGCGGGCGGACCCGAGGGGGGGGGCGGGGCGGGCGGACCCGAGGGGGGGGCGGGGCGGGCGGACCCGAGGGGGGGGCAGGGCGGGCGGACCCGAGGCGGGGGGGGGGGGAGCGGACCGAGCGGGCGAGCGGACCGAGGGGACGGACCGCGGGGAATGCGGCCACCGCGCATGCGCTGGTTGGCGCCGGCCCAACTGCGCATGCGCGGGACTCGAGTCTGGCGCCCCCGAGCACATGGCGCCCCGGGCAACAGCCCGAGTTGCCGGTGCCTTGAGCCGGCCCTGGTTCCCGGGGATCGCTCATTACTATGCAGATGGTTTTTGGTTTCGGTTCCGTCTGGGTTCTGCAAGTGCTAATATACAGGAAACTTTGCACCTGCTTGTTTCCCTGCGCTTGGCCATTTCTCCCTGCATTCTTAGCGGATCTCCATTTTGGAATCGGGAAGTGGCCAACCCAGGTGGCTACACCATTCTTCTGTACCTTTACTGACTGTGAAATAAAGCAGCTGAACAATGTGTATCTGGCCTTGTCTTATCAAGCATTTTAAAACCTTTGAAAAGATTGCAGATGTGATGATAAATATGAAGGACATAAATATCTGGTTAAGATCACATTGTTCCACTTCTGGGTGTGTGTCATGATTAGATATTTGGCAGTGCAAATATTCCCCCAAACATAAGTCACTGAAACCACAGTGAGTTGACTTTAGTAGTCGTGACGACCGGATTATTTTGTTTTTGTGTGATATTTTCTGTATTTTCGTATCAAGGAGCAGGAGAGGAGCACAGCTCACATGAGGTACACCTGCAACCCAAGGTTTATAGGCAGAGACCCCGTTTCCTTTATGTATCAAAGCAGAGGTGCTTCAGAAGGATCCGATTGTCATGACAGGTGGTGGAAAACATCTATAGCCTTGAAGAAGGCCTGCTCCCTGCTGGTCTCTGTCAAAGTAACTACCGCTCTCAACCTTTTTACTTCCAGTGATCCTTCCAGAACTCTGTTAGAGAAATAACCATGATCTCCAAATTGGTGGTCTGCAGTCATATAGTAAAGGTGACTGATGGGTTGTTTGCTAAGGTTGGCAATTGTGCAAACTTTGTCTGCAATTATGCCAGACAGAATGGGCAGCACGGTAGCAGAGTGGTTAGCACAGTTGCTTCACAACTCCAGGGCCCCAGGTTCGATTCCCGGCTTGGGTCACTGTCTGTGCGGAGTCTGCACGTTCTCCCCGTGTATGCGTGGGTTCTCTCCGGGTGCTCCGTTTTCCTCCACAGTTCAAAGAAGTGCAGGATAGATGGATTGACCATGCTAAATTACCCCTTAGAATCCAAAAGGTTAGGTGGGATTACTGGGTAATGGGGGTAGGGAGGGGACGTAGGCCCAGGTAGGGTGCTCTTCCCAAGGGTTGGTACAGTCTCGATGGGCCAAATGGACTCCTTCTGCACTGTAGGGACTCTATGGTTCTATGATTCTCTGCTTAAGCGAAAACAACCCAAACCTATTCAACGTCTCTAACTTAAATGTTCCATCCGAGGTAACATCCTGGTAAATCGCCTCTGCTCCCCCTCCAGTGCAATCACATCCTTCCTATAGCATGGTGGCCAAATTGCACACAGTACTCCAGCTGTGGCCTCACCTAAGTTCTATACAACGCCAACATGACCTCCCTGCTTTTGTAATCTATGTCTCAATTGATAAACGCATGTGTCCCAAATGTCTTTTTCATCACCCTATTAATCTGCCCTTCTGCTTACAGAGATTTATGGACAAACACGCCAAGGTTCCTTTGTTTCTCGGGACTTTCCAGTGTCAGGCCATTCATTGAATATTTCCTTGTCAATTTATTTCTTCCAAAGTGTATCACTTCACACTTTTCAGGGTTAAATTCCATCTGCCACTTTTCTGCCCATTTCACCATCCCGTCTAAATCTTCATGTAACCCAAGATACTCATCCTCACTGTTTTTTTAAAATCATTTTTATTGAAATTTTTACAAAATACAAAATATAAACATCTTAACTCTATTAACAAACAACCGCGGTAACACCCCATGAACAATACCCCCCCAGCTTCAAGAGCAACTTCAAACAAAAGGAAAGAACAAAAACAGAAAACAAAAAAAAAACAAAAGAGCACCAAGACAACGAAAGGGAAAGAGATAGCACCCTCCACAAACCCATGTGCACAGTTCTCCCTCCCCCCAATCCTTACCCCCCCTCCCTCCCCCCCCCCCCCCCCTCCCCCCCATCCCGGGTTGCTGCTGCTGTCGGCCTATTTCCCTACCGTTCCGCCAGGAAGTCCAGAAAAGGCTGCCACCGCCTGAAAAACCCTTGTACTGATCCCCTCAGGGCAAATTTCACCCTCTCCAATTTAATGAACCCCGCCATATCAGAGATCCAGGCCTCCACGCTTGGGGGCCTCGCATCCTTCCATTGGAGCAAGATCCTCCGCCGGGCTACTAGGGACGCAAAGGCCAGAACACCGGCCTCTATCGCCTCCTGCACTCCCGGCTCCACTGCAACCCCAAAAATTGCGAGTCCCCAGCCTGGCTTGACCCTGGATCCCACCACCCTCGACACCGTCCTTGCTACCCCCTTCCAAAACTCCCTCAACGGTGGGCACGCCCAAAACATATGGGCGTGGTTCGCTGGGCTCCCCGAGCACCTAGCACACCTGTCCTCTCCCCCGAAAAACCTGCTCATCCTCGACCCAGTCATGTGGGCCCTATGCAGCACCTTGAACTGTATGAGGCTAAGCCTCGCACAGGAAGAGGAGGAATTCACTCTCTCCAGGGCATCCGCCCACGTCCCATCCTCAATCTCCTCACCCAGCTCCTCTTCCCATTTACCCTTCAGTTCCTCCACCGAGGCCTCGTCTACCTCCTGCATTACCCGGTATATGTCCGAAATCCTCCCTCCTCCGACCCACACCCCCAGAGCACCCTGTCCCGTACCCCACATGGGGGCAACAAGGGGAACTCCTCCATCCTGGCAAACGCCCTAACCTGCATGTACCGAAACATGTTCCCCGGGGGGAGCCCAAACTTCCCCTCTAACTCCCCCAAACTCGCAAACCTCCCCTCTACAGACAGATCCCTCAACCTCCTAACCCCTGCCCTGTGCCAGCCCAGAAATCCGCCATCAATGCTCCCTGGGTCAAACCGATGGTTCCCCCGTATCGGGGCCTCCATCGAGCCCCCCATTCCTCCCCTGTGCCGTCTCCATTGCCCCCAAATTTTGAGGGTAGCCGCCACCACCGGGCTCGTGGTATACCTCGTTGGAGGGAGCGGCAACGGCGCCGTTACTAGCGCCTCCAAGCTCATGCCCACACAAGACGCCGCCTCCATCCTCTTCCATGCTGCCCCTTCCTCGTCCATTACCCACTTCTGCACAATCGCGGCATTGGCAGCCCAATAGAACCCACAGAGGTTGGGCAACGCCAGCCCCCCCTATCCCTGCCTCGTTCCAGGAACACTCTTCAAACCCTCGGAGTCCCATGCGCCCACACAAATCCTGTGATACCCCTGTTGACCCTCCTAAAAAAGGCCTTCGGGATAAGGATGGGGAGGCACTGGAACAGGAACAAAAACCTCGGGAGCACCGTCATCTTAACGGACTGCACCCTCCCCGCCAGTGACAGCGGTAACATATCCCACCTCTTAAACTCCTCCTCCATCTGCTGCATCAACCTTGTGAGGTTGAGCTTGTGCAGGGCCCCCCAGCTCCCCGCCACCTGGACCCCTAGGTACCTGAAGCTCTTCCCTGCCTGCTTCAATGGGAGCCTACCAATCCCCTCCTCTTGATCCCCCGGATGCACCACAAACACCTCACTCTTGCCCAGGTTCAACTTATACCCCGAGAAACCCCGAATTCCCTAAGAATCCTCATCACCTCTGGCATCCCCCCCACCGGGTCCGCCACATACAGCAACAGGTCGTCCGCGTACAGCGACACTCGATGCTCCTCCCCACCCCGCACCAGGCCCCTCCAGTTCCCTGACTCCCTCAATGCCATGGCCAGGGTCTCAATCGCCAACGCGAAGAGCAAGGGGGACAGGGGGCACCCCTGTCTCGTCCCCCGGTACAGCCGAAAGTACTCCGACCTCCTCCTATTTGTGGCTACACTCGCCATCTGGGCCTCGTAGAGCAGCCTCACCCACCGGACAAACCCCTCCCCAAACCCAAACCTCTCCAACACCTCCCACAAATACTCCCACTCAACCCTATCGAAGGCCTTCTCCGCATTTAATGCCACCACTATCTCCGCCTCCCCTTCCACAGCCGGCATCATAATGACGTTGAGGAGCCTTCGTACGTTTGTGTTCAGCTGCCTTCCCTTCACAAACCCCGTCTGGTCCTCATGAATGACCCCGGGCACGCAATCTTCTATTCTAGTGGCCAGGATCTTTGCCAGCAGCTTAGCATCGGCGTTCAGCAGCGAAATCGGCCTATATGATCCACACTGCAGAGGGTCCTTGTCCCGCTTCAGGATCAAGGAAATCAGCGCCCGTGACATAGTTGGGGGCAAAGTCCTCCCCTCCCTTGCCTCGTTAAAGGTCCGGACCAACAGGGGGCCCAACAGGTCCAAATACTTTTTATAAAAATCCGCCGGAAACCCGTCCGGCCCCGGCGCCTTCCCCGACTGCATGCTCCCTATCCCTTTGACCACCTCCTCCAGCTCAATCGGCGCCCCTAGTCCCTCCACCCGCTCCTCTTCCAGCCTCGGGAATCGCAGCTTGTCCAAGAAGCGCCCCATTCCACCCCCCTCCACCGGGGGTTCAGACCGGTACAGTTCCCCATAGAAGTCCCTGAAGACCACATTGACATCTACCCCCCTCCGCACCACCTTCCCAGCTCTATCCATCACTCCCCCAATCTCCCTGGCCGCGTCTCGCTTCCGGAGCTGGTGCGCCAGCATCCTGCTTGCCTTCTCCCCGTATTCATACACCGCCCCCTGTGCTTTCCTCCACTGAACTTCCGCCTTTCTGGTCGTCAGTAGGTCAAATCTGGCCTGAAGGCTACGCCTCTCCCCCAGCAATCCCTCCTCTGGAGCCTCCGCATATCTCCTATCCACCTGCACTATCTCCCCTATCAGTCTCTCCCTCTCCCTCTGCTCCCCCCTCTCCCTATGGGTTCGGATGGAGATCAATTCCCCCCTCATCACCACCTTCAATGCCTCCCCGACCGTCCCCACTCGAACCTCCCCGTTATCATTGTCCTCGAGGTACCTCTCGATACACCCCCGGACCCTCCCGGCCACCTCCTCATCTGCCAGCAGCCCCACCTCCATGCGCCAGAGCGGACGTTGGTCCCTCTCTTCCCCCAGCCCGAGGTCCATCCAGTGCAGGGCATGATCCAAAATGGCAATGGCGGAGTATTCCACTTCCTCCACCCTCGACACCAGCCCCCTGCTCAGGACAAAGAAATCAATCCTCGAGTAGGCCTTATGTACATGGGAGAAAAATGAGTATTCCCTTGCCCTTGGCCTCGCAAACCTCCAGGGGTCCACCCCCCCCATCTGGTCCATGAATCCCCTCAGCACCTTAGCCGCCGCCGACCTCCTACCCGTCCGGGACTTGGATCGATCCAATGGGGGATCCAGTACTGTGTTAAAGTCCCCCCCCCCATGATCAGGCCCCCCTCCTCCATGTCCGGAATGCGGCCCAACATACGCCGCATAAACCCCGCACCGTCCCAATTTGGGGCATAAACATTCACCAACACCACCCGCTCCCCCTGCAGCTTACCACTCACCATCACGTACCTCCCGCCACTGTCAGCCACCACCTTCAACGCCACAAACGACACCTTCTTCCCCACCAGGATCGCCACCCCCTTCCTCGTCTCATCTAGCCCTGAGTGGAACACTTGGCCCACCAATCCCTTCCTCAGCCGGACCTGGTCCACCACTCTCAGGTGTGTCTCCTGGAGCATGGCCACATCCGCCTTCAGTCCCTTCAGGTGCGCAAATACTCGGGCCCGTTTGACCGGCCCATTCAGCCCCCTCACATTCCAAGTTATCAGCCGGATCCGAGGGCTCCCTGTCCCCTTCCCCTGCCGATTAGCCATACCCCATCCCTTGCCCATCCCCGGCCAGTGTCCCATGCTCAGCCAGTTTCCCACGGCGGCAACTACCCCCCTCCAGCACCTTCCTGACCATTTCAGCAGCAACCCGGTAACCCCCCCCCCCCCCCCCCCCCCCCCCCCCCCCCCCAGGCTAGGACCCCTCCTAGCCGCGCCTCTCCCCCCCTCTACAGCACTCCCGTGAGCCAGCTAACTCCTGCTGACCCCGGCGACTCCCGCCCTACTTTCGGCTCCTCCCCACGTGGGCCTGCCCCTCCTCCATTGTGCCCGTCAACGAGTCCACCCTCCCCCCGCTCCTGCGCGGGAAAAGAAAACACGCCCCCACCCTCTCACAGCGCGGGAACCCCGCAGAAAGCCCGCGCTTTCGCCCTGCCGGGCCCCGCCTCTTCCAGGGCCACTCCCATTGTCAGTCCCCCCCACCAGCTCCCCGAACTCCCCGTTTACCCCTCTGCCCGAACCCGTCCACCCGACCCCTGCTTAAAAACCCATATAGAAAAAACCGTACGACATCACCCCACCCACCCTAAAGCCACCCCACATCTTACACTAAACCAAGCAAATACAAATACGGTATTATACAGCATCCCCCATCAGGGGGACCCTCAGTTTGTGTCCAGTTTCTCGGCTTGCACAAAGGCCCACGCCTCCTCCGGGGACTCAAAATAATGGTGCCGATCCTTATAGGTGACCCACAGACGCGCCGGCTGCAACATGCCAAACTTCACCCTCCGTCTGTGGAGCACCGCCTTTGTCCGGTTAAACCCGGCCCTCCGCCTCGCCACCTCTGCACCTGGAAGATCCACACCTCCGTGATCTCCCATTTGCTGCTCTGCTCCTTCTTTGCCCACCGGAGCACACACTCATGATCCACGAACCGGTGGAACCTCACCAACACCGCCCGCGGTGGCTCGTTCGGCTTGGGCCTCCTAGCCAGAATTCTGTGGGCCCCCTCGAACTCCAGGGGCCTCTGGAAGGACCCAGCCCCCATCAGCGAGTTTAGCATCATCACCACATAGGCCGCTAGGTCCAACCCCTCCAGCCCCTCCATGAGGCCCAGGATCCACAAATTCTTCCTCCTCGACCGGTTGGCCAGCTCCTCGAACCACTCCTGCCATCTTTTATGGAGCGCCTCGTGCATCTCCACCTTCCCCGCCATGGCCACGACGTCGTCCTCCCTTTCGGAGGCCTGCTGCTGCAGCTCCCGGATCGCCGCCCCCTGAGCTGTCTGGGTCTCCATCAGTTCCCTGTTGGTTACCTTCAGGGACTCCAACAACTCCAACTTCAGCTCCTGGAAGCAGCTCAGCAGAATCGTCTGCTGCTCCTGGACCCACTTCCTCAGCTCCTCGAGGCCTTCGCCGGCCGCCATTTTGTTTTTCTGCCCCTGATTTTTCCTAGGTGTTTTTGACGGTTTTCTCACTGCCCCACTCCTGGTCCGGACCATGGGACCGCTGGGGCGACTCCTGGCCTCTTCCCCCGTTGGGATTCACCGCCTCAGCCCCGTTGGGGGCCCTGAAAAGAGCCCCAAAGTCCGTTATTCACGGGAGCCGCCGAACGTGCGGCTTAACTGCGCATTGCCGCCTCTGGAAGTCCTCATCCTCACTGTTAACAACCCGGCCAATCTTTGTTTCATCCGCAAATTTATTGATCCAACCCCCCCCATATAGTCATCTATGTCGTTTATATAAATGACAAACAATTGGGGACCCAGCCACTGGACATTGGCTCCAGTCACTAAAGCAGCCGTCTGTCAGCACCCTCTGCCTCCTAACAGCTTATCAAATAACTCTGTATCCCATCTGCATTTGCCTTCTTTACAAGTCTCCCATATGGGAGCTTGTCAAAGGCTTTGCTGAAATCCATGTAAACTCCATCAACTGCACTGCCCTCATCTATACACCTGTCGCATGGTCAAACAATTCAATCAAATTTGTTAGGCGTTACCTCCCTCTGACAAAACCATGCTGACTATTCCTGATCACACCTTCCCCTCCAAGTGGAGATAGATTCTCTCCTTCAGAATTTTCTCCAATAGTTTCCTTACTACTGACGTGAGCCTCACTGGTCTGTAGTTCCCTGGCTTATCTCTAGAACCTTTCTGAAATAGTGGGGCCACATTAACTGTTCTCCAGTCCTCTGGCACCTCCCCCTTGGCCAGAGAGGAATTAAACATTTTGGTCAGAGCCCCTGCGGTCTCCTCACTCTCCTCCCACAGCATCCTGGGACAGATCATTGTCATAATATCCACTCATGTATATCATGAGATATTGACAGGCAGTGATTGACATACAGGATAACCAATGAACACACACGACACAGAACAACCAATCACCAGACAGGACACCGCCACTATAAAGCCTACAGGGCATTAAGGCTCTCCCTCTCTCACAAGACACGGCTAGGGAGATAGTTACAGTGCACAGGCCAATGAACATCATCACCATGTGATAAAGAGCTAGTCTGGACAAGCCACTAGGAGGTTATCAGTTAGGTTAATAGAGTGTCAACCCACAGCAGATTATGTACAGCAATCAACAGGTTCAATAAAACAGTGTTGGACCATCTCCTGTGTCGGAAGCTTGTTTCTCGTTTTACAGCATCCAGTTGCAGTCGATGTTAGACCAACACAGATAAACACATCAATCATATTTAAGCCTGCCAACACCTCCAATACCTTGTTACTCCCGGTGACAATTTGCTCAAAAAACCTCACAGTCTCTCTCCTGAATTCCATATTTACCTCCTCATTCTCCTGGGTGAAGACAGATATGAAGTATTTGTCCATCACCCTACCAATTTCCTCTGACTCCACCCACAGCTTTGTCCCTTGGTCCTTAATGGGTCCTACTCTTTCCTTGGTTGTCCTCTTCCCATTGATATACTTACAGAATATCTTGGGATTTTCCCCACTTTTACTCGCCAGAGCCTTCTCATTTCCCGTCTTTGTTCTCCAAATTGCTTTTTAAGCTCCGTCCTGCATTTTCTGTACTCCACTAATGCTTCCATTGATTTCTTCCCTTTGTACTTGATAAAAGTATCTCTTTTCCTTCTCATTGTATCCTGAATGTCTCTGATCATCCATGGTTCTCTGGATATGTTACTCCTTCCTATTATCCTAAAGGGGACATGTTGGGCCTGTACCCTTCCCATTTCCTTTTTGAATGCCCCCCACTGCTCTTCTGTAGATTTCCCCAACTCTTTCCAGTCTACCTTGGCCAGATCCTGCCTTATTTTATTAAAATTTGCTCTCCTCCAATCCAAAACCTTTTTTTGCAACTCATCTATTTCTTTGCCCACAACAAACTTAAATTGTATGATGTTGTGGTCACTATCACTATAATGCTCCCCCACCAACACATCAACCACCTGTCCTGCTTCATTCCCCAGAATTAGGTCCAGCACTGCACCATCCCTTATTCGACACTCTACATTTTGAGCTAAAAAGTTCTCCTGTGTACATTTTAAGAATTCCACTCCATCTAAGCCCTTAATACGATGACTATCCCAATTAATATTGGGAAAGATGTAATCGCCTAATATAATTACCCTATTATTAATTTTACATTGTGCTCATATTTGATCCTCAATTTTCTGTTGACAATCTGGGGCTCGATAATAAATACCTAGCAATGTGGCTGTCCCTTTTTCATTCCTAAGGTCTACCCTCAAAGCTCCATTTGATGACCCCTCCAGGATATCATCTCTCCTTACTGCAATAACTGACTCCTTTATTAATAATGCAATGCTTCCTCCTCTTTTACTCCCTCCTCTGTCTTGCCTGAAGATTCTGTCTCCTGGGATGTTGAGCTATCAATCCTGCTCTCCCTCTGTGATGATATGCATCAGTGTAAATACCCAAGGCATTAATGTAAATACACGTAGGCTAGATAGACACTAGAGGGAGCACCAGAGACATGACACACAGACATTCAACCAATAGGCCAGTAAGATAGGACACGGCCAATGGGCATTCAAGACAACACAGAGGTGACACTACCACAGGAGGGCATTACACCAACCCATATAAAAGGACACAGCACACATGATCTTCCTCTTTCCAGTGGAGACACTTAGTGAGTACACAGGGTTGACTGAACATCACACCCACCACGTGGATTGTAGCAGACTGGTTAGATAATCTGAGTAGCTAGAGCAGGATTAACAGGAGAGTCGAATCCAAGTAGGAGAATTGTTAACAGTTTAATAAATGTGTTAAAACTATCTCCAAGTCTGAACCTTCCTTTGTCACAGTGCACATCAAGGAAGCAGCTTACGCTATGTCAAGAGCATAACAAAACACTCTCAATCTAGCCTTTGTGATGGCTACAATTCCACGTGTAAATACTTGCCCTTAATTGATCCTTCATGATATTGGACACACCTGCTTCCAACCAACTTCCAAGTTACTCTTGGGGCCAGTATCCATCAGAGAAGACCCTAACCGTGTGAAATCTACATTATGTATAGTTCATATCAATAATGACTGAATGGCAACAGTTATTGCTTGCACATTTTGTCGTTCATTGTTCGAGTTCTGTGGTCAGAAACCAAGTTAAATATTTTGCATGATCTGTGCTTCTCAACATATGGCAGATTTGGATCATGTCAAGACCTTGCTTCAATTAAGTTCCATATCTCTGTATGACATAACTTGGAAACTTTCTGTCACTCTTTAAACTGTCCAACGGTGAACCGCCTAAATTTATTATAAATGTGGTTTAGGCAATGAGTCATAACTTGATTCAATTTATAACCAAGTAACTTTGCAACTTCATATTTCACAGCTCTGTTTATAATGGCTTCACTGATGCTTTCCATGCAGAGTTCACAATTGCAGCCGAGTGCTTCAATTTTTCTGTCTTCGCTAACTGGATACTATTTACTGTGCATGTACATTCTCTGTTCCACTGCACACTATCTTAAAATTATCTATTTAAAATTTACTTTTTCATTCTTAGCTCATCAATTTAATTAGTCTAAATCTCTGAGCCTTCTGTGAACCTCACAGAATCAAGAATTATTACAGTGAAAAAGGAGGCAATTTGGCCTATCGTGTCTGCACCAGCTCTCCAAATTAGTAATTCAACAAGTACCACTCCCACGCCCTCTTTTCAAGTAACAGTCTAATTCCTTGCTTTACGATGATCAGAGGTCAGCAGATTTTATCTTGGAAATATACATCTCCATATTATTTATGAATAATATAAAGAGCAGCTGACTCAGAATTCCACAAGTTTCTCAACACCTTCTGCTGTTCAGTGCCATACAAATTTTCAACTCTTGATCTTTTCATAGAATTTACAGTGCAGAAGGAGGCCATTCAGCCCATCGAGTCTGCACCGGCTCTTGAAAAGAGCACCCTGCCCAACCGCACACCTCTACCCTATCCCCATAACCCAGTAACCCCACCCAACACTAAGGGCAATTTTGAACACTAAGGGCAATTTAGCATGACCAATCCACCTAACCTGCACATCTTTGGACTGTGGGAGGAAACCGGAGCACCCGGAGGAAACCCACGCACACAGGGGGAGAGCGTGCAGACTCCACACAGACAGTGACCCAAGCCGGGAATCGAACCTGGGACCCTGGAGCTGTGAAGCAATTTTGCTAACCACTATGCTACCGTTAAAAGCCTCACATGTGAATTCATATAAAATCTTTCATGAAAATCTGAGTAAATATACCAACTGGAGAGCCATTCTCTGCCCCCACCCCCACTTCACCCACCCCGCCCGGCCACTACTTGCTGCATGGATCTGCATCTTCGAATCAGAAACCAATATCTTTGTCGTTGACAGTAAAATTTACATTTTATATGGCTCCATCTGAACCTCACTGCTTTTATATTCTATGCCTCATTGAATATCCCATATGCCTTCTTAACCACCATATCTACCTGTTCTGCTGCTGTCAGGGACCTTTAAACAGGCACCCAAAGATTCCTCTAGGTCCTCTGCATTTCCTAGCATACTACCACTCATTATGTAGTCGATAATCAGCAATGGTTTCATGGTAATCATTATTTTCATTTGGCTTTTAATTTCAGCTTTTTATTGAATTCAAATTTCACCATCTGTCGTTCTGGGTTTGAAACCCCAGAGCCTTATCCTGAGTCTCTGGATTACCACTCCAGTGTCAGTACCACAATGTCACTGTGTTTCAGATCTATGAAAATAATACTGCCACTGATTGAGTGCTTTTTATTGGACAATGGGAACAGCGACAGACATTACGTTCAGGTGAAGAAAGCGGTCTTCCTAGCCACTCGTTTGAACAAAATTTGCCACATCTGCAGTGTATCTGACTATCGCCTGTGGGACACCAGGCCTGCATGAACCACTGATCAAAGATCAATATGAATGCCAGAATTTGTTGCCTTTTCTAATAGCACTACACCTGATGGACTGCAGGTTTTCAAGAAAGTGGGTCACCAGCACCTTCTCACTGGCAATTAGGGATTGGCAGCCTGCTCCACTGTACCTGCATCCATCTAAGATGCCCGTGGCTTCCGTGCTCATCTTGAAGTGCCCATGATTTGCCTGCATCTGTTTCAGGGCCTTGAGGCACGAATAGGTCTTCAGTTGGATGGGCCAAGGAAGTGCGGGATGATGCTGGTGTCCCTTGAGGGGGGTCCTCTTTAACTGTCTCAACAATTTCATGGTGCCATTGGTATATGGATGAGACCACCAGCTGGGACAAAACGGTATTCATTCCTTACTTCTGCATATCACAAGTGGCACCAAACATTCGATGTGACAGAGAGTCTAACTCTTTCTGTGTGTCAGTGCGCTGCTCATGCAGGCACTCAGAGTGGTGCTGCATACGGTTCTCCAAGAGCGTAGCCACTCTCTCAATGGATGAGCTCATGCAGCCAAATCCCTGAACATGGCAGAGTACATGTTGGATGGCCTCCTTCATTATTTGCTCATGGCTCTGCAATACGTCAGCGATCTAAAACATTCCCAAACTCATCTGCTTCTGATGGTCCAAAAAGTCCCTCCTTGACTATAATACCTGATGCCCGGCATCTCTACCTGCAAGGTATGGCTCGGTTTATCCTCCATCCTCCAAAGGGGTCTGGCAACAGCTCTGTACTCTCATCTAGATTGTGTACTACAGTGGTGGTTGGTGCAGAAGTACGATGCGATGGTGCAGGCTCTGTGAATTCTCTCTCTGCCAAGGAGGCCAGAAACATTTGAGTAGGCTCCCTTTGAATGACTCAAGCTACAAGCCTTTAGAAGAGACAAGAAGAAGAAGGTATTGATAAGAAAACAGACAATTCAGCAGGTGCATCAGCACAACCAGCTATTACCCGCTTCTCCTGCAGGGTGAGGGGAGAATAATGCATGAGTAGGCTGCCCTCCTTCAACTCTTACAGCATGACATTGGCATGAGCAGTTCTGCTCCTCAGTGGTGGCCTTTTCTTATTTTCACCCCCATGTGAGAGTGGTTGACTTTTCAGTGAAGTGACTGGGTACTCACTCTGAAAAAGTAAGGGCGTACTATGAGCACATGATCTGCTGAGCTTGTGCATATGCTGCTGTAGTTGGAGGCCTCTCACTGAGTGCTGCTCAGCATTCATCTTTCCAGGTCTTGTGAAGTCACTAAGACTCTTGATGCGCTGGACAGAGATCTTCCTGGTGACACCCACAAATATCCATCACCAGCATGGAAACATTTTAGAGGAACGTAGGAAATAGGAACACGGGTAAGCCATTCTGTCCATTGAGCCTGCTCTGCTATTCAACTAGATCATGTCTGATATTCTGCCTGAATGCCATTTCCCGCACCCCATATCCCTGGATATCTATAATAACTAGACATCTATTGAGCTCTGTGTTGAACGTACTCAATGTCTGAGCCTCAGCAGGCCTCTGAGGGTAAAGAATTCCAAAGATTTACCACCCTTTGAGTGAAGAAATTCCTCATCATCTCAGTTCTAAATGGCCCACTTCTTATTCTGAGATTCCATCTTTGGGGCTGCCTGTACCCACCTGCAATACTGGCCTGATCCCATTCTTCTCCCTGGCAACCATCTCCACAGCGACCAGCAGAACAAGTCATGGCTGTTACTCACCTTTCCAAAGGGTCCTCATTACTGTGTCCTGCCCCCACAGTGCTACTGGTGCCACTGGTTGGGCCTACTGCCAGACCAATTAGTCCATTTCCATTTGAAAATTGCATCCTGTCGGTGACAAGGCCAGGTTCCTGAGACAGAATTGAAAATCTTACGTCTCTGACATGAAAACAATTATAATGCAACAGGAATTTTACCAGCATGCTGTGGGCTGCACTGCTGGACCTGGTCTACATGATGGAATAACAGACCACAAAGGAGTTTTCACCATTGGTGGCCAATTAAGGGGACGGCACTGGCACCACTGTCCAATTGAGGATGACAGCCTGCTGTACGCCCAATCAGAGGGTCAGTAGCTGAGACTGCAGGGAGAAGTAGAGGGTGCATCTATGTTCAGGAACCCTGGAAAGGCATGTGAGAAACCTTTTAAGGTGTTGGGGTCAGGCAGGAAGGCAGGTCTTTCAGTGGCAGCTTGGAGTCATTGGGTCTATGGGGGCCTTCCGTGGGACATGAGTCTCTGGGAAAGAACTCCTCAATCATCTGGAAATTGTTGTGAGGGAGCCTTGATGTACCCAGTGGTCTCGCCACCTCGTAGGGGTCTGTTCCAAGGCCAATAAAATGCCAGTGGGAGGGGGGGGGGGGGGGGGGGGGTGGTATAAATGGCCACTGCCATTCCTGCCTCTCAAATACCCCCTGATGGCAGGAAGACATAGGCAACCTTCCTCATTCCTGCAGCTGCCATTTCAGCCTCTCAGCCCATCTCCAAACAGCAGGTAAAATACTAGCCGATCAATTTATTGCCCCTACTTCTGCAACCCCTTGCTGGATCTGTTTTTTGACTTTTCACCATATTCTTCTATACCCTTAGTTAACAAAATTCTGTTGAATTAAGTCCTGAAAATTTCAATTAAAGCAGAATCTACAACATTTTAGGGGCTTTTCACAGTAACTTCATTGAAACTTACTTGTGACAATAAGCAATTATTATTATCATTTTAGGGAGAGTTCCAGATTTCCAACGTTCTTTATTCTGGAAAAACTTTGTGATCTCATTTCCAAATGGCATAGTTCTGCTTTTGTGCGTCCCCTTGCTCTGGCTTCCCCAATGAAAGAAAGCATTTTTTCTGTGTAAACTTTATTAAACAGTCGCGTTGTAGGTTAGAACTTGAATATTTGTTGTGATCACTTGAAATTTGGTCTTCTTGTATTTGTCCTGATGAGGAGGAAGTGAAAAGCTCAATCAACATGTTTCTCTTTTCAGCAATGACCTCATCAAATTATTGTAAAGTGCAGCGAAAGGTCAGGGAAGACATTGGATGTAGAGTGGGTAACTTAACTCAGTGGTGGGGATGAGAAAACCTCCTCAGTCAAGATGAGGCTAGAGAGGTTACTCAGCAGTTGTGGGGACGAGAGCCAGATAGATTCCTGATAAGCAAGGAGGTAAAAGGTTATCGAGGGTAGGCAGGAATGTGGGGCTGATGTTACAATCAGATCAGCCATGATCTTATTGAATGGCAGAGCAGGTTAGAGGAGCTGAGTGGTCAACTCCTGCTCCTAATTTGCTTGTTTGCATGAGAAAGTAAGAGGTTAAGTTGGGGACATTATCTCAGCAGGGTTTGGAAGGAGTCAAAATCCATCTAACGAGATTGAATTCAAAGACTACCTTCCAACACCTTATTTATATGGGCTCAGGGGGGACGGCAATGTTGTGTAGATGCTGAAACTGCAATGTGTCATCATTTCATTAATATATTTTGTAAGGCCTTCATGAAGAAGCATACGTCTCGTGTGGGTGCAGACCCTTAATATTACAGAAACTTGCCACCTTATTATGGTACAGTCTGCAATTGATCCACAAATTTTTGAAGTGAACCCTAGTTGCCGCTTTTCATAGTGGGGAAAAATGGGCATGGTCTGAGGAAACCAATGGATTTTGTGGAAGCAAATAAGGAACACATTATGTCACTCACCATTCAAAACCTTATCACCTTGATCGCTGAACCTGTGGAATAGCACAGAAGAGCAGTTTGCAGTTCACAGTGAAAATGGTTATGCCATTCTCCCACTGCTACAACAATGCTTACCTTTCCAGAGTCTAATTCTCCTCCCTCTTTATGTTAAATCATGTAAATACTAAGTTAAGCATCATTGGCATACAATTTGGAGGAAGAGAAGAAGAATATTGGAGGTGCAATGCACCCTCAGTCTTCTAATAACATTTTTATAATAGGGCTTAAAACTTTTTCTGGGTTTCTGTAGTTCGTTTCTGGTCACTATTTGCTTCCAGAGACACGCGTGGCTCACAGACAAGAATTGACGACTGTTCAAAGACAAATTTTTCTGTTTCTATTTTCCATAATATTTTTATGCCAATTTATTTCCCTATTGGACCTGTTCTTAGTACTGGTCCCACATTGTTGAATTAATCTTAAATTCATTAATGATGTATTGCACTGAGAATAGACCCCTGGGCAAGTCAAAATCAAACAAGTAAATCCAGCAGTGTAAAAAAAATCATCATCTTAATTAGAAACAGAGTTTCGCATGCACGTCACGGGGGATTTGGTGGTTGTAGTTTGTTTGAACATTTCTTCTTTAGTTCTACCTTCTCAACTGCTCAAACCTTCTCAACCTAGGTGTCTATTATAGACCCCCAGATGGTCAGCTGGAAATTGTGGAGCAAATATGTGCACGATTTGCAGAGGTGCGTACAAATAACAATAGGGTAATTATATTAGGTGATTTCAACTTTCCCAACATTAATTGGGACAGTCACTGTGCTTAGATGGAGTGGAGTTCTTAAAATGTATACAGGAGAACCTGTAGAGTGACGAACAATGGACGGTGCCGTGCAGGACCTAATTCTGGGGAATGAAGCCGGACAGGTGGTTGATGTGTTGGTGGGGGAGCATTTTGGTGATAGCAACCACAACATTGTCCATAAAAAACTTAAATTGAACTAAGAACTAGACATGTTGCAAAAAAAGGTTTGGGATTTGGGGAGGGTGGGTTTTATTAAAATAAGGCAGGATCTGGCCAATGTAGACTGGAAAGAGTTACTTGTAGGGAAATCTACAGAAGAGCAGTGGGAGGCAGCGTTCAAAAAGGAAATGGGAAGAGTACAGGCCCAACATATTTCCTCTTGGGTAATAGGAAGGAGTAATAAGCCCAGAGAACCATGGATGACGAGAGATATTCAGGATACGATAAGAAAGAAAAGAGAGGCTTTTAGCAAGTACAAAGGGAGCAAATCAACTGAGGCATTAGTCGAGTACAGAAAGTGCAGGATGGAGCTTAAGAAAGCAATCAGGAAAGCAAAGTGGGGAAATGAGAAAGCTCTGGCTAGTAAAAGTAGGAAATACCCCAGATATTCTGTAAGTATATCAATGGGAAGAGGATAACCAAGGAAAGAGTAGGGCTCGTGAAAGACCAAGGGGAAAGTCTGTGGGTGGAGCCAGAGGACATTGGTAGGAGGTTGAACAAATACTTCACATCTGTCTCCACCCAAGAGAATGTGGAGGTAGATATGGAACTGAAGAAGAGAGATTGTGAGGATCTTGAGCAAATTGCCATAGGGAGTGACAAGGTAGTGGAAGTGTTGGCAGACTTAAAAGTGGACAAATCTCCAGGTCCGGATGAATTCCATCCTAGATGACCACAGGCTGCTTTCTGCTTTGAGGGGAAGAGTTGGCTGGGGGTGATTTAACCTGAGGATCACCATACCTCAGGGAAGAGGCAATGTTGAGAAGGCGGGGCCTTCATTAATAACCTCAGCCAGTACGGGAATTGAACCTGTCTTGTTGGCCTCGCCCTGCAACACAAACCAGGGGCGAAATTCTCCGACCCCCAGCAGGGTCGGAGAATTGCCTGGGGCCGCCGAAAATCCCGCCCCTGCTGTGGCAGAGATTCTCCGCCACCCGGGAGGTGGTGGGGGCAGGAATCACACCACTCCAATTGGCAAGGCCCCTGCGGCGATTCTCCGGCCTGCGATGGGCTGAAGTCCCGCCGCTGGGAGGCCTCTCCCGCCGCCGAGGTTTGAACCACTCTGGTGGCGGCGGGATCAGCGGCGCGACCGGGCCTCCGGGGTCCTGCGGGGGGCGCGGGGCGATCGGACCCCGGGGGCTGCCCCACGGTGGTCAGGCCCGCGATCGGGACCCCCCGATCAGGGTGCGGGCCAGTGCCCTGGGGGCACTCTTTCTCCTCCGCCATGGCGGAAGCGGAAGAGAAACCCACAGCGTGCATGCGCCGGTGGTAACGTCAGCGGCAGCTGGCCGCTGACGTCATCGCCGGTGCATGCACGAACCAGCGAAAGCCTTTTGGCCAGCCCCGCTGTCGGGCGGCGGGCCTGAAAGGCCGCTGGCGCCGGTTTTTGCGCCAGTCAGCGTGGCGCCAACTGCTCCGGCGCGGGGCTAGCCCCAAAGGTGCGGAGAATACCACATCTTTGGGGAGGCCCGACCCTGGAGTGGTTGGCGCGACTCCCCTATGTCGGGACCCCCGTCCCGCCGGGTAGGGGAGAATCCCACCCCAGCTGTCTAGCCAAGTGAGCTTAACTGGTTCCAAGTCCAAATGCCACTGATTGGTACCCACACCTCAGCGGGGCAGCTCATACTCCACGAGGCTCACGGGAAGATTAATCAGTTCATCCCTGTGTGTCTCAAGGGGGTTTATAACAATTCCTGAAGATGGAAATGGAAAATGATTTGGTCGTTCACAGAGTATTCTTTATTACATCATGTGGCTTGCTACGCAATCTCAGAGGATAGTTAACAGTCACTCACATTTCTGTGGATGTGGAGTCAGATGTAGGCTAGATGGGATGTTGAACCGAATGGGTTTTTTGCAACTATGAACGATATTTTCATGGTCAGCATCACTGAGACTAGCTTTCTATTCCATATATATTAACTGATTTCAAATTCCATCATCTGTTATGGTGGAATGTGAACCCATGTTCCAAAAGCAAGTGTCCAGGCCACGAGGTTATGGTAATAAAAGCAAAATACTGCGGATGCCGGAAATCTGAAATTAAACAAAAAGTTCTACAAAGGGCGATTTACTTGAAACATTAACTGTGTTTCCCTCTTCACAGATGCTGCCAGTCCTGTTGAGTTTAACCAGCATTTTGTGTTTTTACTTCTGGATTATGAGTCCAATGACATTCTGGCTACACCACCATTTCTCCTGATTTTAATCAATGAGAAGCTTTTATCAATCAATATGATCAAATATGAAGGAATTTCATTTTAAATTCAAACAAGTCAAGTTAATTTTGCATGGAACCTTGATGAGGCACATCTGGAATAAAAAACATAGAACATACAGTGCAGAAGGAGGCCATTAGGCCCATCGAGTCTGCACCGACCCACATTAAGCCCTCACTTCCACCCTATCCCCGTAACTCAATAACCCCTCCTAACCTTTTTGGACACTAAGGGCAATTTAGCATGGCCAATCCACCTAACCTGCACATCTTTGAACTGTGGGAAGAAACCGGAGCACCCGAAGGAAACCCACGCAGACACGGGGAGAATGTGCAGACTCCACACAGACAGTGACCCAGCAGGGAATCAAACCTGGGACCCTGGCGCTGTGAAGCCACAGTGTTATCCACTTGTGCTACCGTGCTGCCGTATTGGGGAAAAAATTGCTTTGGCAAATCAATACAAAAGTACTTGCAAACAAAATCATAAATGTTTTCTTTTTGAACACATTTTCAATTTTGTTGGAAACATCAACCAGAGAAAAGTTGAGTATAGCTGAAAAAACACATTTTATCAAACCTTTTCATTTTACACTCATCACAACAATCGCAAGAATACCAATGTTGGGGAAACAACAACTTTATATTGAATGAGAAGAGAGTGTTGATAGGTTGGCAAGTGGATTCTAATTGTTAGAGGCTTTGTCATGAACAATGCACCAATTAATTGTGACTGACAGGTAACTGCCAAGCATTGTTTGAAAAGAGTAAACTGAGGTAGACTGGGCATTTTTCAGGGCTGAAAGTGATGGCCTTTGGCCTGTTCATGAATTTGCATGACATACAGCCAACATGATCTGATTAGGGTAGCCATTATCCCACAGGATGCCTTTGATGCACTCTATTTTGGCCAAGGGAGGGCAAAGTATCTCAAAAATGTGAGAAACAGGTGAAGCTAACAGTTTCATGCTGTGACTATGCAGTAGCAACATGAATAGAATTCACCACTAACAGGATGCTGCCATCAAGCCAAAAAAGCATTCTGCCTATCACATCAAACAAATTAATAATGTGGTTTCTAAATTTCAGTGTCAGTGTGATGATGCGTATGTAGGCCGTATGTCCCAAACACTACCGGATTGTATCAAACAGCATGTCCCTTCACTGTTTGCAACAGGCAAGATATAGACCAGCCTGACCTTGCAAAACTCAAGACAGTGTCCAACATTAGATGTGATTCTGCGATTAGAAAACATTTGCTAAATAATCCCCAGTGAATTAAAACGTATGCTGACAACCAAAGTAATTTTGTCAGTCAGGCTGACAGTATGGCACATTTGCTTGTACTGGAAGCTACTTGTATTAATACTCAGGGCCCTGTTCTTTGAAGTCAGAAAGAACATGTACACACACTGTGTCTGTTTCACCTAAACAACAAAGATGATGACGATCAATTGCACAAATACGAGAGTTGGATACAACTGAGGTTTTATTGCTCCAAGTTGTGTGGCCTCCCACAGCAGCTGGCAAAATGGCTGCTACACAGAGGACACACATATTTATACTCCGCCTACTGGGCGGAGCCAGCAGGCAGGGACAACCGTCGTACCTGTAGTACAGGTCCTACCATACATCACCTAATGTAGGTGCAACAGTAGTTTACCACATTCACCCCCTGTTAAAATTGAGTCCGACGCGGTGTGGTGGAGAATTATATACGTCAACTGAATTTTACATATACAATTTTTGTGAGAACGCAAAATGTCGTTTGAAGTCCAGTGGACCAATTAGAGATTTAACCAGTCCAGAGCCTTGATCTGCCGCTGGGGGCGACGCATAGGTGGCGGCGATGCCAATGCTGGTCTGGTCTTCGGTGACTCCGGGAGCGTGCCGAAATCCTCTTCATCCTCGGGTGTGGGCAGGGGGAGGATGGATGGTCCTGGGGGGGGGGTTGTGCTCTGGGAGCGCCGGGGGAGGGGAGGGTGGCACCAGGCCGGAGGGGTGAGTGTGTGGGGAACCTGCTGGTGCCAGGTTCCTGAGGGAGACAGTATCCTGGTGGCCGTCGGGGTACGCCACGTAAGCATACTGTGGGTTTGCATGGAGCAATTGCACCCTCTCCACCAATGGGTCCGCCTTGTGGAGTCGGACGTGCCTACAGAGAAGGACAGGTCCTGGAGCTGCAAGCCAAGTCGGGAGCGACACCCGCGACGTGGACTTCCTGGGGAAGGCAAAGAGACGTTCATGGGATGTGCTGTTAGTGGCGGTGCACAGTAGTGACCGAATGGATTGCAGTGCATCAGGGAGGACCTCCTGCCAGCGGGAGGCCGGGAGGTTCATGAACCATAGGGCCAGTTGAATGGCCCTCCATACCGTCCTGTTCTCCCTCTCTACTTGTCCGTTTCCCCGGGGGTTATAGCTGGTCGTCCTGCTGGAGGCGATACCCCTGTTGAGCAGGAACTGACGCAGCTTATCACTCATGAATGAGGATCCCCTGTCACTGTGGATGCAGGCGGGGAAACCGAACAGAGCGAAGATTGTGTTGAGGGCTTTGATGACGGTGGCAGACGTCATATCGGGGCATGGGATGGCGAAGGGGAATCTGGAGTACTCATCGACCACACTGAGAAAATACGTGTTATGGTCGGTGGAGGGGAGGGGCCCTTTGAAATCCATGCTGAGGTGTTCAAAGGGGCGGAAGGCCTTAACCAGGCGCACACGGTCTGGCTGGTAGAAGTGCGGTTTGCACGCCGCACAGACCTGGCAGTCTCTGGTGATTGTCCGTACTTCCTCGACGGAGTAGGGTCGATTGCAGGCCTTTATGAGATGGTACAACCATGTGACTCCCGGGTGACAAAGACTGTTGTGCAGGGCCCGGAGTCGGTGTACTTGTGCGCTGGCACATGTACCTCGGGACAGGGCGTCTGGGGGCTTGTTGAGCTTGCCGGGGCGATACAAAATCTCGTAATTATAGGCGGAGAGCTCGATCCTCCACCTCAAGATCTTATCATTCTTGATCTTGCCCCGGTGTATGTTATTGAACATGAAGGCTACCGACTGTTGGTCAGTGAGGAGAGTGAATCTCCTGCTGGCCACGTAATGCCTTCAATGCCGCACAGCTTCAACGATAGCTTGGGCCTCTTTTTCGACGGATGAGTGCCGAATTTCTGAGGCATGAAGGGTACGGGAAAAGAATGCCACGGGTCTGCCTGCCTGATTGAGGGTGGCGGCTAGGGCGATGTCTGTGTGTCGTATTCCACTTGAAAGAGCAGCGTCTCGTCTACTGCGTGCATCCCGGCCTTGGCGAAATTGGCTCTGATACAGGCGAAGGCCTGTTGAGCCTCGGCCGTCAGGAGAAAATGGGTGGACTCTATGAGCGGGTGGGCCTTGTCCACATAGTTTGGGACCCACTGGGCGTAGTATGAAAAGAACCCCAGGCAGCGTTTGAGAGCCTTGGGGCAGTGGGGGAGGGGGAGCTCCATGAGGGGGCGCATGCGGTCAGGATTGGGCCCCAGAACTCCGTTCTGGACCACGTAGCCGAGGATGGCTAAGCGGTTCGCACTAAACACGCACTTCTCCTTGTTGTAGGCAGCGCCGGCCCTAGGGTTGCTGGCGCCCCGGGCAAGCTGAACTTCGGCGCCCTTCGGGGGGGGGGGGGGGGGGGGGGGGGGGGGCGGGGGCCGAGGGGGGGCGGGGCCGAGGGGGGGCGGGGGGGGGGCGAGGGGGGGGGGGCGGGGTGGGGGGGGTGAGGGGGGGGGGGGCCGGGGGGCCGAGGGGGGCGGGGCCGGGGGGCCGAGGGGGGGCGGGGCCGAGCCCGAGGCGGGGGGGGGCCGAGCCCGAGGCGGGGGGGGCGGGGCCGAGCCCGAGGCGGGGGGGGGGGGCCGAGGCGGAGGCGGGGTGGGCCCGGGGCGGGGGGGGGGCGGAGGGGGCCGCCCTGGGGGAGGGCGGCCACCGCGCATGCGCGGGACCCGAGTCTGGCGCCCCCTAGCACATGGCGCCCTGGTTGTAGGTGAGGTTTAGGAGAGTGGCGGTGTGGAGAAATTTGGCAAGGTTGGCATCGTGGTCCTGCTGATCATGGCCGCAGGTGGTGACGTTGTCTAGGTACGGGAAGGTGGCCCGCAAACTGTACCGGTCGACTATTCGGTCCATCTCCCTTTGGAAGACCGAGACCCCGTTGGTGACGCTGAAGGGAACCCTGAGGAAGTGATAGAGGCGACCGTCTGCCTCGAAGGCCGTGTATGGACGCTCCGCTTTACGGATGGGGAGCTGGTGGTAGGCGGATTTGAGGTCTACCGTTGAGAAAACCTGGTACTGTACAATCTGATTGACCATATCAGATATGCGTGGGAGGGGGTACGCGTCGGGCTGCGTGTACCGATTGATGGTCTGGCTGTAGTCCACGACCATTCTGTGTTTCCCCAGTTTTAACTACTACCACTTGGGCTGTCCAGGGCTGTTGCTGGCCTCGATGATTCCTTCCCGAAGCAGACGCTGGACCTCAGACCTGATGAAGGTTTTCTCCTGGGTGCTGTACCGTCTGCTCCTGGTGGCGACGGGTTTGCAATCCGGGGTTAGATTTGCGAAGAGGGAAGGTGGATCGACCTTTAGGGTCGTGCGGCCACAGACAGTAAGGGGTCTAGGGACCCGCCGAATTTCAGGGTTAGGTTCTGGCGGTTGCACTGGAAATCCAGGCCGAGTAGTAGGGCAGCACAGAGATTAGGGAGGACGTAGAGGCGGAAGCTGGTGAATTCTACGCCCTGGACCGTGAGTGTGACCGTACAGTAACCCCAGAATAGGATCCGGAGGCCAGGGAGATTCTTTGGTTGGCAGGGTGTACCGCGAGGGAGCAGTGCCTTACCGTATCCGGGTGGATGAAGCTTTCAGTTCTCCCGGAGTCCAGCAGGCAAGAGGTCATGTGTCCGTCGATCGTAACGCTGGTTGATGCGGTGGCCAGGTTGTGCAGACGAGACCGGTCAATGGTCACTGAGGCGAGTCGTGGTTGGTCGTTGTTGGAGTCGGATGATGGAGTGCCCGGGTGGCACGGATCCTGAAACGCTGGTGGTGTCCATGTGCCGTGGGGGAGACAAGTTGGCAGCGCCTGAAGGTCTTGGGGAGGACAAAATGGCGGCTCCCATGGGCCGCATGTGGCGGGGGTTGTGAAGGATGGCGGCGCCCATGGGCCGCACGTGTCGTGTGGAGAGGAAGATGGCGGCCCACTGGCCGCGCTTGGTCTGAGGGGGAGAAGATGGTGGCGCCCGTTGTCCGTAAACGAGGGGGGTGGGGGCGATAGCGACGACTGCGCAGGCCTGGCACACCGCAGCGAAGTTCCCCTTCGTACCGCAAGCCTTACAAAGGGCAGCGTGGGCTGGGCAGCGTTGGCGGGGGTGTTTCTGCTGACCACAAAAGTAACATCGGGGACCCCCAGGGTTCGCTGGCTGGCGTGTGGCACAGGCGTATTGGCTGGGTGAGGCCCCCGCTGGGGTGGCTGTCTGTGGAGTCCACGATGCATAGGAGGGGTGGGCCACGCAGCTGGGGGTGTAGGCCTGAACATTCCGCGAGGCGACCGTCATAGAGAGCACTAGCTTCTTTGTCTCTGCGAGATCGAGTGTGGCCCCTTCTAAAAGTCTCTGGTGTATGAAGTCCGACCCAATCCCCGTAACAAAAGCATCCCGCATAAGGAGGTTAGAATGTTCAGTGGCCGTAACGGCCTGACAGTCACAGTCCCGGACTAGTGGGATTAGGGCCTGCCAGAAGTCTTCATGAACTCATCAGGGAGTTGAGAGCGAGTGGCGAGCACGTGCCTGGCAAAGAGCGTGTTTGTCTTCTGGGCGTAATTTTCTTTAAGTAGCGTCATGGCTTCGGCATAGTTTGGCGCGTTCTGGATTAGCGGAAAGACGTTGGAGCTCAACCTCGAGTACAGTATCTGTATTTTCTGAGCCTCCGGAACAGGGCTTGGCGCCGAGTTGATGTATGCCTCGAAACAAGCTAGCCAGTGCTGAAAGTCCTTTTTGGCGTCGCTTGATTGCGGATCCAGCTGCAGGCGATCCGGTTTGATACGGAGATCCATCTTCTGAAAATCTTAGAGCAATAAATTGATGCACGATCAATTGCACAAAGACGAGAGTTGGATACAACTGAGGCTTTATTGCTCTAAGATGTGTGGCCTCCCACAGCAGCTGGCGAAATGGCTGCTACACGGAGGACACACATATTTATACTCCGCCCACTGGGCGGAGCCAGTAGGCAGGGACTACCGTCGTACCTGTAGTGCAGGTCCTACCATACATCACCTAATATAGGTGCAACAGTGGTTAACACACCATTTGCTGACTCATTCCTCAGGGTAATGTATTGACCAATCAGAGTCAAGCTTCCTGGTTTAAATTTTCAAACAATGCTTGGTAGTTAACTGTCAGTCACCATTAACTGGTACATTTTCCATGGCAGTGTCTCAACCAATCAGAGTCCACTTGCCAACTAATCAGCACTTTTTTCTCATGCAGCATAAAGTTGCCTTTTCCCTTGACATGGGTATTCTTACGATTATCCTGATGCATTCAAGACGAAAAGCTTCGACAAAATGTATTTTGTCAACAATACTCAAGTTCTGTGTTACCAAATGACTGCAGAGGAAAAAGTACTAATTTATCACAACAGGAACTCTCTTTACCCTGAGTGGTTACAAATTGGAACTCACTACTAGAATTAGTTGAGGTGAAAAACATTTACGGGGAAGTTAGAAAGACTCATGGGGGAGAAGGAAATAGAAGGACATGTTGAGGAGGTTGGGTAAAGAAGGTGATGTGTTGGGTAAGCTGGGTCAATGTGGACTGCGTTTGATGCAGTGAAGAGAGAGACAGGCTTCCAACACTTGATGAGATGCAACACGATTTTATTTAACATCTAACTATATTACATGTTCAACTGTGGGTTGACACTATGCTGACTTGGCTGGAGACCTGAGGCTAGCCTGACCAGACTAACTGACTACCACATGGTGTTTGTACTAGCTGCTGCTCACGTGTTAAGACCATAAGACCATAAGACATAGGAGTGGAAGTAAGGCCATTCGGCCCATCGAGTCCACTCCACCATTCAATCATGGTTGATTTCAACTCCATTTACCCGCTCTCTCACCATAGCCCTTAATTCCTCGAGAAATCAAGAATTTATCAATTTCTGTCTTAAAGACACTCAATGTCCCGGCCTCCACCGCCCTCTGTGGCAATGAATTCCACAGACCTACCACTCTCTGGCTGAAGAAATTTCTCCTCATCTCTGTTCTAAAGTGACTTCCTTTTATTCTAAGGCTGTGCCCCCGCATCCTAGTCTCCCCTGCTAATGGAAACAACTTCCCTACGTCCATCCTATCCAAGCCATTCATTATCTTGTACGTTTCTATTAGATCTCCCCTCAACCTCCTAAACTCCAATGAATATAATCCCACGATCCTCAGACGTTCATCGTATGTTAGGCCTACCATTCCTGGGATCATCCGTGTGAATCTCCGCTGGACCCGCTCCAGTGCCAGTATGTCCTTCCTGAGGTATGGGGCCCAAAATTGCTCACAGTATTCTAAATGGGGCCTAACTAGTGCTTTATAAAGCCTCAGAAGTACATCCCTGCTTTTATATTCCAAGCCTCTTGAGATAAATGACAACATTACATTTGCTTTCTTAATTACGGACTCAACCTGCAAGTTTACCTTTAGAGAATCCTGGACTAGGACTCCCAAGTCCCTTTGCACTTTAGCATTATGAATTTTGTCACCGTTTAGAAAATAGTCCATGCCTCTATTCTTTTTTCCAAAGTGCAAGACCTCGCACTTGCCCATGTTGAATTTCATCAGCCACTTCTTGGACCATTCTCCTAAACTGTCTAAATCTTTCTGCAGCCTCCCCACCTCCTCAATACTACCTGCCCCTCCACCTATCTTTGTATCATCGGCAAACTTGGCCAGAATGCCCCCAGTCCCGTCATCTAGATCGTTAATATATAAAGAGAACAGCTGTGGCCCCAACACTGAACCCTGCGGGACACCACTTGTCACCGGTTGCCATTCCGAAAAAGAACCTTTTATCCCAACTCTCTGCCTTCTGTCTGACAGCCAATCATCAATCCATGTTAGTACCTTGCCTCGAATACTCAGCAGTCTCCCGTGAGGCACCTTGTCAAAGGCCTTTTGGAAGACAAGATAGATAACATCCATTGGCTCTCCTTGGTCTAACCTATTTGTTAACTCTTCAAAGAACTCTAACTGGTTTGTCAGGCACGACCTCCCCTTACTAAATCCATGCTGACTTGTCCTAATCCGACCCTGCACTTCCAAGAATTTAGAAATCTCATCCTTAACGATGGATTCTAGAATTTTGCCAACAACCGAGGTTAGGCTAATTGGCCTATAATTTTCCATCTTTTTTCTTGTTCCCTTCTTGAACAGGGGGGTTACAACAGCGATTTTCCAATCCTCTGGGACTTTCCCTGATTCCAGTGACTTTTGAAAGATCATAACTAACGCCTCCACTATTTCTTCAGCTATCTCCTTTAGAACTCTAGGATGTAGCCCATCTGGGCCCGGAGATTTATCAATTTTCAGACCTTTTAGTTTCTCTAGCACCTTCTCCTTTGTGATGGCAACCATATTCAACTCTGCCCCCTGACTTTCCTGAATTGTTGGGATATTACTCATGTCTTCTACTGTGAAGACTGACGCAAAGTACTTATTAAGTTCCTCAGCTATTTCCTTGTCTCCCATCACTAGATTACCAGCGTCATTTTGGAGCGGCCCAATGTCTACTTTTGCCTCTCGTTTGTTTTTAATGTATTTAAAGAAACTTTTACTATCATTCCTAATGTTACTGGCTAGCCTACCTTCATATTTGATCCTCTCCTTCCTTATTTCTCTCTTTGTTATCCTCTGTTTGTTTTTGTAGCCTTCCCAATCTTCTGACTTCCCACTACTCTTTGCCACATTGTAGGCTCTCTCTTTTGCCTTGATGCATTCCCTGACTTCCTTTGTCAGCCATGGCTGCCTAATCCTCCCTCTGATAACCTTTCTTTTCTTTGGGATGAACCTCTGCACTGTGTCCTCAATTACTCCCAGAAACTCCTGCCATTGCTGTTCTACTGTCTTTCCCACTAGGCTCTGCTTCCAGTCGATTTTCATCAGTTCCTCCCTCATGCGCCTGTAATTACCTTTATTTAACTGTAAAACCTTTACATCTGATTCTACCTTCTTTCTTTCAAATTGCAGACTGAATTCTACCATATTATGATCACTGCTTCCTAAGTGTTCCCTTACTTTAAGATCTTTTATCAATTCTGGCTCATTACATAACACTAAGTCCAGAATAGCCTGTTCCCTCGTGGGCTCCATCACAAGCTGTTCCAAAAAGCCATCCTGTAAACATTCAATGACTGTCTCAGAGGCTGGATCCCAAGAGAGCGGGAAAACTTGTGCCCTCTGGCTTTACAGTGGTTGTGTCCTGTCTGGTGATTGGCTGCTGTGTTCTGTGTGCTTACTAGTCATCCTGTGTGTTAATCACTGCCTGTCTGCACTCCATCATATACATGGATATATATTATGACAGAAGGGTGAGAGGAAGCTGATGTATAAACACCACTTGCTGGGCCAAATGGCATTTATTTTCTGTAAATATTATATAATACAATGTAAAACAACCGGAACAACTCTCCTCTCCCACAGTGTGGAACATCAGCACTCTCAATTCAATCGGATGAATCCATCAGTGAGGACAGAAAAAGAAGTGATTCTAATTTAGGGAAAACACCATAGAATGGACTGGAAGGGCTATTGTGAAGAAGATAATCACAATGCAATGAGACACAGATGATATAATGACAAACTAATTGCTTGACTTGGATTGTGATTTGACAGAAGCAAATATGGCTTTAAAATGAAGAAGACTCCTGTTCAAAAATTAAGAGTGAAAATTGGTTACAAAATCCATTTTACATTAAGTATGTGCTTTTATTCTTTTTCTTAAATGTTTTTATTGGGTTTTCACATCTTATATTTAACAATTCATAAGTTACACATTACAAAACCGCACCAAAAAAGGAAATGGAAAAGAAAAATGAAAAACAGAAATCAACACATATCTTTGTATTTGCACATGTATTTGAATACTTCCATTGTGGCTGTGACCTCCATTTAGCCAGCAGGCGTTTGTTACAGTCCTCAATATGGCCAGAGCACACATTTACAAGTGACTATTTACAGTTTAGTTTGGGCTTCAGCTTGCCCTCGGACCAGGCCCCTGCGTCTTTGTCCCTTCTCCCTCTCGTTCTCTTTGCGTGCCTTTGTCCCTCCCTTCGACCCCCCTTCCCCTGTTCGCCCCTTCCCTCTCCACCCCCTCCCTCCTTTCCTTTTCCACTTTGTCCTGGCTCATGACTCCGCTCCCTCCCCTCACCCCCTTCTCCCTCCCTCAGACTTAATCTACTGGTTGCTGGCTACGAACAGGTCTTGGAACAAGTTGGTGAATGGCTTCCACGTCCTTTTGAAGCCCCCTTCCGACCCTGGGGTGGCAAATTTTATTTTCTCCAGCCTGAGAAATTCCACCAGGTTGAACAGCCAGTCTGCAGCTTTGGGTGGCGCTGCTGTTTGCCAACCGTGCAGGATTCTCCGGCGGATGGTCAGGGAGCAACGGCTAGGGCGTCGGTCCACTTCCCCATGAAGAATTCTGGCTGATCTGAAACCCCAAAGACTGCCACTTCTGGGCTTGGCTCCACCCTCACTCCCATAACCTTGGACATTGCCTTGGACAATGAAGGTCGTCCAGTACCCGACAGGTCTTGGGCAAGCCCACTATTTGTTTTTATTCGTGTGCTCTATTCCATTATAGGTTTGCTGTATCACCCCAATTCCAGATTTGGTTCTCATTTTATCTCTAGCTAAGCCAAACATCAATGCTTTATGTATTGCTTTGGGGTCATCTCATATTTAGCAGCTGAGAGGCATCTTGATAGAAACTAGAATGAAAAGTGGATAAAGGATTATGAAATACATGAGCCTATCAAATAATGCAGCTACAGTTTATATGGGATAATATAATAGTCATAGATTTGGAAAGCAAGAAAGGAGACATCTGGAAGCTGTAAGTTGAGCTCAGCTGGCTGCAATGGATTATTTTTCCACGTAACCTTGGTGTTGGCAGTGAGTATATGTAACACCTCTAATCTTTAATAAACCTGCAAATGTCTTTGACCTTGTGTTTGAACTCTCGATTATTACAGGCACGGACCATGTCTGTCGGTATACTGAAACAAAAACACATTCCGAACAATCCTCACAGAAGCAATTGATGCTGTAAGTGAACTCCTTCAAAAAGATAGTAACTGTCAATAGTACTCTCCAAGGACAAATCACATGCCCCAACAAGTGGATAGCCAATTAGCACAATATTCTGATAGGCCACCGGTTTATTCATGTTCAGTGAACGGTGTTAACATTTTGTTATTTTTTCAAGTTACTTTAGCAGTGAAAAAATTAAATAATTTCTATAATTTTGTTCATCATCCTTTACTCCTTTACATTTTCTAAAATTGCAATAATTGGCGACCACGAGTTCGTTAACTAACAACGATGAGTTTATTAACAATACAAATTATACACAGAGCATTATAATTGATGTCTTCAGGGCAGCGCTTGGCAGAGTGGTTAGCTCTGCTGCCTACGGCACTAAGGACTCGAGATCAAACTCCGGCCCTGGGTCACTGTTCGTGTGGAGTTTGCACATTTTCCCGTGTCTACATGGGTTTCAATCCCACAACCCAAAGATGCGCAGGTTAGGTGGATTGGCCACGCTAAATTGCCCCTTAATTGAAAAAAAAGAATTGGGTACTGTAAATTAAAATTGATGTCTTCATTCTCATCACTAGGATCACAAAAACTGGCTGCCAAAGACCCATTCCCCATTGGACAATTGAGTCACATGACACTTCCGATGGACACCCCCTTAAAGGGGCTAGCTGCTACATTCCTCCCCCCTTTAAGTCCATATTACACAGAACATTGATAACTTCCAAAACATTCGCAATAATGAACAATTTTTAACACAGTTTACCAGAAATTCAGTCTCTCATGTTGTCCTCCATGCAATGTAATCCCGAAAAATAAGATAAACCACCTCATTTGCTTGGAAGGTAAACTTCTCTCTTTTTAAGAGTACTCTTGCCTCCTGAAATCTCTTCAAACCTCTGTCCAAATTGGCCAGGCCATTCCTCTTCAGTGGATCCTGAGATTAAAAAGTCATCCAAATAAACAACAACCCTGGGCAAACCCTGCAGCAAACACTCCACAGTTCACTGGAAAATGGTACAAGCCTTTGAAACACCAAAAGATGGATGTGCATATTCATATAACCCCTTCTGAGTATTTATGGTGACATATCCTCTTGATGCATCGCCCAGTTCTAACTGCATGGGCAGCACGGTAACATAGCGGTTAGCACAGTTGCTTCGCAGCTCCAGGGTCCCAGGTTTGATTCCCAGCTTGGGTCACTGTCTGTGCGGAGTCTGCACGTTCTCCCCGTGTCTGCATGGGTTTCCTCCGGGTGCTCCGGTTTCCTCCCACACTCCAAAGATGTCGAGGTTAGGTGGATTAGCCATGATAAATTGCCCTTAGTGTCCAAAAAGGTTAGGTGGGATTATGTGGTTATGGGGATAGTGTGGAGGCGAGAGCCTAAGTAGGGTGCTCTTTCCAAGAGCCGGTGCGGACTCAATGGGCTGAATGGCCTTCTTCTGGACTGTAAATTCTATGATTCTAACTGTTAGTAGTCGTGGCTCAAATCCAACTTGGTATATGTCAAACCCCCAGACAACTTGGCAGATAGATCCTCTATTTTGGGAATGGGGTACATATCTAGTTTTGCTGCCTGATTTACCATCAGTTTGTAATCTCTGCAGACACAAATGGTTTTGTCTGGTTTGATGACCAACATAATGGGTGCATCCCATTGCATGGGCCTAATGATACCTAAGTCCTCCAGTCATTATAGTTCTATCTCTAGCTTCTTTTTTTTTTAGAAAGTATTTTATTGATGCATTTGTAATTTTCACAGTTTAACACATTAACATTTCTTAAACAACTGCGTGGGTCGACACACGCAAAAACCTAAAATACAATGTCCCCTACTACCCCCCCCCCCATTCCCTAATTACCTGTAGACTGAGTTCCCTGTCCTTATCCAACACTGCCATGCCTCCTGTTTTCTTCCCCCCTCCGCCTCCCTTACTGCTGACGTTCAATTTTCTTTGAAGAAGTCGATGAACGGTTGCCATCTCTGGGTGAACCACTGAATTGATCCTCTCATGGCGAGTTTGATATTTTCCAGGCTGAGTAACTCTGCCATATCGCTGACCCACACACCTGACTTCGGGGAATCCGAGTCCCTCCATCCCAGCAAAATCCGTCTCCGGGCCACCAGGGAGGCCTCCCTCCCGCCCTTGGTCCTCGGATCATCCGATACCCCAAATATTGCCAGTTCTGGACTCGGAGTTACCCTCCCTTCCACAAATCCTGACATAACATCCGCAAATCCCGACCAGAATCCCCTCAACTTCGGACATGCGCAGTATATGTACATGGTTAGCCGGGCTACCCCCACACCGCCCACATCTGTCCTCCACCTTGTCAAAGAACCTGCTCATCTGGGCTACTGTCATGATGTAGGCCCTGTGGACCACTTTGAACTGGATCAGGCTAGGTCTGGCACAGGACAAGGATGAATTGACTCTCTTCAAGGCTTTTCCCCACTTTTCCATTTCCATCTCCCTTCCCAGCTCCTTTTCCCACTTCCGCTTCACCTCCCTGATCAGGGCCCCCTCCCACTCCATCAACTCCTTGTATATCTCCGAAACCCTCCAGTCTCCAACCCCAGTTTTTGAAATCACCTTATCCTGTAGTCCCCTCAGGGGGAGGCGAGGAAAGCTTGGAACCTGCCTTCGCACAAAGTCCCGGACCTGAAGGTATCAAAACCCATTCCCGCCCGGTAGCTCAAACGCCTCCTCTAGTGCCTTCAAGGTGGGAAAGCCCTCCTGGATAAATAAATCCCCAAATCTCTCGATCCCTGCCTGTTGCCACCTCCTGAAGCCCCCATACAGCCTCCCAAGGGACTGACCGGTGATTGTTACAAATCGGAGACCACACTGACCCCCCCATTGCCTCCATTGTCTCCACACCCTTAGGGCTGCCACCACCACAGTGTTTGTAGAGTACCGAGCCGGCGAGAACGGCAGGGGCACTGTTAGTAAAGCCTCCAAACCCATACCCTTGCAGGATGCCGCTTCCACTCGCTCCCAGGTTGACCCCTCCCCCACTACCCACTTCCTGACCATCGATATGTTGGCCGCCCAGTAATAATTAATAAAGCTCTGGAGGGCCAGGCCCACCTCTCCGTGACCCTGCTCCAGGAGTGCCTGCTTTACTCTCGAGATTTTCCCCACCCACACAAAACCTGTAATCGCCACGTTTATTTTTCTATAAAGAGCCGTTGGGACAAAAATCGGAAGGCATTGAAAAAAGAAAAGCAGTCTTGGGAGGACTGTCATCTTCACTGTCTGGACCCTTCCCGCTACCATCAGCGGGAGCATGTCCCATCTGTGGAAATCCCTTTTCATTTGTTCGACCGCTTTGCCCAGATTTAACTTGTGGAGCTGCCCCCACTCTTTAGCCACTTGAATCCCTAAATATCTAAAAATCCCCGCCACCACTTTAAAAGGTAACTCCCTCAGTCTCCTTTCCTGCTGCCGTGCCTGAATCACAAACATCTCGCTCTTTCCCGTATTTAACTTGTGGCCTGAAAATCGTCCAAATTCTCCCAGTACCTCCATGATTTCGGTCATCCCCCCCACCGGGTCTGTAACATAAAGCAGCAAGTCATCTGCATAGAGAGAAACCCTGTGCTCCACCCTCCCCTCACTATCTCCCGCCATGCACTCGATGCTCTAATGTCCATTGTTAAAGGCTCTATGGCCAGGGCAAACAGTAATGGGGAGAGCGGGCATCCCTGCCTTGTCCCTCTCCCGAGATTAAAATGATCTGACCGGATTCGGTTGGTTCTCACATTTCCTACCAGGGCCTGATATAACAGCCGGACCCAGTCCACAAATCCCTGCCCGAACCCAAACCTGCCTAAAATATCCACTCCGCCCGGTCGAAAGCCTTCTCCGTGTCCATGGCTACTATCACCTCAGCCTCACGCCCCTCAGCTGGCATCATTATAACACTGAGAAGCCGTCTAATATTGGACGTCATGTGCCTGCCTTTCACAAATCCCATCTGATATTCCCCTATTATCTCCGGGACACAGTCCTCTATTCTGGTGGCCAAGGTCTATGCCTGTAATTTAGCATCTACATTTAAAAGGGAAATTGGTCTGTACAATCCACAGCTCTCCGGGGCCTTGTTTCGCTTCAGGATGAGAGAGATTGATGCCTGTGGTAGCGTTGGGGGAAGCACTCCCAGCATCTTGGATTCATTGAAAGCCTTAACTAACAGCGGTCCCACTAGCCCCGAAAATGTTTTATAAAATTCCACTGGGAATCCATCAGGTCCCAGGGCCTTAATTGATTGCATTGCCCCCAAACTGTCTATCACTTCACCGAGCCTAATTGGGCCCCCCGAGACTTCCAACAGCTCCTCATCTACCTTCGGGAACTCTAGCCCTCCAGGAATTGGTTCATTCCCTCCTCCCCCGGAGGGGGTTCAGACTCATATAAACGACTATAGAATTCACGAAATATGTCATTAACCGCCCCCGGGTCCCTCACTAATTTCCCCCTCACATCCTTAATTTTCCCTATTTCTCTCGCCGCCTCCTGTTTCCTCAACCGATGTGCCAACATTCTGCTAGCTTTCTTCCCATATTCATAGACAGCCCCTTTTACCCTCCTCAGTTGTCCCTCCGCCTTGCCTGTGGAAAGGAACCCAAATTCCATTTGAAGTCTCTGATGCTCCTTCAGGAGCTTCTCATTCGGAGACTCCACATAGCTCCCATCTACATGAAAGATTTCTCCTACTAGCTTGTCCAGCTCCACCTGTTAACCCTTCTCTCTATGGGCCCGAATCAAAATATATTCCCGTCTGATGACCGCTTTGTGCACATGAGAGAAGAATGAATATTCCTTGCTCCTTGTTCTCTCAAATCTCCACGGATCAACACCCCCCATGTGCTCAATGGACCCCCGCACTTCTTTCGCCATTGCTGATACTTTCCCTGACCTAGAACTCGACCGGTCCATTCTAGGATCCAAGACCGTGTTAAAATCATCCCCCATAACCAACCGGTGTAGGTCGAGGTCCGGGACTTTTCCCAGCATCTTCCCAACAAACGTAACGTCATCCCAGTTTGGGACAAATATATTTACCAACACCACTGCCATTCCCTCCAGTTTCCCACTAACCATAATAAATCTGCCTCCCGGGTCTGTCTCTATTTTCCCCACCTCGAACGCCACCATTTTGTTAATCAGGATGGCCACCCCCCTTGTTTTAAAGTCCAATCCTGGATGGAACACCTGTCCAACCCATCCCTTTTTCAGTCTAAATTGATCTCCCAGCTTCAAGTGTGTCTCTGTAACATGCCCATGTCCGCCTTTAACTGTCTCAAGTGTGCGAACACACTGGCCCTCTTGACCGGTCCATTCAGGCCACGAACATTCCACATAACCAGTTTGGTCGGGGGGGGGGGGGGGGGGGGGGGGGGCCTCTTGTCCCCCTCCCCTGTCGATCAGCCATGACCTTTCCCAGACCAGCCCTCGGAAGCAACCGCCATCTAGTCTCCATCTCCAACCTCCTGGAAGTCCCCTAATCGTCAGCAGCCCCCGCTCCCCATCCCTCAACGCCGTCACTTCTCAGCTCACCCCCCACTTCGCTCCCGTGAACCAGCTTTACCAGCTAACCTAGCAGGTCGCGCCCCTGGCGCCTAGGATTCTACCACCTGCTGGATCTTTACCCCCCCCAACTTTTAACATAAGTTTTCAAAACAATAGCACCAAACACAGAAAGCAAACAACCCATCCACTTAGGATCTAGGCTCAATGGCCCACCCCTCCCCCTTTACAACATCTTATCAGTCCTATCACCATCAAACAGAGCCCCAAACAATGGAGGTGAAAACAAACAGGATAAATGGAAAGACAGAAAAAATTATGCATGCAAACACTCAGACAGATGTCTTTCCTTCCTAGAACATCTCAATTTTCTTCACCCCTCTCCATTTTATTCTTTTTTCTTTTTTACAAGTACAAAAAAAGGGAAGAAACTGTACCTTGATACATACACTAAAAGGCCAAAGTTAGATAACTCAAGAGAAATCCTTCTCTTCCCGGTCACCGCAACTCAAGTTACAGTGCAGCACAGAACTTTTTGATTCAAATCGTTACCGACCAGTTTTTTTTGAAGTCCTTATGGGTCCCCCCAGGTTGTTGTCTTTCATAAAGACCACCACTTCTTTCGGCGAGCCAAAATAGTTCCCGGTCCTTGTAGGTTACCCAAAGACGGGCCGGGTAGAGCAGTCCAAATTTTATTCCCTTCTCATACAGCGTCGCATTAACTTTATTAAAACTCACCCTCCTCTTTGCAAGTTCTGCTCCCACGTCTTGGATCTCAGCTTCTTCCCATACGTACTGTTTTGTCTGCCTAGCCCATGATGCATTCTTTGTCCAGGAATCAATGCAGCCTCACCACCATCGCCCTTGGGGGCTCACGACCCTAGGGCTTGCGCATAAGTGCCCTGTGAGCCCGATCCACCTCCAACGGCCTGTCGAACGCCTCTGCCCCCCGTCATTTTCTTGAACATCTTCACATATACGAACCGGCATCTGATCCTTCCTTTCCCTCTGGCAGACCGACGATCCGAATGTTCTGCCTGCGGGAACAATTCTCCAGGTCTTCCACTTTTCCAGCAGTCGCTTTTGCCGATCCTGTAAAATGCCAATTTGCAGTGACATCCCAGTGGACTGCTCCTCTTGTTCCGTCGCCTGCTCCTGTAGCTTTTGGATCGACTGTCCCTGGGCCGTCACTGTCACCTCCATCTGGTCGACAGCCTCCTTAATCGAGGCTACCACCTTGGTCAGTTCCTTCGCACACTACTTACGGTGCCGGGCGAACTTCTCATCCAGATATGGAACCAACCGATCCATCGACCATTGAGCCGGCGGAGCTGGACCTGGCTTTTCTGCCATTGCAGCCACCAAGCTCAGATCCTCACTTCCAACCAACTTTTGATTCCTTCTTTTGCGATTATTTTTTGAGCATAATTCCAGAGGATAGGGGTCGCTTTCTCCTCCTCTAACTTGGTAGCGACACTCCAGCAGGTCCACAGCCGATTGGAGGAGTCCTGAAGGCTGAGGCGCAGGAGATAGTGCGGAAATGCGTGCCACCAAGGCCAACACTGCTCGGGTGGGGATCACAGTGGAGAGCCTGGAGCACAATGTCAGCACCATGAGTGGTTGTGTCCAAGGCGATGCCCAGTCAAAGACGGCCATGGCTGAGTGCATCGGCAGCATGCCTCTGTCACTGGGGACATGTTCCTGATGCATGTGGATCATTCCGAGGTGCTGTGAATCATGTCCCAGTCTGAGGTGGGCATTGTTGAGGTGCTGCTGAGCAAGTCCCAGTTGCTGGGCAAAGTGTCCCAGTCCCAGGTGGACATTGCCAGGGCACTACACAGCTATTCCAGTCTCAGTTGGGTATTGCTGAGGCACTCCAGAGCATGTCCCGGTCTCTGAGGACTGTGTCACAGTCACAGGTGGACATTGGTGAGGCCTGCTCAGAGAGGGGCATTGCTTAGGGCGGTGACATTGGGGAGCTGCCAGGGCTGGCAGAGCCAGATGATGCAGGGCCATCTGGAGCTCAGTACAGCTTCCCGTCCGCCCCAAAGTGATCCCCAGGTCCTATGGGCATCAATCAGGAGGAGGGGGCGCAGGGGGCCAACCCGGAGCCTCCACATGGGGCGGCGACCACCAGAACCCCAGAGTCACCCCCAATGCCGACAACCACGCCTCTCGGACTAAGCGGCCAGGACAGAGTGACCCGGCGGGGCATGTTCCGCCGGCGATTGGGCAGAGACGCTCCAGCAAAGGCCATGTGACGTGGAAACTAGCAGGCTGACTTCACCTCTGATGTGCATCCTGGGTAACACCGAGATGTAGTGGCAGAGCATGGAAGGCTAAGCACAAAGAGGATCCTCGAGAGGGCACTGAGGTGGAGAAGGGAGGTGGGGAAGAGAGTGGGGAAGGATGGGCAACACCACTACTAAAGCAAGGTTGTAGTCCAACTGAAGGCTTTAATAAACTAGATGTTTCCACCAGCAGCTCAGGTACAGAAAGGAAGCTGCTGGGGTGGCACGGGCTCTTATACCCCGCCTTGCAGGGCTGAGCTACCACACAGGCTCAACGAATGGAAAGCCTACATTATCTACCAATGGTGTTCCAGCATTACTAGGTACCGTAATACCTCTACACAGACTACCACATTCACCCCCTGTTAAAAAAAAGAGTCCGGCGGGGGTGGCTGCTTCGCATTACAAAATGGTAACGTGGTAGAAGTTATGGTTATGGAGGTACTGTAATACCTCCGCACAGCGTTTTGCCTTATTATCGTAACTATTTACAATTTTACAATTAACTATATACACGTTAAAATGAATCAATCAGTCGATCAGGGGCCCTGGTCGTCCGCTGTGATCGTCAAAGCTGTGGTGGTGACGCCGGTGGAGGTTCAGGCGTCTGTGACTCCAGGAGCGCGGTTTCGATCTCTGTGGCAGCTTCAACACCGCTCGACGGCGCTGGTGGGGAAGCTGATTGACCTGGGAAGGGAGCACCTGCGCGGTGCGTTGGTGGGCGGGGGGGGGGGGGGGGGGCCTAGACGGGGCCGGCGGAAGAACTGATCCTCCTGGGAAGGGGGCAGCTGTAAGGTGCACCGGTGGGATGGGGGGTGGGACTGGTGTTGGGGGTATGCGCGGGGATCCGGCGGGCGCCAGGTCTCGGAGGGAGACCGTGTCTTGTCGGCCATCGGGGTACGCCACGTAGGCGTACTGGGGGTTAGCGTGGAGAAGATGGACCCTCTCGACCAATGGCTCCGACTTGTGAGCCGACACGTGTTTTCAGAGCAGGATGGGTCGGGGAGCTGCCTGCCCGGTCGGGAGCAAGGTCCCAGTGGAGGACTTCCTGGGGAAAACAAGGAGCCATTCGTGAGGTGTTTGGTTGGTCGTGGTGCAGAGCAGTGACCGGATGGAGTGGAGGGCATCTGGTCTTCCTGCCAGCGTGAGACTGGGAGATTTCCGGACCGAAGGGCCAGTAGGACGGTCTTCCAGACTGTTCCATTCTCCCTCTCTACCTGTCCATTACCCTGGGGGTTGTAACTGGTCGTCCTGCTTGAGGCGATGCCCCTGCTGAACAGGAATTGACGCAGTTCGTCGCTCATAAAGGAGGACCCCCGATCACTATGTATGTAAGCGGGGAACCCGAACAGTGTAAAGATGCTATGGAGGACTTTGATGACAGTGGTTGTGGTCATGTCGGGGCAGGGGATGGCGAATGGGAATCGGGAGTATTCGTCAATCACGTTCAGGAAGTACGTGTTGCGGTCGGTGGAGGGGAGGGGACCTTTGAAGTCCATGCTGAGGCGTTCAAAGGGACGGGAAGTCTTTACCAGGTGCACTTTCTCCGGATGGTAGAAGTGCGGCTTGCACTCCGCGCAGATTTGGCAGTTCCTGGTGGCTGTCCTGACCTCCTTGATGGAGTAGGGCAGGTTGCGGGTCTTGACAAAATGGAAGAAGTGAGTGACCCCCGGGTGGCAGAGGTCCTCGTGGAGGGCCCGGAGTCGGTCCACTTGTGCGTTGGCACATGTGCCATGGGACAGGGCATCAGGCTTGTTTAGCTTCCCGGGACGATACAAGATCTCGTAGTTATAGGTGGAGAGTTCGATCCTCCACCGCAAGATCTTATCGTTTTTTATCTTGCCCCGCTGTGCATTATCAAACATGAAGGCGACCGACCGTTGGTCAGTGAGGACAGTGAATCTCCTGCCGGCCAGGTAATGCCTCCAATGCCGCACAGCTTCTACTATGGCCTGTGCTTCCTTTTCGACTGAGGAGTGGTGGATTTCGGAAGCATGGAGGGTACGTGAGAAGAAGGCCACGGGTCTGCCCGCTTGGTTGAGGGTGGCCACCAGAGCTACGGCAGATGCATTGCTCTCGACCTGGAAGGGGAGGGACTCATCGATGGCGTCCATCGTGACCTTTGCAATGTCTGCTTTGATGCGGCTGAAGGCCTCGCGGGGAAAAACTGTGGATTGGATCAGAGGACGGGCCTTGTCTGCATAGTTAGGGACCCACTGGGCGTAGTAAGAAAAAAAACCTAGGCAGCGCTTCAGGGCCTTGGAACAGTGAGGGAGGGGAAACTCCATAAGAGGGCGCTTGCGTTCAGGGTCGGGGCCTGTAACTCCATTTCGCACTACGTAGCCAAGGATGGCTAGGCTGTCGATGCTAAACACGCATTTGTCCTTGTTATAGGTAAGGTTAAGGATTTTCGCGGTCTGGAGGAATTTTTAGAGGTTGGTGTCGTGGTCCTGCTGGTCGTGGCCGCAGATCGTGACATTATCGAGATACGGGAATGTTGCCCGTAAACTGTATCAGTCAACCATTCGGTCCATCTCTCGCTGGAAGACCGAGACCCCGTTAGTGACACCGAAAGGAACCCTTAAAAAGTGGTAGAGCCGCCCATCTGCCTCGAAGGCAGTGTACTTGCGGTCACTCGTGCGGATGGGTAGCTGGTGGTAGGCGGACTTAAGGTCCACCGTGGAGAAGACCTTGTATTGCGCGATCCTGTTTATCAGGTGGGATATGTGGGGGAGAGGGTACGCGTCCAGCTGCGTAAGCCTGTTGATGGTCTGACTAGTCGATGACCATCCTATTCTTCTCCCCGGCCTTTACCAGCACTACTTGTGCTCGCCAGGGACTGTTGCTAGCTTCAATGACTCCTTCCCTCAGTAGCCGTTGGACCTCTGACCTGATAAAGATCCGGTCCTGGACACTGTACCATCTGCTCCTGGTGGCGACAGGTTTGCAATCCGGGTTGAGGTTCGCAAACAGGGAGGGCGGATCGACCTTGAGGGTCGCGAGGCTGCAGACAGTGAGAGGGGGTATAGGGCCACCGAATTTGAAAGTTAGACTTTGGAGGTTGCACTCAAAGTCTAACCCTAGGAGTGTGGCCGCGCAGAGGTGGGGAAGGACGTAGAGATGGTAATTTTTGAACTCCCTTCTCTGGACCGTGAGGTTTGCTACACAGAACCCCTTTATCTCTACTGAGTGGGAACCGGAGGCCAGGGAGATTTTTTGATTAACAGGATGGACGGGGAGAGAACAGCGCCTTACCGTGTCGGGGTGTATGAAGCTCTCTGTGCTCCCAGGGTCGATTAAGCAGGATGTCTCGTGTCCGTTGATTAGCATCGTTGTTGCAGCAGTTGAGAGTGTTCAAGGCCGAGACTGGTCCAGGGTCACCGAGGCTAATCGTGGCAGCAGCTGGGTGTTCTCGTCGGGCGGTGTGTGGTCATCTGCACCGAGGTCCTGAGGGTCCATCCAAGATGGCGGCGCCAACTGGTCGCATGTGGCTGTGGGTGCACAAAATGACGGCGCCCATCCATCACACGTGACGTCAGCAGAACAAGATGGCGGCGCCCGGAGGCCACTCATGGCCCTGGAGGAGGAAGATGGCGGTGTTCGCTGCCCGTATGGGGCCCGTGGAGAGGGTTGTAGTGGCGGACCGCATTCGCTTCCAGAGACCGCAGAGACCACCCAGGCCTGGCATACCGCCACGGAGTGGCCCTTTTTGCCGCACCCTTTACAGGTGGACGAACGGGCTGGGCAGCACTGTCGGGGGTGTTTGGCTTGCCCGCAAAAATAGCAGCGGGGCCCCCTGGGGTTTCAGGGCCGTCTTGCAGCGCAAGCTTGTGGGAGAATGTGGGGCATTGCCTCGGAGTCGGCTGCAGAGGGATTCCATGCTGCCCAGGGGGCTGCCGCGCGGTCAGGGGCGTAGGCGCGGGTGTTTCGGGAGGCCACATCCAGGGAGCCGACAAGGGCCTATGCCTCCTTGAGGCCTAGAGTTTCTTTCTCCAGCAAACGCTGGTGGATTTGAGAGGACAGCATACCCGCAATGAAAGCGTCCCGAATCAACAGTTCAGTGTGGTCGTTTGCTGAAATTTGTGAGCAGCTGCAGTTTCTCCCCAACACTAGGAGCGCACGGTAGAATTCTTCCAGTGACTCACCAGGAATTTGTTGCCTCACTGCTAGTAGATGCCGGGCCTAGACCTGATTTACAGGACGAATGTAATGTCCTTTCAGCAACTCCATCGCGGTATCGAAGACGGCCAAGTCCTCGATGAGGGTCTAGACTGCTGGGCAGGATCTGCAGTTTCTGTTCTCTTGTGGGTGTGTTTTCTGCCGTTCCGAGGTAGCCGTTGAAGCACGCTAGCCAGTGCTTGAAAGTCGCCGCCGAGTTTACTGCGTGGGGGCTGAGTTGCAGACACTCCGGCTTGATTTGGAGCTCCATTCTTTACATCTAGCTTATTAAATTGATGCATGATCAATGACTACTAAAGCAAGGTTGTAGTCCAACTGAAGGCTAGATGTTTCCCCCAGCAGCTTAGGTACAGAAAGGAAGCTGCTGGGGCAGCACGGGTTCTTATACCCCACCTTGCAGGGCGGAGCTACCATACAGGCTCGACCAATGGAAAGCATATATTATCTACCAATGGTGTGCAAGCATTACTAGGTACCGTAATACCTCTAAACAGACTACCACAGGGTCACGGTTGTACAACAATAAAACACGTTGCACCTGAGACATGTGAAGCCTCTGGCACGTTATTCCGCAATGAAGGCCAATCTCCAACCCTCTGCCACGGTGGTCCTGGATCTGCCCACCCACCCCCAAGGCATACCACGATCAGGTAATGGGCGCAAGCTCGCACTTGGTAGACAGACAGGAATCAGACTATGGCGCAGTAAGGAGCACCGGTGCTCAGCGGCTTATCATCACAGTAGGTTATCATCACCCTCCTGCCTTCAACATGGACTCACTGACAGTGCCGACACAGGCCCATCACCCCGGAATGATGTAACACAAACCCTGGGAAGGCAAAACAAGGCGACAAGGAGAATGGTGAGGTGGGCCGTGTGGAGGGATGGGGGAACAGGTGTGGCGGGCCGGAGGGTGGGAACTGGGCAGTGGGATGATGGACTTAGCCATGTCCTATGAGATGTGTACGATGATGAGGGCCTCCCTGGCCCTCTGGACATGTCGGACCCTTGTCGCTGCTGCCTGTCCTCTATCCTCAGACGTCCTCCAGCCCCTCCTGCTCCGGCGCCTCCTTGCCCTCCTCAAAGCGGGCCAACTCTGCAGTACACCACCAGAGGGGTTGAGGCATTGGAAGCACATTTTGAGCATCCAATGCACCACTCAATGACAGCCCAGGTGGCCGAATGGGCATCATTGTTTTGGGTCACCGCATCAGTCACCGGTCTCCGTACTGGCATCATTAGCCAGATCCACAGTGGGTACCTCTTATCCCCCAAGAGCCAACCGGTCAACCTGGGGTTTGCCTCGAATATGCAGGGGATCTCAAAGTGTCCCAGGATGTAGCTGTCGTGCACACTCCTTCGGATGCGTGCACATACGTATATGATCTTCATGTGATGGTCACACATGAGGTGGACGCTCATGGACTGGGACCCCTTCCTGTTAATGTAGGGGCCTCGCTGATGCCCTGGTGCACGCAAGGTGACATGCATGCCATCTATCAGCCCCTGGACCTGAGCCATCCCGGCAATGGTGGAGAATCCGGCTGCCCGTGCATCCTGTTGGACTTGGTCCAAGTCAGAATTTATATATTTAACTGTCTGGGCAAACAGGGCATCCGTGATTCCAGGGATGCACTTGTGGGCTGTTGGTTGGGATGTGCCGCACACATCCCCACTCGAGCCCTGGAATCACCTGGAGGCTTGAAAGTTCAGGACTGCAGTAACCTTGATGGCCACCGGAAGCAGGTGTCCTCCTCCCCCACGTGGTACCAAGTCCGCAAGGACATGGCACAGGTACCACACTGTCCCCTTGTTGAGGTGGAGTCTCCTGTGGCGCACACTGTCCATTATCTGTTTGAATGACCAGCGACACCTGTACACCCTGGGCCATTGCAGACCTCCCCCTCTGGGTCCCTCCATGACCTGATTACTGACCATGTCCTCAGGGTGTGCGAAAGTGCCACTGTTGACGCTGCTGCTGCTGCCTTCTCCGGGATCTGGCCATCTGGCCTGCCAGCAACACTGCGAGGGCAACTCTGCAGAGTCCAAGATATCACCCATCTCGTATAATATCTGTAAGGAATTGACAAGGGTGAGGGACAGTCAATCCGCTATGGCCTCCAGCCCGGTACCCTCTGGTCCCCATGACTCCCCCACTCACATCCCTTGCCATCCCTCAGAGTGCTATCCAACATGCCCTACACACATACCCCCGGACACAGTGGGAGCCCCTGGGGACCAGAGCCTGATACCCCAGATCCCCCGGTAACATTACCTGGACCGGGCACTGGTTCCCTTCCCGGTGCACACACCCACCCTCTGGTTGCGGCATTTCCCCAGTGCTGGGGCCCAGTTCTTGGGTGTTTGGGTGTTGCCTTCTGCCTTTGTGGTGTTGAAACCTCTGGTGTTCAGGTAAAGTGTCCAGGTCTGGTTGGGAATGCAAGGCACGAACTCTCACTTGTGACATGGCACGTGTACCCATGGTAATCCACTTGGGGGCTGTGAAGTGCTCACAATACCACAATTGGATTGGATTGGATTGGATCTGTTTATTGTCACGTGTACCGAGGTACAGTGAAAAGTATTTTTCTGCAAGCAGCTCAACAGATCATTCAGTACATGGAAGAAAAGGGAATTAAACAAAATTCAAGAAATACTAGAAAATACATGAGAATACATAATAGGGCAACACAAGATATACAATGTAACTACATAAGCATTGGCATCGGTTGAAGCATACAGGGTGTAGTGTTAAAGAGGTCAGTCAATAAGAGGGTCATTTAGGAGTCTGGCGACAGTGGGGAAGAAGCTGTTTTTGAGTCTGTTCGTGCGTGTTCTCAGACTTCTGTATCTCCTGCCCGATGGAAGAAGTTGGAAAAGTGAGTAAGCCGGGTGGGAGGGATCCTTGATTATGCTGCCCGCTTTCACCCGGCAGCGGGAGGGTAGATGGAGTCCATGGATGGGAGGCATTCGTGTGATGGACTGGGCGGTATTCACGACTCTCTGAAATTCCTTGCGGTCCTGGGCCGAGCAGTTGCCATACCAGGCTGTGATGCAGCCCGATAGGATGCTTTCTATAGTGCATCTGTAAAAGTTGGTAAGGGTTAATGTGGACATGCCGAATTTCCTTAGTTTCCTGAGGAAGTATAGGCGCTGTTGTGCTTTCTTGGTGAAAGCGTCGACATGAGTGGACCAGGACAGGTGTTTGGTGATGTGCACCCCTAGGAATTTGAAACTGCTAACCATCTCCACCTCGGCCCCATTGATGCTGACAGGGGTGTGCACAGTACTTTGCTTCCTGAAGTTGATGACCAACTCTTTAGTTTTGCTGGCATTGAGGGAGAGATTGTTGTCGTTGCACCACTCCACTAGGTTCTCTATCTCCCTCCTGTATTCGGACTCGTCGTTATTCGAGATCCGGCCCACTATGGTCGTATCGTCAGCAAACCTGTAGATGGAGTTGGAACCAAGTTTTGCCACGCAGTCGTGTGTGTACAGGGAGTAAAGTAGGGGGCTAAGTACGCAGCCTTGCGGGGCACCAGTATTGAGGACTATTGTGGAGGAGGTGTTGGTGTTCATTCTTACTGATTGTGGTCTGTTGGTCAGAAAGTCAAGGATCCAGTTGCAGAGTGGAAAGCCAAGTCCTAGGTTTTGGAGCTTTGATATGAGCTTGGCTGGATTATGGTGTTGAAGGCAGAGCTGTAGTCAATAAATAGGAGTCAGATGTAGGAGTCCTTGTTTTCGAGATGCTCTCGGGATGAGTGTCGGGCCAGGGAAATGGCGTCTGATGTGGACCGGTTGCGACGGTATGCAAATTGAAGTGGGTCAAGGCGTTCTGGGAGTATGGAGGTGATGCGCTTCATGATCAGCCTCTCGAAGCACTTCATTACAACTGACGTCAGGGCCACCAGGCGGTATTCATTGAGGCATGTTGCCTGGTTCTTCTTTGGTACCGGTATGATGGTGGTCTTCTTGAAGCAGGTGGGGACCTCGGAGAGAAGTAGGGATAGGTTAAAGATGTCTGTGAATACCTCTGCCAGCTGGTATGCGCAGGCTCTGAGTGCACGACCAGGTATCCCGTCCGGGCCCATCGCCTTCCGTGGGTTCACTTTCAGGAAGGCCGATCTGAATTCGGAAACTGTGATGGTGGGTATGGGTGAATTATGGGCTGCTGGGGCACTCGACAGCGGATTGTTGGTTACCTGCTCAAACCGAGCGTAGAATGCATTAAGTTCATCGGGGAGGGGTGCGCTGCTACCAGAGATACTGCTCGGCTTCGCTTTGTAGCCCGTTATGTTGTTTAGCCCTTGCCACAACCGCCGAGAGTCTGTCTGTGACTCTAGCTTAGTTTGATATTCTCTCTTGGCATCTCGGATGGCTTTGCGGAGGTCGTACCTGGATTTCTTGTATAGGACAGGGTCGTCTGCCTTGAACGCCTCAGATCTATCCTTCAGTAGGGAGTCAATCTCGCGGTTGAGCCATGGTTTCTGGTTGGGGAACGTACATACTGCTTTCTTTGGCACGCAGTCGTCCACACATTTGCTGATGAAGTCTGTGACGGTGGTGGCATACTCATTTAAGTTAGTCGCTGAGTTCTTAAATATGGACCAATCCACTGTCTCTAAGCAGTCACGTAAGCTCTTCTGTCTCCTCGGACCAGCACTGCACAACCTTCTTAGCTGGATTCTCCCGCTTGAGTTTCTGCTTGTAAGCCAGGAGAAGGAGCACCGTCTTATGGGCTGATTTCCCAAAATGTGGTCGGGGGATGGAACGGTAGGCGCCCTTGATTTTTGAGTAGCAGTGGTCAAGAGTATTGTCGCCCCTGGTGGCGACAACACTCTTGACCACTGCTACTCAAAAATCAAGGGCGCATATTGCCAATTTCCTCTTCGCAATAGCTGTGCGCCCGGAGGTCACCATGGTCAGTGCGGGTCATTGGTAGTTGGTGGGATAGATCGGCAGTAGACGATCCAGGAGGTGGCATGGCGGACCCACGGGCACTGGGGCACCCACCTCCCAGGCCAGGGGTGACCCCAACAATGGGGGTCTAACCCCCCCGACCGAGGCTGTCTCCCCCTTGCGGTGCCCCTGCCCCTAGCACTGGGCCAGCAACCCCTATGCCCACGGGCTGATTGCACGAGTTCGACGATGGCTATTCACCTCTTCGGATCCCCACAACAGCTACTCCACCAGTTTCACATTTTGAAAAAGCTGTAATAATCAACGCCCTCGTGACCGGTTTCTGGGAAGACGGTTAGATCATGGGAGACCATTAGATAGGAAGTATTTCCCATGAATGGTATGGAGATTGGAGCAAATTAGTGATTATTGGTTTCTCACCACATCACGGTGGGATCCTGATCTCGCCAATGGGAGCGGGCCGGTTAGATCGCAACCAGATCGTCGCCAGCGCGGTTCCCAATTTTGCCTCTCCCGCGATCTGATGGCCTCATCATGTTCAAGCGAGAGTGCGATGTGGCTGATACATCGTGCCTTAAATCTATGCGTTTCTGATGAGTGACGTCCCCTGCACCGATAGCACTTGATGATTCCTAGGCTGTTGTTTAAATCCTGATACTCAGGCTTCTGTGTTATTCTCTCTACTTAAACCAGCTCCTTCACTCTTGGCGCCACGGCTGCTTGCAGCTTCTCACCCTAACTAGTGGACCTTGTCACTCTGTGCACTTTGCAGTTCCTGGGCGCATTCTCGTGGCACACCCTCTGTTTCTGATGCCATTTTCAGCACCTTTTTAAAAGTGAACTCTGGTTCAGCTAACAATTGTCTCTGTACAGCTGCATTGTTTACACCACATACCAATCAGTCCCTTAACATGTCATTCAATGCTGATCCAAAATCGCAATGCTCGCATTTAACATTTTCATACATTACACATAAAATAATAAAATTCAAACTGACAAGATTATCAGACCAAACATCTATAATTGCAAACTTGAGTCACATGATGAACTGCTTTCGTATTGCATTGTTACTGAATTGTTCATCGTTGAGACACCAGTAATGATTTAAAAGATCTTTCTATGAAGGGTGCAATGGTCTCCCCTGGGCTTCTCCCTGTGGAGTTAAATTTGTATCTTTGTAAGATTACTGAGGGCTTAGGGTGGTAATGCCTCTTTGCTAGCTCAATGAGCTCTGCAAGTGTCTTCATGTTGGGAGCATCAAGGGATGTTAAACCTCAGATCAAATTTTACATCTGGGTCCCGCATGCAGTCAGCAATATTTCTTCTCATCCTCACCATCTATTTCATTCGCAGGGGAAAAATTTCCAAATGCCCCACAAATTATACCCAGTCTTCTGTAGCTGCATTGAAAGCTTCTAATTTTCTGAAGAGAGGCATGACTACTTTTTGCTCTTTTGCATGCTGGACTCGATAGTTTGTGTTCTGTAACTCTTGCAACTGAACTTTCCTTCAAAATTCTTTCTTCGGCGCAATCTGAGTCGCTGTTGTTTTCCTAGTTACCAATATAGTAAATGCCGTAGTAGGCAACCACCTAGCTAACTAACAATGACGGGTTTATTATCAATACCAACTGTATACAGAGCACTATAATCAAAGCCTTCATTCTCAGCACTAGGATTACAACCGGCTGCAAAAACCTGCATTCTGCACAGAGATCTACGTGTTCGCTCCCCATTGGATGATTGGGTCACATGACCTTTCCGATGCACCCCCCCTTGAAGGGACGAGTGACTACAAAAATGTACATATCATTATACCTATGCAGCTCACTATATTAATTAAGCCTTTTCAGTGTCTTCTTACATTTATTTTGAATTCTCTGGAAGCATGCACAGACAGCACACATAATAAAGCAGTGTTTTTGAAATGTTTTTCTGGGGATCCATTTTTACCAACCGACCAACTTTCCGGACCCACGCTGGCCGACCTTCACGATACACCATTTGTGCTTACCTTGAATACGACAGGTGAGCCTGCTTAGTCCTCACCATCTCAAATACTTTGTCCTTCAATGTTACATTTCTTTTAAGGAGGGTTTTAAACTTTCATTTGCCAGTACTTCCCTGCATATAACACACATGGGCTTTGTATCCTGATTTTCATTTGCATAATTAACAAAGCCATACCTCAAGAAACCATCTTTATACTGTTTTGTTCCTGATTCCAGTTTCTTCTCAGTAAGTTGTTCCAGAGGCCCTGGAGCTCCACAAACAGCTCACACTATCACGGCTTTGTCCTGCCGTGGACTCTCCTATGAATCTCTCTGCAGCAGATTCAGTTGTGAGATCTTGGCCTGTTTGTGTCTCTGGCCCCCTCTTCCTTTTACCAAAATGATCCATCTTCATTTCATCACAGTCCTGTTGCCTTGCTGTCTCTTAGCTAGAAAATGGAGGAATTTCTCCTCCGTAATTTTGCACCTAAAGCACGGACGTACAGGTCACGTGATGTTAGTGTGTGTGCCGGGCACATGACCTGCAGTCTGCCTCCGCTTCTGGTGAGAAGACTGCATCGTTCCATTTAAAACACAGCCGCGGCCAGTATTCTCAGTTTTAAAGCCAGTCACGGCAGGCATACCAGAAAGCTGGGTGCGGCTGTTGGGTGATTCTTCTGTGATCAGGAATGCTGTGACCGATCGTTCTGCAAGCCTCCCAACGCCCGCCTGTGACCCCACCCGCAGGTTGCAACCCACAGTTTAAAAAACCCTATAGTAGAGCATGGGATCCCTCTGGAAAGTTTCATTGATGGTATGTTTTATTTCGTGTTTGGAGAACAATGAAAGAACAAATTATTATATTTAGATAGCAGTTTTCAACCACAGGTCATCTTGAAGTGCTTTGCAGCTGTTCTGGAATCGTAGAATCCCTACAGGGCAGAAGGAGTTTTGCACCGACCCTCTCTGAAAGAGCACCCTACCTAGGCCCACTCCCCCACCCTATCTTCATAACCACAACTAACCTGCACATCCCTGGACACTAAAGTGAAATTTAGCATGGCCAATCCACCTAACCTCCACATACTTAGGAGGAAATCGGAGCACCCGGAGGAAACCCACGCAGACACGGGGAGAATGTGCAGACTCCACACAGACAGTCACCCAAGGCTGGAATTGAACCTGGGTCCCGAGCGCTGTGAGGCAGCAGTGCTAACCGCTGTGTCACCGTGTCACCCATTGCTGCTGTAATGTTGGATATGTGGCAGCCGAATTGTGCACGGCAAAATCCCACATACAGTAATGAGACAATGACAAGCTAATCTGTTTCAGAAATGTCAGTTGAGTGATAATTAGTGCGCAGGTCTCTGAGGAAAACGTCTTTGCTCTTCATAGTTATGCCATGAGATCTTAATTATACATCCACCTGAGAAGGCAAACAGATGGCACTTCTGATGATGCAGCATTCCCTCTGTACAGTACTCCGATAGAATGTCAATTTACATTTTGTGTCAAGTTCCTGGAACGAAACACCTGGGCAAGATCACAGATTCACAGAAAATACAGTGCTGCAGAGGCCCTTCGGCCTATTGAGCCTGGAACAACACATGATATTCTCCCAAATCTGCATTACTTATGACACTTAGGTGGCTGGTTTCTCCATTCCCACGGCTAATTGCTGGCTCAAATGGAGAATCGCGGGGGGTTTACGTGAAATATCGGCATGAACCCCTCACTGGTTCTGGTATCATTGAGGGGCTAGCACTGGCGCCGACTGAAACTCCCGCCTCCTGTGCCAAAAACAGCCAGAGAATGGCCAGGTCCTGGGCTGCGCATGCGCACGGCTGACGACCTGCAGCGGTTGAGCTGTACAATGTGACACCGGCCGTGCACGGAACAACCTGCCATCCGCGACCCCGCAGCCCACCCCCTGGCCACCCTACTGGCCAGCAACACGGATCCCAGCCAGGTGTGGCGGTGCTGGACACAGTCCGCAGCTGCCACGCCGGGTTCACAATTTGTCTGACCAGATGTGTCCTGCGCCATCGGGAACTCGGCCCATTGGGGGCGGAGCATTGCGGCTGGGCCGGCCGCTGAGGCAGCAAAGGCATTGGGGGTGGAGAATGGCTGACCGGTGTCAAACCGGCGCTGGTCCAATTTTCGGCGTTGCAGCCCATTCTCCACCCGATCGCCGAACACAATTTTGGCGTCGGGCAACGGAGAATCCCGCACCAGGTACCTTGGCTGGGATTCTCCAAAATCCCGGCCGTGTTAACGCCGGCGTAAACAACGGAGTGTTTCACGCCGGCATTAACGGGCCTCTTGGCCCAGCGATGCAGTGGGCCACAGGGGGCCAGCACAGCGCCAGAGTGCTGCGCGCTACTCCGGTGCCGTAGGCCCCCTCCAGATCACGGGCACCTGCCGATCGGTTGCCCCGATCGTCCTGGAGTCTGATCCCTCCGCCCCCCCCTACCAGGATGGCCACCGCAGCCACGGGTCTGAGCTCCCGCCGGGTGGTACCAGGTTGGAGCCATGCCAGTGGAACTCAACAGGGACTCGGCCGGTCGACCGGAGAATTGCTGCACAACCCCCGACTGGCACCGTGTCGACTGCCGCCGATTCTCCAGTCACCGGAGAATCGCATCCCGGCATTGGAGCGACGTGGCGGGAATTTCCAGCATCACCGGCAATTCTCCGACCCGGCGCGGGCTTGGAGAATCCTGGCCCTTATATCCAAAGGTAACGAGAAAGGCTTTTAGGTGCTATTAACTCAAAAGGACACTGTGAAAGGTTATATTTTGAGATGAGGAAGTCACCAAAAGAATGTTAGCTTATATATTGATCGTGAATATGGCAAATGTTTCTTGGTGCGATGAATTGTTCTTCAAAATGATCTAAAGACCTCAGGAATCAAAGGAATCTGGTTTATCTGAAAGAGGAGAATTGGTCATTTATAGTAACATTGGCAAAGTTGTCATTGAGAAATGTGATAGAAATAAAACTTGTTCAATTGTTGAAGTAGTTCAGCTCTTGAGGGGCAATTACATATGAACATAACATCTGAGAACCTTTGCCAAAATTGTGATTGCTGTCCCATGAAGTAATCAAGCAACAGTTTGACTTTGCCTTACTCACAGAATCATACCTTATAACCAATGTCCCGAAATGTTCCATGATTTATAAAGTTTCCCCATCAGTAGCAATGGTTGGAGGTATAGTACTTGTCCAGGAGAGGGCTGGTGGAAGATTTTGATGTTGAGTGAGAGATCAACCCTTTTGTATATGGAGTTGAAGAGGTCAAATGTCACTTACTCTGTGCAGCCATCAGCATATTTACAGAGAGTAAGCGTTTCTGTTCCATCAATAACCAGGTTCCAGGTAATAATCAAAACTACATTTTCTAGGTGAACAAAAAGTACCCTAGAAGTTGACTGAATGGCCAGAATTGTACATGCATGGACCGGTCCCAATGCCACTGCATACATGCATGATTTGAAGCTCGGCGGGCATTTACATGAATTGGATGCATACCCACTAATAATTAAAGTTGCCAATTAAGGCCATTGAAAGTCCAATCTACAGCAATTTTATGTTGCCCACGCGATTTTAAAACAGGTTATTTGCATTTCCTCATCCAACAATAGGACAAAAGGCCTATAAGTAGAATAGAGCAATAGCGTAAAGCATCTGCCATCTAATGCATGTCTCCAGAGGCTAATCATCTGCCTCCAACTCAGCACGTTCCTAGTCTCCAGCAGTGCTCCCACTGTGGCCACCTGAGACCCTCTGCCTCTGCAACTTCCTCAGTTGAGTGTGATGTGCCCTCACCACTTTGCACTATTTGAGGCACCAAAGGCCTAATGTCCACTGATGTGTTATCGTGTATACTGGTGCCTGGTTCTGAGAGATGGTGTGACACTGCTGAAGGAGCAATGTCTTCCTGGGAGTGTCCTGGTGACCTTGGGGTTGCTTGGTGCTCCTGTGGATGGAAGAAAAAAGATCAGTAAATTGAATATCATCAAGGTGTCTATGCATGCTAGCTGGCTGAGGAGACAATGGAGACCTGCTACATGGTGCCTTCTACATTGCAGCACTCTGGCTGCGCCGGTTCACTTTCTGATGACAGAGGCCTGCAATGTTCCCAGTACCCACAACATCACATCTGTTACTTGCACTCTTACATAAATCTGAGAACCCGCTTCACCACAATCAGATGAGTGAGTTGGCGGGTGGCACTCCAGCTCAAGGGAATGACTTTCATGCTTTGTGAGGACTAGCAAATTTGGCATTCCCCTACCAGTTCTGTAGCACTCCACAGCGTTTTGACTTGTCTTCGCCTGAAAGGGAACAATAGAAAGCCTCATTAGTGCTTGATCTCCATGACGATCCATTCCAGCTCCCCCAACAGGGCATTAAGTGGACCATTTCACTGTGGCACATCTCACTCTCCAATGCACTGAGGCTGATTGTGCTGGCATTGCAGACTTGGCACGGCAGGTTCATTGCCAGTTGGCATACACAGTCAGACCATTGAGCATTAAGAGGAACAGGAACCTAACTATACTTCTCTGCACAGGTCCATGTCTTCTCTGCACTTGCCTTTGCTGACTGCAGAAGATCATTAAACCTTTTGTGATGCTGAAGCCACAGGCGGTAGGTAAACTGTGTCCTGCCCACTAACCTGGGCGGCAACCACTGCCCAGGCCTTTTTGGTCAGGTGGGGCGGCTGTCTCTTTCTGTCCCTGGACATGTGAATTTGTCGCTTGGGACTGACATCCTCCACCAGGACTCCCAGGGACACATCGGAGAAATGGGGGGGGGGGGGGGGGGGGGGGTCAGTGTGCCCACCCGACTAGCACTCCCACCTTCCATGGGCATCAAGGGCTGCAGAACAGAGATGGTTATTGGAATCTCAAATGCATCTATCGTGTTTTGGTAAATATCCTATGGTGATCTGTCATGATGGTGCCAGCTGAAGTAGAAGTAGACTGCTACTGATCCTGCACCGTGGCCTGGATGACCTCTGATTGCTTGAGGCCTGGTGGTTCCCGCCATGCTGAGGGACCCCTGTACTTCCTCTGTTGTTGCAGTAGCTTGAGGTGTTGGTGTCACTGGGTTGAGGGGCATCTGACCACATCAGCAATGCCCTGAGTGAAGGCCCAGATACAGATGTCAGCCACTCCTCTTCCATTGTAAGGCGCATGCATCTGCCTGGTCACCTGAGAAGGGAGTGGACCTGAGGGCAGACTCGAGGTGCATGGTTCCCCTTGTATCTTTCCACTGTTCCCTTGAGCTTATGGACAAGGTGATGGTACATCTGTCAGATCTGTGTGAATCTTCAGCATCCACTAATTGGTCTGCTGCATGTAGCTCTCCATTGCAGTTGTTCATCCCTCAATGGGGAAGGCCATGTACACGTAGGAAAGAGGGATTGCAGCACTCATGGTCTGGATGGGTTCTGCCAACTACTGAGCTTGGGTTTGGATATCCTCTGGAACCTCCAACAAATCTTCACGCACCTCACGCTGGATTGATAGAGAATTCCACAGGTTCACCACTCTCTGAGTGAAGAAATCCCTCCTCATCTCAGTCCTAAATGATACCATTCCATATCCTGAGACTGTGACCCCTTGTTCTCGATGCCCCAGCCAGGGGGAACATCATTCCTGCATCCATTCTGCCCAGCCCTGTCAGAATTTTATACATTTCAATTAGATCCCCTCTCGTTCTTCAAAACCCCAGTGATTACAGGCTCAATTGACCCAATTTTTCTTCATGTGACTATCGTACCATCCCAGGAATCAGTCTGGTGAATCTTCCCTGCACTGCCTCTGTGGGAAGTATATTATTTATTTGAGAAGTATATTGGTAAGGAGGCCAAAACTGCACACAATACTCCAGGTGTGGTCTCAACGAGGCCCTGTAAGGGTGCTGTAAGACATTCCTCATCTTGCAGTGAAGGTCTACATACCATTTGCCTTCCTAACTGCTTGTTGCACCCTTGTTTGCTTTCAGTAATTTGTGTATAGTGTCCCATTGCACATTAACATTTATAATAAGAATATAAGAATCTTAATTGTCACAAGTAGGTTTACATTAACACTGCAGTGAAGTTACTGTGAAAAGCCCCTAGTCGCTACATTCCGGCGCCTGTTCAGGTACACAGAGAGATAATTCAGAATGTCCAATTCACCTAACAGCACGTCTTTCGGGACTTGTGGGAGGAAATCGGAGCACCCGGAGGAAACCCACAGAGACATGGGGAGAACGTGCAGACTCCACACAGACAGTGACCCAAGCCGGGAATTAAACCTGGGACCCTGGTGCTGTGAAGCAATAGTGCTAACCACGGTGCTACCATGCCGCCAAATCTATCACCACTTAAATAATACTGTGTCATTCTGTTTCTTCATCCGAAGTGGATAACTTCACATTTATCCACTTTATAGCGCATCTGGCATGTATTTGCCCACTCACAAAACTTTTCTAAATTGCTTTGAATCATCTTTGCATTTACCCCTCCTCCTTGGAGTTGGAGGGTGTGGCAGTTCTCTGTTCCTGTAACTGACCTATGTGAAAAAACAGAATGACCAGCACTTCCTGCCTGTCCAGAGAGGAGCCCACCGAATGGGCTGCCAATTCAAATAGGTGCACATACATTGAAATCAAAACCATCCCTTGTGCTCATCTGATGACTCCCTCATGCCTAATTCTGAGGAGACACACCCACCTATGACTGAACTCAGGCCTCACTGTCCACAATGGATGACCACCATGGTAACATGCCAGTTCTAACACTTCTTCCTCTTTTGGGGTCAGGATAGCGATGAGTGAAATGCCACCATTGGTTTGGACCAGTTGCTGGTATTTTGGATATCTTTACTCTTGTGGGGGCACAGGATAATAATGTTGGTGGCTGTAGTAAATACATGGGGCGGGATTCTCTGATCTTTAGGTTAAGTGTTGACGCCATCTTAAACGCCGTTGTGTTTCTCGAAGGCGTCAACGTGGCCTCAGGAGCAGCGATTCTGACCCCTACAGAGGGCCAGCATGGCACTGGAGTGACCCACGCCACTTCAGCTGCCGATCCCCGCATCAGAGGGGCACCGCGGGTCTGCGCATGTGCAGTGGGGCCGGCGCCTGCGCAGTGGGATCGGCGCGTTGGCACCCTTCTCCATGCCGGCCCTGACGCAACATGGTGCAGGGCTACAGTAGCCTGCACGGAACAAAAGAGGCCCCCAGCCCGAGAGGCTGGACCACTGATCGGTAGGCCCTGATCACGGGCCAGGCCACAGCGGAGGCCCCCCCTCCGGGGTTGGATCACCTCCGCCCCCCCACTAGGCCGCCCCCAGATCCATTAAAGCCGAGGTTCCGCCGGGTAAGACCAGGTGTGAACGGCGCTGGCGGGACTTGGGTTTTTTTGTACGGCCGCTCGGCCCATACCGGGCCGAGAATCGGCGGGTGGGCCCCGGAGAGCGGCCCCCAACCGGCGGCACGCCGACCGCTCTCCAGAGAATCGGCGGACGCGTCGGGGCGGCACCATACGATTCGCGCCCGTCCCAACGATTCTCCGACCCGGCCTTGGCTGTGAGAATCCCGCCCATGATGTTGCCATGGGATCCTTTCTAGGCCCAGCTGTCACTAATATACTCGTTAGTTTCCACAAGAAACACATTTTCAATGCAATGATCCCTAACCTCCTACCCTTGCATATTCCTGATATATAGATGATACATTTGCGATATTCAAATCTGCAGGTGCATGTATGAAGTTCTTTGTGTACGTTAATATGCTTAATCCTGTGCTGAAATTCACCATTGAAATAGAGGAGTATTGCGTGCTCCCTTTCCTTGAACTGTTTGTTGAGAAATCTACCAATAGGTTCTCTTCTACTGTCTACTGCAAGTCTATCTTCGTTGATCAATATACATGTTGGAATTCCTCCAGCTTATTCCGCCATAAGACCTGTCTTATTAGCAATCTCATAAATAGGGCCCAGGCCATTTGCTCACCTTGCAAACTTGATGCCAAAATAAGATGCTTCAAAGCTATCTTGCAGGTCAATAGCTACCCCGGTCAGATCATTGCGAGCTGTCTATTGTGCAGAACCATGAATGGACCCAAGGCCACTCTTGGATCTGAAAATCACCCCTTCTGCCTCAGATCACTCTGGAAGGGTACCGTACTTCACTTATTTGGGAAACAGATGACCCTAGTCCTTTCATGCTGTTACAATGAACTTACAACATAAGTGCCATTTTCCACTGACAAGGTGCTGCCATAAAACCAAGAAGATATTTGCCTCTCACACAAATGAGTAACGTGGCAGATTGATTTCAGTCACGTTGTGATTCCAGATACGTAGGCCGTATGCCCTCATGAATGGCGGATCGTATCTAACAGCATGACCCTTCAGCTGTTCACAATGGGTAGAGTACTGACCATACTCAACCAATCCATGCTTGCAAAACTCAGAACATTATGTCTGACATTAGATGTGATTCTGAGATTTGGCTGCATTTGCTGAATAAACCCAAGAGTGCTAAGAATTACACTAACAATCAATTTAAGATTATCAGTCAAGCTTGCAGCATGGCTCACTTCCGCTTGCGAGATATATTCCTGTCCTGTGCAGGCAAAAGGAACATGTCCAGGCCTTGCATCTTTTCTGAACTAAATAAAAGCATGGGGAGCAATAGTTCCCTTTCCATTATCCATGTTAAAGCTGTGGCACTAACAATTGCACACAAAGACTCAAGACATGTACAATCGAGGCTTTATTGCTGTGTGATGCTATTCCTCTGGCGGCAGCTGTAGAATAGGATCTCAGTGACTCACACGCATATTTATACACAAGCTCCCTGTGGGCGGAGCTAGCTGGCAGGGGCTTACCGGAGGAACCTGTATTACAGATACAGCCATACATCCCCCTACTGCAAGTACACACATCTACAGTGGTTATATCACCACATTCACCCCCTGTAAAAAATGAGTCCGGCGGGGGTGACGTGTAACTATAATACAAAGGATGATCTGTTTACAAAAGGGTTCAAACAAAGAAAACCAAGAGTCCATCCGGTTAGCAGGTTACAGGTTGAGCCGAATCGGCGGTCGAACGTTCCGCTGTGATCGGCGTAGCTGTGGTGGCGACGTCGGCACAGGTGGTGATGGCAACGATGGTGCAGGTGCTGGTGGTGTTGGTGCAGGCGGCTGGCGGGATGACTCAGAGAGCGAGCCAAAATCTTCCGTGTCCTCCAGTGTGGGCAGGGGGACGAGGGATGGACCTGGTGGGGACGAATACGGGGGCGCCGGGGACAAGGAGGGTGGCGCGGGGGGGAGGGGGGAAAGGGGTGTAGGCATGGGATCAGCACCTGAGGGAGCCAGGTCCCGGAGCGAGACTGTGTCCTGGCGGCCGTCGGGGAACTCCACGTAGGCATACTGGGGGTTGGCGTGGAGTAGGCGTACTTTGTCCACCAGGGGTTCCGCCTTGTGGTGCCGGACATGCCTACGGAGAAGGACTGGGCCCAGAGTCATGAACCAAGTTGGGAGCGACACCCCAGATGTAGACTTCCTAGGGAAGGCAAAAACACGTTCATGGGGTGTACTGTGGAATGGAGCGCGTCAGGGAGGACCTGCTGCCAGCGAGCGGCTGGGAAGTTCCTGGACCGTAGGGCCAGCTGGACGGCCCTCCATACCGTCCCGTTCTCCCTCTCTACCTGCCATGGTTTCCCCGGGGGTTGTAGCTAGTCGTCCTGCTGGAGGTGGTACCCCTGCTGAGCAGGAACTGACGCAGCTCATCACTCATGAACGAGGATCCCCTGTCACTGTGGATGTAGTCGGGGAAACCGAACAGAGTGAAAATGGAATCCAGGGCCTTGGTGACGGTGGCAGACGTCATATACGGGCATGGGATGGCGAAGGGGAACCTAGAAAATTCATCGACCACACTAAGGATGTAGGTGTTGCGGTAGGTGAAGGGGAGGGGCCCTTTTAAATCCGCGCAGAGGCGTTCAAAGGGGCGGGACGCTTTCACCAGGCACGCGCGATCTGGCCGGTAGAAGTGCGGCTTGCACTCGGCACAGACCTGGCAGTCTCTGGTGACTGTCCGTACTTCCTCGACGGAGTAGGGCAGATTGCGGGCTTTGATTAGATGGTACAAGCGAGTGACCCCCGGATGGCAAAGGCTCTAGTGCAAGGCACGGAGCTAGTTCACTTGTGCGCTGGCACATGTACCTCGGGAGAGGGCGTCTGGGGGCTCGTTGAGCTTGCCGAGGCGATACAAGATCTCGTAGTTAAAGTTGGAGAGCTCGATTCTCCACCGCAAGATTTTGTCATTCTTGATCTTGCCCCGCTGCGTGTTGTTAAACATGAAGGCTACCGACCGTTGGTCAGTGAGGAGGGTAAATCTTCTGCCGGCCAGGTAATGCCTCCAGTGCCGCACCACTTCAACGATTGCCTGGGCCTCCTTTTCAACAGAGGAATGTCGAATTTCGGAGGTGTGGAGGGTGCGTGAAAAGAATGCCACGTGTCTGCCTGCCTGATTCAGCGTGGCAGCAAGGGCGACATCTGAAGCGTCGCTTTCTACTTGAAAAGGCAGTGTCTCATCTACGGCGTGCATCCCGGCCTTGGCTATGTCAGATCGAATGCTGGCGAAGGACTGTTGTGCCTCGGCCGTGAGGGGAAAATGTGCGGACTGGATAAGTGGGCGGGCCTTGTCCGCGTATTGTGGGACCCACTGGGCGTAATACGAAAAGAACCCCAGGCAGCGTTTGAGGGCCTTGGGACAGTGGGGGAGTGGAAGCTCCATGACGGGGCGCATGCGGTCGGGGTCGGGCCCCAGTAGTCCGTTTTGGACTAGGTAGCCGAGGATGGCTAAGCGGTCTGTGCGGAACACGCACTTCTCCTTGTTGTACGTGAGATTAAGGAGAGATGCGGTGTGGAGGAATTTAGAAAGGTTGGCGTCATGGTCCTGCTGGTCATGGCCGCAGATGGTGACATTGTTGAGGTACGGGAAGGTGGCCTGCAGTCCGTACCGATCAACCATTCGGTCCATTTCTCGTTGAAATACCGAGACTCCATTCGTGACGCTGAAGGGGACCCTAAGAAATTGGTACAGACGACCGTCTGCCTCGAAGGCAGTGTAGGGACGGTCCGATTTACGGATGGGGAGCTGGTGGTAGGCGGATTTCAGGTCAATAGTAGAGAAGATCCGGTACTGTGCAATCTGATTGACCATATCAGAAATGCGGGGGAGGGGGTACGCGTCGAGCTGCGTGTATCGGTTGATGGTCTGGCTGTAGTCCACGACCATCCTGTGCTTCTCCCCGGTCTTAACCACTACCACCTGGGCTCTCCAAGGGCTGTTGCTGGCCTCGATGATACCCTCCCGAAGCAGCCGCTGGACTTCGGAGCTGATGAAGGGCTTGTCCTGGGTGCTGTACCGCCTGCTCCTGGTGGCGACGGGCTTGCAATCTGCGGTCAGATTGGCAAAGAGGGAGGGAGGCTCGACCTTGAGGGTCGCGAGGCCGCAAACGGTGAGGGGAGGTAGGGGTCCGCTGAATTTGAGGGTGAGGCTCTGGAGATTGCATTGGAAATCCAGGCCTAGTAAGAGTGACACGCAGAGGTTGGGGAGAATGTACAGACGGAAGCGGTCGAATTCCACGCCCTGTACAGTAAGTTTAACCAGGCAGAAACCCCGGATCGGGAGAGTGGGAACCAGAGGCGAGAGAGATCTGCCGGTTGGTGGGATGGACCGCAAGGGAATAGCGCCTTACCGTGTCCAGGTGGACGAAGCTCTTGGTGCTCCCAGAGTCGATGAGGCAGGAGGGCACGTGGCCGTTGACCAGTACCGTTGTGGAAGAGGGTGCCAGGTTGCGAGGACGCGACTGGTCGAGCGTAACGGAGGCGAGTAGCGGGCGATCGGCAGTCGAGTCTGATGAGTCCAACAAGTAGCGGTAGCGACCCGTGTCCCGTGGCCCCGTCCTGGGGGAGGAAAAAATGGCGGCGTCTGGAGTACATGTGTGGGAGAAGATGGCGGCAGACAAGATGGCGGCGCCCATGGAGCGCACGTTGTGGGGTCGGGACAAGATGGCGGCGCCCATGGAACGCACATGGTGGTGGGGGATGAAGATGGCGGCGCCCACTGATCGCACGTGGGGTCGGGGGAAGCGGCCGGCAGGGCCCATTGTGCGATTGGCTGAGGCAAGGGGGGGAACGGGGGCACATTAGCGGCAACCGTCCGGGACTGACACACCGCTGCAAAGTGGCTTTTCTTGCCACAAGCTTTGCAGGTCGAAGTGCGGGCCTGGCAGCGTTGGCGGGGGTGCTTCTGCTGACTGCAGAAGTAACAGCGGGGACCCCTAGGGAGCGCGGTGCGGCGAGCAGCGCAGGCGTAGTGCGCGGGGGCGGCTGCTGGGGCAGCCGGTTGTGGGGTGCACGAGGGGTAGGACGGGTGGGCCGAGTGGCTAGCGGAGTAAGATCGCGCACTACAGGAGGCGGCCGTCATTGAAAGCGCCAGAGTCTTTGTGGCCGCGAGGTCGTGGGCGGCCCCTTCCAGCTGTCGTTGCCGGATGGGGTCCGATGCAATGCCTGAAACAAAGGCATTGCGCATGAGTAAATCAGAGTGTTCTGTGGCTGTGAGGGCCCGGCAGTCGCAGTCTCGTACCAGAGGTATAAGGGCCCTCCAGAAGTCCTCAATCGACTCACCCGGCTGCTGGACGCGAGTAGAGAGTAGATGTCTCGCAAACAGTGTGTTCGTCGACTTTGCATAGTTCTCCTTGAGCAGTTCCATAGCTCTGGCGTAGTCAGGCGCATCTCGAATTAGCGGAAAGACACTGGAGCTAAGTCTTGAGTACAGGAGTTGTCTTTTTTGAGCCTCCGTCGTGGGAGGGTCCGCTGAAGTGATGTAGGCCTCGAAGACTGCAAGCCAGTGAACAAAGTCTTTCCTGGCGTGAGGCGACTGCAGATCCAGCTGCAGACGGTCAGGCTTGATCCTGATGTCCATGGTGTAAGGAAAATCACACAGCGATAAATTGTGGCGCTAACAATTGCACACAAAGACTCGAGACATAGGTTTTATTGCTGTGTGATGCTATTCCTCCGGCGGCGGCTGTAGAATAGGATCTCAGTGACTCACACGCATATTTATACACAAGCTCCCTCTGGGCGGAGCTAGCCGGCAGGGGCTTACCAGAGGAACCTGTATTACAGGTACAGCCATACATCCCCCTACTGCAAGTACACATATCTACAGTGGTTATATCACCACAAAAGACTTGAGCAATCAGAGTCAATATGCCACTAAACAGCACCCTTTTCTCATGAAGTATAAATTGTTGCTCCTTTTCATACGTTTGCATCTATCATGATGAGTGCAAGACAATGAACATCATGAACATCAACAACATGTCTTTTCTTTTCAGCAACATTCAAGGTGAAAGTGCTAATATGACATGGGTTAAGAATTTCAGGAGTCATAGATGTTTACAGCATGAAAACAGGTCCTTTGGTTCAGCTTGTCCTTGCCGCCCAGTTTCTATCATTAACAAGCTCCACTTGACTGCATTTGCCTCATATCCCTCTATCAGCACCCTGCCCATGTGACTGTCTAACTGCTTTTTAAAGGAAAACATTGTACCCGCCTCTACCACTGCCTCTGGCAGCTCGTTCCAGCTGCTCACCATCCTCTGTGTGAAGAAAGTTCCCCTCTTGTCTCTTTTGTATCTCCTCCCTCTCACCTTAAACCTATGCCCTCTAGTTCTAGACTCCTCTATCTTTGGGAAAATATGTTGACTATCTACCTTATCTATGCCCCTTATTATTTTATAAACCTCTATAAGATCTCCCCTAAGCCTCCTAGGCTTCAGGGAAAAAAGTCCCAGCCTATCCAACCTCTCCTTATAGCTCAGACCATTCAGTCCTGGTAGCATCCTCGTAAATCTCTTCTGCACTCTTTCTAGTTTAACAATATCCTTCCTATAATAGGGTGACTAGAACTGAACACAGTATTCCAGATCTAGTCCAATTAAGTAGCAACAGAGAGCATGGGAACCTTGCAACTGCAACCATTTTAACAAGGATGACATGAGGGATCGCAGCTCCTGAAATAACCTTAATGTTGAGGTTTTAATCTCATCTCTGGGTTACATCAAGTAGATGCCAGGCATGTAAGAGGGGAAAGCTGATGGGATGCTCGTCAAATGTGACATTATGCACATGCGTGTTATTGGTATCAGAGAACGACTGACAGATCAGGTCACTCAGCACTGTTGATTTGTGAATGACGCACGCAGCGAAAACATGAAATTGAAAATACCAAAAAGAAGTAATCTTATCCATTACCTCGAAAGAAAAGAAACTGGTGCTGATTTCTGTAGAGATAATCAGACAGTGTATTTATAGTCCAACAGAATTTGATAAACAGTGCTTTAGCTCTATAATCTTTAAATCCAGCGTGCCTGAGAAATGCAAAGCATTCATTGCAGCATAATTTTAAGTGTCCAATAGAGGGTGCTACCAAATAATAAACGAATAACTGTTTCCCACATTTTATGATTAAGAACATGAATCTTCGATACATCAGCAATGGCCATCAGCACAATCAAGCGAAACAGCATAATGGGTCTTGCCCAGAAATACAAGGTTTTAGAGTTTAATATAAGTTTACAATTTTTCATAAACAACCATTCACGTAGAATTTCAGTCAGTGCCACCTGCAAGAATATTTGTTTTGCATTCAGGATGAATGTATTAGTCGGTCATAATCTCTTCACTTTTTTTATTTTTCTTCCCCCTTTAAATTTTAACATTTCTTTTCTGAAAGGTGTGAAATTAGAACCATTGTAAGTTAAACGAGACTTGGGGATCTGGGTATACACATCACTAAAATGCCATGAACACTTACAGAAAATAATTTTAAAATGGCTAATGGAATGCTGACCTTTATGTCTCGAGGGAAATAATTCAAGGGAAGTTTTGAAGCCATGCTACAGCTGTACTTCACATTTGGAGTATCACAAGCACGTCTGGGTACCACAACTGAGGGACAATATATTGGTCTTGTGGAGAGTGTGGTGAGGTTTGGAAAGCACTGCCTGGGAGGGTGATAGAGGCGGGTTGCCTCACATTCTTTAAAAAGTACCTGGATGAGCATTTGGCACGTCTTAACATTCGAGACTATGGGCCAAGTGCTGGAAAATGGGATTAGGATTGGCAGATCCGGTGCCTTTCATGCAGCGATGCAGACTCGATGGGCCGAAGGGCCTTTTCTGCACTGTATTTTTCTGTGATATCTGGATTCCAAAGGTTAAATTGTGAGAAGCAATTGTGCAAACTAAGGTCATATTCTCTGGAATTTAGAAGAGTAAGGTTGATTTGATAAAAGTTTTCAAGATACGAAGGGGGAACAGATAGAATAGATGAAGCCAAACTATGTTTGCTCGTTAGGGATCTGGGACGAGTGGGCTTGTTATAACCTGCCTGCTTAACACTGGCTGGGGACTAATGGCAATCCCACAATCCTTAGGGAGTATGAGCTTCCCCAATGAGGGGGACGGAGAAATCATTAGCAGGTCCCTGCATAAATAAAGCTGGCCAGTATGGAACCAGCTAGAGAGGAGTGAGCAACAAGGGAGTTACTGCTGCTGTTGTGTGTATATAGATGTTATTGTAAATAAAGTTTTCTTTCTGTTCTACAAACTTATGCTGGATTCTTTGTGGCCCTCACAAAACTGGCAATGAGGGTTAAAGTGAATAGCTGTCTACACTGCTGAAGCCACCTTCCTGGATTTTTGTTGGATACAGATTGGAAGTTGTTTTCTGTTACACCATGCCTCTGTATGGACGTTTCGATATCTTTGATGCTGTGCTGGAGAGTTGGAACCAGTACGCACAATGGATGCGTTACTATTTCCAGGCAAACAACATCACCGAAAAAGAGCGCCAGGTGATCATTTTGCTCACCGCCTGCGGCCCGCATACGTTTGGGGTGATTAGGAGCCTTAAGTTCCCAGCTGCGCCGGATACCAAGACGTTAGATGAACTTGTGACCTTAGTGGGGCAACATTTTAACCCAACCTCATCCATGATAGTCCAGTGTTACCAGTTTAATACCGCTGAAAGGACCCCAGGAGACTCCCTTGCTGAGTTTCTATCCAGGCTACGTAGGATTGCGGAGTACTGTGACTATGGCGAGACATTGTCTGAAATGTTACGCGACCATTTGGTTTGCGGTATTAACAATGCGGCCACCCAGGGAAAGTTGTTAGCTGAGCCAACATTGACTTTTCAACAGGCCATTCAAATAGTATTGTCCCGAGAGAGCGCAGAACGGGGAGTGCAGGAGCTACAGGGAGGTGCACGCCTTGGGGCGCAACCCCTTCCATCCAAAAGCGTCTCCCCGCACCTCTGCCGTACCTTGGACAGGGCGGCGTCTGGATCGACATCAGTGGCCGCCAGACGTTCCTCCCCGATTGGAGACATCAGTGGACGCCGGTCCTGGGGGCGCCAGAGGCGCCGTCATTCCGACAGAAACTGGGGCCAGCCCAGGGGCTGTACCTTCCATTTGGATGAACCTGCGGCGACTACTCCCGAGGTCGTGAAGACGGAGGACGACTGCCTGCAGCTGCATTGTGTGGCAGCTCCCCGTGTGGACCCCATTAACGTGACAGTACGGGTCAATGGTCACCCGCTTGAGATGTAGTTGGACACTGGCGCAGCGGTCTCAGTGATCGCCCAGAAGACATTTGACCACATCAAGCAGGGTATACAGACCCTTACATTAACCGATACACAGGCCAGGTTGGCCACCTACACGGGGGAATCATTGGAAATCGCTGGAACTATGATGACCCCTGTTGTTTATGGACGCCAGGAGGGGCATTTCTCACTTATTGTGGTGCGCGGCCACGGGCCCAGCCTGTTGGGTCGGGACTGGTTGCGCCATTTGCGGCTGCAGTGGCAACACATCCTTCAAACAGGTTCTGGAGGGTTGACGGAGGTACTAGGACGGTACCCAGATGTGTTCCAGCCCGGTTTGGGGAAAATAAAAGGGACCGTAGCCTGTATCCAGGTCGAACCAGGAGCCACGCCGCGCTATTTCCGGGTGAACCCGGTGCCTTACGCCTTGCTCGAGAAGGTAGAAGGGGAGCTCGCTCGTTTGGAGTCCTTGGGTATTATCAGGCCCGTCCGTCTCGCTGACTGGTTTGCCCCAATTGTACCTGTAATGAAGCCAGATGCCGCAGTTCGCTTGTGTGGCGACTATAAACTTACAATGAATACGGCTTCCCGACTCGACCGATGCCCAATGCCTCGCATAGAAGATCTCTACGCGAAGCTTGCAGGTGGACTCTCGTTCACAAAATTAGATATGAGTCACGCCTACCTACAGTTGGAGCTAGACCCTGCCTCCCAGCCATATGTAACGATTAATACACACAGGGGCCTGGATGAATATACATGGTTTCCCTTTGTGGTATCCTCTGCCTGCTCTATCTTTCAACATGTCATGGAGGGCATCTTGAGAGGTTTACCGCGTGTTGCTGTCTACTGAGATGACAATTTGATTACAGGGACGTCGGAGCAGGAACATTTGGAAATTTAGGAGGGTGTCCTTAGAGGCTTCTCAGAGGCTGGAGTCTGTTTATGTAGTACAAAGTGCGTCCCTCAGGCGAAGGAAGTGGTCTACCTGGGTTATCGGGTGGACCGCGAAGGTTTGCACCCCGTTGCAGGGAAGGTGCGCGCAATTCAACAGGCCCCTGTCCCGACTGACACTTTGCATTTTCGTTCTTTTCTCAGCCTCATAAATTATTACGGGAAGTTCCTCCCCAATCTGGCAACTATGCTGGCCCCGTTGCACCTTCTCATAGAATTTACAGTGCAGAAGGAGGCCATTCGGCCCATCGAGTCTGCACCAGCTCTTGGAAGAGCACCCTACCCAAGGTCAACACCTCCACCCTATCTCCATAACCCAGTAACCCCACCCAACACTAAGGGCAATTTTGGACACTAAGGGTAATTTATCACGGCCAATCCACCTAACCTGCACATCTTTGGACTGTGGGAGGAAACCGGAGCACCCGGAGGAAACCCATGCACACACGGGGAAGATGTGCAGACTCCACACAGACAGTGACCCAAGCTGGAATCGAACCTGGGACCCTGGAGCTGTGAAGCAATTGTGCTATCCACAATGCTACTGTTCTGCTGAAGAAGAATCACCCCTTGGTTTGGGGTCAGCCGCAAGAAACCGCTTTCCGGCGTGTAAAACAGCAATTGTCGTCGCGGGGTTACTAACCCACTACGATCATGGAAAGCCTTTGTTCATCACGTGTGATGCATCCCCATACGGTATTGGGGCCATCCTGTCCCACAAGATGGAGAATGGGGTTGAGCGGACGAAAGCTTTCGCCTCCCACACATTGACTGCAGCGGAAAAGAAGTACGCACAGATCAGGAAGGAGGGCCTGGCAGTGGTCTTTGCGGCGAAACGCTTCCACCAGTATGGGTATGGCCGCCATTTCACTATCGTGACTGATCATAAGGCTCTGCTGGGACTTTTCCGAAAGAATAAGCCAATACCGCCCATTGCTTCCACGCGGATCCAGCGCTGGGCTTTGTTGCTCGCTGCCTACGAGTATTCTCTGGAGCATAAACCAGGGACCCAGATAGCGAATGCCAATGCACTGAGCCGATTGCCTTTGTCGAACGGCCCCATGTCGACCCCCACGACAGGTGAGGTGGTTGCAACCCTAAATTTTATGGACTTCTTGCCTGTCACGGCATCACAGATCCATGTGTGGACCCAGGCGGAGCCAGTCCTGTCAAAGGTTCGGCACATAGTCCTGTGTGGTGGGCAGCAGAGACAGCTCCCAGGCGAGTTGCGGGCATTTTCCTCCAGCTGTCAGAATTAATGTGGAAGACGGTATCCTCTTGTGCGGGACGCGTGTGGTCATCCCGGAAAAAGGACAGGAGCTGATACTACAGGACTTGCACAATGGGCTTCTGGGTGTGACCCGGAGTTATGTCTGGTGGCCAGGCCTCAACACCAACATTGAGAAAGTGGTCCAAAACTGCTCCATTTGCCTGGAGCATCAGAAGCTTCCGCCTGCATCACAGGAATGGCCAGGGCGACCTTGGGCGCACTTGCATGCAGATTTCGCCAGCCCTTTTCAAGGATCCATGTTCCTTCTATTAATCGATGCCCCGTCTAAATGGCTAGAGGTGCATAAGATGGGAGGCACAACGTCCCGCACAACGATCGAGAAGATGCGTTTGTCTTTCAGTACGCATGGCCTCCCCGAGGTGCTCATCACGGAAAACGGCACTCCTTTCACAAGTGAGGAGTTTGCGAGATTCATGAAGATAAACGGCATACGCCATATCCGCACCGCTCCATATCACCCGGCTTCCAATGGGTTGGCGGAGCGCGCAGTGCAGACATTCAAACGTGCCTAAAGAATCAGTCTTCCTGGTCTATGGACACGAGACTGGCTCATTTTTTGTTTTCATACAGGACCACTCCACATGCGGTGACTGGGGTAGCTCCCGCAGAACTCCTAATGGGCCGGAGACTTTGCACCCGCCTTAGCATGGTTTTCCCGGATATTGGCGCAAAAGTACGCTGCACTCAAGAACATCAGGAACATGGCCTTTCTCGGCATCGGCCGATTCGGCAGTTTGCGCCTGGTGACCCGGTGTTTATTCAAAATTTTGCTGGTGGTGTCCAGTGGGTCCCTGGCATTATCTTTCGACGAACGGACCCCATCTCTTACCAGGTGCAAGCCCAGGGTCGTCTCCAGTGCAAACATGTAGACCACGTTCGGTCCAGAAGGCCACCTCTTCCAAAGATTCCCAGCCCTCGGAGCTCACTTCTACAGCCACAGAGAGAAGCCACAGTGGAGGGTGTTCCTCATGATCTTCCTCTGGTGCCGCACTCAAAGCCTGCGCAGGTCATTGCAGAAACACATGGAGATAAGGACGTCGAGATGACAGAAGCTTTGGACTCCGACATGGAGACACAGGACGGCGCAGAAGGGGAGTCCTCGGTCCCATGGGCCATGGATGTACAACCGTTACGCAGCTCATCACGGAAGCACCGTTCTCCATCTCGTTACACGCCGCCCGATCCAGCGCCTCATGCAAATGGTGAATGAAATGGAAAATGAAAATTGCTTATTGTCACGAGTAGGCGTCAATGAAGTTACTGTGAAAAGCCCCTAGTCGCCACATCCCGGCGCCTGTCCGGGGAGGCTGGTGTCCGGCCTGCGGCAAAAGTGTGTGTGTGTGTGTGTGTGTGTGAAATTAAACACTTTAACACACAAAGAGTGATACAAGCTTGGAACTGTCGTCAGCAAATGGCATCTAGTCTCAGTGAACTGTTAGTTTTAAATCTGAGAACGATATTTTTCTGCTCACCAAAGGTATTAAGGAATATGGGACAAAGATGGGTAAAAGGAATGAGGTGACAAACTTCTCATGATCTCACCAAATGGTGAAACAGACTTGAGGGGCTAAATAGGCTTCTTCTGCTGTTATATTATGGTTCTATACCACGTTTCATGTCACCTGTTCCCAGGTCTCTGCTCTTGTATTTTCCTATTTGTTTTGTCAGCAGGAATTCAGTCTTGAATCTATGGGCGCAAAACAATGGACACACTGCGCCCGAAAAGCAGCTCGCCGTGGCAGATAAAAGCCGGGAGACTCCGCTCCCGGGATGTACCCGGCTCGCAATGCCTTACAAGATCCAATGCGATCTCGCGGGACGTTGCGATGTAAATCCCGCCCATTGTGGGCGGGATCACCATTTGGCAAATCTGCATATTCGAGCAAGATAGTAAGTCTGACTCTGATGTGCATATTTCCGTAGTACCTGAGGTTTCGGTGACCACGGGCGAGCTCCGTTCAGCACTGGTCCCCACAAACCAGGACCAGATGGAACGGCACTCATGCGGGTTTCCCAGTGGATCAGAGGCCCTCAACTGCATGCCTTTTGGGCAGGGCAGTGCTCTGGCACTACGGGTGCCACCTGGGCACCCTGGCAGTGCCACCTGGGTGCCAGCCTGTCACCGCCAATGTGCCCAGGTGGCATTGCCAGCTGGGATGGTAATGCCAGGGTGCCAGGTTGGCACTGCCAGGGTGCCAAGCTGGCATTTTGTGATTGAATTCAATCGGGCTGGGGGTGCCTTTCATGTGTGTTGGGATGGGGCGTTCGGGCTGGGGGATGGTCGGGGATCGCTTTGGGGGTGTCGGAGATCGGGATGCCATTTAAAAATGGTGTCCCGACTTCTTGCTACACTGGAGAGTTGCTGTGAGCGGAGCTCCCTACTGTGCAAAACGTGGCTATGTGCAGTCTCGGCCGCGTATTCCCCATTGAGCCACCTTATACAATGCGAGTCCCATTGAATAGCTATGTATTTCTTGGCACTAAGAGCACCAGGAAATACGCAGCTACACGCGATCGTTGTGAGACTTTGTTCCCATTTAGTTGAGTCAAGCCCTGCATCTCTATCAACATCCTGTATCTTAAAACGGGATCACCATATATTACTTTTTATCAGATAAACATAGACAGCACAATAGTAGCTTTGAATTTAAATATGGCAGAGCGCATAGAGTGCTGGAGAGTGTGCACTGTATGATATATGTAAAAGTGTGATAATTAAAAGTATTTTTAGCACTGACTATTGCAAGCTGATGAATTCTGATTCAACAGAATTTAAAGTGTTTTTCACGTTTCACAATACCCCCCCCACCACCACCCCACCCCCAGAAATAATTGTGTTTATGACATTTACTCTGCTCTTTATTCCAATATAAATTGCATAATTTGCTGGTCAGGAGCATTGGATTTGACTTGTTTACAATATTGTGGCTGCATTACTCATTCCAAACCATTTGGAATTCCAAATGTCAAATATTAACAAATCTTTTACATTTTGAACAAGTTTATTACTGTATTTTTCTTTTCTACATTATGGCAGCTTGACAGCAGAGTGGTTTTGTTACCTCATTATGTAGGGGGAATTAAGTATAGGGTTACCATCTATTGTTAACTCTAAAACTGGATGAGAGCATGCACAGCATTGATATGTTTCATTTGCTGTTTTGCCTCTGTACTGAAGCATTATGACCAAACCACTATTGCATAACAATTGAGACATTGATAGAAAGAGAATGAGATTATGGTACTTTTGCCATTAGTCAACTAAATACACAAGTAAAAATGTTCTGACATACTTAGGGTGTCACTAGTTGACAGTTAGTGGTTACTGCCTTAATTATAAGTTAAGCAGTCTAACTTTCATTGCTATCTTGTGCCTGTTAACAACCAAGTATCCACCATCTTTCCAAATGTGATAAATTATGTGTTTTTCCCCCAAACATTTGTTGTCTACTGATCAATGAAACATTGAGAAGAACTGAAAGTTTTGTTTCATTTTTCTTATGCCCAAAATTGAACTGCAAATCTCTGAAATGGCATATAGCTGATGACATATAATTTGTCACCCACAGTACAATTCTAGAATAAGGCAGGAAGGTCTAAAGTGCATTCCAAATAGCCAATTTTAAAGCATTGAAGCAGTGAACAAGATTTCAATATTTTCAAATTTGTGCCAGATGGTTTCCAAGAATTCAATCAGAAAATTTATTTTTCTGATTGTAGTTCCAGGTTTCTATAGTTCCAGTAGCGTAATGTGCACATACAAACATCAGCGTAGCGTAATGCATTACAGTTGTTTCTGTATCTGATTGACACGTTTCACATACAATACAGGAAAGGAAATTTGTAAAATGCTGCAAAGGCTCAGCCAGCTTCATCTGAAAATGTAAGGTTTAAGAACATAAGGAAATAGAAGTTGAATATCAAGTAAATGAGATAATGGGATTGTTTGCCTTGGTGCCTGGGAACATTCAACTCCCGAGCACAAAGTTGTGGTGAAAGAGTAGGTTTTATATTTCAGAAGGCCAGCTGGCAAAGGATAGAACTTGAGCCAATCTTTACACACTTTAGCATGTACCTCCTAACCCAACAACAAAGTTTCAGTCTGTTCCAACATATCTTCTTCCTCTTTGGCGATCACTTGCTAATGAATATGATTGTCGACCTAAGAAACCCTGTGTTACTGGTCATGGGTTCTATGGGTTCTTGCATGGCTTATTTACCCAATCTTAGAGCCGCATCTTCGACGGCACACTTGGCAGGTTTTTCCCAGGAGGTGGGATCATTCCTTGGACTCTTGATCGCTGGCATTCGTTTTTTCAGGTTCCTTTTCCTTGCTTGTCCTTGCCATTGGGTGTCCTTGAAGAATTGTGTCCCTTCAATCAGGAGGTTGCTCCAAGTAGATCTCTTCTGAACAAGGGTCTCCCAGACATTGATGTCTATGTTGCATTTCTTGAGGTACGCCTTCAGGGTGTCTTTGATGTGCTTTCTTTGTCCTCCTCTTGTTCAGGAGTCTTCCTTGAGCTGGGTGAAGAAGATTTGTTTTTGCAGTAGGGACTCTAACATCCTAAGTACATGGCCGGCTCAGCGGAGTTGGTTTCAGATAATCAGTGCTTTGATAATCCTTTTTTTATTATTGTCACAAGTAGGCTTACATTAACACTGTGGAAATCCCCTAGTCATCACTCTCCGGCGTCTGTTCGGGTATACTGAGGGAGAATTCAGAATGTCCAATTCACCGAACAAGCACGTCTTTTGGGACTTGTGGGAGGAAACTGGAGCAACCGGGGGAAACCCACACAGACACGGGGAGAAGACAAGGTGATCTTGGCTCCTTCAAGGGCACTGGTGTTAGTACGCCTGTCCTTCCAGCTGCTGGGGAGAATCCATCTCAGACAGCATTGATGGTACCTCTCCAGGTCTTTACGGTGGATTCTGTATGTAGTCCCAAGTTACTGAACCACATAGAAGCTTTGGGAAGACAACCGCCTTGTACACGAAGGTCTTGGTGTCAGCATGGATGTTGCGGCCGCCAAAGATGCTCATCCTTAGGCATCCAAAGGAAGTGCTCACGAATTTGATATGATGTTAGATCTCCGCATCAATGTCAGTCTTAGAAGAGAGGTAGCCCACCGGCAATGGGAAATGTTCCATATTTGGTAGGGTTTCTCCGTTGATCTTGGTTGAGAGCGAGACCAGACCTTGTCCTGGGGTAGATTGGTAAAGGACTTGATACTTTTTGAGGTTGAAACTGAGACCAATCCTTTGGTATGCTGTCGCGAAGGACTCAAGCATGGCTTGAGATTCTTCTGAGAGATTGGAGATGGCAATGTCATCCGCATACTGAGGCTCCACAAATTATGTCGGTGTCATTTTCTTCTTGGATTTCAACCAGTTGAGGTTGAAAGGATTTCTGTCCATCCTGTGGATGATGTCCACTCCACTAAGAAGCTTGCTCTTGACAAGGTGAAGGATGGTGGCAATGAAGATGGAGAGAAAGGTTGGGGCGATGACACATCTCTGCCTGACTCCAGTCTTGACCTCAAAGGTTTCTGTCTTATTTTATTCAGTGCCAATTGTCGTTGGCATCTTGTCATGGAGGGGTTGGAGGATGTTGATGAATTTCTATGGACCACCGGCCATTGACAGGGCCTTCCTTAGCACTTCCCGATTGACTGAGTCAAAAGCCTTGGACAGATCGATAAAGGCCATGTAGAGTGGTTGATATTGCTCCTGGCATTTTGCTTCAAGTTGCTGAACAGTGAAAATCTGCAGCTCGATCGAAGCCACACTGGTTTTTTGGAAGGTTTTCTTCAGAGACTGGGAGAAGGCAGCTAGCAAGCATTTGGGCAATAATCTTCCCGGCAATGGAGAGTAGGGAGATTCCTCGGTAGCTCCCACAGTCTGTTTTGCCTCCTTTCTTGAAGGTATTAGTGATGATGTCATCCCTGAGGTTGGAAGGAATTTCTTCTCTGTCCCAGATTTTCAGCATGTTCTTACATATAGGCCACTGATGAATCTCAGTTCATACCCACTACCTCCGAACGATTAATTGTAATGAACATAGAATTAACAGATTCCCCCTCTCTCTTCAAATAAGAACTAGTGCTTAAATGTCCAAACCAAAACTTCAAAGAAAATGAAATCATAGGCCTCCATATTCTTTACATTGCATTGCATGTAATATTCCCCTGCTCTAGGCCTCCCAAAATCTATTTGCATATCCCTCCCTTTTTGTAAAACAATCCAAAGTACTTGAAATAACCCTTTATATTTTCTTAGCCTCCCAAGCCAAAAGAGAAACATCTCTTGTTTTCACTCATCAGATTATTATGAAACCAACTGCAAAAGAATACCTATGTGGAAGAGTAGCATTTTGAACAGTGGTAAAAATGGCGAGCTACATGTTTTTTTGGATCACATTTTTAATGCTTAATTCATCTTGAAAACATTCTCTACTTTTGGGTGTTTCACCGTACTACCTAACTGCAATAAATTAGAACCAGCTCCTGGTTTAATCTGAGTGCACAGTCAACAGTCAATCACACTACACAGTTGCTCTGTCCCTTCTTTAGTTGTCCCATCATCTTTCTTTCTTGGCCTGGTATAATTACAGAGGATGTAAATAAGAATCTAAATTGGATTGTAGATTTAAAGTTATTCTTGACCTACTTTGCTTGATATTTAAACCACCATATTTAAAAGACCCACAAACCTGACTCCCAATTTGCAAACCTGACTCCCAATTTGCAAACCTGACTCCCAATTTACAAACCTGACTCCCAATTTTAAATTCTAAGTTAGACTTAACATTTATTAAAATCCACAGTACCACCCCATTAGAAATCATGAGGATGCCTGATAGTTTTCCTTTATGGTATCAATAAAAATTTTGCAGGATCCGCTTTGAGTTAAACACAACCTACTTGCAACATAAGATTGCTTTGAAAAATGTCACACCTTGGAAGCATCATTCAGGCCAAACATACATTTGTTTAGTTTCCATGGTTTTCCTTCTATATCTGCTGCCTCTTTTATGTGGTTTCAGTTACACTTCTCTTTGAAAAGTGTCACCCTGGAGAATAGCTTCAATGCCAATTGATCGACACTCCCAAGAATATGTAGCCAAAAGAACTAAAACATTTATAATACCTCTTTTTCAGCTCCAGGTGAGTCAATTTTAATATCTGTATCATCGAGTCATTCTTTTGGAGATGTTCACATAGTGATAATGCTGCTTTCACTTTATTTTCTGTATTAATTACTACTGTGAGATTGATCACCTGAACTATCGGAAGCTCTTTCTCCAATTTGTGATTATTTTCAGAATCAAGAGTTACGTCTGGATTTACGATTAGTACCTGCACTTTGTCATCTTGCTTCTCTCACACCATTCATCTAGTCCATGGACCTCTTAGCCAGCATCCTGAATATTATTTTATTTAAAAAACATTTTATTAAGGTATTTGTAGTTTTTATCATAGTAATAACAACAACAGCAACATAAACATGGTACATAAAACATTTCCATCCCTATCACGTTCCTCGCACCCCCAACAATGAAAGAATAGCCCAGACCCCCCCCGACCACCCCCCCTGGATTTCTGCCTCTGCTAACATTTTAATTTTCTCCGAGAAGGTCGACAAACAGCTGCCACCTCCGGATGAACCCTAACATTGACCCTTTTAGGGCGAACTTTATTTTCTCGAGACTGAGAAACCTAGCCATGTGACTAAACCAGGCCTCTCATTTCGGGGGCATCGAGTCCCTCCATATTAACAGTATCCGTCTCTGGGATACCAGGGAGGCAAAGGCCAAAACGTCAACCTCACTCGCCCCCTGTCTTCCGACACTCCAAAGATCGCCACCCCTGGACTCGGCACCACCCATGTTTTAAGTATCGTGGACATAGCCTTAGCAAAACCCTGCCAAAACCCTCTAAGCTTCGGGCATGCCCAAAACATATGGATATGGTTTGCTGGACCACCCGCGTACCTCGCACAACTGTCCTCTACCCGGAAAAACCTGTTCATCTGGGCCACCATCATGTGTGCCCGGTGGACTGCCTTAAATTGTATCAGGCTAAGCCTGGTACATGATGAGGATGTGTTAACACTGCTTAAGGCAGCCGCCCACAGACCAGCCTCTATCCCTCCCCCAGCTCATCTTCTCACTTGCCTTTTAGTTCCTCTATCTGAGTTTCTTCCAACTCCATAAGTTCTTTGCAGATATCTGATACCTTCCTCTCTTCCACCCATGTTCTGGAAACTACCCTGTCCTGTATTCCCCATGGTGACAGGAGCGGGAAGGTCAGACCTGCCTTCTCAGAAAATCCCGTACCTGCAGATATTGAAACCCATTCCTTGTTGGCTATTCAAATTTATCCTCCAAATCCTTCAAGCTTGGGAAGCTCCTGTCTACAAATAGATCTCCCACCCCCACAATTCCTACTCTCTGCCATCTCCGAGACTCTCAATCCAGTCTACCCGGTACAAACCAATCGGGGCCCAGACCGATGCTCCCTCCGCTCTCCTATATTTCCTTCACTGCCCCCAGACTCTCAGAGCCGGCACTACCACCGGGCTTGTGGAGTATCGGGCCGGCGAGAATGGCAGAGGTGTCGTTATCAGTAAACATGTGTTCTTACACGATGCCACCTCTACTTACTAATCATGGCTACATTAGCCGCCTAGTGGTAGTTACAAGAGTTCGGCAGCGCCAACCCACCCTCCCCCCAACTACGCTCCAACAACACTTTCTTCACTCGCGGGGTTTTACCCGCCCACACAAAGCCCGAAATCACCTTATTCGCCGGTTTAAAAAAGGCCCTCGGGATAAAGATAGTGAGACACAGAAACAGAAATCTGGGAGGACCGTCATTTTCACGTTCTGTACCCTCCCCGCCAGCGACAACAGGAGCATGTCCCATTTCCTTAAGTCCTCCATTTGTTCTACAAGCCGGGACAAGTTTAACTTGTGCAATGTCTCCCATTCCCGTGCCACCTGGATTCGCAGATATCGAAAGCTCCTTCCTACCATTCTAAATGGCAGCTCTCCCAGTCTCCTCTCCTTCCCCCTCACCTGGATCGCGAACATCTCGCTTTTCCCCATATTCAGTTTATACCCCGAAAACCTGCCAAATTCCCCTAAGATCCACATAATCTCCTCTATTCTAATGGGTTCGAAGTGTACAGGAGCAGGTCATCCGTGTAAAGCGAGACCAATGCTCCACCGCCCCCGGACCAGCCCTTTCCAGTTCCTGGAAGCTCTTAATGCCATAGCCAATGGATCTATGGCCAGAGCAAACAATAGCGGGGAGAAGGGACACCCTTGCCTTGTCCCTCGGTACAGCTTAAAATAGTCTGACATCAGCCGATTCGTACGCACACTTGCTACTGGTGCCTGATACAGCATCCGCTCCCAATCAATGTAGCCCTGACCAAACCGGAACCTTCCCAACACCTCCCACAAATAATTCCACTCCACCTGATCAAAAGCCTTCTCTGCATCCATCGCAACCACCACCTCCATCTCCCCACCCCCCTCTCCCAAGGGCATCATGATAACTTTTAAGAGCCTTCTAACATTGGCCGTGAGTTGCCTGCCCTTTACAAACCCCATCTGTTCTTCCCCTTTCACCCCCGGGACACAGTTCTCTATCCATGTGGCCAATATCTTAGCCAGCTGATTGGCGTCCACATTCAATAGGGAGATCGGCCTGTATGACCCGCATTGCTCAGGGTCCTCCTCCTGCTTCGGAATCAATGAGATTGAGGCCTGCGACATTGTTGGGGGAAGGACTCCCCTCTCTCTTACCTCATTAAATGTCCTCACCAGCAGTGGGCCCAATGTTTCTGAGAACTTCTTGTAGAATTCCACCGGGTAGCTGTCCAGCCCTGGGGCCTTGCCCGACTGCAGGACCTCCAGCCCCTCCATTATTTCCTCAATTTCAATTGGGGCTCCCAGCCCTTCCACCAGTTCTTCCTCCACCCTCGGGAACTTCAGCTGACCCAAGAACAGTCTCAACCCCTCCACCCCAGCCGAGGGTTCTGACTCCTATAACTTGCTACGAAAGTCCTTAAACGCCTCATTCACCCCCACTGGGTCCAGGGCCGTATTCCCACCGCTGTTCTTTACTCTCCCTATCTCCCTGGCCGCCTCCCTTTTCCTCAGCTGGTGCGCCAGCATTCTGCTGGCCTTTTCCCCATTCTCATACACCCTCCCCTTGCCTTCCTCGGTTGTTCCACCGCCTTCCCTGTAGATAACAGCCTAAACTCCACCTGTAACCTCCACCGCTCCTTCGGTAGCCCCGTGTCAGGGGCTTCCGAATATCTGCTATCCATCTGGAGTATCTCTTCAACCAACCTATCCCTCTCTGCTCATTCCAACTTTTCCCTATGGGCCCGTATCAAAATTAACTCCCCTCTAACCACTGCCTTCAGAGCTTCCCATTCTGCCGAGACATCCCCCGTTTTCCAAACAGTTCTGGATGGACTTGCTCACCCCCACACACCCGCTCATCTGCTAATAGTCCCACATCCAACCTCCATAATAGGTGCTGCCCTCTCTCCATACTAGCCCGTAGATCCACCCAATGTGTGGCATGATCCAACAACGCGATTGCCGAGTACTCGATATCAATCACCCCCGGCAGTAGAGCCCTGCTCAGGATAAAAAAGTCGGTCCGAGAGTATACTTTGTGGACATGGGAGTAAAAAGAAAACTCCTTCATTCTTGGCCGTCCGTACCTCCATGGGTCTACTCCCTGATCTGCTCCATAAATCCCTTCAATTCCTTCGCTACGGCTGGTACCTCCCTGGTACCTCCCTGTTCCCGTAACAGCCTCCCCGAACAGGCGCCGGAATGCGGCGATTAGGGGCTTTTCACAGTAACTTCATTTGAAGCCTACTCGTGACAATAAGCGATTTTCATTTATCATTTCCTAGATTTTGACCAGTCCAATCCTGGATCAATGAAATCTCCCCCATGATCAGATTATGTGACTCTAGGTTCGGGATCTTACCTCACACCCGCTTCATAAATTCCTCATCTTCCCAGTTTGGTGCACATACATTCACGAGTACCACCTGCATCCCCTCAAGCTTCCCACTCACCATAATGTACCAGCCTCCCGCGTCTGATCCGATTCTCTCTGCCTCAAATGCTACCTGTTTGTTAATCAGGATCGCGACCCCCCCCCCCCCCCCCCCCCCCCGGTCTTAGAGTACAGCCCTGAATGAAATACCTGGCTGACCCACCCCTTCCTCAATCTGGTCTGGTCGACAACCTTTAGATGTGTCTCTTGTAACATTGCCACGTCCGCCTTCAATCCTCTCGGATGCGTGAACACGTGTGTCCTCTTAACTGACCCATTTAGCCCTCTGACGTGCCAAGTAATCAGCCTAGTCGGGGGCCTCCAGCTGCCCTCCTCCCCCCTGCTGATTAGCCATCCCCCTTCTTATGCCAGCCGCCAGCTCGCGTCCCTTGCCTCCTCGGACCCGACCTTGGGCATCTGCTGTCCTTGGCTCCCCCGTTGTCCCCTAGCAACAGTTCCTCCCCTGTCAGCAGAGCAACTCCCCCTAGTAACAGGACCAGAACCCCAACCCCCATTTCAAACTTACCAATTGCTTCCCGCTGCGCTTCCGTGAGCTAGCTGACCTAGCTAACCTGGTAGCTCCCGCCCATAGCACCAGACATCCTATCTCCCCATTGTCTCCCCCCCCCCCCCCCAATCACAGTCCCCAGTAAACAAACAGTAGAAAAAATCCGTCCAGCCAACTTCCAATGGAACAGAGTTAACTTTATATTTCTGAGCAGCTGGTCCAACATCTTATCACAACGAAAAACAAAGAAAAAAGGAAGGGGAAAAAGCAAACAAAGAAAAAAAAAAGGAACAAGAAACAACAATAACCCCTTGTTACAGAGAGCACTGCACATTTAAAACAACACAGAAGTGATTGTGACCAAATGGCCACCGCAATGCCCACCCCCAGGGTTCAGTGACTTTAATCCCCTGCTTGCCTTTTGTCCTTGATAAAGTTCATCACTTTGTCCAGTGATTCAAAATAATGTTCCTAGCCCTCAAATGTGACCCAAAGACGCATTGGAAACAACATCCCAAACTTCATCCCCTTCTTGAAGAGGGCCGATTTTGCCCTATTTAATCCGGCTCGCCTTTTGGCCAGTTCCGCACACAACCTTTTCTAGTGATCCTTCATCAGTCCACCTAGGCCTCCAAAGTGGTTAAATGGTCCTCTTGCTTGGACACCTTTTCCTCCAACTTCTGAATCACCAGTCTATGGGTTTCTAGACCCTGTTCCACCCGATCAATCGATGCCTTAATCGGGTCCAGCGTATCTTTCTTTAGCGTGGCGAAGCTCTCCTCAAAGAACTTCACCAGCTGTACCGTCGACCACTGTGCCACCATCCCAGGACCCTGCACCTCCGCCATGTTTTCCTGCGCTGCTGGCTCTGCACGAATCTTCCTTGCTTGACTATGTCTCCTTACACGGCCACTTCTCGTCCACTGCTCCATACACTGGTGGAGGATTTCTCCCCGCTGTCTCACTCTCCACCGATTTATCTGGTAAAATTCCCAAATAAAGGGAGAAAACGTGTGGTAATAACCACTGCTGTATATATTAGGGTGTGTATGGTAAGGCCCTGTACTACAGGTACGGGGATAGTCCCTGCCTGCTGGCTCCGCCCAGTAGGCGGAGTATAAATATATGTGCTCCCCGTACAGCAGCCATTTCGCCAGCTGCTGTAGGAGGCCACACATCTTCGTATAATAAAGCCTCAGTTGTATTCAACTCTCATCTTTGTGCAATTGATTGTTCATCAAAAGGTCCAAAGGTTTTGTCACAAATGGGAACTACCAAATGTGCGACTTCCTACTCCATGGCTGCCACCGGAAGTCCATCCTGAATATTCAACCAGCAGCTTTTCCTGCATAACTCACAATTCTTGCATCCTTCCATTAATTTGATTCCTCTGGAATATATGTCGGTCAGGTGTGTGATGGAATACTTGCCTGGTTAAGTGCAGCTCCAACAATACTCAAGTATCTCGACACCATCCAGGACAAAACAGTCACTTGATCAGCATTACATCTGCCAAATTAAACATTCACTCCATCCGCCACCAGCTTAGAGTGGCAGCAGTGTGTACCATTTAGAAGATTTACTGCAGCGAATCACTATGATTCTTTTGACAGCCTCTTCCAAATCCACAACATCTACCACCGAGAAGGACAAGGGAAACAAAAGGGTGGGACACCATTACCTGCAAGTTCACCTCCAAGTCACGCCAACCTGACTTGGAACTATCCAACTGTTGCCACATACAATGCTCCTCGGACTGCTGTTACACCACATTCTGAAACACAGTCCAAGGGCCAGTGCAGACTTGATGGGCCGAATGGCCTTCTTCTGCACTGTAAATTCTATCTATCTATGAAACCACATTCAGTGCCATTCACCTCCATACGTACATACTCGACCTATCTCTCTAGCAACACCAACTCATTCTCTCTCAAAGCTGTACTTATCCCCGGTTCCATTTCATTCTTCATCTCATTCGACGCCTTAATAAAAATCTTGACCGTCTTTTTGATTTTTGGTTTTCTTGGATTGTTTGAATACAACCCCTGCCCCCCACTTCTTCAGTCCTTAATGCCACCAGAAACATCAATAATATCCTATTTGTCTTATGTCTATGATATCTTTGTTAATCTCTCCTGAACTCCAACCTAGCCCTTACCTTCTAGTCTGCCCCACCTCCTCCATCCCACCCTCCAATTATATCATTAATTATATTTCTATCCCTCTTCAATTCTGGAGAAGAGTCACATGGACTCAATATGTTAACACTGTTTCTATTTACACAAATTGTTCCTCCAGCTGTTCGTAATAAGTAGAGTACAGCCCATTTGGATTGGATTGGGTTTGTTTATTGTCACGTGTACCAAGGTACAGTGAAAAATATTTTTCTGCCTGTCGGTACCTCAAACAGTCCAAAACCCAAGACTGTTAGATGTGATTCCATGATTGGGCAGCACTTGTTGAGCAATCCTGAGTGCTCTAACACCTATATGAACAACAATTTTAAGATATGTCGAGCCTGTAGTGTGATTAATTTATGCTTGCTAGGAGTAACATGTGCAGGGACCTTTCTCTGCAAACAAAAGGAAAATATTCAAACCATGTGACTTTTTTTGAATTACCTGAAAGCATGGGGAGTCTACAGTTCCCCATTGCTTTTTCCATGACAACATCAAGGATGTGCAAATTAAATTTTGTAAAGTTTGTGAGGACCACAAAGAATTCAGCATATGTTTGTAGATTCAAACAAGAAGTTTGACTATATATACACAGCAGTAGTACACCACTGCTTCTTATTCTAACCGGTATCACATTGGCCAGCTCTGTTTATACAGATATAACTGCTAATGATTTCCCCGCTCCCCTCATTGGGGGAGCTCACACTCCACCTGAGTAGTCACACTCTGAGGTGTTGGAGGGGAATCTGTCTCTGAGCTCCAGCTGCTTCTGGCTGTAAATCTGCTCCCTGACCTGGTGTGTTATTCTGTATACTGGCTGCCTTTTCTGGACTTTGAAGCCTGGACTACGGCAAGGGTGAATGATGCTACAACCAATTGGATGGATGAGAAGTTGATTGCAGAGGAAAGAGAGGATGGAGTTGCTTGCCTGCAGTTGCCAAGCCTGGGACTCATACTTGTTGCTGGCTGTCTTCCTGCTTGCTGGCTGGGAGTGGGGCATGGGGCAGATTTTGGTTGGCTGCTGCCGGGTTGAAAATGGAAGAGAACGGACTTGTTTTTGCAATTTTGGACTGGATGGCGCCTGGAGACCGGATGCCGAAACTGTGAGAGCAGCAGGGCGGTGGCCCAATTGAGTATGTGTACTGTTTGTACTGATTTTGGTTTTGTTTTACTGTTGGGGGATTGTGTGGTTATTGTTGTATTTTTGTTGTGTATTTTTATTTTGGACCTGGGTGCTCGCCAGTTGCGGCCCCCCTGCTGTGCATTGGGGTTGATGGGCTCTTCCCGGTGCTAGTGAGGTGGAGGGGTGTACTCTCTCTCCTCAACTGCGTGCTGCCTGTCCTTTTCCGGTGGATTGACTTGTGGGTGCCTCTTCACCAACGTGGAGCTGTTGCTGGAGCCGTGGGAGGGTGAAGGAAGGGAGCGTGCGCTGGCTTGAGTGCTGGCGGCTTTGCCATGTTTTTAATTGTTTGTTGAGTTTCTTGTGGTTGCTCTGTATTTTGTCCTTTTTTTATAAAGGGAGTTCTCCCCCTCTCTCTTCCATTATGACACGTATAAGTGTGTCCTTTGCCGGTGGTCTGTGCTGTTCATTTGGGTGCTTTTCGACCGATTTGGGGCTGCCATTAGGGCAGGGCATCAATGTGTCCTTTACTGGTGGTCTGTGCCACTCGTTTGGGAGCCTTTCCACTGATGTGGGGCTACTGGGGGAGAGGGGGATGGGGGGGGGGGGAATGCTGGCTTTGTAGCTGGTGGTTTGTTTACAGGAAAAGTTTTGGGTTGAACTGTGCCTCCTCTTGGGAGGGAAGGGTGTGTTTCTCTTTTCCACACCATGCCCTGGACCGGTGTGTCCTTTTCTGGGAGCCTGTGTTGCTCATTTGGGTGCCTTTCCGCTAATGTGGGGCTACCATTGGGGGCCGGGGATAATTGGTGGTGTTGGGTGTGTGCTGGCTTGAGAGCTGGTGGATTTTGTATTTTTTGATGTCTTATGAATGCTTTTCGCATATTACTGATTTTCTATTGCTGATTTTCGTGACTGTTTTTGGCATGTTGTTGATTCTTTTGTGTTCTTGAGTTGTCAATAAACCTAAAATATTTAATGGGATAACCCAGCCAATAGGATTCAGGTAGGTTAGAACATCAAATCTTTTATGCAATCTGTTAAAGTTCATTGTATGATTAAAAAGCCAGGTGGACTAACTGTTACGTACTTTTGTAAACATTTATTTGCAGAGATACATTCCAAACACAAGAACCACTTTTTCAGTCTGTTTCTATTTACAGAGGCACCAGTGAATCCTCAGTTAATGCTGAGTATCTGCATATAATTAAATAAAATTAATATATAATTAGCTCTCTCTCTCTTGAGAACACCTCTCTTTCTCTTTCTCTCTCTCTGAGCAAAACCCACGCAAACATGGGGAGAACCTGCATACTCCACACGGACAGTGACCCAGAGCCGGGATTGAACCTGGGACCTCGGCGCCGTGAGACAGCAGTGCTAACCACTGTGCCACAGTGCTGCCTCACCTGTTGAATATTTCTAGCATTTTCTGTTTTTATTTCAGATTTCCAGCATACACAGTATTCTGCTTTTTGATTAATACCTTGTCCAAATCTACCAAATCTTCCTTCAATCTCCTTTGCTCCAAGAAGAACACCTCAAGCTTCTTCAACCAAACTTTGCAACTAATAACCCTCATCGCTGGAATCATTCTGTAAATTTCTGCACCCTCTCAAGGACTTTGCATCTTTCCACAAGTGTGATGACCAGAACTGGATGCAATTCTCTACGGTGGTCGAACGAGTACTTTCATTTAGAATGGACAGAAGCAACCATTTTTCTAATCTCAAACTCCCCTGCTTTCCAGATGGGTTCCAGTCCTGAATGTGCTCTTACAGTCAGGCATTTAGCCTACTTCTTTGACAGCTGTGACAAAGAGTCATCGGACTCAAAACTTTAGCTCTTTTCTCTCCATCACAGTCCATCACACGAACCTGCCTCCCATCCATTGATTCCATCTACACCTCCCGCTGCCGGGGGAAAGCAGGCAGCATAATCAAGGATCCCTCCCACCCGGCTTACTCACTTTTCCAACTTCTTCCATCGGGCAGGAGATTCAGAAGTCTGAGAACACGGACGAACAGACTCAAAAACAGCTTCTTCCCCACTGTCACCAGACTTCTAAATGACCCTTTTATGGACTGTCCTCATTAACACTACACCCTGTCTGCTTCATCCGATGCCAATGCTTATGTAGTTACATTGTATATCTTGTGTTGCCCTATTATGTATTCTCATGTATTTTCTTGAATTCTGTTCAATTCCCTTTTCTTCCCATGTACTGAATGATCTGTTGAGCTGCTTGCAGAAAAATACTTTTCACTGTACCTCGGTACACGTGACAATAAACAAATCCAATCCAATCCAATCCCTACGGATGCTGCCAGACCTGCTGAGATTTTCCAGCATTTTCTCTTTCGTAGCCTACTTCTTATTTTGCTGCAATCATAACCTCAGACTATTCGGCATTTTAGCTTATATAATGCACAGCTTGGGGAGTCTCATGTCTGGAATTGCCTACCTAGGCTTTCCCCCTGTTGTGTAAAGCATAGTCAAAGAAGCTTTCCCTGCTATTCTGGCTTCTGAGTTTTTGCAACAGCCTTACTCACAATGTCAAGATGAGCAATTGCTTTATTTCCCTTTTCTTACTCCAATTTCTGCTATAAATTCTTTTTCATTAAATTTCATTTTTGTGCAGGAAGAATCGGAGATACATCATTCCTTATCCCTACATTCACAGAATAAATATAATCCTACCGGCACAGTGGCACCGTGGTTAGCATTGCTGCCTCACAGTGCTAGGGACGCAGGTTTGATTCTAGCTTTCTGTGACTGTGGAGTTTGTACGCACTCCCCGTGTCTGTTTGGGTTTCCTCAAGGTACTCCAGTTTCCTCCCACAGTCCAAAGATGTGCAGGTTAGATGGGGTTACTAGGATAGGCTGGGGTCGTGGGCCTAGGTAGGATGCTCTTTCAGAGGATTGGTGAGCCTCAATTGGCTGAATGGCCTCCTTCTGCATGATATGGATTCTATGGATTCACAACCAGTCAAGAACAATAATGGCCAACCAGGTAGACAACTGGTGGAGACTCCATGAACACTGTCATCATCAACCAGTTCAGACTGGTGTCCAGTTACTAGTGGTATACCACAAGGATCTGTTTTGGGGCCGCTGCTGTTTGTCATTTTGATAAATGACCTGGAGGAGGTGGTAGAAGGGTGGGTGAGTACATTTGCAGATGACACTAAAGTCGGTGGAGTTGTGGACAGTGCAGAAGGATGTTACAAGTTATAGAGCGATATAGATAAGCTGCAGAGCTTGGCTGACAGGTGGCAAATGGAGTTTAATGCAGAAAAGTGTGAGGTGATTCATTTTGGAATGAATAACAGGAAGACAGAGTACTGGGCTAATGGTAAGATTCTTGGTAGTGTGGACAAGCAGAGAGATCTCGGTGTCCATGCCCATAGATCCCTGAAAGTTGCCACCCAGGTTGAGAGGGTTGTTAAGAAGGCGTACGGTGTGTTAGCTTTTATTGGTAGAGGAATTAAGTTTGGGAGCCATGAGGTCATGTTGCAGTTGTACAAAACTCTGGTGCGGCCGCATTTGGAGTATTGCATGCAGTTCTGGTCGCCACATTATAGGAAGGATGTGGAAGCATTGGAAAGGGTACAGAGGAGATTTACAAGGCTGTTGCCTGGCATGGAGGGAAGATCATATGAGGAAAGGCTGAAGGACTTGAGGCTGTTTTCGTTAGAGAGAAGAAGGTTAAGAGGTGACTTAATTGAGGCATACAAGATGACCAGAGGATTAGATAGGGTAGACATTGAGAGCCTTTTTCCTCGGATGGTGATGTCCAGCTTGAGGGGACATAGCTTTAAATTGAGGGGAGATAGATATAGGACCGATGTCAGAGGTAGGTTCTTTACTCAGAGAGTAGTAAGGGCGTGGAATGCCCTGCCTGCAACAGTAGTGGACTCGCCAACGCTAAACGCATTCAAATGGTCATTGGATAGGCATATGGACGATAAGGGAATAGTGTAGAGGGACTTTAGAGGGGTTTCACAGGACGGCGCAACATTGAGGGCCAAAGGGCCTGTACTGCGCTGTAATGTTCTATGTTCTATGTAAAGCCTAATAAATGACTGCTAGAGGCAAGTCCATGGTGCTTGTAAATGTTTTCAACCATAAGCCCCACATTCTTCACCATTGTGGATGACAGTGTCCAAACATTTCAGTTCATTCCACCTAATATTAAGAAATAGCTCATTATGATGAACACACATAGCAAAGGCTGTGGACCCTGACAACATTCCACCTGAAGACCCTGTGCAACAGAGCTAACTGTTCGACTGGTCCAGAAGTTCCATCACAGCTATGGCAATGTGGCACGTTGTATATGTGGGTGGAATTCGCAAAAACCATGGCAAAACCCATCACACTCTCCATTCGGGATTTTTCGGTGGTGGAGAGGCCCGGGGAGAAGTAGATTTTGAAAAACAAGTGTTTCGGCTTTGAGATTAACAAAAGGTATCTCCAGCACGCAGCAAGGTGGCACTATTTTCCATCTAATGCGCACACAAACGTGTGTGTGGTGTAAATAAACTAGTAATCGGGTCAGTTTTCAGCTCGTCTCTGAAATTTGTTGTCAGCGGGTTTTAAATAACTACAACTACAATTAATCTTTTGGTATGAATGTACACAACAGATTTGTTTTAAGTATCTCGACAAATGCACATTTTATTTCGGATCCACGTTGATGCATAATTGTGCTGCACAGCCTCGATGTTCTATATTAAGAGTAAAATGTGATTAACGGGACTGATTAACATCAAAGCTGTCTGAACTTCGAACCGATTTAGATTTTTTTTTTAAATGCAACTATATTTTACATATTTCTCAAGATACATTAAAAATGTTATGTTTCCTAATTTACTTGATTACTCTAACTAGAATAACTGTACATTACATGATACAAGGAATCAATTCCAAATAAATGCGGAAGAGTGAGAATAATATTTGAAGAAATTATACTTTGTTCGGTCTTGCTGGATGAGATGCATTTTAACACATCGCGAGGAGTCTTGTTAACATTTATGTTTCTTCAAATGGCGCCAACCATATGTGGAGACGGTATAAAATTAGTAATAAAACGCGCGCACATAATATACACCGCTGATAGAAAAGGTTGATTATTTTAATTATGTAATTACAGATGTCCAAGTCACAATAACCAGACTGAAGAGGGTGTATTTGAATTATTCACGCCCCATGCCACAAGATCGTAAATATCCCAGGAAACTGCTCGTTCCCCATTACCTTCTGGAATAGCTACATTTCAGAAAGGCAGGTGATCAAATCTAAGTATCCAAATATTCATATGTTTGTGGGTAATAGCTGTAGTTCTTCTGTACGATCACAAAATGACTAACCATGAATACTTAGCACCTGTCAATTAGGCCTTCTTAATTTTACGTATAATTTCAGCTATTCAGCAAGGAATAGCTTGAAACGTACATATATATAATCAGCTGAAGCATAAGAATCCATCAATACCATTGGACACCGAGCCGAACCTGCAGGAATAAATGAGAAATAGGATGTAACCCTTTGGTACAAAGGCCATCACCACCTGTAGTCGGTCAAAAACTGGTAGTAAGAAGCCTATGGGGATGTGCATTCAAGATGCAAGCATACTTCCTGCAGTTTAACATATTCTGTGGGTAACTCATGAATATGTGTATGAAAAAGTGTTAACAAACATACTGCAATTTGTGGTGTGATTCGCGGCGCGGGATGTTTCTTCAGTGGCTGAGGTGGTGAATTGCCTTTCCAATCATTCAATGTGGTCGTGTCTGTGGCTACAACAGGAAAGTACTGCGGGCGCTCGAAATGTGAAACAAAAGCAGTGCTGGGAATACTCGGCAAATCAGGCAGCATCTGTGCACAGAGAACCAGAGTGAACACGTTTCAAATCGACGACCTTTCATCGCGATGTGCCTGCAGCTAATTAACATTTAATCTCAACGTCCAAACTCCAAATAATCCAGTCAGGCAAAATGTGGAAGCATTTTAAATATTGCCATGAATGTATTTCGAAAGCATTGATTTTTAAAAATAATTGAGTGGGAACGCTGACATTTATTATTATATCCCACCGAGGAAGTTAGTAATCTGAGCAAGCGATTTTTGGCAATGCTGTAATATACAAGTGTAACATAAATATTATATGTAAAAAGGAAAGAACTGTTTGTATCCGTGCCCTTAATGTATTATGCCCTTAATATTGCAGTGAGACTTGTGTTTATGAGTTGCAGGAAGGAAGGGTATCCACAGGACACCATATCAGTAACTCAAATGTACTTTAATTATTTTTAACTCCTTTATCTAAAACAAACTTTGTAATGTGCGGGAGCTCGTGTTTATGCGCGATTTGGTGATAAAAATAGTTTTTAAAATTTAAAAATTACCTTAGTAATGAATGGTGTACGTGTATTCCCAACTGTCTATCCGGCTTAATTTGGATTAATTTATATTTGCAAAGCAAATACAGGAATTCGAACCAAGCCCAACCAAGTATGAAAAGGTGGCAATGCACTGCCTCCTTTAAAAAAATTCTAAAGTGACAAATATACATTGCTGCGTCCTCCCAGCTACAGGTTGTGCGGATTTAAAATCCCTTGGCGGGCTCACTGAACAATTAATCCTCCGAACATAAAAACAAAGGGAACTCAGACCGAGTTGCATTGTACAAGTTCAGTCGATTTGCGCTGCAATCTGTGCGACAAATCGGGCGCCCAGCCTGGAAGGGGGTCTGAATGTCCGGAAATGAAGCGGGGCGAAGGCTTTACCTGGGAGCTCGGGAGGTTGGCAACAGGAGAGGCTCCCGTTTCATTGACGTCACTCACCTGACAGTACCATCACGCGCTGAGCGGTCCTGCCGGCCCCGCCCCTCCGGTCCCGCCCCGCGCGCGCTCCTCCCCTCTCCCATTGGCCCTGCGCTCGGATGGGGCGCTGGCCCATTGGTTGGAACGACCCATTCCCTCCCTCACCCCCCTCCGCCCCCCCCCTCCTCCTCCCAGACATGGTACTTCCGCCTCTGGAATAAAGAGACTAATCAACATGGCGATGGGCTGTCAGTGGCCGCGCCGAGAGACTCGGAGTTGCTTCGAGATGTCAGCGGCGACGCCGGGCGGGGAGCGAGCTCTTGCCCTCCGCCAGTAAAATCCTGTTTGCTATTTCGAGCCTCGGCGTTGGGCGGACTTTGTTGCACTATGTCTCTACTTTGTGTGAGAGGTGAGTGTTGCTAAGGAGGTGTGTATGTTGTGTCGGTGAGGGGGTGGGTGGAGAGGCCTGGGGCACACACACACAGTGCTGGTACCCAACCTGCCTTCTGCCATCCGCTTGCCAGCCCCACGTAGCCGGCACCAGCCTTAAGACCGGGAGGGGTAACAAGTATTGTTGGCCTCTCTCCAATAAGTCAGCGGACTTGTTGCTGGTTTCAAGATGCTCCGGCCCCAGTCGCCACTTTCTGTTATTTTGTCAATAAAATGTCACAGATCTAACGGGTTTGGCATGAGACGCAGTTGCTTCGGCGGTTCTGTACACGACTTGTTGCCGTTTCAGCGTTTATTTGGCCAACCCTCAATCTCATCCTCCAGCCCATTTCGGCTGCTGACACCGTATTGGGAATTATTCACACAAAGTGCTGGTGCATATGTGCAGTTGCTGCCTCCGTGAAAGTTTTCGTTCTGTGCATTGTGTGTTTGGTTTATCTTGCGCTTTCGAGTCGATCCGTAAAACCAGTTCTTCGGACCTCATCTGGGATGCGATGTTATCACTTATTGAAACACAGGATGGGGTTATGGTCAAGTCCCTGTTTATGGTAATTGACCTAAAGCCTCCTCTTGGAGGGCGATTATTGTAGCAGAGGAACGAACGGATGGGGTAAACTATAAACATGGTACATTAAACCAAAGAGGTTCCTCCAGTTTGCGGAGCACACGGGAACATTTGGTGTGCGAGGGAAGCCTCGCTTAAACGCAACCTTTGAACGGATTTTAAATTGATACATTTTATTGGGCACTTACTCTTTACGATGCTTTTGGTGTATTTGAGAAACTTGTACAGTAATTAAAACGTTAAGAGTGTTCGCTGCGAGCTAGGTAGTGTGGAAAGGTTTCAGTTTGCTCTCGGAGCGTTTGTTCACTGCTTTTGGGCATTTATAAATGTTGGACGTGTGAAGATAACTTTAAAAGTAGAAACTTTATCGTTTTTAAAAAGCTTTTTTAAAAGACGCGAACGATTGGTGTAATCGCATTTATTTTACATTTTGCCACACTCTACGCAATTTAATATGGTTAATACCGGTTATTCAAAACGGTTATCCAAAACGGTTACACTAATATGGAACACGGTGCATCCAAGGCTGGAAAAATCCAAAGCTCCCTAACATATTAAATGGTATATTTCGCCGCAGTCCTTATTTCATTACTATAATTGAAATACCATTCCATTTGTTTGCAATCTGCAAACATCCCAATATTATCCCCCTTAATCGGATTTTACAGCAATCACAAAGACTTTTTCATTTTCCGCATCTGAACTCTTTAGACTATCGCAAGGCAAATTAGGCGCCTAAATTGCAGGAGGAGGAAAATATGTCAAAATTCCAATGATTACCGTCTTGGGCTGTGCATAATGCTTCGCCTTCCTACTCATGGTGACCATATTGCATTGCCAAGAATTCTGATTTAGTCCGGAATTTGCCATTTAGCCTTAACGGGGAACTTTCATGAAGCAGTTAAATAATTCCGAAAATGCAGCAGTTATGACGTCTGCCCAACATCTATGAAATATTGTCTTTTTGTAAGGTGTTAAATGCATCAAAAATTGACTAAACTCCATTGATCAAACGGTACAATTGTCAAGAGATGTTTCCACTCGGACCCAACTGACCAGGAGCCTTAGACACCAAGGCTGTGTATTTATCAGTTCTCGCATTAGCTATCGTTGGGGTCCAAGAGCTCGTAAAGCTGTAACATCCAATGTGTGTCTTTGCCAAGAGATTTCAGTATTGTAGCAATGCCAGATCAGCTGCAGATATAGCTGTAGTTGAAATACTATTAATCTAGGATATTTCATCAGATATGGAGCAACCTAGAAGATGTGGTCTTGCTTTGCATTTGTAGTTTAAACGAATTTAAATGACATTTTTGAAGTTTAACGCGGCTTATTTAAATATCTAATGCCAGGAAATGTATGGCTGGCTCTGGAAATGAAAAGTCGGAAAGCAGTGCTCTGCATGTGCAATTATCCAAATTGTCTCTTGATCTTCTTCGAGGGTGTCTTCATCAATTTCTTAGGCAGTCACTCTGGATCTAAGATGACTTGTGTCCACTCTGATTTGATGGGGTTGGAAATGGCTGGTCAGTCCAGTGTGCAATCCGCAGACTGCCACATGCAGCAGGGTGGGTGGTGCTCAAAGGGTTGGGCAGATGAGGTGTTTGAAGGTTTGTGCTCTCCAGATGACACTTTGATTTTCCCTTTGTGTGCGCCTGACAAAGTCTCTCAATGTGTTGGTTGCTTTACCAAATAACCTTCACCATTTTGGCCAGTATCCAACTGATCTCTCATAAGTTCACGGGGATGTTTGATCACTTCAAGGATGTTTTGAGGATATCCCTGAAGCAATTCCACTGCACTCCTTGGTGTCTCCTGTTGTGATACAAGTTGTCTTGTGAGTTTGGTGTCAGACAAACATAATGTGTCCTGCCCAGCCGAGTGAGTGATTCACGTCTCAATGCTGGGCACATTGCTTTGGGGAAACTGCCTTTCTTGACACTGAATTTGAAGGTTCTTGTAAAGGCAAACTGCTCATGACTTCTCCAGTGCTTTGTGGTGCCTCTTTTAGATTGTCCAAGTCTCTGAAGCATATAGCATTGCGGGGATCACTGTTGTTGGGTAAACCATGACTTCGTCCCTCGACTCTTCTTCTCAGTTTGCTGTAGACTGAAATGATTTATTTTAGCTGATCATTAATTTCATAGTCTATGCTGCCATTCGTTGGAAGGAGGCTCAAGATGTGGGAAATGGCACATTTTCCAGGATCTGGGGAGAGGTGGGGGCTGGTTGGAAGGGGTCCTTCGAACAAAGAAAAGTAACCGGAACCGGCCCTTCGGCCCTCCAAGCCCGTGCCGACCATGCTGCCCGTCTAAACTAAAATCTTCTACACTTCCTGGCTCTGTATTCCTCTATTCCCATCCTATTCATGTATTTATCAAAATGCCCCTTAAATGCCACTATCGTCCCTGCTTCCACCACCTCTTCCGGCAGAGAGTTCCAGGCACCCACTACCCTCTGTAATAAAAAAAATAAATCTTGCCTCGTACATCTCTTCTAAATCTTGCCTCTCGCACCTTAAACCTATGCCCCCTCGTGACCTAATAGAGGCATACAAAATGATCAGAGGGTTAGATAGGGTGGACAGCGAGAGCCTTCTCCCGCGGATGGAGGTGGCTATCACGAGGGGACATAGCCTTAAATTGAGGGGTAATAGATATAGGACAGAGGTCAGAGGTGGGTTTTTTACGCAAAGAGTGGTGAGGCCGGGGAATGCCCTACCTGCAACAGTAGTGAACTCGCCAACATTGAGGGCATTTAAAAGTTTATTGGATAAGCATATGGATGATAAGGGTATAGTGTAGGTTAGATGGCCTTTAGTTGTTTTTTTTCCATGTCGGTGCAACATTGAGGGCCGAAGGGCCTGTACTGCGCTGTATCATTCTATGTTCTATGTTCTATGTACCCTGGGGGAAAGCCTCTGACTATCCACTCTGTCTATGCCCCTCATAATTTTGTAGACTTCTATCAGGTCGCCCCTCAACCTCTGTCGTTCCAATGAGAACAAACCGAGTTTATTCAACCGCTCCTCATAGCTAATGCCCTCCATACCAGGCAACATCCTGGTTAGTCGCTTCTGCACCCTCTCTAAAGCCTCCACATCCTTCTGGTAGTGTAGTGACCAGAATTGAACACTATACTCCAAGTGTGGCCTAACTAAGGTTCTATACAGCTGCAACATGACTTGCCAATTCTTATACTCAGTGCCCCGGCCAATGAAGGCAAGCATGCTGTATGCCTTCTTGACTATCTTCTCCACCTGTGTTGCCCCTTTTCAGTGACCTGTGGACCTGTACACCTAGATCTTTCTTGACTGTCAATACTCTCGAGGGTTCTACCATTCATTGTATATTCCCTACCTGCATTAAACCTTCCAAAATGCATTACCTCACATTTGTCCGGATTAAACTCCATCTGCCATCTCTCCGCCCAAGTCTCCAAATGATCTAAATCCTGCTGTATCCTCTGACAGTCCTCATTGCTATCCGCAATTCCACCAACCTTTGTGTCATCTGCAAACTTACTGACCACCACTAGTCACAGTCCTCCAATCAGAAAAGCACCCTTCCATTGCTACTCTCTGCCTTCTATGACCTAGCCAGTTCTGTATCCACCTTGCCAGCTCACCCCTGATCCTGTGTGACTTCACCTTTTTGTACCAGTCTACCATGAGGGACCTTGTCAAAGGCCTTGCTGAAGTCCATACAGACAACATCCACTGCCCTACATGCATCAATCATCTTTGTGGCAAATCATCTTTGTTTTCCATGTGTTTAGTGAAAGGCCCATCTTCTCGTATGGTTGAGATTGAGTTGGCAGTGACCTGGGGCTCAGTTTCTGATTGAGGTTGGAGTGGTTTTGCATTGAAAGGTTGAACAGTTTCTTGTTTGTATGTAAATTATTTCCATTCCTGTGGGTAATTTGGTGGAGGTCAGATGCAGTCCCGCAGTAAGGAAGATGAGATGGTGAGGTGACTCAGCCTTGTTTGACCCAACCTCACTGAGATAGTTTGTGCAGTGTTGCATCAGTGAGAATCACAGCTTGCATGCCATCATAGAGGATGATGAATTTCTGAGGGAGGCAAACTTTGCGGAAGATACTCCATATTTGCAGTTGATAGTCAAAGGCTTTTGTGAGGTTGATAAATGCCACAGATAGTGGTTGGTACTGTTGCTTGCATTCTTCTTGAATTTGCCATACAGTTAATCACAATTGTGGTGCCCCTCGATGGGCAAACTGTGCCTCTGGAAGGAGTTCTTTGGCCATTGGGTAGAGGTGAGTGAGAAATATCCTTGCAATGATCTTCCCTATTGCTGACAGTAGGGAAATTCTATTTTGGTTACTGCAAACTGACATTTCCTTTCTTGAATTTAGTCACAATAACAGCCCCCTGGCATGCACTCTTCTGAGCATAGGCAGCGGTGCCAGATTGCAGCCATACCAGGAGTATGTATCTGCCATGTTTCAGAATTTTGGCAGGGCTTCCATTTTCACTCGGACTCTGGTGACGCCGAGACTTAGCCAGTTTGGGTATTGAGGAATGGAGTTTAGGCTTTTGAAGTCAAAGACCTTCTTTGTTGAGGAGTTCTTCAAAATGTTATCTTTAGAGAGTGCTCGCTGTCTCCAAGCTCCCTTCCATTGATGGTTCCCAGCTGGTTGGGGTCTTGAGTGCTTGGACCAAAGATCATTCTGACAGTGCTGAAGTGTTGTTGGATCTCCTGTGCTCTCTTCTACTTGTACTTTGTTCTATATCAAGGGTTTTATGCTGTACCACTGCTTTCAGCTATCTTTTCATAGAATTTCATAGAATGTACAGTGCAGAAGAAGGCCATTCGGCCCATCGAGTCTGCACCGGCTCTTGGAAAGCGCACCCTACCCAAGGTCCACACCTCCCCTCCATAACCCAGTAACCCCACCCAACACTAAGGGCAGATTTTAGCATAGCCAATTCGCCTAACCTGCACATCTTTGGACTGTGGGAGGAAACCGGAGCACCCGGAGGAAACCCACGCACACACGGGGAGAATGTGCAGAGACAGTGATCCAAGCCGGGAATCGAAACTGGGACCCTGAAGCTGTGAAGCAATTGTGCTAACCACAATGCTACCGTGCTGCCCTAAAATTTAGAGTACCAATTTATTTTTTCCAATTAAGGGGCAATTTAGCGTGGCCAATCCACCTCGCCTGCACATCTATTTTGGGTTGTGGGGGCGAAACTGACGCAAGCACGGGGAGAATGTGCAAACTCCACACGGACAGTGACCCAGAGCCGGTATCCAACCTGGGACCTCGGTCCCGTGAGGTAGCAGGGCTAACCCACTGTACCGCCCTTATCTTGTAGAAGTGCTGCTTTTTAATCTTGATGTATGGTAAGCTTTGCAGTCGCGAATAGCTTTGCAGTCTGAAAAGCTTTGTGCTTGCGTTCGATTAGTCCCTGTATTACTAGCACTATGGGCACAGCTTATCTCCTCATGGCTGAAGAGAATGCCAGTGAACTGTTGAATGAGCAGAGCCACCTTGAAATGAAATGAAAATCGGTTATTGTCGCAAGTAGGCTTCTAATTAAGTTACTGTGAAAAGCCCCTAGTCGCCACATTCCGGCGCCTGTTCGGGAAGGCTGTTACGGGAATCGAACCGTGCTGCTGGCCTGCTTTGTCTGCTTTCAAAGCCCTGTGCTAAACAGCTTGACAGATTACGTAGTGGAATAATTGCCACCATTTGGGCCATAATTTTTGTCCTGAGGTCTTGTGCTTGTTTTGCTGGTTGCTCAGGGTGTTAATTGTGACAGTCATTTTCGGTGTCACTCAATCGGGAGAATATGTAAAATCATAGAATGATAAGCAATCTCTTAATTAGTGTTTTCAAAGTTTAAGCCTTAATGGTAAGTGCCTGTAAATTCAGGAAGTGGAATTGGTGTCATTTTTAAAATGCAGATCAGGCAAATATATTGAGTATACAATATGTCCATTGATGTATGTTGGGTTACATTTTATCAAGGAATGCAGATAATTGCAAAGCCCTAAGATATATTGCTCGGTGAATAAAGAGTTCTAAATACTTTTGCAGAATAATATTTACTTCATTTTAAATAAAAATCTTGGTCAATGATAATTTGTCTGTGAGATTTTCAGCTTGCCCTGTTGTGCATTTAATTTTAAAATGGAAATTATGACTTGTGATTGATTGAACAATTGAACTATATTCAACAGAGTATACAAAACTATATTTTACAGTTGATTCAGGAATGGCATAAATGCAAGCAATTTCTAACAGCTTATCAAGGCTGTTATTCAGATTTCAGGAAGGTTCACTTAAAGGATTTCAGCTCCTTCAACTCACCAGTATGAAAATTTCATGATCTTTTTAATACTGCATAATTCAACTTGGACCAGATTGGAATCACAGCTGTGGCTGATATTCACAGTTGGGTTTCCTCTAGCTGCAAGTTTTCGATCTTGTCCAGGCTGTCAGATGCTGCCCCAGGTGGCTGTTGAAGTGCTTAGCTGTTGGAATGGAGAGAAAAGTGACAGGTTGCGCACCTCACTGTTGTGATTCAGCACCCTTCGCACCAGCTGATCCCAGAGTAATGTTGCTGAGGACAATGGTGATGTTTGTCGTCACTTGTCCATTTTACTTGAATCATTAACTCTGCAGTAAATTAAATCAACTTCCTGAAAGGTTGTCATTAAAATCCTTGTAGTTTTAACAAAATAAAAGTGGTAAGTTTGTTGCAGCACTCTGGGCTAGGTCACTGTTTTTGACGAAATTATATTAACATGCAATTTTTAAAAAAATCCCTTCTCTGAAGCAGGAGCCCTGCAGGTCCATTAAACCTGGTCTCTGAGCAAGACTAGGAAATTAAATCATAGAATTTACAGTGCAGCAGGAGGCCAATCGGCACATCGAATCTGCACTGGCCCTTGGAAAGAGCACCCTACCTAAGCCCGCACCATCCCTATCCTTGTAATCCAGTAATCCTACCCAACCTTTTTGGACACGATGGGCAATTTAGCATGGCCAATCCAAATAACCTGCACATCTTTGGACTGTGGGAGGAAACTGGTGCACCTGGAGGAAACCACGCAGACACTGGGAGAAGTGCAAACTCCGCACAGACAGTGACCCAAGCCGGGAATTGAACCTGGGACCCTGGAGCTGTGAAACAATTGTGCTAACCACTGTGCTACTGCGCCCCCAACCCCTATACTCCCCCATGAAGCCTAAAATTATATTAATCGGACTCTGACTTCTGCTTGTTTCTTTGAATGTCAAACTACAGGAGTAGGCTTGTCTGTTCTCCCTGCTTGGTGGCTTAAACGCCTGCTGTTTCGTTCTTGTCGAGATGAGAGAACAAAGAATGGCAAGTTGGATGAAAAATTTTAATGAACTGAGTACTAGACATGTTTTAACAGCATTAAAATGGAAATGGTTTGGAATGCTTCGGTTTTTCAGTATAGTGACAGCATTCACCACAGAAAAAATGGATCACCCAGCTTTAATATGTGGACAATGTTACAAATGAGAAATTTGTATTGATATCTCCTTTCCATCCTTTTAAAGTGTTCATACATCCTATCATGTGTGCTATTTATGTCAATCTTTGTGCTGTTTTGGAGCCAGGTAATTTAAGTGCTGTGTAGTTCAAAGGCAGATGCCACTGCACAATGTTCTGGTTTTCGGCATGTTATTGAAACTATGTTTTGCAATAGTTATCATTGTTAGGAATGTAGATGGATTATGCAGAAATCATCAGAATTGGAAAAAAATGAAACTAGTGTTCAATAATCTACTCCAGTGTTTTGTGTAGCTTTGTCTTGCAATCTTCTGTCTTTTAAGAATCAGTTAACACCAATATTTTTCAGAAAGATTATCTTCCTCATCTTCAAAGCTCCAAATTTTTAATTTTATTTAACTGTAAATTACTTTACATACTTTACAACACTACTGTGTTATAATCCCCATCAAGACCAATACTTTTCGAATATATGAATTTTTCAGTGATAACAAAGAATCTCGAGGTTTCACTCTTTCAGACTTTTACTGTTACACCTAAAATCAACCACGGAACATTACTTGTGGTTATGGGTAACATGTACACTAAATTACAGAAAATATATTTCCCCCATTAACTACTCAACACAAGTGAATGTCCCACACTACGTTTATAGTTTACAGCACTATCTCCATAAGTATATGTAACCATCTGGTAAAGTCCCAAATTCCTGCCGACAATTCAACAGGCTCTCTTCTCCCTGCCCCACCGGAAAGAGCCTTGCAATATCCTTTTTAAAGGTTCCTTCACTCAATCCTCCTGAGAATAAGCAGCAAGGCACCCATTGGCAACATTTGGATCTTTTAAATCTTCTTAAATCCCAACTCTTCAAACAGGGAATCCGTTCTCGTTAGCATTATGTTTGGCTATTAACACAAAAGAGTCTCTTCCTCTCCTCAGCACAGCAGCCATTGTTTTCGGCCTTACCTTTGTGGTCACTCTGTCTGAGACTGTGTTGAATAATATCTGCTACTCTTTTTCTCTTCTTAATCAAGGTGTGAAACCTAGTACTTGAGTTTCTATGAATTTCAATCTAGGCCTCTGTCCCCCATGACAGTCATACCACATGGGCCTGCCTCTGGGCTGACTTTTGGTATGATTCACACCATTCCCCTTTCCAGGGCATTATTTTATCTAAAATTAAAAGACAGTTTAAAACATAATTGTCTTCTAATTTGCAACAACTGTAATGTATATAAGTGGAATATTACAATTTAACCTGAAGAAGAATTTTTTAAAATATAAATTTAGAATACCCAATTAATTTTTTCCAATTAAGGGGCAATTTGGCATGGCCAATCCACCTACCCTGCACATCTTTGGTTTGTGGGGGCGAAACCCACACAAACTCAGAGAATGTGCAAACTCCACACGGACAGTGACCCAGAGCCTGGATTGAACCTGGGACCTCGGTGCCGTGAGGCTGCAGGGCTAACCCACTGTGCCACCGTGCTGCCCCTAGAAGAATGTATTACAGTAAGTAACTTGTGACTGGCTTCAGAGAGATGGTGAAAGTGTAGTGAAGTTTTATTTAAATTAAAATTGGACTTTAGAATACATAAGCAACGTGCAATCTGATTGATTATGTGGTAAATGTAGCATGCTAGTGAGGAGAACGGTCTAAAGCTTACGATCAGTTGGTATTTTGCCTTCTGTTTGGGTGTATGGTAGTTTAATTGATTTTCTGGATTAGTCCAATGCCAATGGAGTTTCGGAATGCTAGAAGGTGGTCTATTTGTCAGCTTGCAATTCCTATGCTACTAAGCAATCTGAGATTAGTTGATCAAATATTTTTGTAACCAGAAAATATGACAAAAATGAGCAAAAAGCTTTAGGCTGAAGTCAACATATTTTGAAGAATAATCTATGAACAAGTGGAAAATGTTAGTACAGTCTTTTTTTCTGGATTGAAAACAGGGTCACATCATTGTGTAAATAGTTATTTTTCTGTTCATAAGAAAATGGTAGGAAAGATAAGATACCTTTGTGAGATCAGTCAACATAGGACACTGGTTTCTGAGCAATTGGTTGGCTGAAATGACTAGCACAAAGCCTACAGCTGTTGGCAAGTTTACAAGCACCGAGTGGTGCTTCCTGCATCTTTTCTTTTCTCTTGCTTGTATGGTTCACCTGAAGTGCAGAATTTCAGCAGGAAAAATGAGGGTTGGTGTGATGGCACATTCCTGTTTGACACCTGCCTTTAGTGAAATTAGGGTCAGTGGTGATCATGGCCTACATGCTATCAGATTGTCGATGAAAAAGTGTCTGAGTGCAGCCAAAGTTAAGGAAGAAGTACCATAAACCTTTGCGACTTGTTCCGATTGTTGGAATAAAGGTGAGGTTGGACTAGTCCATGTATGGTGGTTGTTGCTGCTCCAAATATTTTTTTCTTGATTTGCCATACACTGAAGATCATATTTGAAGTGCTCCATAGTGGGCAAAATCAACACAACTCTTGAAGAGCTCTTTAGCTACTGGAAGTTCTGAGAAACAAAGTTTTCGTGAGGAGATTAAGGAAATCTGTATTAGTAGAGAAATAGTTTTGGGTAAACTAATGGGGTTGGAGGCGGAGGTGGATAATTCTCCAGGGCCTGATAATCTTCATCCCAGAGTATTTAAGGAACTGGCCCTAGAAATAGTCTATCCATGGCTGGTCATTTTCCAAAATTCTTTGGGCTCTGAAATGGTTCCTACAGATTGGACGGTAGCTAATTTCAACCCACTATTCAAAAAGGGAGATGGCAGGAAAACTGGGAACTATTGACCAGTGAGCCTAACATCAGTATCAGGGAAGTTGCTTTGAGTCCATCATCAAGAATTTCATAGCTCAATTATTTGGAAAGAAGTGGTATAATCAGACCAAGTCGGCATGGATTTACAAAAGGGAAATTCTGCTTGACAGATCTACTGGAGTTCTTTGAAGATGTAACAAGTAGAGTTGACCAGGAGACCTGGTGGATGTGGTTTTTTAGACTTTCAGAAGGCTTTTGGACAAGGACTCGCATAGCAGATTACAAGTGCATGGGATTTCAGGTAGTGTCTTGAGATGGATAGAAAGCTGGTTACCAGACAAGAAAAAGTTGGAGTTGGAATAAATGAATAAGTTTCTGGTTGGCAGCCAGTAACTAGTAGGGTATTGTCAGGATCGGTGCTAGAACTCCAACTGTTGTTGTTATTATTATTATATAGCAATGATTTGGGTGAGGGAACTAAATGTATTATCTCCAAATTTGCAGATGATACAAAGTTGTGTGGGAGGGTGAGCTGTGAGGAGGCTGCAGAGATGCTTCAGTGGGATTTGCGACAGGCTGAGGTGAGTCGGCATATACAAGGCAGATGCAGTATAATGTAGATGAATGTGAGGTTATCCACTTCGGTAGAAAAAAAAAGGAAGGCATGAGGAGGTGGGCTTGGGAGGGAGGGTGGATGGGAGGGGTTATTTTTGTTACTGTGTGTGGCCTTCAATAAAAATATTTAAAAAAAAAAGGAAGTTATTAATTGAATGGTGTAAATTGAGAGGTGTATACTCAGCGAGACCATAGTGTCCTTGTTCATCAGTCACTGAAAGCAAGCGTGCAGGTACAGCAGACAGTAAAGAAGGCTAATGGTGTGTTGCCCTCAATGGAGGATTTGCATATTGGAATAGGGATGTTTTACTGCAATTGAGTAGGGCATTGGTGAGGCCACACCTGGAGTATTGTGTGCAGCTTTGGAGTCCTTATCTGAGGAAGGATGTTCTTGCTATAGAGGGAATGCAGTGAAGGTTTACCAGGCTGATTCTTGGGATGGCGGGACTGTCATTTAAGGGGAGACTAAATTGGTTAGGATTATATTAATTGGAGTTTGGTTAGGATTATATTAATTGGAGTTGACAAGAGTGAGAGGGAATCTCATAGAAACTTACAAAATTTGAACAGGATTAGACCGGGTAGATTCAGAAAGGTGTTTCTGATGGTGGGGGAGTCCAGAACTAGGGATCATAGTTTGAGAATAAGGGGTAAAACTTTTAGGACTGAGGTGAGGAGAAATTTATTCACCCACAGAGTGTGAATCTATGGAATTTGCCACCACAGAAATTGGTTGAGGCCAAAATGTGTAATTTGAAGAAGGATATAAATAGAGCTCGTGGGGCTAAAAAGATCAAGGGCTATTAGGTGGGGCCAGGGTAAAACTTGATGATCAGCCATGATAACGAATGGTGGAGCAGACTTGAAGGGCTGAATGGCCCCCTCCTGCCTCTATTTTCTAGTTATGTTTCCACCTACCACTTGTTCATTTTATGTTTCACATTTTTTGTTGTACTGCTGCCTTCCTAAACCTATATGTTTGTAGCTTTTTGCCTTGACGACTTGCAGTGATCAAACCAGTCTCTAAGCCAAGAATGTAACAGGTCCTGATTAGGTGGACTAGAGTGGACCAAACACTCTAGTTCCTAATGACCTGAGAGTAGAGAAGTTGCCTACAAGGTGCTGGCTAACAAGATCTCCCTTCTGTGGGATCCTTACATGTTAATTTTTTTTGCAGCTAGCACCATTCATTGTTGGTGTTTAGCGACCAGTTTGCTGGCAATACTAGAATGGATTAAGTGGTGGGTAATTGGTCCAGCCGTTTACGAGCATCTGTTATGGTATGAATGACATGGGCTATCACTTTAATCTTCCCATTGGGCACTAATGTAGTTGAGCAGATGACCGTATTTGAATTGTTCCTTTCTCACCTCCAGTTACCTCTCAACAAAGATAGACGTGGATTTTATAAAAAGTATATGTTGTTGAATTTTTTTTGAATAGCGCAACAAAAGCAATAAACAATGCAAACCAGGCACAGAACAAGAATTGTTCTAAGCATACAAAAAGGCAAATAACTTAAATTGTATACTTAAAAACCCTAACAGCTGACAGTGTCTAGATCTTTGAAAAAGGAGATAAACAGTTGCCATCTCTGGTTAAAATCTCTCAAACGAACCCCTGATGGTAAATGTTATTTTCTCCAAGTTCCCTAACCAGCCAGAAGCAATAGACTGAGTGGGAGACCTCTCAACTAAGCACAGATGATGAAATGCACCACCCATTGAATGTGCTAGCTCAACCTTTTTGGGTGGCTGTATCAAAGCCATGACCTCTACCTCTGACCTGGTACTAGGGCTTACTGAGCAGCAGTTAGCCCCTCACTGCTATATATTTTTGAGAGCGACAATCCACATCGGGCACCTCAACACATTGAATAAGTATGCCATCTCCACAAAATCTTTCAAATTTTTTTGCAGGATGGAATGTTAACATCCTCCCAAGCCAACATTCCCAGCATCAGGTGCTGATCATTCCAAACTAGCTTCACTTGACTGTTTAACTTTTGTTCGCATGCCTGATACCTGACTTCGAATGTTGTCAGAACAAGACATCCCAGGAGAGCAGAGAACACTCTTTAGGGATGTTCTTGAAGAATCGCTGAAGAAATCCAATATCCTCACCTGTTCATGGCCTCTGATTGCTCAAAATGGAGAAGAAGCATTTGGAAAGGCACTAAGCACCTTAAGATTTTGGGAGCCCGAAGAGGCCAACTCCAGACAGCAGCATGAGTGCACAGCTTCCCGAGTAACTAATTTACCTTTCCCACATGGATCGTGCACAGGATTTCATAAAGCACCTAACTGGATTTGAAGCAAGTCATTCTCAATCCTGAGACTGCTTTGGCAGAAGTTAGTCCTTAAATGGGAAGTAAGTGACTTGAGTATTCCTTAAAATGCCATTGTTTCCAAATTAGAACATTTATGTAGTTATGCAGTTTCTGTATTAAGGAACTTTGTTTTAGTGAATTAATTATTCTCAGTTGCAATGGCTTCACTGCAGTTTCACTGTTAGCAGTTTAAAGCTCAGCCCTTCAGAAAAATCAGTGAGTATAGGTCACTATGACCAAAACTACATGCTGTTTCCTGCTTGCTTTGTTCAGAGGGCTGTTTCAATTCAGTTTGCAAGGTTCAAGGCACTAAATTACCGGTCTGACGCATGCTTAGTTTTGATCAACAGTTGAAAAGCTTTAATTTATTTTGTGTCAAGTTTTTTTGTGTATATATTTTAGTTTTTTTTTTTTTCAGTTTTACTAAAAGTGCAACAAACCCTCGACTGGTACAGGATAAATGTTCTGTATACGTGAATACAAAAAGACAGCAGAATGCCAACATAATCGGTTCAGCTTAATCATTTAAACTTGGTGTCTCCGATTTTATACAATGGATAAGCAGGAGAAGAGGGTAAAGCCATGTAAATATGTTAATATGGTTCATACATAACCTACAGCGGGGTCACAATGGTGCTGCATAACCTGTGCAAAAACCTTCATAGGTGCGAGTCAGATGTAGCAGAACCTATAAATTTGAGATAGGGGTCCCATAGTTTTCAGAATGGGTCCGATTTTAGAACAGAGCATGCAGGTTAGGAGCTTGGGATACTTTCCATGATTGATGACAATTCTGGAATGCAGCTTATTTATCACTAATCCATGAGTAAAGGATGTTTTTCCATGTAGCAAAGATTAAGATATTATACAGCCTTTTTTTTTTATTAGCATCAATGATTCACCTGTCCGGAAGGTCTGTAATTAGGAATACAGCATCAAATTTTTAAGGTTGTGTCGAATATCTTTTCAAGCTCTTTAAACTACACCAGACCAGTAGGATTGAATTTTGACACCGGACCACACACATTGAATGTAGTTGCGCTCGACTGCCTTGCACTTTTAGCACAACGAGGATATGGCCGGGTCAAACCTGTGTCTCAAGCTTGGTGTGATATGCAGATTGTAATATTTTGAACTGAGTCTCTTTCGTTCTATTACAGACTGAAATTTTATTGGCATTTTCCCATATATTATCCCAGGTCTCTTCAACATTGATGGTAAAGTCTTCAGAACACAAAAGTATCATAAAATTTGTTGATCAATTGTTTAGGTTCCATAAAAATCAGGATTTGTTCCACCGGGGAGACTGAAGCGTAAAGATGCATAAATAAATATCTTAAGGATAAAGGAGTCGCAGATATTTTAGAAATGAGTATCTCAGGAAATCAAATTGTTGGAATAGCTGCTCAAAAGATGATGAGCAAACACCTTTGAACATGTCTCCCAGCCTGCAAATATCTCTCCAGATATCGAATCCATGGTCCATTAGTCCTGGTGGGAAATCGGTTGCCTTGAATGGGAGACAAGAGTGGAAGTTCATTTTGATCTGCCCTTCCAGCTGATGGACTATCCTCCATGTTCGAGAGTGTTAATAATGATCAGGTTCTCACTATTGGCAGACCCAGCCTTAAAATCCCTGTAAAACAAAAGGGCCTGTAAAGAGTAACACAGACTTTCCTGTTTCAATGTTGAGCCAAGGAGGAGGGGCCTTATAAACCCAATCCCTTTATAAACCGAAGAGAGGATAATTGATCAATTTTAATATTTGGCACACCCAACTCCCCTTGGAGCCAGGATGTTGCACTTTAGCCAATTTCAAGCAAGGCTCCTTTTTTATTCCACTACAAATAAACTGAACATCCCATTGATTTCCTTTAGGACCCTAACAGATGAGATTGGCAACAACTGTGGCAACACATTCATCTAAATCAATGTTATTCTGCCCCACCACCAGGTTGGTATGGAGGACCAATGAATCAGGTCCCAATGGACACAGTTAACCCGGGGCCGGGTGAGGAAGGAATGAATGAATGTTTGCCCCATACAAATATTTCTAGGAAGGGTAACTGCAATACCCAGATAAGTAAATCCTGAAGGGGACCAGTGCAATGGAAAATTAGATAGGGGGGGGGGGGGGGGGGGGGGGGGGGAGGAGCTCTCGCTCTCTCGAAGCCCATGAAATGGCATAGCCTCAGAGTTTGTGAAATGTATGTTTTGCAGCCTGAGAACAGGCTACATCTATTCGCCACATGACTAATAGTAGGAACAGAAATGACCGGCTTAGATGCGAACAACGATACATCTGCATAAAGTATGATCGTGTGCTGCTTCCCTCTACTGTGTGGCTCAAAAACCAAAGGATCCTGTCGACTATCCTCCACCAGAGGCTCTCTGGCTATGCAAATGATAATGGGCACCTCTGTCTAGGCCCAGTGTCGCAGGATAAAGCAGGGCATAATTCACACCACCAGCCATGAAGCTTTTTCTGACATCATTGAAGCCTCTATGCTTCTGTTGCTTCGCCGCTGAGAAATCTTGGAAGAAGAGACCCTCACCCCTCATAGGGTCAGGTCCCATCACACCTCGCTGCTTCCAATACTCCTTTTGGCTATCTCCGAAGATATGAAAACTGATTATAATCTGTGCCCTTTCCAACTTAATAGGCCAGCCTTTGTCTAGCTGAAGAAAACGTGGCACCCATCTCTCATTAGGGTCCCAGGTTCGATTTCCCCAGTGGGTCACTGTCTGTGCGGAGTCGGCACGTTCTCCCGTGTCTGCGTGGGTTTCCTCCGGGTGCTCCGGTTTCCTCCCACAGTCCAAAGATATGCAGGTTAGGTGGATTGGCCAAAATGTTAGGAGGGGTTATTGGGTTATGGGGATAGGGTGGAAGTGAAGGCTTAAGTGGGTCGGTACAGACTCGATGGGCCGTATGACCTCCTTCTGCACTGTATGTTCTATGTTCCAGGGAGCTTGCCTTCCATTCCTTATTTTGGCAAACTGACAACCCAGAAATTTTAGTTCTGGCCTTAGTTCTCCAGACTTCCAGGATTTGTGACATACAATGTAGTTGGTTTTCCAAGGATTGCGAGCGGGCCTCCGCTGAGGAAGTTGCATTTTTGACCGTCTGGATTCTCTCCTCCATTTCATCAAGCCTCTTGTTAGTATTATGCAGCTCAATCTCATGAGCACTAATTATTATGTGCTAACAAGCAGGGTTTACCATCAATGACCTTAATGATGTTTGCAGTAATCTGTAGTGCCTTTGAGAGTGCTGGATCAAGAGCCCGCTTTAGGATCAAGTTGCCTCTTGAGGATCAAGTTGCCATATGAGGAATCTGCTCCACCCAGTTGCATCTGACTGCTCCCTTTTGTCACAATTTTCTTACAATTCCTTGGCAACATGCCATCAATGCTTAGCCAGAAATCTTCGAGGGGAAATAATGTGAAATATTCGCTCCTGTATTATAGGCACATGCCGCATAACAGGATAAATGAGAGTATTAAAGGAAGTACAACCAGAGCCCATGGAAATGCTGCTTTTCTGGACCTGCATCACGTGATTCCTGTATTGCAACTTGAGATAAAATCAACCATATGTGCAGTAAGGCAAAAAAATGAAATTTTCAGGTAATGTTTATTGATTTAGATTCTAGCCAACATGGCACTTCGCGGTTCTTGTGCATTTGTAACAACCGTATAAATGGAGTTTCAGATGCTGGACCCAGGCAGTTTTGACAAAGTCATCGGACTTGAAACGTTAGATCTTTTCTCTCCCTACAGATGCTGCCAGACCTGCTGAGATTTTCCAGCATTTTCTCTTTGGTTTCAGATTCCAGTATCCATAGTAACTTGCTTTTATCCTGGTCCCTAGTGTTTTTTTTTCTCAAATGTTATGACATTGTCGTGTTGTTTACACACCCTAGGTGAGTGTGTGGTCAAATCCAGCCCCGGAATCTCAACGCAAATTAGAATTAGAATTAGAACAGTACAGCACAGAACAGGCCCTTCGGCCCTCGATGTTGTGCCGAGCAATGATCACCCTACTCAAAATCACGTATCCACCCTATACCCGTAACCCAACAACTCCCCCTTAACCTTACTTTTTAGGACACTACGGGCAATTTAGCATGGCCAATCCACCTAACCCGCACATCTTTGGACTGTGGGAGGAAACCGGAGCACCCGGAGGAAACCCACGCACACACTGGGAGGACGTGCAGACTCGGCACAGACAGTGACCCAGCCGGGAACCGAACCTGGGACCCTGGAGCTGTGAAGCATTGATGCTAACCACTATGCTACCGTGCTGCCCCTTAAAACATTTCCACCATTTGCCACGGTGGGATTCGAACCCGGATTCCCAGAACATTACCCTGGGTCTCTGAATTACTAGTCCTGTGACAATACCATTATGCCACTACCTCCCCACGTTAAAATGATTTAACGAATAATATATATGAAGTTTGCAGAATCTTTGGCCCCTTGACTGGTCAATAAGTTACAGCCACTAGGTTTGAAAGTTGAATACGGTAACTGTTTATTTATAACAGGAACACTTTGAAACATGAGATAATTATAATGGAAAACAGCCAACTAATTACACTCACTTTTACCATCCCACCCTCTACCCAAACAGACACATGGAGGGAGGGGAGAGGTAAAAACAATACCAATTTAAAATATGAAATGAAGTGGAGTGTCCTTGCTTCCGATGTTGAGGTCATTGCAGCAGCTGTCCTCCCAGGAAGTTGGATTGCTCGTGGAGATCCTCTGGCAGAAATGTTAAGAATTCCCAGGCTGTAGGATTCCCTCTGGGGAGTCACTTGAACATTTATTAGCCTGGACCTTCACTCAATAGATCCGCTTCAGGCCTGTTCAATTCTTATTTGTTTCCATCTCCACCAGAATGATTAACAGCCTTACTGAGATGAGAACAGAGTTGCACACAACGAACCTTGCCTGCAGCTTGTGGCTGGACTGAATATTCCTGCAGTTCAAACTGGCTGTGGAGAGACAAAGGTCTTCACTTTGGATGTTCAGAAATAATCTATTACATGAGAGGGATCAGGGCTGTGACCCTCAGCTTTTGACTAAAACAGAAGCAAAACTGATCTCTGTAAGGAACATTCTGAACTCTGCAGAGTCTTCGAAGAGTATTGATCCAATTCTCGTTTAAGACTATTATTGAATTTATACTCTCCACCCCATCAGGCAGTGCATTCCAAATCCTAGCCACTCGTATTGGTGTGAAAAAAGGTTTTCCTCTGCCTCTAATCTTTGCCAGTCACCTTCCGTCTGTGTCCTCTGGTTATCATCTGTTCAGCCATTGGCAGTAGTTTCTTTATTGTATCGTTTGTGATTTTAAGCACCTTAATTAAATCTTCTCCTGGCTTCCTTTTTAGCTACCTCAGCTCTAGGGTGAACAACCCCAGCCTCTCCAGTCTATTCATGCAACTGTATTCTCTCATCCCTACAACTATTTGTTAACTTCGTCTGTATCCACTCCAAAGCTTTCTTTCAAGTGTGGTGCTCAGAATTTGACACCATAGGGCAGCACGGTGACCTAGTGGTTAGCACAACCGCCTCACGGCGCTGAGGTCCCAGGTTCGATCCCGGCTCTGGGTCACTGTCCGTGTGGAGTTTGCATGTTCTCCCCGTGTCTGCGTGGGTTTCGCCCCCACAACCCAAAATGTGCAGAGTAGGTGGATTGACCACGCTAAATTGCCCCTTAATTGGGTAATCTAAATTTAAAAAAAAAAAAAAAGAATTTGACACCATGCTTTAGCTACGTGAGCAGAATTAGGCCATTTGGCCGACTGAGTCTGCTCTGGCATTTCATCATGGCTAATCTCATCCTGCCCTTAACTCCACCAACCTGCCTGTTCTCCATAACCCTTCAACCCATTACCAATTAAAAATCAGTATAACTCGTAAATTTAGTCACTGTCCTAGCACCCATCGCACTCTAGGGTAGTGAATTCCAAAGATTCACAAACCTTTGGGAGGTCTTGTGATAAAAGGTAGCAAATTTAAAACAATGACCTCTCATTCTAGAAGGCCCTGGAGAGAAAGCATCTGCTCCACATCTCTCGCTCTCTCTCCATAAATTCATGGAATCCCTACAGCTGACCCTTTGAATGAACTGTTCATTTAGTGTGACCAGCTCTCCATATCCCCTTAATCCCGGAACCTAACCTTCACATAGCAAGACATTAAGGAACAATTTAGCATAGCTCCTCCACCTACCCCGTACATCTTTGGACTGTTTCTGGAATAACCCGTGTAGCTTCCTCTGAACTGCCTCGAATGCCACTACAGCTTTCCTCCAATAATGGGACTGAAACTTATGTCCAGAATACTCCAGGGTCATTTCACCAATGCCTTGTTTAGTTGCAACAACACTTCCTTACCTTTCTTCCTCTATTCCTGTAGCTATAAATGCAAACATTCCATTTGTTTCTTTACTGTACCTGCATGCTAGTTTTCTATGCCTCATGAACAAGGACGCCCAGATCCCTCTGCAACCGAGCACCCCAAAGTCTTTCCCCATCTAATAAGTTGCCTTCCCTTTTTTCCGACCAAAATGCATGACCTCCCACGTTAAACTCCATCTGCTGCATTTTGGCCTACTCTCCTAATCTATCTATATCCATTTGTAAGGTGCTTATTTTGTGCTCTTTTTGCTTCTATGTAAAAATAATGAACAAGTTTTGTTAATCATCTGCAGCATGTATTCGGCTCCAGTATAGAAACAACATTGGAATTCTATTGTGAACAAATGTGTTGCATCAGTCTTCACAGTGGAAAACACAAGTGGGATACCAAAGCTCCAGCGGCAGAGTTGAGTGCAGTGACCATTACTAAGGAGAAGGCTCTGGGGAAACTGAAAGGTCTGAAGGTGGGTAAACCACCTGGACCGGATGGACTACACCCCAGAGTTCTAAAAGAGATAGTTCAGGAGATTGTGAAGGCATTGGTGGTGATCTTTCAGGAATCGCTGGAGGCAGGAAGGGTCCCAGAGGACTGGGAAGTGGATAATGTAACACCACCGTTTCAAGAAAGGAGGGAGGCAGAAGACGGGAAGTGATAGGCCGTTTAGCCTGACTTTGGTCATTAATAAGAGTTTAATAATAATCATTTAATATCACAAGTAGGCTTCAAATGAAGTTACTGTGGAAAAACCTCTAGTCGCCACATTCCGGCGCCTGATCGGGGAGGCCGGTACAGGAATTGAACCAGCGCTGCTGGCCTTGTTCTGCATTACAAGCCAGCTGTTTAGCCCACTGTGTCATAGCCCACTGTGCTAAAGCAGCCCCTTTTAGAGTCCATTATGAAAGATGAGATCGCGGAGTACTTGGAAGTGCATGATAAAATAGGACCGAGTCAGCACGGCTTTGGCAAGCGAAGGTTATGTCGGACAAATCTGTTGGAAGTTCTGTTGGGACAAAGGAGAACCAGTGGACATGATTTATTTAGATTTCCAGAAGGCTTTTAACAAGGTGCCATATAGAAGACTGTTAAATAAGAGCCCATGGTGTTAAGGGTACGATGCTGGCTTGGATAGCGGATTAGATGACTGGCAGAAAGCAGAGTGGGGATAAAGGGGTATTTTTCAGGTGGCAGCCGGTGACTCGTGGTGTACCTTGGGGGTCGGTGCTGGGACCACAACTTTTCACAATATACATTAATGATCTGGCGGAAGGAACTGAAGGCACTGTTGCTAAGTTTGCAGATGATACAAAGATGTGTAGAGGGGCAGGTAGTATTGAGGAAGCAAGGAGGCTGCAGAAGGACTTTGACAGGCTAGGAGAGTGGGCAAAGAAGTGGCAGATGGAATACAATATGGAAAAGTGTGAGGTTGTGCACTCTGGAAATAGAGGCATAGACTATTTTCTAAATGGGGAAGTGCTTGGGAAATCAGAAGCACAAAGGGACTTGGGAGACCTTTGTCACGATCTCTTAAGGCTAACGTGCAGCTTCAGTCAGCAGTTAGAAAGGTAAATGCAATATTAGCATTCCTGTCAAGAGGGCTAGAATACAAGACCAGGGATGTACTTGAGGCTACACAAGGCTCTGGTCAGACCCCATTTGGAGTATTGTGAGCAGTTTGGGCCTCTTATCTAAGGAAGGAGGTGCTGGCCTTGTAAAGAGGAGGTTCACAAGAATGATCCCTGGAATGAAGAATGTGTCGTATGAGGAACGGTTGCAACTCTGGGTCTGTACTCGTTGGAGTTTAGAAGAATACACAACGCCGCTCCTAGCCCCCCGGGGGCGGGAGAATGGGGGCTCCAACGCCTGAGTGAAACATTCCGGTTTTCACTCCGGCGTCGGGACTTTGTCTTCATTTCAGAGAATGGCGCCCATAAATTTTGAAGATAAATGACAAAATTTAAGTAAGCTGTAAAGTTAAAGGAGCAAGCAAAATGTAACTGGCAATTAACATGAAAGGAGTAAGTAAGAAAGTTACAATCCTCATAATTGAGCTTGCTCGCTGAACCTGTTCAAAAGTGGGATTTTGTTGTTGATGTTGCTATTATTAAGAATAAATGTGCATTTATTGTTCTATTTGAACCAAAAACAAATTACCCGCCTGCTGCAGACTCTCTGACCATGATTTTAGACTGTTGCATGGTGACTGCAATTCGTTGAGAATCGAATGCATAATAATAATAATAATTAATCGCTGATTGTCACAAGTAGGCTTCAATGAAGTTACTGTGAAAAGCCTCAAGTCGCCACATTCTGTTCTTACTCCTGTTTTTCCCCAATAAAAGAAAAGTTGTAATGATTTGGTTTGTTGTTGACAAAAGCCAAATCTCAATTTTCAGGACTTTTTCCAGAATTTGCTGCATGTAGGAGACTATGAACGTGCTGATAGCACTGAAATGTTATCCCTTTAAGAACTGTTATATTATTTTGGCCTTAAAATAAATTATAATGGTACACTCTGAAGCTACATGAGGAGGGGGGGGGGGGGGGGGGGGGGGAGAGAAAGAGGAGGAGAGAGAGAGAGCGAGCCCTTGAAGCACCCCTTGATTTAACATTTTATGTCGTATGCACTGTTAGAATCTTCATTTTGAAAAAGATGATTCTAAAGCAATTACTTTGTTTGCAGTCTTTGTTTGTTATGAAAGCTAAGCATTTATTTGATTCTACATTTTGAAAGGTTACCATGGTCTCAAAATGGCATTATGCAATATAAATATCCTTTTCTCAGTCAATGTTGGATTAAAATGAGTTGCAAGATCTTTTGAACAATTTGCTTTGAAGTGTGAATGTAAGTTATTTGCAGAAACCAGCCTTTGCATAAACAAGCAAATAGAATGTACTGTTGCTTTTTATGCACCTTGAAAATTATCTCTACATGGTGCTTTCTGGTTTTCAGAATATTGAAGAATTCGTACGATGGGTGGGGGTGGAACACCATTTGAGTATGATGACCTGATGTGTTGTGTTGAGCATTTTTGAAAAAAATTATTTTATTACAAACTTGTATCAAAATGGGTTACAGCAAATAAACACCCGGGAAATATACTTCCCAGCAATCGCCTGCAACGTCTGTACAGACTTTTCCCCCTTTTCACCCACCCCCCCCCCCCCGTGACGAACAGCTCCTCAAACACGATCACAAACATCCCCAACCTTTTCTCAAACCCTCCTGCAGAGCCCCTTGACTCATACTTTATCTTCTCTAACCGCAGGAATTCGTACAGATCACCCAACCAAGCTGCTACCCCCGGTGGCGATGCCGACCAACACTCCAGCAAAATTTGCCACTGTGCAATCAAGAGAGGCAAAGGCCACGACTTCGGCCTTCCTCCTCTCCAGGAGCTCTGGCTTCTCTGAAACCCCCAAATATTGCCACCAAAGGGTCTGAGTCCACCTCCTCCTCCACCTATCCTGGCTAAGACCACGAACACTCCTGCCCAGAGTCTTCCAAATTTTTCGCAACCCCAAAATGTGTGCGTGTGATTTGCTGGTCCCTGCCCACACCTTCCAAACTCATCTACCCCCTGAAAGAACCCACTCATTCTTGCCCTGTGCACCACCTTAAACTGTATCAGACTCATCCTTGCACAAGAGGAGGTCCAGTTTACCTAAGCAGTGACTCACTCTATACTCCCCAATTGATCTCCCCTCCCAACTCTGCTTCCCATTTCTCCTTGATCTTCACCACCCGCTTGCCTCCCGGCTCTCCCAGCCACTTGTGTATATATCCCCAATTCTTCCCTCCCCTTCCACATCCGGAACCAGCAGCCACTCCAGCAGGGTGTACCCCGGCAACCTTGAAATCCCTCCAGACCTTTTTGTGCGGAAGTCCCTAACCCTGCAGATACCTGAACTCACTCCCCCTCGGCAGCTCTACCCTCTCCCTTAGCTCCTCCAGACTGGCGAACCCTTCCTCCAGATACAAATCCCTCACCTTGACCAGCCCCACTTCCCTCCACCTCCTGTATACAGTATCCACCCGCCCCGGCTCAAACCCATGATTCTCTCACAGCGGTGTTAATACCGACATCACTTCCATCCTAAAATGCCTCCTCAACTGATTCCACATCTTCACCGTGGACTGCACTACCTACTCGGAGCCATTGGCAATGCTGCAGTCACCATAGCCCTCAAACTAGACCCCTTACAAGATTCCTCCTCCATCCTAACCCCCACCACCCCGACTTTTCCCCACTGCTGCACTTTGCCACCTAATAATAATGAAGCAAGTTCGGCAATGCCAACTCTCTCTCTCTTTCTCCCCCACCCCCCCTCCAACCACTTTTTGAAAAAGGCTTTCGGAATAAAGATAGGGAGAACCTCGGCAGAATATTCATTTTGATCACTTGGGCATTCCCCGCCAACGTTAAGTGCAGTGTATCCCACCTCTTAAGATCCTCCCTGGCCTCCTCCACCAGCTTCGTTGAGTTCCACTTGTGGAGCCCGTCCATTCCCTTGCTACCTGAATCCCCAAGTACCTAAACCTATCCCTTGCTATCGTAAATGGCATCCTCCCCTTAAATTAGCCCGCTGTCCCAGCTCATTCACTGGGAGAACCTCCCTTTTCCCTACATTCAGTCTGCACCCTGAGAACCCTCCAAACATCCCCTGCAGGCCCATAATCCGTCCCGTACACTCCAACGGATCCGAAACATAACGGGCGGGGCGGGATTCTCCCAACGGGAGTCTAAGTGCCGACGCCGAGTGTTTTACTCCGGCGTCGGCGCCCGTTCCCAGACCCCTATTCTCCCCCCCCCCTCTCCGTGGGGCTAATAGGGGCATCACACAGTTTATGGGGCGGGGCCTTGCGTGGCATCAGAGACCTGGCGCCGTGTAAAAGACGCGGTGCCTTGGGTCTCGGGCATGCGCAGTTGGGCCGGCGCCAACTAGTGCATGTGCGGTTACCTCACTAAGCGCTCCAGCCCCTGGCCAACATGGCGCTGGGGTTCTGGGGCCGGCCGCAGAAGGAAGTAGGCGGGGGGGGAGGGGGAGGAGAGGGAGGGGAAGCAGGCCTGCCAATCGGTGAGCCCCGATCGCGGGCAGACCCCATCTGAGCCCCCCACAAGCCTTCGCAACAAGTACCCACCGGCAGCGACCAGGTATGGACGGCGCCGGCGGGACTTGGCTGTTTATGCGCAGCCGCTCAGCCCATTTGGGGCGGAGAATCGCCGCTCGCCGTTTGTGGCGATTCTCCGAGTAGCCGGATGTGATTCGTTCAGTCCTGGTTTCGGGGGGTGGGAGAATCACGTGCGGGTGTTGGGACGGCGCCCCGGCGATTCTCCCACCGGGGGGGGGGGGGTAGAATACCACCCAACAGCAATCGGTCATCGGCATAGAGTGGCACCCAATGCTCACTCCCTCTGTCTTTCTCCCCCCCCCCCCCCCCCCGATCCCCTAAGAGCCATTGCCAACAGCTCTATGGCCAGTGCAAGCAGCAACGGCGACAGCGAGCACCCCTGCCTCGTACCCCTGTGTAAGTCCCAGCTTTATGAGCTCATATCATTTGTCCTCACACTCTCCCTTGGTGCCACATGCAGCAACTGCACCCATGCCACTAATCTTGGCCCAAACCTCGAACATATACCACCACTCCACCCGATCACATGCCTTCGGTGTCCATGGACATCATCACTCCGGTACCAGAGACCCTGACCAATTTATCACCACATTCAACAGCTGTCTTCTATTACTTGCGAGTTGCCTGCCCTTCGCGAAGCCTATTTGACCTTTGAAACCACCCCCTGGCCACAATCCTCCATCCACCCTGCCAACAACAACTTAGCCAATACTTTCACATCCATGTTCAATTGTGACATGGGCCTACATGACCCACATTCCACCGGGTTCTTCCCCTTTTTCGGGATTAGTGTGTCTGCCTTCATCATCGTCCCAGGCAACTCCCCCTTCTCCAGGGCTTCATTAAACACGCCCAACAGATGCGGTGCCAGGTCCGTTGCAAATTGCTTATAAAATTCCGCTGGGTACCCATTTGGCCCAGGGGTTTTCCCTGACTTCATACCCCTGATACTCTCCAGCACCTCCTTCAGTCCCAGGGCCTCCTCCAAAGCCTGCCTCTCCTCCACCTGAGGAGATTCCAGCTCACCCAGAAACCGCGCCATGACCCCCCTCCTCTCATGTTGAGAAATTTTGCCAAATATGATTAATTAATACACAGAAAATAAAAGTAGGAAGAGGCCATTCGGCTCTTCTAACCTGCCCCGCCATTCATTATGATTATTTCTGGAAGAAGCATCAGGCAGTCTTGGGTTATTATTTTCCTTTGGCGTTATTGGCAGCTAAAGGAAAGTTTGGTGTTCAGAACAGAAGTCTTTTTCAAAGTCTGCTGCTCACAATAGATACTGTTGGAACTGTAATCCAACCTCAGTAATTATTGACCAGACAGCTTTTGAGTAAATCTCTAGCGGCTTTCTATAGCAGAAAAGATTTCCACAGATGCTGTGTTGCTGCGATCAGTGATAAATGGTACCATGAATCGGCTGTTGCATGTCACTTGCTATCAGTGGTCTCTGGTAAGTTGAAACCGGCTGGAGGCTAATTGTGAAACTGAACTTGTGACGCAGATAAGCAATGAAAAGGATGAGTATAGTTTCTGGCATCAACTGGCTTCTAATTAATTGGTATCCAGTTGATTAAAAATTGGGAAATAGCATTTATGAAATGGAATAGTGTTTCAAAATTTAGCAGTGTTTCAGCTAAACTTGCTTACTGCTAATTTGCCTTTCAAAGCTGGGAACTGCATTTATTACAAATGCCTTTTAATACACGACCTCTTGGTAATTAGAAACTACCTGATAGTTTGGTCATGCTTGTTAAACTTAAAGCTCTTTGGTATCTTTGATTTGTATAATAGAATAGCACTCAAGACTTCACATTGAGTTCAACAAAACTTTATACTGTAACCCACGTTTTATATCCCATACATTTTTTGTCTTCATGCAAAGCCCCTCCACCTTGCAGCAGGTTAATTATCTCTTGTTCTTAAGGTTGCAACATCTTGTTGCAATCTCTCCCAGCTACAGTTTAATATCTAACAACACCTTTTCCTCTTCAGTTCTAATGAAGAGTTGAACAAACCCAAAACGTTAATTCTGTTTTCTCTCCCTTAAGATGCGGCCAGACCTGCTGAGTTTTCCCAGCATTCTCTGTCTTTGTCAGTTCCAAACACCAGGATTAGATATTTTTTTTTACTATGAGGAAGACTAGGCTAGATTTGTTTTTTTTGGAACAGGGGAAACCGAGGAGAGATTTTAATTGCAGGCATAAAATCATGAGGGACCTAGTTGGTCTTGCCTATTCACTTTATTTCTCTTAGTCGAGGGAAACTTGGGCATAGATTTAAAGTAACTGACAGAAGGATAGGATGATTCTTTTCATGTAGAGGGTGATTGAGGTCTGGAACTGCCTGAAAGGGTGGAAGAAGCAGGAACCTTCATCTCTTTTTAAAAAAGTCTTGGGACATGTATTTGAAATGTTATAACCAATGGGTTAGTGGCATGGGTGCAGTTGCTGCATGTGGCACCAAGGGAGAGTGTGAGGACAAATGATATGAGCTCATAAAGCTAATTCCACTGAAATGAATAAAAGCTTAATTGTACTTTTTAAGTGGGAATTTTCGACATAGGTGAGTAAAGCATCAAATGTGTCTAGACATTGAGAAGATAGTCATCGTCTTGGTAGATGGCCCACTGAGAATAGCTTTCTCATGAGAAGAAAACTGTCACTTTTTGGTGTGGCAAGAAGCTCAGCATAAATTAGAACTGTGATGGGAAACTGTGTAGAGGCCTGGAATTTGGCTCCATATTGAGCAGACTTTGCAGTCCTGCGAGTTCCCAACCCGTTCTAGATTATGCTTCCATGCAGCTGCTTTATTGTTATTGTCTCCTTTCTGTGGCACGGACTGAGTTGTAGTTTTTCAAGCTTCTGTTTCTGCTTCGTGATCTTGTGTGCTTCTTGCCTTTGGCTCGTCAAGAAAGACAAGAGAGAGAAATGGGGAACCACATGCCAGTTAGCCTGGCATCTGTTGCGAAAATGTTGGAATCCATACCGACAGTCTTAACAATGTACCTGTAAAATCATTGTACGATCAGACCAAGTCCATAAGATTTTACAAAAGTTAAATTGCGTTTGACAAATTTTAATTCTTTATGACTTAATAATTGGGTAGATAAGATTAACCTTATACTTGGATTTCCAAAAGTCGTTTGATCAGGTACTATGCGTGTTTAAGAGGTAAGTTTCAGGGTTCATGGAGTTTGGGGGTAATATATCAGAATGGATGGTGGATTGGTTAATAGACAGGAAACAGATAAAAGGGGCATTTTCAAGTGGGCAGGCTCTAACTCATCGCTTACCACAAGCATCAGTGCTATTTACAATCTATATTAATGACTTTGAGACCAAATAATGTGTCTAATTTTTCTATCGTCAGCAAATTACGTAGGAATGTCATCTGTGAAGAGGACACGGATGCTACAAGGTGGCAGATGGAGTATACAGTGGGGGAAGTGTGAAGTGATTTCCTTTGGTAGTAAGAGCACAAAAGCACAAATATTTTTTAAAAGGTGTGAAACTTAACTTGTTGATGTTGATATTAAGAGAGTGTTGTGTACTAAAAGGAACACAAAGTTAGCATGCTGAGACACCAAGCAGTTAGGAAAACAAATGATACTTTGGCTTTTTCAAGGGGATTGAAGTAGTACAAGAAGGAAGCCTTGCTCCAATTGTACAGGAATTGATGAGACCACACCTGGATACTGTGCACAGTTTTGAACTCTGTATTCGTAAGGACATGCTTTCATGGGATACTGTGCAGCAAAGCTTTACTAGATTGAGTCCCTGGGATGAAAGGGTTGTCCTGTGTTGATTGGCTGAGTAAATTAGGGCCAAGCTCTCTGGAGTTTAGATAAATGACAGGTGACCTCATTGGAATACAAGATTCTGAATGGGTCTGACAGGAAAGGCACCGTGAGGTTGTTGTCCCCTGGCTGGGGAATCTAGAATACTGGGAGAAATTTCTTCACTAAAAGTCTTGTCAACCCTTCGAATACTCTACCCCAGAGGGTTGCAGATGTTCCATCTTTGAGTCACAAGGAATTGAGAGATATGGGGGTGGGGTGGGAAAGTTGACTTGAGCAGAATATTAGACCTGATCGTATTAAATGGTTAAGCAGACTCAAAGGCCCTGATGGTATACTCCTGCTCTTAGCTATTTCTTTTATCATACAGTTGCTCCTCGGACCAGTTCACTTATCTGCACTGATTTTAGCATTCAACCTTCCTTGGCCTGCTTTTTGCCTTTTGGTTTCCACTCATTGCTCTCTTTGGCTGCTGGATCAGTGATGCACTGTGTTAACCACCTGAGGATGCTCCAATCTGACTTATCTCTAGCTATAGCAATTCCACCATCCTCACCTGACACACTCTCAGACTTGGCTTTAGAGTTTTTTCTCTGTACTTTGTCTTTTACAGTGAGGATTCCATTTGGTTGTTGCTCTGGACCCACGTCCGCCCATCACCCTGTCTTGTTTCTCTTCATCCTATTCTTATTCCCTACCTGCCACTTGACCCATATCCAAACTGGTTCAAACTCTTCAACAATCATCCTTTGCCCTTTCAAATCCACTGACCATAATCCGCCTTTTTCAAGGAACCATCAGTGACTCCTCTTTCCTTGCCAAATACTACTATATTACTGAAGGTTGACTCCCAATTACATACCCACTTCTCTTGCAACACCTTTACTGAATAATTTCTTGCGACTTCAGTGAAAATGGCCCAAAGTGAAGTCACAAATGTCATTTCCTGCCCCATCTGAAACTTTCTGCAACATTCTTTGTTTTTCAACTTGATGAAAATGTGTGGTTAATGATCAATTTGTAGCCAAAACATAACTAGCAAAGACTTCTGTCTGTTTCTGCATCGTTACCATGAGTTTCCCACAAGTATTTTTTTGTTTAAATATTTAAGGGGTGGCACAGTGGTTAGTCCTGTTGCTTCACTGCGCCAGGGACCTGGATTTGATTCCCGGCTCGGGTCACGGTCTGTGCGGAGTCTGCACATTCTCCCCGTGTCTGCGTGGGTTTCCAGTTCCTTCCCAAATCCAAAGATGTGCGGGCTAGGTGGATTAGTCACGCTAAATTTCCCTGTAGTGTCCAAAGGTTAGCTGGGGTCACTGGGTGTAGTCCCGATGGGCCAAAAGGCCACCTTCTGCACTGTAAATATATGATTTCTCTGTGCTACCTTCCACTTCATTTGCATGGTGGTCCTTGGTGACATGATTTGCGGTTATTGGGTCAGTGTTTATGACACCCAGCTCATGGTCTCCATCAGCTTTTAACCTTTCCACTGCCAATCTTACATCAGGTTTTGCTTGGATTAATCCTAATTTATTCTATTTAAATATTGGGAAGACAAATAACTACCACAAACACTGTACCATTGACTCCATCCCATTTTCTGCTCACTGCTAGTTTGTTCACAACCTCTGTTTTCAATCCTGAGCTGAGTTTTATATTTTTTCTGTTTCTAAAGGTTACTTAGTCTCACCTTTTGTAACTTCATCTGATTGCTCTGCCAGTTCTGCTGAAAGAAACTTTCATACAGGCCTCTGATCCTCCCAAAACCCATAGACTTCAGTCCATCCAATACCCTGCTGCCATATCGAATCCATTCATCCATTATCCCCGACTTTCTAGTCCACATTGTCCCTGAAATTTAAAATTCTCATCTTTTTGTAACTCAAATCTCCCTTGGTCTGACAATATCACCAAAACACACTAATTTCCTGTCCTCTTCATCTTGTGCATTCTCCATCCTATCATTAGCAGTAGTGTCTTGAACTTCTCAACATCTGCTATTTTAAAAACTATTCTTTGACTGAACTTTTGGTCACACTCCTGTGGTGTTCTTTGTGTTGCTTATTTAGGATGGTTGGCGTAGTGATCACAAAGACCACAAAATAGCTTTAACTAAAACAAAGCTAGAAATTTATTCTCACTACTAACTTGGATTCGACACGTACTCCTCAAGAATACACAGTTGATTAATAACATCTAAACTACACTAATCTACAGTGTTTCTCATTGTGTTCTCTCTTTAATTGGCTCTGTTTATGGCGGTTAATATGGTCGCCTTCCTTAATTCTAATTACGTTTGCTCAAGAGTCACCAGGTATCTTTCGATACTGCCACAAGGTTCAAAACCGAATACTGATCAAAGACTCGATACACCAGTTAGTAAGTTCGAAATCAATGCTCATTTATTTGCACACAGTCAATCATACTCATGCACAAACTCTACCAACTAAACTATCACTACTACTAAAGCCTATACTTCGCTTCGGGCGCCCACTCAGTCAGAGGAACAATGGCCATTGGCCGGTTCTGAGGCTGCTGGGGTCGAGCTGGTACGGAATAGTAGCTAGGAGCGTCTATCTCGTAGCGTGCGTTGAGTTTGGACTTGCTGTTCTGGTGCAGTTGCTAGGCAGGCCTCTTGTCGCTGAGAACCAAGGCCAAGAAGAACGATTCTCTCTTGGGGGCTTCTTCTTATACCCAAAGGGGGCTTTGCGTGCGTTTGGGTGGTCCTTGAACTTGGTCCCAATTAATTGGACCATATCTTGATCATCGGTATCGATTTCCTCCAATAAAGGGGTGGCTGCCCTGATTGCTAGGTGGCCGTTGGCCTGCTTTGTTCTAGTCTCCTCTGGCGCCGGGCTTTCTGCTTTAGTATCATTTACCTAAATGTTTCTCTTTTGTCCCCAGCGATGACTCATTAGTATGGTAATGGCTTTGCAGTATCGGTCTTGTCTGGGAGCTAAAGCTCCAATCAACAGACAAAACCTTGCACATGCGTGCTTTCTCAGCATTGTCCATTTTTCCCTTCGTTCTTTGCAAAGTGTACATTTTGTAATCGGGACGTGGCCACCCCAGGTGGCTACAACAGCTAATCTCACTACTGGTTTAAACTATGATCTGCACTCACTTTAAACGATCTGTACTTCTGACTCTTCACTGGATAACTCCTGCACACTCTCCCACAAGGCTTAGCATCACTGCCTTACATGGGTGTAACTGTACCTCCCTCTAGTGGCTACTACTCTCGCCACTTCATTAACCTTTGCAGTGCTGATAGTTATGATAATACCATAGCTTCTTCCTAATCACTACTACTTTGACTCGGCATCTATTTCTTTGATGATATCTCTGTGAAGTTCTTTGAATATTTTCTTGCATTAAATGTGCTTTACGAATGTTCCTTTGAAAAGGGATGGAAAATGGTATTATCACATCTGTGTTACTGCATAAAATGACTGCTGTTTTACTGTTTATAACCTTCTACACCATGTAACATAATAGCTTTGTTTTCGCATAGCACTTTGCTATCTCAATGATCTTTACAAACGATGAATAATTTCAAGTATTTTTACTGCTGTTAAATGAACATGTGGCAGCCATTTTGTCCACAAGCATTACATTTAGCTGTTAGTGGTTGAAAAACGAAATGTTCAATCTAAGAATCATTACCCCCTCAACGTTATACGGGTAAAAAAATTTGTTTCCCACAACGTGACAGAATGCCAATATCTACACTCCTCCATATTATCTACATTGAAATTATTACAAAATATATTGTGCGTCTGATATGATTTCGGGTGCATTTAGTTTGTGATTTCTGCTCCTTGAACGGGGGAAAGTTACATTCATCAAATTCAATTATTTGCTCCACTCTTACTCAAATCAAATTGTTTTACAATTTAGTACCTTCACGAGTCTTGTTTCACACAGCTTTGTTCTGTCTCTCAAGACATAATATAGGTGTGCAGTTTAGATGAATGCTTCAATCTAAATTTTAAGTAAAAGCATTGCTCCCATTGATTTAAAGTTTTTGTAGATGCCTACTGGAATTGCGTACTTGTTAGGATTTGGCTTGTTACTTTTAAAACAACAACATCTCACACACACACACGCACTCAGTTCTTTATGGAGATACTATAATCACTATTACCATGTGAGTACTGTCTTGCACTTTGGATCATTTTTATCTTGATCATTATATGCCATGCATGTTAGCAACAAATTATACTGAAATGAAGATGCATTCAAGTGACCACAGAATGACACGTGGACCAAGCAAAATGTACTCTGTCTCGCTCAATGTCTTTAAATCAGCTTAATATCAGGGTTATGTTGGGATC